>NC_140993.1:125556536-126156536 GCF_052327205.1 Somniosus microcephalus
AGAGAGAGAGGGAAGAGAGAGAAAGAGAGAAATTTTTTGAGCTTCAGGCCTGCCTGCAGTGGGCCTGGAGAGCAGCCCCGAGTCCCCCCTGCGCGAGGGTGAGGGGGCTGGGGGTTACTAAACACAATATAAAACTCAAATAAATTGTTAATTAATTCCCTAACACATAATTCAAATATTTACCTTAGTTCCCTAACACACTGAAAGTGTGGGAAAAAAATCGTGAAAAATCAAGATGGTGGCCACTCACCTCGGTTCAGAAGGATAAGGCCCGCCCACACACGCACCGATTGGTCGACCGGTCAGGTTACCGAAGCGTAGGATTGGTCAATCGTCGAGTCACTCGACACTCAACTGTAGGATGGCACGCGCCAGGAACCCGCCGTACGATTGGTCGACCTCGACATCACACGGTGGCTAATGAGATGCTAATGAGCGGAACGCTGAACGTTTTTTGGATACCGTGGGCGTGATTTTTGTCCGGCCGAAAGGTAAATATGCCTATGACCGGTCCGGAATCGCAAGCTTTCTTTTGAGGCGATGCGCGCGTCGGTACGCTCTATAACTTTCAAACGTATAGAACACAGACAGACAGACATTGGGACAGACAGAAGAGCCGCTTTATATATATAGATAGATAGATATAGATAGATAAGAAAAGCAGTGGCCTCAGCACTGACCCTTGGGGAACACCACTGTCTACCATCCTTCAGTCATTTACTACAATTCCATATCCAAGCTGTCACTGACCCACCTATTCCATGAGCCTCAATTTTGTTAACCAGCCTTCTATGTGGTACTTTGTCAATCGCCTTCCGAAAATCCATGTATACAGCATTCATTGCATTCCCTTCATCAATTCTGTCTGTTACTTCATCAAAAAATTCAATTAGATTAGTCAAACACGATCTGCATTTTACAAATCCGTGTTGGCTCTCCTTAATTAGCTTAAACCTCTCCAAGTGCCCGTTAAGTTTTTCCTTGATTATTGTTTCTAAAACTTTACCCACCACTGATGTTAAACTGGCTGGCCTGTAGTTACTAGGATTGTCCTTACACCCTTTCTTGAACAATGGTGTCACATTTGCCACTTTCCAATCCTCAGGCACCTCCCCCGCATCTAGGGAAGATTAGAAAATTATGGCAAGCCCTTCCGCTATCTCCTCCCCCAATTCCCTTAGCAACCTGGGATGCAAGCCATCTGGACCAGGTGACTTGTCCACTCTAAGCATACCCAACCTTTCTAGTACATCCTGTCTATCAATTTTCACCCCTTCCATTGCTTCTACCTTTTCCACTTCTACTGATATTTTGTCAGCATCCACCTCCTTAGTAAACACCGATACAAAGTACTCATTGAGTATTCTAGCCTTGCCCTGTGCCTCTAAACATATATCACCTTCTTTGTCTCTAATTGGTCCCACCCTGCCTCTTACTACCCGCTTACTGTTTACATGCCGGTATTTTTGGGCTCCCTTTTATGTTAACCACCATTCTACTGTCATATTCTCTCTTTGCCAATCTTATTTTCAGCTTCACTTCCCCTCTCAATTTATTGTATTTGGTCTGGTTCTCCCTTGAAGAATTCACCTAACATGCATCATACACCCTCATTTTTATTTCTTCATCTTCTCTATCCCCCTTGTCATCCAAGGAGCCCTTGCTTTGGTTCCCTTACCCTTCCCTCTTGTTGGAATGTACCCAGCCTGTACTTGGAACATCTCCTCCTTAAAGATCACCCATTGTTCCATTACAGTTTTTCCTGTCAGTCTTTGGTTCCATTTTACCCTGGCTAGATCCTTTTGCATCCCATTGAAGTTAGCCCTATTCCAGTTTAGAAGTTATATTCTAGATTGTTACTTGCTCCTCTCCATTGCTAATCTAAATCTTATGATATGATGATCACTCGAACCCAAGTGTTCTCCCACAGACACTTGGTTGACCTGGCACCTGGCCCACCTCATTCCCCAGCACCAGATCCAGCAATGACTCCTTCCTAGCTGGTCAAGGAAATTCTCCTGAACACATTTCAGAAATTCCTCCCCCTCCTTTCCCTTTACCCTAGCATTATCCCAGTCGATATTTAGGTAATTAAAGTCCCCCAATATCACCACTTTATAGCTCTTGCATATCTCTGCGATTTCCCTGCAGATTTGCTCCTCTACCTCCCTCTCACTATTTGGAGGCCTATAAAATACCCCATTAGAGTGATCATACCCTTTTTGCTCCTCAACTCTAACCAAATGGATTCTGTCCTTGTCCCCTCAAGAACATCCTCCTTTTCTAAAACTACAATGTCTTCCTTAATCAGCACTGCCACCCACCTCCCTTTTTTCCTTTCCTATCTTTTCTGAACACCTTGTACTCTTAAATATTAAGTGCCCAGTCCTCACCATTTTTAAGCAATGTTTCCATTATTGCCACAGCATCATATTGCCACATGGCCAATTGTGCTTGTAGCTCACCAACCTTATTCACTACACTTTATGCATTTACTGTAACGTCTGTGACTTGTTTAGTTAATTAATACACAGACTACCAGAGTAACTTAAAACAGGACTTTACTATTCGAAGGTCAGGGCGAATCTGCCAAATAAATCCTGACACAGCACTTATATACCGGTGTGGTCACCGTCGGTATTACAGTATACAGAAGCCAACAAAGTAGTGCCACACCTAAAATAGTTCTCTTAAAGGTGAACGGTTACATACAATGGTTTTCTTAAAGGTAGACAGATACATACACTACAATCCTCCCTTTTTAGCTTACAACATACTTAGTCCCCCATTAAACATAACATATATTCAACTTCATGTAAAACAATTCACAGGTATAATCTACGCGGGAAACAGTTTACAGATTCAGTCTCTGCGGGAACAGTTCACAGATTCAGTCTCTGGTCTTGACTCGGTCCGAACAACATCTCTGTGGTGTAGCCGGTTCACATTGCTAGCATGACTCATCCAATAGTCTTTCCCTTGACTTAACAGCTTGAACTTCCGTCCTGCTGAACCAGCAGTGCTGACTTTTACAAACAGCTGGACTGCCTTGGTAATTTTTCCTACTTGCCAACTGATTTGGCTCCCTTCGTAGGGCCCACGTACATGATCTGGTAGAAGTGATAATGATTTAGATGGTTATCACCTTCTGCTTCGTCTTTTTCTTTTCTGCTTCTTGGAGACTCTCGGGGCTCCCTTATCAGCTGCCAGCTGTAGCGCCACCATCTCCCTATGTTCCTTAGACTTTAAGTGCTTCATCCTGATTTCTGCACTTTGGGAGTTTTCATCACAAGCTGGGCAGACCAAGTCCTCGTAATATTCCATGTCACTCAACAGGTCATGGTAATATTCGGTGTCGTCCTGAACTAGTCTAGCGAGAGGGCCTGCTACTTCTTCCTTACCCAACTGGGCATTAGCCGACTGTTGTTCCCTCCCTAGATATCTTTCCTGAAGAGACTTCTTCATGTGTTCATATTCATCCCGCTCTTCCTGGGTTTCCTGCAAATCCTTCACTAATGACCTCATTTGTGATTTCAATACTTCCCCTTCCATCGGGGATTGATTGATCGGGCTATTCAATCCTTCTACTGGAGCAGCTGTTTCAACATTCTGTTGTTCACATAGACGTGATTCAGCGTACTTTTGGCATCCCAGTAAAATCTGTGTTGCAACCTCAGCTATTTCCATAACTTTTGAGAGCTCCGAACTCCTTCCCTTTGAAGATTGAAGCTCGTGTTCAGATTGTTCCCATTGCAGAGTCTTGTCCCTCAGCATATGAAGGAGTTGGCTGACCATTAACTCTTCCACGGGAACACTGTGGATCAGAGTCTTCTCCATTTCATCCACCTTTTCCTCCAATGCTTTCACCTTCTTTTCCTCTTGTACTTTGGCTTTCAGCGCTCGGAGAAGTTGCGCCTTGATGCTCTCTAGCTCATGTTCAGGGGCCATTCTTACAGTCTCTGTGTTTCTTACAGTTTCCTTTTCTTCCACTGAAAGGATTCCCAGTTGAATCTGTTCTTCAAGTTGTTGAACCTCGGTCATTGCCGCCTCATATTTGTCTTGGGTTTCCTTCAATATTTTTATGAGTTCTTGGACATCTTGTCTTTCATGTTCTGCCATGTCTTTCACCTCCAATTTCTCATCTATGGATGGAACTTCTACCGATGAGTCTGTCTTGGCCTTGAGCTCATCAAGAATTTCCTGCAGCCTTTGGACTTCTTGCTCATGTTCAACCTTTAGTTGCTCATATGCTTCGACTGAAATTAGCTTTTCGGAGGTTGCCGAGTTAATCCCCTCCAGGATTGTAGCCTGGGCCTGTTCATACTGTTCCTTCAACTTCTCAAACTCTGCTTGTAAGGAGTCGTAGAGAAGAACGGGAATAAAATCTTGGCTTCCTGAAGATTCCTCTTCATTTGCTCCTTCCTGCAAATATTCTAACTCCTGAACAGCATAAGGGAGATGTGATCGGTAATTGGTCACAATGGCTCTATGGTCGCTCTCTGCTTGAGCTAGCTGCTTCTGTTGTCTTTCCAGATTCTCCCATTCGGTGTCATAGAACTTTTTCATTGTTTTCATCTCTTGTTCGAGACGGTAACTCACTTGTTCTACTTGCTGTCGTAATTTGAAATAAAGTTGAGTCCGAGCTCGGTGTTCGTCAGTCATGGATATGTCCGTAAACTGAACAGACTCAGAATTCTCTGTCAAACTATGTTGTCGTTGTTCGGTGGCGTTCTGTTCTGAAACTTTGTTCTTCTCTGGAGCATAAGCCTTTATGCATGCCTTCGTTCTTCCAACCTTAGTCGGCAAGTCCATTTTAGCCTTGTCTTTCATATTTGGGTTGGTCTTATCGTCATCCGTTTCAGAATCTGAGCTGATTGTCTGCACCGAGTCCTCACTCGTTATGGCTTTTAGATAGTGCCATTCCCTGTCTATTTTCTTGATCCACTCCCGTCCCAGAAGTGGTGGTCCTCCCTCAGGTAGTACGTATAAGTTCATTCTTGGGTGTTCTTTACCCCCATCTCTCACCTTGACTCTTATCTTCCCCATGGGGTATACTTTATGCCCCGTGTATGTCTGCAATACGAACTTGGTATCTCTTAAGGGTATATGTGAGAATAGCCGGTGGTAATCCCTTCGATTTATGACTGATAGAGCTGATCCAGTGTCCAACTCCATTTTCACTTGGACTCCAGCTATTTTTAGCATGACCCAGATAGTTTGTAGGTCAGCTTCCTTACTCACATTGTGAATTCTCAGACTGCCCAGCTCTTGGCCGTTTGGGTCTGAGTCCGAATTCTGTTCGTCTGAACTCTTCTCAGCCACCTTGTGTACCTTGTTGTACTTTTCCTGTGATGGCTTCCTTTGGTTGTTGGTCTTCTTCCCTGACCGGCATACCTTAGCTATGTGACCCAGTTTGTCACATTTCCTACATTCCTGGTTCTTAAACCAGCATTGGTTCTGGTCGTGTGTTGTCTTCCCACAACGATAGCATTTTGTTGTACTCGAGGTAATTTGATCCACACCGAGTGCCGCTGCCTTTAGCTGCATTTCCGCAGTTCCCTTCACTGCGGCTTCGTGCGATGCTGCAATAAGGACAGCCCTGTCAAGTGTAAGGTCGTTCTCTTCGAGTAGTCGCTTTTGCGTTCCTTCCTTTGACAACCCGCACACGAACTTGTCTCGCAATGCCTCTGTCAGATTCCCTCCAAACTGGCAGTGTTTCGCTAGTCTACGCAGTTCGACCAAGTATTCTGTGTTGCTTTCGTCTTTCCTTTGCGTTCTCGCATAGAATTTGAATCGTTCCGCCAACATCAACGGTGTGGGGTTCAAGTGATCCTTCAGAACAGTCACAATATCATCGAAAGTCTGATCCGCCGGTTTAGCTGGTGCTAGTAGATGCTTCAAGAGCCCGTATGTCTTCGCGCCCATCGAGTTTAGCAAGGTTATAGCTTTGTCATCTTCTTCTATTTTATTGGCCTCACAATAGATCTCAATGCGTTCCACATACGTGGCCCAGTCTTCTACCTCGGAATTAAAATTGTTGATGTTACCACGCTTAGGCATCTTCCTCTCTTCCTGATAACACCACGAATTATTTCTTTAAATTTTCTTTTATTTTTTGTTTTCCAAGATGGCGGTTCCCGCGAAAATGGCGGTTTCCCGCGCTTATCTTTTCTCCCCGCCCACTTCAATGGCGGTTTCCCGCTTCTGTCTTCTTCCCCGCCTAATGGCGGCTTCCCGCGTTTCTTCCCTAGCGGGAGGGGTACACTTTCCCCACGGGCGACGGCCGCTGGCTTTCAGGTTCACAGCCTGCGCGTCGGCTTCAGGGCTTTCCCTTTTCTCGGCAGGGCAACCGGCGCTGGGTACACCCCGTTGACGGCGACAGTTTCAGCCGCTGGGCTGGCTCTCGCTCGGTTCCCCTTGCTCGGGCTCTGTCTCTCTCCCGCTCGCTCGGCTCTACCAGCGCTGGGTACACCCCGTTGACGGAGAACAGTTTCAGCCGCTGGACTGGCTCTCGCTCAGTTCCCCCTTGGTCGGCTCTGCCTCTCCCGCTCGCTCGGCTCCCAATCGCGCCTCCCAGCCCTCTCGCAGTCCGGTGCTTCCCTCCCCGGCTGCGGCTGAGTTTTTGTATCTTCCCGCGCCTACGCTCCCGGTCGCAGCGCTTCATGGCTTCGGTCGCTGCCCCGCCTTTTTCGCCGGTCGCGGTCTAGCTGTCTCACGACGCCGTTGCGTCCCCAGCCTGTCTGTACCGTGGCTTCCTTGCTCCACGCTGCCCCAGTCTCAGCGCCTCTGGGCCTGACTTCTGTCCGGCTCCTTTCCCCCTCGACCGTGGTCGAGTGCACCGCCCTTATCCTCCGGTTATTCTTTTTACTTTTCCCTTACTCACAGTCACCGTGGCCGGCTTGCTTCTCGTGCTGATCGGCTCACTCCTCACCATGGCAGAAGGGACAGTCAGTGCCTGTTGCTGATGGAAGTCTTTGTCTCTGAATTCTTCCTCCTTTCCAGCTCTGCAGACTCGAGTTTTCTCCCAGCAGAATGACGAGGGCGGTTGCCTCTTCTCGACGCTCGTTAACTGCTTCGGAAGTATTGTTGCCGCAGGGTATGATCGGACTCGTCGCCACTGTAAAGTCTGTGAGTTGTTTAGTTAATTAATACACAGACTACCAGAGTAACTTAAAACAGGGCTTTACTATTCGAAGGTCAGGGCGAATCTGCCAAATAAATCCTGACACAGCACTTATATACCGGTGTGGTCACCGTCGGTATTACAGTATACAGAAGCCAACAAAGTAGTGCCACACCTAAAATAGTTCTCTTAAAGGTGAACGGTTACATACAATGGTTTTCTTAAAGGTAGACGGATACATACACTACGTTTACGTACATGCATTCTAAACCCATTTAGCAGAGAATGCTGTAATGGGAAACTTGGCCAAAGAGCATGGGAGTGCTATGCGCCAAGGAATAGGGAAGGACCGAGAAAGAATCCTGGGGGTGGTGGGTCTCAGGATGCAATAATATGACTGGCTCCTGCCTTGGAGAAGGTAGTAAGCCAGACTGGAGGTAAATGTCATTCCTCCAAGGGAGGAGATGGAGGGGAACCAAAGCTGGAACCCTCCACACCCTCTGAGCAATGAAGGGGCCATAACAGCCAGCTATCATACTTGTGCCCACTCAGGTATGACAGCCACAGAAGACCGACTGTGGATTTAATGGTAGAAGGAAAGTAAGGGGAATACCTGGTAGATACAGGGGCATCGCATACCGTGGTCCACGCGAAGGATCTGCGGAGCTCCAATTGGTCTAGCTGTGAACCCTACATTTTGGGAGGATTTACGGGAAATACGCTTGCTGGCACGGTATCAAAACCTCTTTGCATACAAGTGGGGCCACTCGGAACAAAGTGGGTGTGCATATTAATGGATTGGGATGAGGAGAGAGGAGTATTGGGATCAGATTGTATGGAAGCAAATGGCTTAGTGATAGATCTAGTTAATCACTGTTTATGGAAGGGCAGTTAAGGACAGTGGGCCAGAAATTAGGATCGGGTGCTTGCCGCGCGTGCAAGCCCCCGATCTGCACTCACCCTGCGCGCTGACATCTGAAGCCCGGGCCTGCTTGCATTTCCTGTCACTGGCCTAGTTCAGATGTCGGCGCGATGTGCTTACCTGATCCAACGGCGTAGTTAGTGCGATGTGCCGGCTGGGATCAGGTGAGCACTCTGCAGCCAATCAGGGGAGGGGAAACTCATTCATGAGTTTGATAGTAAAGACTGTCAAACTCATGAAAAGTACGGGCGCCCAAAAGACCAGTTTAACTTTAATTAAAATTTAAAAAAACATCCCAATAATTAAATAAACTATAAATAACTTTTAAAAAACTATTTAAAACAATTAATAAAATTTTTGAAAAAAATTTTTTTTTTACGAATTCGGGTCTAAAAATAAACTTACCTTACTGTAAAGTCCTTAAAAACAATGAAGCTGTGGGAAAAATGTAATAATTTAAAATAATAGACCACTTACCTTCAAGAATCCACTCCTTACGCCTCCTTTTTTCATTTCCAAAAAGTCCAGGCCCTTGCACACGCGCAAACCTGTCAAAACGAAGGAAGTTAAACGCGTGCGCGCAGAGTCCTGCGCGCACGCGTTGGACCTCTTAACCCCTTAATTCGATGGAGAGGAAATGCCGGGTTCCCGCGCATGCGCTGTGCATGCTGGAATCCGGCAATTCCTCCGGCCACACGCGTGAGTACACCGTCCGTACTCACGCATTGGGACCGGAATTACTGGCCCATTGTGTTCTGCTGGATGGGCAAGGAAAGGTGTGTGTGGTTTCGGGAAAGGGAGCATACGACTGGGAGGCATTAGTGAAAAAAGCCCTGAGTGGAGTAAAGCCATCATAGAGCAGCAGAAGGGGGCGTTTGCCCAACACAAACATGACTGCAGGAGAATACCAGGAGTAGAGGTGGTAGTAGAGGGACAACCTATGAAAACCCCGCAGAGGCAATATAATTTCTCCAAAGAAGCAGAGAGGGATTTAGAGATAGCAGCAAAGTCCCTCATGGATCAAGGGGTCTTAAGAACTCTGGCGACACCCGTAAATTCACCGATTTAGCCTGTTAAGAAACCAGATGGATCATGGAGGATAACGATCGATTATAGGGAAATAAGAACATTCCAGCATGCGCCCCAATGGTCGCTACTGTGACAGATTTGATTGGCTGGACACCAAGCTCCGTGGAAGGATACACTGTGTTGGATATTTCTAATGGGTTTTGGTCTATTCCAATGAGAAAAGAAAATCAGTATAAATTTGTCTTCGCCTTTAAAAGGCAGCAGTACACGTAGACATGTCTGCCACAAGGGTTTCCTAATAGTCCTTCAGTATTCCATCAGCAAATGGCGAAGTGTTTCGAAAGGTTCTCCGGCAGGGACAAGCTGATCCAGTATGTGGTTGACTTATTACTATTCACAAAGACTCCTGAGGAACATATGGTGTTGCTGAAGAAGTTGTTGCAGCTCCTAATGCGATGCGAGTTGAAGGTAAACCCTAAAAAGGCTCAGATAGGGCAAAAGGAGGTACAATTTTTGGGGCTCACACTGCGACCGGGAGAGAGAGGCATAGATGAGGCAAAAAGGAAAGTGGTACAAGAGTTACCGATACCGGAGGATGTTTCGGCTTTAAGATCGTTTTTAGGACTGACGGGATATTGCCATGAGTTTATAGAAAATTATGCAGGTATAGTTCGACCTTTGTACCCATTAACACGAAGTCAGCCAAATGGGAGTGGACAGAGGAATGTGAGAGGGCTTTTCACACACTTAAAGAAAAGTTACAAACAGCCCCAGCTTTGGGAGTGATAGACCTTACGCAGAATTTCTGGCTAGAGTGCGCAGCTATGGAAACTAGTTTAAGTGCAGTACTGTTACAATCAGCCCATGGGAAACTCAGACCAGTAGCGTACGCTTTTCGGACATTAACTCCGGTAGAAATGGTGTACTCATCATGTGAGATGTTAGTTGCCTATTGGGCAGTTGAGCACTTTGCTGTATTTACGGGAACTGCCACGGTAACCCTGAGAATGGGACATACTCTGACAAGATTATTGGTAGATGGGAGAATTAAAGGGAAGGAGTCCAGCCCTACTATTAGTAGATGGACCTTGTTATTGGGGTCATATAATCTGAAGGTGGAACCAATGAACAACCAGATCCTCACAGTAAATACGGGGTACATGGGAAAACCACATCAATATACAGTAGAGGGGATGTGGGAAATAGAAGGAGGATTTAAGAAGGGCATTCATCCGCAGGGGAAGAGACATCTTTGTAGGTGGATCCAGTTATATGGAAAAGGGAGAAAGGCAGATGGGATGTGGAATTTGGGATCCGAGTAATGAGATAGCCATGTCACTGAAATTACCGAATCATCTGAGTGCACAGCAAGCGGAGTTGGCTGCTGTTGCACATGTAGTAACCCATCCAACTGAGTTCCCACCACCATATACTGTCTGTTCGGATTTTATGTTTGTTTGTAATTCACTGACGGAGTTTCTAACGATTTGGGAAAAGCGAGGGTTTAGATCAGCAGACGGGAAGCCACTCTTAAGTGGCCCTATGCTGAAGACGATGCTGCAGGTAATCAAGAACAATGAAGGGAAATATGACTGTTTTATACACAAAGTGAAGGCTCACTCTAAGACAGAGCTGAGATGGAAAGGAAACGAGAATTCAGACATGCTAGCAAAGAAAGCTGCTGTAGGAGGAGTGCCTTGGGATCCCAATGCAAGGAATGGGAGAAATAGCAATGATGGCAGTGGTTGAGCCAGTGAGAGTGAGTGATCTTACGGAAGTGCAAAAGGCAGATCCAATACTCAGGGAGGTGTTAGGCAAACTAGAAAAGGGGGAGACTGTTGAGGGACCCTATGGAAAACCTGAAGTGGGAATAAAAGAAGGGATGTTGTTTAAGAATGATAAATGGGTGGTGCCTACAGCCCAGAGGGAGGATTTTCTCTGATTAGTACATGGGGGACTGGGAGCAGGGCATCCTAGTGTAGAGGAAATGTGGAGAAGAGTAAATGTAGTGGGATGGTGGCCTCATCAGAGAGAGGATGTGGAGGATTTTTGTCATAATTGTTTGATTTGTGCAGCCAATAATCCAGACCCACATAGGAGAAAGGTACCTTTGGGGCACACCTGTAGATCAGAAGGGCCTTGGCAGTGTGTGCAGATAGATTTTATAGGACCTCTCCCAATTTCTAGCAGAGGGAATAAGTACTGTTTAGTTCTGGTAGTTAACTTTACCAAATGGGTTGAGGCATTTCCATGTAAGGCAGCTACTGCCCTAACTACGGCTAAAATCCTGGTGAAGGAGGCATTCTCTAGATGGGGACTACCACGGATCGTGGAATCAGATCAGGGAAGTCACTTCACTGGACAGGTAATGCAAGCGACTTTGAAACTGCTGACTATTGAAGGGAAATGGCATGTAAGCCATAATCCGCAGTCCTCAGGAATTGTAGTGTGCATGAATAGAACCCGAAAAGAAAGACTTAGGAAAGAACTGGATGAACAAAAGAAGAAATGGGATGAAGTGTTACCACTGGTGTTGATGAATATTAGGGGGAGTACCTCTCGTACCACAGCGTATTCACCTCATGAGTTGATGACAGGGAGACCTATGAGAACACCGGTACACTTATTGGTACCTGCTCTGACTGAAAGACAGGAGAATGAAGTGACTCAGGACAGATTTGTGAGAGACCTGAAGAAACAGTTGGAGGAGCTCTGCAGACAAGCTGCAGGGAATATTGGCAGAAAACATCAAACCAATAAAATTAATTTAGAACCACACAAATCGCAGGAATGGGACATAGGGGATCAGGTGATGGTGAGGAATTATGCTCAGGTAGGCGTGTTTGAACCGCTGTATAAGGGACCGTATAATATTGTGGAAAAAGCTCGCCCACTGGTATATATGGTACAACTACCCAAGAAGGTAAAATGGTTTCACATCAATCAAATGAAACTGTACCAACCCCAAAGGAAACAACAGAGAGCGAAAGGGACTGTTATGAGTATGATAAAATGTGGACCATGGAAGATGAGTCATCGAGTCATAGAGTCATAACGGCATAGAAGGAGGCCATTTGGCCCAACGAGTCTGTGCCAGCTCTCTGCAGAGCAGTCAAGTCAGTCCCATTCCCCCGCTCTATCCCCATAGCCCTGCAAGTTTATTTCACTCAAGTGCCTATCCAGTCTCCTCTTGAAAACATTGAGAGTGTCTGCTTCCACCACTTCTGTCGGCAGCGAGTTCCAGGTCATCACCACTCGCTGCGTAAAAAAGTTTTTCCTCACGTCCCCCCTGTATCTCTTGCCCAAAACCTTAAATATGTGTCCCCTAGTCCTTGTACCATCAACTAGTGGGAACAGCCTTTCCCCGTCTAGCCTATCCAAACCCGTCATAATCTTGTACACCTCTATCAAATCGCATCAAATCAAATAAAATAAAATCCTCTATCAATGAGGGTGTACTTTGTTGATTCATCCACAGAGACAGCCACAAGGGCCTCCAGTATCAGCCCCAGCCCCTCAAAGAATGGCAACAAGAGGTGCCAACAGAAAGGGAGAGAGCCCAAAGAGAGCTAGCCCTAGAGGCCCGAAATATAAGTTGGAGTCATAAATGCCAAGGGTACACATGTAAATTCTGGAAATGAATAAGTTACTTATTTAACCAATTGTATCTGCATAGCCTGGATAGTGTAGTAGGGGCCAATGCAGAGTGAACCTTTGTTTATTTTATTTTACAGGGAAAAAAGGGAAAAGAGGAAAAGATGAAGAGTGTGTTAACGCTTCTCTTGGGAATCGTGTGGTGCGAAAGTGTGACCTCCAAAGTAGATTGGTGCTCATCGACGGTCACTTACCTGGGAAAACGGCCGAAGCTGAAACATATTCTAAGAAACTATAGTTTGCATGTCCGTTTGATAGTAATAACAGCTCTGAAAAAGGGGCAACAGGAGGCAAGGGTAAATTAGCTTTGGTAAAGGTGTTAGAGGTAAAGGAAGGGAGACGAACCTGTGAAAAACATAGCTTTGAGTCACCCGTGGATAGTAACAAGTGCACAATACCTAAATTATGCAATGCCACAGTCATAGTCACACTATCCAGGCTACGCAGATACAATTGGCTAAACTTATTTACAGAATTTACATGTGTGCCCTTGGCATTTATGACTCCAAGTTATATTTCGGGCCTCTAGGGCTAGCTCTCTTTGGGCTCTCTCCCTTTCTGTTGGCACACCTGCACCGGGAAAACCTAGTGTGGAAGGGTTAAATGCAGAAGCGGCTGTATCTGTAAGATTGTATGGGGGAAAAGTTGGGTTCATTTGCGCCTCTCGTTAAACGGGGCACAAATCCCCTAGCGCCTCCCGCAGTGGTAGCTGGTAGTGCCCTGAGGCGCTGCACCACCGATGATAACATCATCGCCGCGCACAGCGCCCCGCTTTTGCCCCGGTCGTAAACTTCCCTCGCGCCCCTGACCTATCGCCGGACGATATGTCTGACAGGATCAGGGGGCATTTTTGCAGCGGCTGCAGTGGTACGTATAAGGGCAGGTGTCAGGTGGCCATTATTTTTTTGGCTGACTGCCAGCAGCTGCCCCCTTTCCCTTTTTTTTTCGGGGTGCCGGCCGCGATCGCTCAGCCTGGCACTCCTCTTAGGTGCCGGGCTGTTTTCACGGCACCCCACTCCCCAGTGGTCTAGCAGGACCCTGGTGCATGCAGCGCTAGGCCCCTCCCCTTTAATCAGGGGAGGAGGCCTGCAATGACATGGTGCTTTGTGCCTACGTGCGTGGCATTGTTGCACATAGCACCGCAATCTTCAATTGTAGCGCCCCAAGGAGGAGGTGGAGAGCTTCCAGTAGCCCCCACCTCCTGCTTGGGGTGCCACTACTGAATGTCCAGCAGAGGGGCACTAATGTTTTTGGTGTGCTAAAATTAGCGCCCCAGTGATGTTAGCACCCCAAAAGGGGCATCACCCAATTTTTCCCCCTACGAAACCAATCACTCTGTGAGTGACGGTATAGTCCACTGTTGGCCGAATTGGAATAAGCAATACAAAGGCAAATATTATTGTGAGCGTAGTGCGTTTGGGAATAATGTAGCAGGAAAGAGTGCGAGTAAGAAGGAGTAAACCATCAAGCCATAATAATGGCCCAGAAATTCGGGTCAGGGGCTTCCCGCGGGTGCAAGCCCCCGACCTGCACTTACCTTGCGCGCCGGCAGTTGAGCTGTAGGGCCCCGTGGAATTCCGCTCCGGGGCCTGGCCCAGCTGCCGGCACGCTGTGCTTGTGTGTCCCAGGGGCGTAGTTAGTGCGATGCGTCCCCTGGGATCACGTGAGCCATGGGCAGCCAATCGGAGGAGGGAAAAGCCCATTCATAAGATTGACAGGAAGACCTGTCTAAACTTATGAATACTACGGGCCTCAAAATAGCATTAAACCTTCCAATAAATTTTTTAAAAATCACACTTTTTCAATAAACTACAAATTACATTAAATAACTATTTTAAACAATAATTTAAATTTTTGAAAAATATAATTTTATAAAAAAACAGGGCTAAAACTAAACTTACCTTGCTTTAAAGTATTTAAAAATAATAAACCTGTGGAAAAAATGTTTTAATTTTAATTAATTGACCACTTACCTTGTAAAAAGCAGGCCTTACGCCTGCTTTTTAAATGTGTAAATCCTGCAGGCTTAACCTCGCGTGAAAACCTGCAAAAAAAACATAAGTTCAAAGTGCACGCGCAGCCTCCCCTGCGTGCGCGTTCGACCTCTGAACCTCTTCGTTCAGAGGATCGGAAGTGCCGGTTTCCCGCACATGCGCAGTGCATGCAGGAAACCCGCACTTCCATTCGGCCTACGGGTGAGTACCCCGTGCGTACTCACCCGTGGAGAGCCGAATTTCTGGGCCAATGTATCATTTAAAAACGACTCCAAAGAAAACACCCGAATTAAAACAACAAAAATCTCCAGAGTGTCCAAAGCAAATACCAGGACCCAAAAATGGCCTGGTATTGGTCCCAACCAATCAAATTTTATATCAAAACTTTCTTTATCAGATAATTCCAGTTATTTTGAATTTGACCGAGGCAAGATGGCCAAGCTGGTATAAAAGAGACACCCGAAAGCTTATAGATAAAATGCGGCAACAAGTAGCTAAAGGTTTTTGGGGGGACACTGGAGATTCATGGGAATCCAAAGATTTGATAAATCATTAGGAAGAAGTGGAGAAGTAGCCGACTCCACCTATTACAGTGGTCACGACCCAAAGTCCACAAGGAAAGAGGAAGAGAAGGAGTTTGATTAATGATATAGTGACGGGAGTTAATACAGCAGAAATGGCTTCTAATAGATTAGATTTAGTAACAATGACTCATGAATTAAGGAAAGCTAAGCAGCAAATCAAAAGTATCTTACAGCAAAGCAATAATTTAATGCAACAGTAACTATACGAGGTCCTGATAATGACTCTCCATTTAACAAAACTTACCAATCCTATTTTAGATACTGCTAGAAAGGTGGATCAGCTAGTACAGAGGCAGCACAGAATGACGTGTGCATGATGTGTGGGAATTGGTTGGTTGAACAAACCCGCCATAATTTAGAGAAATTAGAGGAGGGATATGTACCTGATTGGATTAGCAATGAACACTTAACACAATTGACAGATTATGAAATTTCACCTAATGTGAGTATATGTATATTAAGAATGTTGATTAAGGCTCAAGTAGTTTATCACAAATGTTATAGTCCTGCTAATGATACAGTGGTAGGAATAGTGTTGAAATTCCCTTTCATAACTCCAAACCATCAGGGATCTCCCCTGTTTAGAGTAGAAAACATTGGACATGTATTGTATGGGATGCAAATAGTAATGGAGCACCGAGACAATGCTCCTTATGTAGCCTGTAACGCCTCCGCGAGTGGAGCGGATAGATGGATTCCCACAGACCTGGTGGGATGTCAGCAAGTGAGAGAGACAGTAATTTGTCCCTGTAGACTACGTGACCATAAAGGATCAGTATGTGGATTCTCTGGGAAGAGGGCAAATTGTACCATGTAATCTATATCAGGAAGACATGGAGTTGTTAACTCTGCTTATGGAGGGAATGGAATGTATTGTGTAACCGCAACTGTAAAATCTTTTATTTATGGAAATAATTTGATATGCCCAGTTATACAACCAACCTTTTGTATTGAGCTTGCTCATGTGGTATTGATAGGACATAGGATCCTACAACCCTTACACCTAGGAAAGGAAACTGGTATCGATGTATCATACCCACTCTCTAATTTGAACATGGAAGAATTTGTTCGTAAGTTTGGCTATGGTATTACTGAATGAACTTCATGTAACCCAGCATGTATTGTGGAAATTAAAACAAAGACAAAGTGAAGTGGGGAAAGACATGCAAAATATCAAAATTATCCCATAGTGGAAACAATTATGGAATTGGGGAACTACAGTTGAGATAAATCCTTGGATCAGAATCGTGTCTCATGTATTGGTCAAAATCCAATTGACCATTGTGATCTATTTGCAATGTCTGGCGATGGCAGAGAAAAGACGGCTGAAGAAGAAGAGACAGCAAAAATTAATGTGTGTTGTAGTGTATGTGCCTTTAAGAGCCCCAGGTGTGCTGTAATGCCGGTAATGGCCACTCGGGCTATATAAGCCTGTATATTGTGTATATCCGTTAGAACCCCCCCCGACTTTGCTTAGTAAACACCTATGAACCAACTCCTGTCTTCAGTGTCTTTATCAACACATGGACACTACAGTGGCGACGAAGTGGAAACGGACTTACCTGCAATTCGGCAGCACCTCCAGGACATCGATTCCTCGGGCGTCCAGAAGACTCAAGAAAGTGAGAGAAGCTGTGGTTTCACCAGCTGGCCAAGCTGGTGGCAGGTATTGCGCTAATCCTTCCTGGGCATCAGGCTGGGGCTCCAGCGACTGGCTCTACAGCTGAGACAGGCAGCGAAATCGGAGGCAAGCAATAATGGACTGGGAGGGAGCACTCGGGAGACGGCCGGCGCGGCAAGCAGGTCAGCTTTCAGACCTGCAGAGAAAGTCCGGCGGGAACGAGTCTCCAACTGTAAACAAATAACATTTTTAAAAAAAACAAAGAACGGAAACCGCGGGAAACAGCGTTGTCATCGGCAGCAGCGGCGGGAAAGCGCGGGAAGCGCCATATCTTTGCTGCTGAAAAGAAAGAAAAGCGCGGGAAGCACCATATCTTTTCTGAAATGCCTAAGTCTGGCAATATTGATGCTTTTGATAGCGAAATACAGGATTGGACCACATACGTGGAAAGAGTAGAGGTATATTGCCCTGCAAATGGAATAGAAGATGAAAAAAAAGCTTCAGTACTGCTGAACCTAATGGGGGCAAAGGCATACGGGCTGTTACAAAATTTAATCACTCCAGCCAAACCAAAGGACAAGAATTTTAAAGAAATTGTTGATACCCTGCAAGAGCATTTAAACCCAACACCGCTGCTGATAGCGGAATGATTCATATTCTTCAAGAGAAATCAACACAAGGATGAAAGTAACGCTGATTACCTAACCGAATTAAGAAAGCTATCAAAGTACTGCCAATTTGGGGCAGGACTAGCAGATTATCTTCGAGACAAATTCATTTGCGGTCTCTCAAGTGAAGGAATACAAAAAAGGCTGCTTTCTGAAAAAGTTTTAACATTGGACAAAGCTTTCAGTATGGCTGTATCATACGAAGCAGCAACAAGAGGAGCTGCGGAGATACTACAAAAGACACAGGACTTCGGCACCCATGAAATGACACAGGGTTTCGAAAGATGTTATCGCTGCAGCAGATCCACCCATAACCAGAAGGACTGCTGGTTCAAGGACAAAGCATGCAGGCAATGCGGAAAGATTGGACACATTGCACGGGTATGCCGATCTGGACAAAATAAATCCACAGACAGAAAAAAAAAAATCAATAAAGGAAAGTACAGGAAGGTACAAATGATGACGGACAGTAGCTCCGAAGACCAGAAGAGCAATAGCGACTCCGAAAACAAGAGACTAAGCTGTCTCAAATTATATAATGTACTTGCCAAGGATGATTACCAAACCATTTGGGTTACCCTCACGATAGCAGGGTCCCCTGTTAAAATGGAGCTAGATACAGGATCAGCTCTAACTGTAATAAATCGACGGGATTACGAGAGGCTATTTTCGCATATACCTCTAAAAGACACATCCATTATCTTAAAAACATATACGGGGCAGAAAGTATACCCCAAAGGAAAAATAAGGGTGCCTGTTGTATACAACGGCAAAGAAATACAAAAGTTGTATTTATACATTCTACAAGATGGTGGTCCACCGTTGTTGGGACGTGAATGGATCAGAAAGATAGGTTTAGACTGGCACTCCATTCAGGTACTGACGGTGACCAGTAAGAAAATAAACAATGATGACATCATACCTGAATGATTAAAAGACATCCTGGCCAACGCCAAAGAAGTGTTTCAAGAGAAACTAGGAACCTTGAAAGCCATCACCGCCTCAATAAAAGTGGAAGATGCAGCAATTCCCAAATTTTTTAAGGCAAGACCGATGCCATACGCAATTCGTCCAGCAGTCGAGGCAGAGCTGGAGAATTTGGAAAAGGCAGGCGTATTATCCAAAATAGATTGGAGCAAGTGGGTAACACCCATCGTCCCAGTCATGAAAAAAGCATTGAATAATGATAAATCTGAAGAACAGAGAAAAATTCGCATCTGTGGAGACTTCAAGGTGACTGTAAACCCGGTCCTTCACACAGTACAGTATCCTCTTCCGAGGATAGAAGATATTTTCGCCTCACTATCCGGAGGGAAACGTTTCACCAAAATTGACTTGGCACAGGCATATCTACAGATGGAGGTTGAGGAGGCCTCTAAAAAGTATCTCACGATAAGCACACAAAAAGGCCTGTACCAGTACAATCTACTGGTTTTTGGAGTAGCATCAGCTCCAGCTATCTGGCAAAGAGCTATGGAGCAAGTCCTACAAGGGATTCCGGGGACTCAATGCTACCTAGATGACATCCTTGTAACAGGAGAAAACGACAACGAGCACCGTGCCAATTTGGAGCAGGTGCTCACTAGGCTGAAAGAACGGGGCCTATGAGCAAATCGCCCCAAGTGTGAATTTTTCCAAAATCAGATATCATACTGTGGCCACATAATTAATAAGGAAGGGTTGCATAAGTCACCTGAAAAAATTGAAGCGGTCATAAAAACCTGAAAATGTTTCACAATGAAGGTCGTTCCTGGGATTAATAAATTACTATCATAAATTTTTACCGAACTTATCAACTCTTCTCCACCCTCTTAATGAACTTCTACAAACAGGAGTGATTTGGAAATGGAACGAAGACTGTAAACGTGCCTTCCATAAATGCAAAGACTTAATCACATCCAAAGAAGTTTTGGCTCATTACAACCCATCACTGCCAATCAGACTGGCGTGTGATGCATCCCTTTACGGCATAGGAGCAGTATTATCCCATAAATTCCCTGATGGCTCAGAACGGCCGATAGCTTTTGCGTCACGCTCATTAAGCTCAGCTGAGCGTAACTATGCCCAAATCGACAGGGAAGCACTCAGCCTGGTATGGGGAGTGAAGAAATTCAACCATTACCTACACGGACAAAAATTTACCTTGTTGACTGACCATCAACCCCTCATCTCCATATTCAACCCTAAAAAGGGTGTTCCCATTATGACAGCGCAAAGGCTACAGAGGTGGTCCCTTTTTCTAGGGGCACACCAATACAACATAGAATACAAAGGATCAAAACAGCATGGGAATGCTGACGGTTTATCGCGCCTACCGTTGCCAACGGTAGAAGAGGCACCTACAGTAGACCCAGTAGAGATGTTCCACTCTACCATAGTGGAATGTCTACCAGTAACAAATTCTGCCATTGAAAGGGAGACGAGAAATGACCCGGCTCTCTCACGGGTCTACGATTTAACAGTGAAGGGATGGCCAGCACATGGCGAACCACTGTTGCCAGCATTCTCGCAAAGAAGAGAACAGCTGTTAGTGTGCCGAGGAACCTTGATGTGTGGATCCAGAGTGGTGATTCCACCCAAACTCCAGGATAAATTGCTAAAGGAGCTTCACGAGGGGCATCTGGGTGGAGTGAAAATGAAGAACCTAGCTAGGGCGTTTGTATGGTGGCCAGGTATCGATGGAGACATCGAAGAAATGACCAAGAGCTGCCTAGGATGCCAGAAGGTCCAAAACGCTCCACCACAAGCCCTTCTACATCCATGGGAGTGGCCCTCATCTCCCTGGCAAAGGGTGCACATCAACTTTGCTGATCCATTTATGGACTCAATGTTCTTAATCGCGGTTGATGCACACTCCAAGTGGCCGGAGGTAATAAAGATGTCCTCCACCACCACGGAAAAAACCATCACAGTATTAAGGACCATATTTGCCAGGAATGGGCTGCCGGAACAGATATGTTCTGATAATGGACCGCAATTTGTCTCCGAAGAATTCAGAAAGTTCTTAAAAACAATGGGGTTAAGCACTACACGTCTGCCCCATACCATCCTGCCACCAATGGATTGGCTGAAAGGTTTGTCCAGACATTCAAGAAGGCCATAAAGGCCATGGGTAATGAAGACATAAAACTTCAGCACAAGGTGGATAACTTCTTATTCGCATACAGGAATGAAACACATATGGTTACCAACCAAACTCCCGCCATGATGTTCTTCAATAGAAACCTAAGATGCCAGCTGGATTTGGTCAAGCCCAACATCAGAAGGGACGTGGAGAACCGGCAGTTTCAAGGCATGAATGAAAGGCCAACTAGAACCTTCCAGATAGGTCAACAAGTTTTGGCCCGGGACTACCGTACCGAGAAATGGCAGCCTGGAACTATCTGCACACGACTAGGACCACTGATGTATACCGTGGACATCGGAGAAAGCATAATAAGGCGCCATGCTGACCAAATCATAAAGTCATCCGAAAAGGGACAACCTACACCACAACTCTATACATCTAACGATGAAGTAGAGATACCCATATCTACCTCCGATCCAGTGATACTGGAACCCGATGAACCCGACATTGGCATTCAAGCCGAATCAGCCTTGCCAAAATAACCTACTACACCACCAGAAACTACTACACCCCCGAGGCGTTATCCGGACCGAGTCAGGAAGCCTCCTGAGAGACTGACTTATAATTAATTAACTACAGCAATGTGTATATTATTTTTCTTATAACATGTAATTAATAATTACTTAAAATATGATGTACTGGTTAGCTAAAAGGGGAGGAATTGTAGTGTATGTGCCTTTAAGAGCCCCGGGTGTGCTGTAATGCCGGTAATGGCCACTCGGGCTATATAAGCCTGTATATTGTGTATATCCATTAGAACCCCCCCCAGACTTTGCTTAGTAAACACCTATGAACCAACTTCTGTCTTCAGTGTCTTTATCAACACACGGACACACTACATGTGTGGTCTTGTTTCAGCAAGAACAGGAGAAGTTGGTTTAAAAGTGACTGATTCCCTGAGGAGTCAGTACATCAGTCACTTGGGGGTGGACTCCTGTAGCCAGTCCTGCAGCAAGAATGCACTTAACTTAAAGTAAACCGACATTAAAGGGTTAAGCAGCTGTACTGTACAGGCAATTTTGTAAATTGGCCAATCATAAGAAGTTGACCAAGCTTCATATCCCAGCATGCCTCGAAGAACCAACGGGTCCTTTAAATGAACTTTTAAAACAAGCTGTGAGCTGAACGGAATGCAGGAGGAAATTATTCAAACAGAGACACAGACACGATTGATTGACTTTTTGAATATGCTAACCAAGGAAGTAGCTGGAGTAATCAGGCCACACAATGACATGTGTTTGTTTAAATTTAACTGACTGCCCTGTCCATTGAACTCCTGTGGTCAGGCTGTTAACAAGGCTTACAAATCAACACAACAGATAACAACCATGGTTCCACCGAGTCTGAATCGCTTCCCTCATCCTTTGGAGATATTAATATCAAAATTGTTGCTGGAGTAAAACCCACTTGCCAACCTTTCAGAATGCTGATAAGCCTGGAACTTTTCCCCATCAAAACACCTTTGTGTGATAATGGACTATTCACTGACCCAGGATGGAGAAGTGATCAAATCAAGTACTCTATAGATTTGCAGAAACAGACAAGATTAAGATGGTATAATCAAAGTGGCGGGGGTGGGGGGCGGCGGGGGAGTGGGTGGCGGTGATGGAGGGTTGTGTCAATCAATTGTCACGGGTATGACCTTTGTATTATAAAAAGGGTACGTTTAGGGACAAACTTTGGCAACTTGCAAGGGAACTGCAGACAGATTTGATCACTTGTACAGATGGAAACATACTCCTCTGAGTGATCGTGGGGGTTAGTTGTGTTTGAAATTTAAGAGAGTTAAAGGGAATAGTGTATGTGAGTACTGTTTGAAGTTAAAGGGAACAGAGCATTGACGTTTGTATGTTATCCATAGTACAATAAACAGTTAAAAGAATACTGAGTTGTACTGAGTTGTGAGCCTTGACTATTTTAACTCATCCAGATGTGTTCAGGTCGGATTCTGGAATTAGAGTATAACATGGAAGGTGCGGGTTCGCCTACCGACAGTAGTGAGATATTTAAATTTTAACCTTCTAGAAAGCCCATGCAAGTTATTTGATTGACTGCAGATTCTATTACGCGTACGTGAAAATGTTAAATTTTTTTTAAACTTTGAAAGACAGTACAGAGACTGCCAACCACGCTGCACTGATGAGACCATTGCCCACACCTCCCCCCAGTGTAGGCTGGGGAACCTGCCAAAATTATTCAACTGACCCTGACCCCAGAAAATAAATCTAGGCAAAGGGCGCATCTTTGTGGCGGACAAAGTTTCGCCAATCTGCACTTCCTCCAACATCATGGGCGAGTGGATCCAGGCTATATTCTTAGAACCAGAGAGCACAGCTATTTTCTAGTTTTGCATTTCTGCGGTGAGGCACCGATTGTGCTGTTGCACCCGTTCTTATTGTTCCTCATTGTTCCTCACAATAAACCAGTTGCACGTGTCCTTTAGTTTGGATACAACGTGTAACATCATCTGTGTAGTGTATGTACCTTTAAGAGAGAACTACTTTTACAGCTCCTGTATACTGTAGTACCGGCAGTGACCACACCTGTATATAAGCCTTGAGCAGGCATCTGTACTGTTAGTTTTTAGACTACCCTCATCCAGTAAACACCTGTTGATTGTTGATCTGCAGTCTCCATCTATTATTGAAGAACACCATACCTTAAGATTCATGGATTCAACAGTGGCGACGAGGTCGATTCGAACCTACCTGCAACTCTGCATTTCCTCCCAAGGATTCGCTCCGGGAGGACAGTGGAAGAAAGTCGAGGCCAGAAGCACGGGCGTCGACCACGAGCAACCGCCCAGTCATCCGGCAGAGAGTGAACATCGCAGGGGAGGCTGTTGAGAGCTGAGCTTGGTTCTCCAGCCACGACAATCCAGCAACAGGCTGGCAACAGGTACAGCGCAGACCCTTCCCGGACAGCGGCGGCTGGAGCCGACCGACGGCACAGAAAAGGCCGAGCAGCGTCGACGTGGTAAGAAAGAGGGTAAAGCGCACAGGGCGCAGCCGGGGGTTGAAGACCGAGCGGTGTCGACGAAAAACAAAAAAGAGAGAGAGGGTAAAGCACAGCCAGGGTTCAGGACTGAGCGGCGGCAACGAGAGAGGCGCACAGGAGAACGCGCAGAGTGCAGCCAGGGCTCAAGGGCTGAGCAGCATCCGCGGGGGAAGAAAGGAGAGCGCGGGAGATGCCATTTTTGAAGCCGCAACGGAGAAGAAGGGCGAGCGCGGGAAGAAAGGAAAGCGCGGGAGACGCCATTTTGAGCCAGCGGAGAAGAAGGGAGAGCGCGGGAAACGCCATTTTAGCCAGTCTAACCACACCCAGGGATGCCGAAGAGTGGCAGTGTCACAGCGTTCGACAATGAAGTCTAAGATTGGGCGACATATGTGGAACGCATTGAGGTGTACTGCAAGGCGAATGAAGTGCCAGATGCCAGGAAAGCACTGGTTATGTTGAATTCCATGGGTGCAAAAACATATGGCTTACTGCGAAACCTAATAACCCCAGAGAAGCCAGTGGATAAGGATTTTGAAAGCATAGTGGAAATCCTACAGGACCACTTAAACCCCACACCGCTGCTGATAGCAGAAAGATTTAAGTTTCACAAAAGGAACCAGCATAAAGACGAAAGTAATGCTGAGTATTTAACGGAATTGCGCAAGCTATCGAAACACTGCCAGTTTGGAATGGGACTAGCAGATACGTTAAGGGACAAGTTTGTGTGTGGGCTTCAAAGTGAAGGAACCCAGAAACGGCTTCTATCAGAAAAGGATCTTACGCTGGACAAGGCTTTCAGCATGGCAGTATCACACGAAGCAGCCGCAAGGGGCGCTGCAGAGATACAACGGAGACCGCAAGAATATGGCACCAATGAAATGTCATATGGAACAGGGAAGTGTTATCGCTGCGGCAGAACAACACATGACCAGAAGGATTGTTGGTTCAAGGACCAAGTGTGCAGACAGTGTGGAAAAGCAGGACACATAACAAGAGTCTGCAGGTCGGGGAAGAAAACCAGCAGCAAGAAATCTCCACAGGAGAAGTACAAAAAGGTACATAAGGTGATGGAGAGTAGTTCAGACGAACAGAAAAGTGATACAGACTCCGGAAGCAAGGAGCTGGGTTGTCTGAAACTACATAATGTAATCAAAATGGAGGATCACCAGACTATCTGGGTCACACTCAAAATAGACGGAGTCCAAGTGAAAATGGAATTGGACACAGGATCAGCCCTAACAGTCATAAACCGAAGGGACTACAAGCGGCTATTCTCACATATACCCTTGAAAGCTACAGAGATTGTCTTGAAGACGTACACGGGGCAAAAAGTCTACCCCAAAGGAAAAACAAGGGTGAACGTGATATACAACGGCCAGGAAATACCAAAAATTGACCTATATGTATTGCCAGATGGAGGACCACCACTACTAGGACGTGAATGGATCCGGAAGATACAATTAGATTGGCATTCCATACAGGCACTGATGGTAGAGGCCAAAAAGGATGACGACGTCACACCTGGACGACTGTCAAATATGGTAACTGACGCACAAGAAGTGTACCAGGAGGGACTCGGAACACTAAAAGGCATAACAGCGACGATTAAAATAGAGGAAAATGCAAGCCCAAAGTTTTTTAAGGCCAGACCGGTGCCTTATGCGATCCGCCCAGCTGTCGAAGCAGAGCTGGAAGGTTTGGAATGTTCAAGAGTACTGTCAAAAGTGGACTGAAGCGAGTGGGCTACACCCATTGTTCCTGTAATGAAGAGGTCGTTGAGTAATACGCCTGGGGAACCAAAGAAAGTTTGCATCTGTGGGGACTTTAAGGTGACAGTGAACCTAGTCCTTCACATGGTACAATATCCGCTTCCGCGGATTGAAGATATTTTCGCCTCGCTATCTGGAGGAAAATGCTTCACTAAGATTGATCTGGCCCAGGCCTACCTGCAAATGGAGGTAGAAGAAGCCTCGAAACAATACCTCACGATCAACACTCACAAAGGTCTCTACCAATACAACCGGCTGGTGTTCAGGGTAGCATCGGCTCCGGCTATTTGGCAAAGGGCAATGGATCAAGTCCTGCAAGGGATTCCAGGGATCAAGTGTTATTTGGACGACATCCTGGTCACGGGCAAAAATGACAGTGATCACCTCGCCAACCTGGAGCAGGTGCTCACTAGATTGAAGGAATATGGGCTACGAGCTAATCGCCACAAGTGCGAGTTTTTCCAGAAGCAGATCTCGTATTGTGGCCATGTTATTGATGAAGAGGGGTTACATAAGTCCCCTGAAAAGATTGAGGCAGCAGTCAAGGCTCCAGCACCGGAAAATGTGTCACAACTGAAGTCGTTCCTTGGGCTGGTGAGCTACTACCATAAGTTCTTACCAAATTTGTCTACAGTATTACACCCACTGAACAACCTACTGCAAACGGGGGTACCATGGAAGTGGAATGACGAATGTAAACGAGCTTTCCAGAAGTGCAAAGAATTGATCACATCAAAAGAGGTGTTGGCCCATTTCAACCCAGCACTACCAATTCGGTTGGCGTGTGATGCATCACCCTATGGTATTGGAGCGGTGCTGTCGCACAAATTCCCAGACGGGTTGGAGAGGCCAGTAGCCTTTGCGTCTCGGTCACTAACCTCAGCCGAGCTCAGCTACGCCCAGATTGACAGGGAGGCCCTCAGCCTAGTACAGGGAGTAAAAAAGTTCAATCACTATCTGCACGGGCAGAAGTTCACCTTGCTGACTGACCACCAGCCACTTGTCTCCATCTTTAATCCAAAGAAGGGCGTTCCGGTGATGACTGCGCAACAGCTACAAAGATGGTCCCTTTTTCTAGGGGCGAACCAATATGAAATAGAGTATAAGGGCACGAAACAGCATGGAAACGCTGATGGGCTATCACGCCTGCCATTGCCTACTGCGGAGGAAGCACCAGCAGTGGACCCTGTCGAAATATTTTATTCGTTGATAATTGAACGCTTGCCAGTAACTAACGCGGATACAGAGAAGGAGACCCAAAATGATCCGACACTGTCTCGGGTATATGATTTGACGGTGAAGGGATGGCCAACACATGGCGACTCACTGTTGCCAGCATTCTCATCCAGAAGAGAACAGCTGTCAGTATGCCAGGGGAGAGTGATGTGTGGATCCCGAGTGGTAATTCCACCCAAGTTAAGGGAGAGAGTGCTCAATGAGCTTCACGAAGGTCATCTGGGAGGGGTGAAAATGAAAAGCCTTGCTAGGCCTTATGTATGGTGGCCGGGGATCGATCAACAAATCGAGGACCTAACAAAGAGCTGCTCAGGATGCCAGAATGTCCAAAATGCACCACCACATGCCTCTCTACACCCATGGGAGTGGCCCTCCTCTCTCCATGGCAACGGGTGCATATTGATTTTGCTGGTCCATTCATGGACTCAATGTTCTTAATAGCATTGGATGCGTGCTCAAAATGGCCTGAGGTGATCAAAATGTCCTCCACCACTACGGAGAAAACGATTGCAGTCCTACGGACCATATTTGCCAGGAACGGCTTGCCAGAGCAGATTTGCTCTGATAACGGACCACAGTTTGTGTCCGAAGAGTTTCAGAAATTTATGAGTAGGAATGGGGTAAGGCATTACACATCCGCCCCGTATCATCCAGCCACAAATGGATTTGCTGAGAGGTTCGTACAAACCTTTAAAAAGGCAGTAAGTGCCATGTGCGATGATGACATTCCACTACAGCATAAGGTGGACAATTTCCTGTTAGCCTACAGAAATGCGGCACATGCAGTTACCAACCAGACCCCGGCCATGATGTTCTTTAACCGAAGGTTGAGATCTCGTCTGGATTTGCTCAGACCAAATGTGCGAAGAATTGTTGAGAATAAGCAATTGCAGCACATCAATGAGAAGCCGACAAGGAGCTTCAATGTAGGACAACCAGTCTTGGCCTGCGACTACCGAACAGAGAAATGGCAACCCGGAACGATATGCACAAGGCAGGGGGCACTAATGTACACAGTGGATGTCGGGGAGAACATTGTGAGACGCCATGTCGACCAGATCCTAGCGTCACAGGAACGAATCAACCCCATGTCTCGCGTACCTGGCGATGAACCCGACATACCGGTAGCATCTACCCCAGAAACAGTAGCAGCGGAAACTGATGAACTAACCAACGACAGGGGGCCAGAATCACCTCCGCACCAAGAACAAGACACTCAGGAAAGGCGCTATCCAGAAAGGATCAGGAAGCCGCCCCAAAGACTGAATCTATAAATGGACTATTTCAGTTAATGTGCATGTTAAAAGTGTTAACTGTTATTTGAATGTTATGGTACTGTTAATCTAAAAGGGGAGGAATTGTAGTTTATGTACCTTTAAGAGAGAACTACTTTTACAGCTCCTGTATACTGTAGTACCGGCAGTGACCACACCTGTATATAAGCCTTGAGCAGGCATCTGTACTGTTAGTTTTTAGACTACCCTCATCCAGTTAACACCTGTTGATTGTTGATCTGCAGGCTCCGTCTATTTATTGAAGAACACCATACCTTAAGATTCACAGATTCAACAGTCTGCACTACATTGCAGGAATTATAAAACACACACGATACTGCATGGGACGCACAACTGTGATGTGTTAGCGAATGACATGTGAGCCTAATGCTCATTATAACACGATGTCAGAACAAAAACTTTGGCCGCGATTTTGCCGGTGCTCAGAGGGCAGGTTCGGAGGTGGGTCTGCTGTCAAAATCAAAATGATTGACAGCTGGTTGGGAGCCCGCACTGAACCCATTTCCATGTAAGTTTCCAAAGTGTCGGGTCTGCAATTTCAGAACAGACCTGACACCAAGCGACGGGGAAGGCATTTAAGATAGTTAAATGCTTGTTAAGTGCTTGTTAACTACTATTTTGGCAGCCTATTTCTATTTTACCACATTTTTAATGGGGTTCATGTCATTTGGAGATCACGTCAGCTAAGTATGTCGGGAGGTCAATCGAGCTGAATAGTTCACAACTGCAACTGTAGTATAAAATCTAACCTTTCACATCTGTTCACTTTCCAATGTCAGAAGTTGCTGATTTCAGGATTTGGAAGACACATTTGATCTTTATTGAGGCTGTAAGTGTGTGGTGTAAACCTTATATCCACAGTCACCTCCTTGGAATAACCTCTCTCCTCATTGGCTGATTGCTTCTAACATCTCATCCTCACCTGCCATATATAACAGCAGAGTGGGAACGATTTATACTCTCTCACCCTGGTCCTCAGAATCTGACCATGATCAGCAGCAGCAACAGCAGAACCAGGCACACCAGCAGCACCAACAACAAGAGAACTAACCTTCTCCTCAGCCCCCTGCTGCTGCACAGGGCAGAGCGCATCAGCGCAGGGCTGCACCGCGCCGCAGGAGATACCCCCAACACAGGGTTTACAGACCGAGGATGAGCTTCCTCAACATCACTGAGCAGCAGCGCCAAAGGAGGCTGAGACTTTCGCAACAGGTAGTCGCAGACATTTTCACATTGCTCGATCAAGACTTGCAGCCCAGAGGAGTGGGTGGACATGCCTTGCCAATGGCTGTCAAAGCCATCACCACCCTCAACTTCTTTGCGTCAGGCTCCTTCCAACAGACATTAGCGGCATCTCCCAGTCGGCCGCCCACAGATGCATCACGCAGGTCACCGATGCCCTCTTTGGCAAATCCGCCAATTACATCCACTTTTCCACTGATGAAGCCATTGTTATTGAGTGGGCGCTCGGCTTTGTCAATCTGGCTGGCTTCCCACGGGTGCAGGGCGTCATCAACTGTACACATGTGGCCATCAGGGCACCCCATCAGAACCCAGCAGTATTTGTCATCCGCAAGGGCTTCTACTCCCTTAACGTGCAGCTGATCTGCAACCATAGGAAGAGCATTATGCGTGTGCACGAGATTCCTTGGCAGCTGCCATGACTCTTACATCCTGCGCCAGTCCACTGTCACTCAGCTCTTTGCACTGCCAAATGAACTTTCCGGCTGGCTCCTTGGAGACAAGGGCCTAGAAATTGGGTGTAGCCCCGCTTGAGGTGTTAGAACTGGTGCTGCGCAAAGTTTATAGCCAGACGCAACTTATCGCCGCCTGGCGCGATATTGGGTTGCATCGCCCCCAAAGGTGATTGAGGCGTGAATTCAGACGTTGCACGGGACTCCTAAGGCGCAAAACTTCTGGCGCAACCCAATATCGGCGTGGACGGGCGCAGCGCAGGTGCTCTCAATTACCGATAACCACAAGACTTCCAGGCGCCGGCCAGCTCTTAAAGGGGTGGGTCAGTCAGCCTCAGCTTCCACACTCAGCGCCTTGTAGGCCTCAGAATCGGCGCAGGCCCTTCTCTGGCGCAAAAAACTTGGACCAGATGGAGAAGGTGAGACAGAGAGCAGAGTGCTTCAGCAATGAGGCTCTGGAGCAATTGGTGGCCGCAGTGGAGCGCCGTCGAGATGTTCTGTACCCAGACAATGGCAGGAAGCCGAATCAAAAGGAATACCGCCGAGCTTGGAGGGGTGTTTCTCAGAGGGTCAACTCCAGCAGCATGGTGACCAGGAGCCCTGTACAGTGCAGGAAGAAATTCAACGACCTCACTCAGGTCGTGAGGGTGAGTGGTGTTTATGCAAACTTCTGAATCCCTCCATCTGCACCTGACTTTATGGCTACAGGGTGCACGATGCCCCAATGGCCATGTGTCAGCATGCACGCATGGCCCTTTCTGGGCACACACATGCACATTTGACTCAGGGCATCATGTAAGGGCTCTTCCACCATGGGGGGCATGAGATGATCACTCAGGGCATCATGTAAGGGCTCTTCCACCATGGGGGGCATGAGATGATCACTCAGGGCATCATGTAACATAACTTCCCCTTCTTTCCCCTGCAGTCCAAGCTGGCGAAGATTCGCAAAGACCAGCTTCGAACCGGTGGAGGACCTCCACAAGTGGTCACTCTCACGGATCTCGAGGAGAGAGTGCACCAGATTCTTGGAGGACGTCTGAGTGGTCCTGTTACCACTGCAGCTGCTGACCCCATTGTCGACAGCAATGGTACGGTTCTCACCTTTTACAGCTGTCCCCTTCCACTTGGTCCCCCCGCCAGCATGCTTTCTCACTGTGGAGCCATGTCATAGCCTTGCCGCAATCTGGCATCCCTTGCTGCCAACCTGTCCTTTTGCTAAGCCACTCTTCCACCTCCCTGCTTTCAGATGCTGCATCACCAGCTCGGGATCCGGGCCCTGAAGCTGCCAGTGCCAGTGCCTCCGGGGGCGAGGATCAGGAGGAAGCCGGACCATCTGTTCCAGCCTCAGGGGAGTCTACACATCTGCAGACTGGGGATAGTAGTTCCCTGGAGGGGAGGGGGGGTGGCTCTGATGAGGAGCCAGTTGCCGGAACAAGCGGCCTGCAGCAACGCGAGGGGGGTAGGCAAGTTCGGGCACCGGCTCCCCGGAGGGCAAGGCAGGGAACGATGACTGCTGCACAAAGTGCAGAGGAGGTGTGTAGCCTGGCTGAAATGAGCACCTAGGCCCAGCTCAGGCACACTGAGCTGATGGCTGCAGTGGGGAGGATGCCTCAGTCGATAGAAACACTGGCAAAGAGTGTGCTGGACTTTGGGGCAGCAATGGAGAGGACTGTCCAGGGCTTCAGGGCAGCAATGGAGAGGACTGTCCAGGGCTTTGAGGCCGCTATGGAAAGGACTGTTCAGAGCTTCGGACAATCCCTGGAAAGGTCTGTCCAGGGCTTGTCCGAGGCAGTGGAACGGACTGCTTCGGCCTTGTCCGAAGCAATGGAAAGAACTGTCCAGGGCTTCTCCGAAGCACTGGCACCTGCCACACAGGTCCTCACTGCTGCCACGCAGTCACTTGCTGGCCTCATCCACACCCAGATTGAGGCAACGTGAACTCTCACTGCTGCCACCCTATCTGCATCAGCTAGGATCACCCCGGGCCCTTCCAGTACCACATGAGGCCAGGAATCAATGGAGCAGTCAATTGTGGCGGATGATCCGAACCGGTCCCCTCAGAGAGCCAGTGTGCCGTCCGACCATGGTGCAGGTGTCCTCTCTCGGAAGGTGACCATTGCTCATGCCACTGCTGGAACGTCTGCAGTGCAGCTGCCACCACCTGCAGTGCACACTGCTTCCAGCCATGCCCAGATCAAGCAGCCAGCCTCCGCACCCTCCAAGCCCAGAGGTCGTACAGGCCATCCCTCAGGGGCTTCTGCACTTCCAGACAGTCAGCAGGTGTCCCCCAGCCTTGACGCCGCCACTGGGGTTCAATTACGTAGGAGCAGCAGGGAGGGAAGGGGCCGACCGCGAAAGAGAAGTCGGTCTCCATCAAGGGGCCAGCAGTAGAGGGATTTGCTGAGATGTTTCTTTCTCCAAATTCAAGGACGCCCTCACCTGTTGTGATTGTTTGTGATGGTTTGTTTAGTTTTGCGGCTTTGCCAGAGAGTTAACTGTTATTTTGTTAGTTATGGTTTCTGTTGACATGACGTTGTTGTGCTGGAAGGAAGCACTTTTTTGACAATAAAGATTTTTTTTTATTTACAATGGTACTCGTAACTATTTACACTCATGGTGGCCTTCATAGGCTTTGTACGAGCCGAAGTGCGCAGGACGAATGACACCCATCATTCCATCAGAGGGGCCTAGAACCGAGTCCTTATGAGCCTCTGACGGACGGCCCTTCCAGTTTCAGGAGCCCTCCCATCTTCCTCCTCCTCCTCCTCCTCCTCATCGTCTGCATGTTCCTCCTCCTCCTCCTCATCCGCCTGCTCTTCCTCCTCCTCCTCCTCCTCGTTCGCCTGCTCTTCTGGACCTTGAGGGCCGGCTGGCATTGGCTGGGTTCGTCGAATGGCCAAGTTGTGGAGCATGCAGCAGACGACGACGATGCAACCCACTTGCTCCGGCGAGTACTGCAGGGCTCCCCCCGAATGGTCTAGACAGCGGAAACACTGTTTGAGCACACCAATAGTGTGCTCCACAATGTTCCTGGTCGCCTGATGGCTGCTCTTCTGCTGGGGTGGCGGGCAAACGGAGTGGGGTCATGAACCATGGGCAAAGAGGATAGCCCTTGTCGCCAAGAAGCCAGCCTCGTGGGTGAGCCGGGCCCTCAAAAAGGTCAGAAACTGAGGTCTGCCGCAGGATGAATGCATCGTGGCTGCTCCCAGGGATTTGTGCGTTGACTGCCATGATCATCTGGCGGTGGTCACAGACCAGCTGGACATTGAGGGAGTGGAACCCCTTGTGGTTGCGGAACTCCTCAGGATTCTGTAATGGCGCCCGCAAAGCCACATGTGTGCAATCAATGGCCCCCTGCACCATGGGGAAGTCCGCAATAGCAGCGAAGCCCTGCGCGCGCTCCGCCTGCTTCTCCAGGGTCACAGGGAAGGTGATTAATTGACGTCTCCTTCTATAGAGGGCAGCTGTCACTTGCCGGATGCAACAATGCACTGCAAATTGTGATATATTCGCGATGTCCCCAGTGGCTGACTGAAAGGATCTGCTGGCGTAAAAGTTCAGGGCAACAGTTACTTTGACGGCCACCGACAGAGAGGTCCTGCACCGTAGACGCGGCTGCAGATCTTCAGCAAGCAGGTGGCACAGCTCAGTCACAACCTCCTTACCGAATCTGAGCCTTCGCAGACACTGCTCCTCCGACACGGTAAGGTATGACACCTGCTGCCTGAAAACCCTCGCAGCGTATCTTCGGATTGGGCGACCTCCATTGCCCCTCCTCCTTCTGGCCAATCCCGGCCCTCTCTCCCGCCGTCTCTGTGCCCCTTCCAAGTGTCCGGCCATGAGGACATTCCCCTCCAAAGCAGCTCCCATTGCTATGCCAGATGGGCAACACGCAGTAATGTCTAGCGCTCCAACTGCTCCGGACAGGGCTGCAGGTCCCAAGTCTCCGAAGGCTAAATCCGAAAAATACTGTGCAACAGTAGTTCACCAACTCTCTCCAGCAATGATCAGAATGAAGAGGCCAAGTGGTTGCAGCTTTTATACTAGAGCTGTCCCCTTTAAATAGTGCCCCCCGACTCCGAGAAGGGCCTGGGAACGTTTCATCCAACTGTCACTAATAGCGCCAGGTGGAAAGGTTCCGGGCGCCACCGAATATCCGGTCAGGGGCGCCAAAAAGGCATTGCACACTGAAATGACGTCATGATCTGCCTGCGCACACGGGCGTGCGCTACGAGTTTGCACAGGTGATAAATGGATACTCAATATGGGAGGTGGCGCTATCTTCATTGCGCCCGTCCGAACATTGGGTCATGCCCCAATTCTCGGGCTCTTTAGGCGCTAATCGCTGGCGCAAACAACTGAATTTCTAGGCCAAGGACTATCCCCTGAAGACGTGGTTAATGAAACCTTTGAGAAGGCCATCAAACGAGTCTGAAGAGCGTTATAACCAAAGCCACATTTCCGCCAAAAGTCTCATAAAGCAAACAATAGGGTTGCTCAAAATGCACTTCAGATGCCTGGACAAATCTGGTGGAGCCATTCAGTAAACACCAGCCAGGGTCTCGAGAATCATCGTTGTCATAGCACTGCAGTGAGGATTAGCGTTTCATGAGGCACAAGGCACAGAGCGCACAGCCTCTTCAGAGGAGGAGGAGGAGGAGCAGAATGAGGTTCAGCATGAGGAAGACCTGCAGGAGGCGGCTGACCCAATGTGACCAGCACGCGAGCACATTGCTGCCCGTGATGCCAGGGATGGCCTAATCAATGTCTGATTCACCTAACTTTATGCAGCACAGACATGTGACTGCCACATACCCATGAAGGTTGGCATCACCACACTGCAACACCATAGAGCATCTCTACAATGAATTGTGCATTCCTTGCACTGTCACCACTGTTATGTTCATTAATAAATAGACATTCTTATTATGAACAGCTAGCTTGTAGCTAGTCATTTATTCAGTACATGTTCTTCTAGGTACAGCATCTGTAGAGATTCAGCATGTGTACTTCTGTGTGCAGGCAGCCATCTTGACTACTGCCTTGTGGGTAGCCTAGTGCATCGTGGGTAGTGTAGTCTTAAACACATACAACTAAACACACAGCAATATATACAGCTCTACAGCTCTGTAGCTCCACCTAGTGTACTATTCTAGAGTGACATGTTATTGATCATTACATCCCCCTTTCTTTGAGATTAAACAAAATCAATATCAATCAACTTTCAAGAAAAACGATAAAGATGATATCAATAACACTTTTGTTAGTGCTCTATAAACAAACATTTTCACAACAGTCAACACATTTTCAAAGCTTTACTTTATACTCAAAGATTAAGTCTATCAGGCTTTTTTACTTCACGTGTGGATCTTCTCAGCACGGGTAAGTCTGATGTGTTTTCATGAGATTGTTCTGGAGGTGATTGACAAGATTCAGTTGCATTGTCATCGATTTGCTCTTGTATAGCCTCTTGTGTTTTTACGAGGGAACGGCGGTTCCTCCTGAGAATCTGCCCTTCCTCAGTTTTAACAGTGTATGACCTTGGTCGTACTTCCTCAAGAACTGTAGCTTTCCTGTTCCAAGCATCTGGATCCTCAATCCTGACAACATCATCCCTTGTCAATGGTTTTAGAGTTTTGGATGACTTGTCATAGTATGATTTCTGTTTCAGCTTTAACAGTTGAAGTCTCTGTCTTAGTTCCTTACTTTGCTTTTCATTTGCACAGCAGGGCAGCGTGGTGCGCAACTTGCGACCCATTAGTAGTTCAGCAGGTGAAGAACCAGAGTCTAAAGGTGAGGCTCAGTAGCTCAGCAGGGCGAGATAAGGATCAGACTTGCTTTCTGTCGCTTTCTTCAGTAGCTGCTTGAGAACTTGAACACTTTTCTCTGCCTTACCATTTGACTGAGCATACAAAGGACTGGATGTGATGTGCTGAAACTCATAATGTGCTGCAAACTGTTGCCACTCCTTACAGTTGAAGCACGGACCATTGTCGCTAACGGCAATCCTGGGAATTCCATGTCTGGTGAAGATGGATTTCACATGCATTATGACACTGTTTGCTGTGGTGCTTGAGAGCAGCGCCATCTCAGGATAGTTAGAATAGTAGTCAATCACTATTAGATATTCTTTACCATTCAAATGAAAGAGGTCCATACCAACCTTTTGCCATGGTGCTGTTGGTAAGTCAGCTATTATCATTGGTTCCTTTGTTTGTTTGTTTTGGTGTTTCTGACATGTCTCACATTTGCCTATCATGTTCTCAATGTCCTTATTTATGCCAGGCCAATAAACAGTGTCTCTTGCTCTCCTTTTGCATTTTTCAATTCCGAGGTGTCCCTCATGAATCCTTTTGAGCATGTCTTGACGTAGAGCCTGTGGAATGACTATTCTGTTCTGTTTTAGTAATAGTCCACTTGTGACACTCAATTCTGACCTTATGTGAAAGTATTTTGGACAGGAACCTTTTGGCCAACCATGATGAATGTTCTCTATTACTGTTTGTAACACTGTGGCCTAGAAATTCAGTATAGCCACTTTTGGGGCGGTAAAGTCAGGCGGCCGCTAAAGTTTGCGCCCGGCGCAAAGTCGAGGCCACTTCGCCGATATTCAGTAGCTTCGCCCTAAGAGTTTGCTCGAGCACTAAAACTGGCGATGCACGACTATCTTTAGGCGCTAAGCTGGCGGTGCTGAGCGATACCGCCGAGTCCGGGCGCAGCGCAGGTGCGGTCATTTCTAGATTGACAGCAGACACCCTGGCGCCGGCCAGCTCTTAAAGGGGGAAGGGTTGAGTTGGTCTGCTGCCACGCCCTGGACACTGCAGCCCTCCAGCTAGGCCTGAACACTGCTGCTGGACCCAAATAGCGCCTGAAAGGATGGAGAAGGCCCGTGAATGAGCGCAGCGCTTCTCAGAGCATGATCTGAGGGTGCTGGTTGGCGCTGTGGAGAGGAGATGCCATATCTTGTTTCCGGACAATGGGAAGAAGCCGGCGGCCAGCGTCTACCGGAAAGCCTGGAGGGATGTCGCCAACAGGGTGACATCCAACAGTGAGGTCCCCAGGAGCTCTGTACAATGCCGCAAAAAGCTGAATGACCTCACCAGGATTGTCAGGGTGAGTACCCTTTCCAGTGTCCTCCTCATCCTTGCATGTGGACCTCACATTATGGGCAAAGGGACCTGAAAGCCCTAATGGCCAGCCCTCATGCAGCAGCTATGGGACAGTCATGAACATCAATTGCACATTCTGCACTTAACACACTGGCCAAACTATTCGACCATGGGAGGCAGTGCACACAACATCAGGGCTACACACTGGCCAGGCTATTCGACCATGGGAGGCAGTGCACACAAGATCAGGGCTACACACTGGCCAGGCTATTCCACCATGGGAGGCAGTGCACACAAGATCAGGGCTACACACTGGCCAGGCTATTCCACCATGGGAGGCAGTGCACACAAGATCAGGGCTACACACTGTACTTAGAGGCCGTCCTTTCTCTTGCAGGCCAAGCTGGCCAATAATAAGAGGAGCCGGACTGAGACCGGGGGAGGCGGACCCCAGATCCAGCAGCTCACCGAGCTGCAACAGCGCGTGGAGCGCATCATGGGTGCCCGGGTGATTGGCCCCGTTGCATCTGGAGATGCCGACCCTGTTCTGGGCACCAATGGTAAGGACATCACCTTTTGGACCTCTCTCGTCCCACTTGCGCATCAGATCTACATCCTTTGCCACTGTCCGACCAATGCGCTGAATGCCACTACTCATGTATCCCGCACTGACGCCCTCTCCTCACTCTAAAGCTACTCTTGTGCCTTCCTGCTTTCAGATGGTGAGGAGGAGGTCCCTGAAGCTGCCAGTGACAGCCCCTCAGAAGAGGAGGAGGAGGAGGAGGAAGAGGAAGGTGGCCCATCAGGGGAACCCTCAGCCGCGGCAAGCCATGCCAATGTAGGGGAGACGTCTTCCCTGGAAGGGAGCCGGGGGGAAGTGTCGGAGGGGAGTGTAGCTCCTGGGAACAGCGGCCTGCAGCAACGCGGGAGGGGGGTGGAAGCTCAGCGGCCTTCTCCCCAGAGGGGGGAAGGGTCGGAGGGGAGTCCAATTGCTGGGCCCAGCGGCGTCCAGCAACGCAGGAAGGGTCGGGCAGCTCGGTGGCCTTCTCCCCAGAGGGAGAGTCCGGCCTCCAGTCCGGAGACGGTCACCGCCGAGGAGCTGCGCCTCCTCGAGGACATGTCCGCGGATTCGGAGCGCCAGCACACGGAGCTCATGGGGGTAGTGGCACGGATGCCTGAGGCCATCGAGTCCCTGTCTCGGAGTGTGACCGAATTCGGGGGCCTCACAGGCCACGAGTGTGGCGGAATTCGGGGCAGCTCAGGCAGCGAGTCGGGCGGAATTCGGGGCAGCTCAGGCAGCGAGTGGGCAGGTGATCAGTGGTGCTGTGCAGTCACTGGCTGCTCTGATGCGGTCACAGAACAGGGCAACACGGGCACTCACTGCTGCCACACTCGCTGCGTCAGCCAGGCATCGCCAGGGCACCCGCCGCGCTGCAGCAGCACTGCGGTCTGTCCCTCGGCAGATTGCTGCGCATGCTGCAGTGCTGGCCCGGGCAAGTGCCAGTGTCTCAGGCGACCAGCGAGCGCCTGCCATCCGCCAGCTTGCCCCCATTCCTCCAGCCGCCACTGCCACTCCCCCAGTGGAGCTGCCACGAGCTGCTGCAGCGACTGATGCTGCCCAGCCACAGCTGCAGCATTCACCAGCCGCCCCCTCGAGGGCCAGACCTCTTCTAGGCCGACCCCCAAGGGCATCTGCCGTCACGACATGTGCCCCTCAGGAGCCTTCCCCCAGCCTTGCAGCAGCCACTGGGCTCACTTTGAGGAGGAGCAGCAGGGCGTGCAGGGGCCGCAAAAGTTTGCAGAAGGCATCGCCCTCGCGGGCCACAAAGTAGAGGGTGTGCCCAAATGTTGTGTTTTTTGGAATGGGTGTTTTGTGAAGGCCGAGGATGAAGGCCATTTTTGTTTACATCTTTTGTTAATCCTCCCCAGGTTGTGGGAGTGAGTCATGTGTGTGACTGTTTTTTGGGGGTTTCGTCTATTTTTGGTTTTCATGTGGGAAGGGCCCTGAGTTTGTACAATAAACCATTTTCTTTATTCAGATTGTCCATGTTTGATCTTTGAAGTGTTTGTTGCCTTAACCGGCTGAGGGCTTGTGGAGCGGCTGCAATCATGTTCTTTCATTGGCACAAGCCATTCCCTGACAGGGGGCCTAGAAGTGACGTTCAATAAGCCGCCGACGGGCGACCCTTGGACCTTCTGCCTCCCTCCTGGGCTGGTACTCCTCCTCCTCCTCCTCCTCCTCCTCATGCTCCTCCTGCTCCTCCTCCTGAGGTGGTGGTCCAACGTGAGGTGGCAGTGCCTGAGTCCTGCGGATAGCCAGGTTGTGCAGCATGCAGCAAACGACGACGAATTGGGAGACTCGCTCCTGCGAATACTGGAGGGCTCCACCGGAGCGATCCAGACAGCGGAACCATTGCTTCAGGACGCCGATTGTTTGTTCGATGATGTTCCTGGTCGCTTGATGGCTCTCGTTGTATGCCTCTTCAGCAGGGGTCCTGGGCGCGCGGAGCGGGGTCATGAGCCAGGTACACAAAGGATAGCCTTTGTCCCCGATAAGCCATCCTCTTGGGTGAGGCTGTGCCTGGAACATGTCAGCCACAGTTGTCTGTCACAGGATAAAGGCATCGTGGCTGCTGCCTGGAAAGCGGGCATTGACAGCTAGGATGCGCTGCCTGTGGTCACACACCAGCTGTACGTTGAGGGAATGGTAGCCCTTCCGGTTGCGGTAATCCTCGGCATGCTCCAGAGGTGCCCGCAAAGCCACATGCGTGCAGTCAATGGCGCCCTGCACCATGGGGAAGCCCGCTATTCTTGCAAATCCCACTGCATGCTGCTGCTGCTTGTCCAGGGTCATGGGGAAGGAGATGAATTGACGTCTCCTTCTGAAAAGGGCATTGGTCACCTGACGGATGCAGCAATGCACGGCGAACTGGGAGATGTTAGCGATGTCCACAGCAACGGATTGGAAGGAGCCGGTGGCATAGAAGTTCAGAGCCACTGTCACCTTCACTGCCACCGACAGAGACGTCCTGCACCTCAGCTGTGGACGCAGATCTCTGTGAAGCAGCTGGCAGATCTCTGCAACCACCTCCCTTCTGAATCGCAGCCTCCTAACACACTGCGCGGCAGACATGTTGAGATAGGAGAACTGCTGGCGGTATTCCCTGAGTGGGTAAGGCCTCCGTTGCCGACGCCTGTTGCCCCCTCTGCGTCTAGCCAGGGCTGCCACTCTCTCACGGCGTCTGTGAGCCCTTCGGACATAATGCTGAAACTCAACGTTGGCACCCAATGCAGCCCCCATAATATGCTGGCAAACACTGAGATCTCAATGAAGGCAAAGAGAGTTGCAAAGCTCTGGCCTGAAGCCAAAAATACCTGTCCTAGTGTTGGGCCAAAGCAGTAAGCTCTCTTCCTTGGTCTCTCTCCAAAAATCCATTGCACAAGAGTGAGTGCTGCAAAATGGCTGCCCTTTATAGTGCAGGGTAAGTGCCCTTTAATTTGCGCTCCCCGCGGCCCGCCTCGGCTGTGAACTGTTCCACTTCACAGTCGTTCGGGCCGCCAGGCGCACAATGGGGCGGCGCGAGTGAAGTTCCGGTTCCGGGCGCACAAAGGGCGTTGCACGAGGAAATGACGTCATGATCTGCGCGCGCAGATGAGCACGCGCAATGACTTTGCGCCGGCGCTAAATGTCTACTGAAGTTGGGGCGAGGCGCAGAGCACGCTGCGCCCGGGCGCTAAGCACCTAGCGCTCGAGATCTACTCCTCCTAAGGCGCTAACGGCTGGCGCAGCCAACTGAATTTCTAGGCCTGTATCTTTTATTGTTTCTTCTGCTATTTGCTTTGATTTTGTGTCTGACACAGGCAGTGCAGCAGTGACCATACTCACATGAACATCCACGTCTTCTTCAGTAGAGCTCACTTGACTCATTGTGGGTGCTCGGGATAGTGCATCTGCTAACACTATGTATTTGCCTGGTGTGTAGATTAGTTCAAAGTCATATCTTTGCAGCTTCATCATGAGTCGTTGAATCCTTGGAGACATCTCATTCAGATTTTTTTTTATGATGGCAACCAGTGGGCTGTGGTCTGTCTCAACTGTGAAGGTGGGAAGTCCATATATGTAGCCATGGAACTTTTCTAATCCAACTACCAAGCCTAGACATTCCTTTTCAATCTGGGCGTATCGACACTCAGTATCAGTCATAGACCTGGAGGCATAGGCAACAGGCTTCCAATCTTCACCCTCTGCTTGTAGCAAGACCGTGCCTAGGCCATCCTTTGATGCATCCGTTGACACATTGATTCTCTTTGTTGGGTTAAAGAAGGTGAGTACAGGTGTGGTTGTCAGCACTGTTTTGAGATTCATCCACTGTTGTTCATGTCTTTCTGTCCATGCGAACTCATTTGTTTTAGGTAGCAGGTCTCGCAGACAGGCTGTCTTGGCTGACAAGTTAGGAATGAACTTTCCAATGAAGTTTATCATCCCCATGATGCGTAGTACTCCTTTTTTGTCAGTGGGTCGGGGCATTTTGAGTATGGCGTTTACTTTTTCCATATCTGGTTCTATTCCTTTACCAGATAGAATATCTCCTAGGAAAGTGACTTCCTGGATGCCAAACTGACACTTGGCTTTGTTGAGCTTCAGTCCATTCCGGCGTATGCTCTGTAGCACTTTAGTCAGTCGCTCATTGTGTTCTTTCAGTGTGGAGCCCCAGATGATGATGTCATCAACATAGACCCGGACTCCTTCCAGACCTTCAATTATGTGTTCCATCGCTCTATGAAAGATTTCAGATGAAGATATTATCCCGAAAGGCATTCTGAGGAAACAATACCTGCCAAATGGTGTGTTGAAGGTACAGTATTTGGTGCTATCTTCATCCAGTTTTAGTTGCCAACATGCTTGTGAGGCATCGAGCTTTGTAAAGTATCTGGCACCTGACATTTCACTGGTGATTTCTTCTCGCTTGGGAATCTGGTAGTGTTCACGTTTTATGTTTGCATTTAAGTCCTTTGGATCCATGCATATTCTTAGATCATTTTCTTTTTCTTTACACATACCATGGAGTTAACCCAGTCTGTTGGCTCTTCGACTTTCCTGATGACTCCTAGTGTGGTCATTCTGTCCAGTTCATTCTTGAGCCGGTCACGCAGGGGTGCTGGAACTCTTCGTGGAGCATGTACCACTGGCTGAGCATCCTCCTTTAGCTGGGTCTTGTAAGTGAATGGTAGAACTCCAAATCCTTTGAACACATCCTGGAAATTATTTACTGCAGAATCCACTGAGTCATCTGGTCTGTTTGTGGCACAGTTTATATGGTATACTCACTTGACCAGTTCTAAGTCCTCACAAGCTTTGTCACCCAGTAATGAATCAAGTCCTTCAGCCACAACAGAAAACATGAGATGATGCACTTTGTCTTTGACTGTCACTTTAAGTCTGCATACACCTAAGCTATCTATTTTCTGTCCATTATAGCTCTTCAGTAGTACTGACTTTTTCTGTATTTTGGGCTTTTCTTTCATGTTTTTAATGTCACTCATACTGATTAAGTTTGCTTTTGCCCCAGTGTCTAGTTTCAATGTAACTAATGCTCCATTTACCTGCAGTGGGATCATCCATTTGTCCTCTTTTACTGCATTAATTTTATGTTCAGCATTGTCCATATCTGAGGGCTGCACATTTTCTGTATCATTTTTGACATTGTCACATGACACCATTCGTACAAAAAATGTCTCACTTAAATCAGTGTCCTCAATCATATTGACTTGTTGCCCTTTCTTTGTTGTTACTTTTGAAAAGCATTGTTTGGCAAAGTGATTCTTTCCATGACATTTTGTGCACATTTTTCCAAACGCTGGGCATTGTCTTAACTGGTGTTTGTAACCACAGCGTTTACAATTAAAATTTCCTTCCTCCGATTGCTTTTCATTTCTGTTCTGCCCATGTTTCTTCCCCTTGTAGGACACAGCACCGACAGCAGCACTTACTACAATCGCATCATTATTGATTTCACTGAAAGTCTTTGCGTGTTGTCGAGCTAGCTCACTGGCTTGGCATATTTTCGCAGCATTTTCCAATGTCAGTTCGGTTTCTCTCAACAGATGTTCCCTGACCTTTTTATCCTGAATACCAAACACAATCTGGCCACGAATCATGGATGCTTTCAGTTCAGAGAAATTACATGTCTGTGCTTTCAGTTTCAGATCGGTCACAAAGCTATCAGAAGTCTCATTTTGCTGCTGTGTCCTTGAACAGAACACATACCTCTCATAGGTTTCATTCTTTTTGGGAGAACAATGTGTATCAAATTTCTTTAGCACATCGTCTAATTTGTTTCTGTTCTCCTCTGGATTAAATACAAATGTATTAAATACCTCTACCACCTGTGGGCCTGCAACCGTGAGCAGCAACGCTATTTTCCTTGTGTCTGGCTTCGTACCGAACCTGATGGCAGCAATGTAGAGTTCGAATTGTTGTTTGAAAGTCTGCCAGTTGTAGTCGACATTTCCCGTGAGATTCAAAACTCTGGTGGCTTCAAATTCTCCATGTCACGTTTCACAATTTTGAGCAGATCTTCACCAATCCTGGTACCATGTTATGTTCATTAATAAATAGACATTCTTATTATGAACAGCTAGCTTCTAGCTAGTTATTTATTCAGTACATGTTCTTCTAAGTACAGCATCTGTAGAGATTCAGCATGTGTACTTCTGTGTGCAGGCAGCCATCTTGACTACTGCCTTGTGGGTAGCCTAGTGCATCGTGGGTAGTGTAGTCTTAATCACATACAACTAAACACACAGCAATATATACAGCTCTACAGCTCTATAGCTCCACCTAGTGTACTATTCTAGAATGACATGTTATTGATCATTACAACCACCATTGCTGGTAATAAAAGGCGCCCCCTTCACTCTGCCACTTGCAATTATGCGCACACATATAGCAATGAATGCAAACATTCAGAAAAACATTATTTATTACTACAAAGTAAAATAACAGAAACTTAACATTAATTTATAGCAAATCACCCATGTGACTACCCTTGTACAATTTATGTGGAATCTTTCTTTTATGCATGCTTCTACGTGGTGCTACCTCTGTGGCTTCAGCAGATGTAGAGGCAGCCTGCTCACTTCCCTGCTGCGCCTGCTTAGGTGCTTTTGGCAGTTGTCCTTTGGGTTTTGGAGCCTGCGAGGGCCTCGCCAAAGTCTGCTCCTCCTGCTGCTGTGCAGGTCAGACTCGTCCTTTACTGTCCGGGGAGGCATCTGGGGCTCTGACGGAGGGGTTGGCAAGGGGGTGGAAGTTTGAGCACTCAGAGAGGAGCCCTCACTTCCATGTCCCACAGATGATTATCTTTTTAGATTATCTCCTGAGTCTGGCGATTTATGTCCTCCATGAAGATGGCCATCCTTTCCATGGCGGAATCTACAGTTGCCAGCGCGTGCTCCATTCTCTGCACACTCGCAGTCACCGTGGTTGCAAACCCTGTCAGAGCCTCCTGAACTTGTTCCTGAAGCTCCAGGATCGCCCTCTTCCTGGATGGCCCCCGAGGCTCAGTGTCTGTATGCAGCTTAGCAGAGCTAGGAGACTCTTGTGGCCTCCAACAAGAAGTCTCCACTGCTGTCCCTGTCTCCACCATCTGATCTTGCTCACACGTGACTTGCGATAAATCAGGTGACAACACTACTCTATCTCGCATAGGAGCTACCGAGGTGTGCGTCTCTGCGCTGGTGCTGTGGAATGAGTGTAAAGAATGGATGGGATAGATCTTTAGAGGGAGACTATGATGGAGTGGGGTGCCAATACCAAGTTGCCTCCTTTTGAGTTGTTAGTTGTTTTGATTGCAAAATGATGAGGGTGAGTGTAAGGGGTGCATAGTAAGATGGGGATGTGATTTCTGCTGATGCTGCACCCTCAGAGGCTGGAGGATCCTCTGAGGAGCCCTCCTGCGCTTCCTCCTGGACAGTGGGGGGCCGGGCTCTTGATGGTGCTGTGGGAGAGTAAAGACATGAGTTAGACATGTGATATGTTGATTGCAGATGCATCCCATTATGCACATGATGAGCATTCAATTTCTCTTGACATCAGGCCCCATATGAGTCACTCATGAATGCCAAATAAAATGTATGGAAAATAATTCTGTCACTAGGTTGTTCTACTGAGCCCCTCTCTCCATCCCCCACTTCAGGCTGGCCAACGACTCCTGTTATGTCCAGAGCTGCCTCCTCAGTGTGAGTAAGCTGAGCCAACGACGGTGGTCCTCCTCCTGTTGTCTCCCTCCCCCTCTTATTGTGGGCTCTCTTTTTCTGCAATGAGGGAAACAAGAGAAGTTTGAGTGAGAGTGATGGAATGAGTGTAAAGAATGGATGGGATAGATGTTTAGAGGGAAACTATGATGGAGTGGGGTGCCAATACCAAGTTGCCTCCTTTTGAGTTGTTAGTTGTTTTGATTGCATAATGATGAGGGTGAGTGTGAAGGGTGCATAGTAAGATGGGGATGTGATTCAGTACATAGGGAGAGAGGGATGGGTGATGGTGCAAGGGATGTTGGGTAAGGATGTGCAGGAGTACGGTTGGCAATGCAGAGTGATGGGGATGTGATGACAGGCACAGCAGAATGAAGGTAAGTGTGCTTTTATACTCACTTTTCCTGAACGCAGAAGATCATTAAGCCTCTTCCTACATTGCACCCAGGTGCAAACAACCACAGACCTTGCAGTGACCTCCTCAGCTATTTGCTGTCAGGCTGCCCTTGTCTGATGAGGAAGTCTCCTCCTTCCATCTGAGGGAATAGAACCTCCCTGCATGTTCTGAATCCCTCCACAAGAACATGGAGGGAGTCATTGTTGAATCGTGGTGCAGCCCTTTGTCTCTCTGCAGTCATTTTTCCCACAAGCAGCACTCAGGAGCATGAAATCACAAGTGAGAGCAAATGGGGGCAGGGCACTTTTAAATATACTGGCAACAAACGCTTCATCAGATGACATCATCAGACCCGCACCTTGTAATTGGGCCGTGTAACACGCACAGTGGGCTTAACAAGCCCAATTAAAGTAAAATTAGTTTCACAGAGCGACTGGAGCCGGGAGTGGGACCGGGACCCACCAACTACCTCTCCTGCTGTGATCCCGCTTCTGCTGGCAAAATCCAGCCCTTTAATTCAGATTGGTGAAACCACGGGGTAGATTTTCATTTATAGCACTTGGACGGAGCACAGTGAGAGCGTCAGGTGAGGTGGGTCACATGCTTGTGATGGAGCCTGCCTGATTTTCCTTCCACTAATTTAAATTGGGCAGGCTGTAATGGACGAGCGATCTTCCCCACCTCATTTTCCTCAATGCAATTAACAGAGTAATTTCTGCAAATTTCAGTTGTACATTGCGATTCTTTTTGTCACTATTTTAATTAAATTGCTTTATAAATGAAACAAGCAGATTTTATTTACCCCTGCAAGTTGATACAGACCACTGGAATGAAATCACCTTGGTGATGTTAGTAATTCGTTAATGCATTCTTATGAAATGCCTTTGTTTGCTATTTTAAATACTGTACAGAAGTATTAGTACTGTGTTTGTTACTAGTACTGTATCGTGCAATTTTAGCCCGTATAGAGGACCTAAGTGGTTCTTGTTTTGCCTGAGGTGTACTGTAGGTGTAGCTGTTGCACAGTTTGTGCATTTCCTGTTGCAGAGTTTTGGCATTCATGTATTTTCTTTATTCTCCATCGATCTCAGTAAACATGTTTTGCATTCCATAGGACATGTGCATTTTTGTAACACACATGTGTTGACTGTTCCCCAGGTTAAAATTTAGTAACAAATAAATTACTGATTCATCTGTCCACTATTTTTTTTAAAGCAAACAAAGCAATTTAGTGTATGTCACTAACACATTAGCTCTCAGTGCACATCTAAAGAGTGCTTGGGGTAGATTTTGACTTTGTGCCATAGAGTAAAAATGGGTGATAGCGAATCGGCAGTCAGTTTTACATCTCTCATGATTTTTGTTTCCATTGACTGCAAAGATCCACCAAGTTTTCAACTGGTTTAACGTGCTCTAAATTATATTATGGGGGAGCAAGCAAGTCTTCCATTTACCCCTTACATCCTGGGTGGTGTCTGGGGAAATATCTAAGCTACCCTGGCAATTCCACAAAATGCACTGCCATTTGGCCCAACTGAACACTTGCCTGTTGAGAGCTGGCACAAGTTCTGCTGTGGGGCCAAGTAAATGCCATAGGACTGCACTAGGGAAATGTAATCAATCATAGAGGGGATCAATTACCTCTCCAAAATCGCCCATATGCAATCTGAAGAGTATTTTACAAATTTGAATGCTGTTCCTCATAATTTTTTCCTGGTCTCGAAGCAGCAAGGCATCACTACGATTTTCCTCCTAGCAGACGAGACAGAGGCCTCCAAAACACCCTTCCAGGTGCAGGCCACCCCCCTTTATTATGTTAATGTCCCTGTAATTTAGGACCATGGGCAGCTGCATGTTCCACTCTACTGCACTTCACCTGCTGGTTCAGGCTTTGTTTCAGGGCCCAAATGTCAAAGCTGTCACACTACATTACAACAATTGCCAAGATAAATACCAATGGGACAAGATCTATAAGTCCTGAGTTACCCCAATGTGATGCTGCCAGCAAGGAGTAGCGCTTGTAATGAATGCTAGTCTGAAAATCACGAGCCCAGAGCTCCTGTTTTACTATAGCAAAATACTGCGAATGATGGAATATGAAATAAAAACAGAAAATGCTGGAAATGCTCAGCAGGTCAGGCAGCATCTGTGGAGAGAGAAACAGAGTTAATGTTTCAGGTTGATGACCTTTCATCAGACCTGGAAAAAGTTAGAGATATAACAGGTTTTTAGCAAGTACAGAGGCAGGGAAAGGGGGGAGGGGAGGAAAGAACACAAGGGAAGGTCTGTGATAGGATGGAAGGCAGAAGAGATTAAATGACAAAAGGGATGATGGTGCATGGCAAAAGGAGAGGGTAGTGGGATGGATCTAGAGGAGGTGTAAATGGGAATAGCAGAATCATCAGCAACAACTACCATCTGAAAAGATTGGGGCAGAGGTTACGATCTGAAATTGTTGACCTCAGTGTTGAGTCTGGAAGGCTGTAAAGTGCCTAATGGAAAGATGAGGTGCTGTTCCTCGAGTTTACATTGAGCTTCATTGAAACAGTGTAGGAGGCCAAGGGCAGAGAGGTCAAAGTGGGAGTGGGGCAGAGATTAGGTTGGTTAATAAATTGTTTGTCTTCACAAAGACAATAGGTAGTTATTAATGACAGCAGCTTTGCACAAAGCTGGTCTCTAGTGTAGTCCCACAAGTATCAGTGTTAGGACCATTGCTCTTCAATTGCTTTATTAGCGATATGGATGAAGACATCGGAGGAATGATCGCAAGTTTGTGGATGACAACCGTGTGAAGATGCAAGGAGCTTTGATGAAAAATACAGTTTCAGGCAGATCGAAGGACATTGAGGAAATAAGCCCCCATGTTTGGCAGATGTCTTTTAATACAGAGAAGTGCAGCATGATGCACTCCCTCAGCACTGCAACGAAGTATCAGTCAAGATCAGTGCTGTCCAATAAGTCAGCCACTAGCCACAAGAGGCAGATTGGGAATCCAGATGTGGATGATTGCATTTCTGATTGTTCAATAAAAAGATTGTAATGGACATCACCACTGAGCATATGATCTCAATACTCATTCACACGGTGTACATTATCCTTTTTGTGCATTCGTTGGTAAAATGGTGAAACGAAAGGCAGAGTGCGTGAGTGCTTTACTTCTTTGGTTACTGAATGGTGGTAGATGTTTATTAAGTAAATATACACTTGTGAAGTACATTTATTTGTATTGTGCGAGTTTTCCACGAAAAGTAATGCATGTGGCTAAGATAGCATTGCCATAGCCACATTGTGACTAGTCAGCAATTTCTATTGGACAACATGGGCCTAGCATATGGGCTCAAGTGCCAGGAATAAGGTTGAACAGATGACCTTCTGACTCAGAGGCAAGAGTGACACCAGCCAAGTTTAAGCAGGAAGCTATGCGAGTCCTTCTACTGACTATCAGATGATTGCGTGAGGATCTGGTACACTGAGAATGAGTTTGTGCACGATTTGTGGCCTTCACACTAACTGTTCACAGTCAATGGCTTACACTTCTGTCAAACAATTTCCAGAAACTTTTAGTCACACAATAATATACAGTCACCAAAGGTGTCAAAAGGAGAGGAAGGGTACCACAAAATAATGATGCACAAAAAGGAAGTAAAATATTACCATTACATGGAAGACACACCTGAACTGCTGGTCTATGGAAAACTTGGTTTGCTTGCAGTTGGTGGCAGAGCCGTTTATTTTCTGTCATAAGAACATAACAATTAGAAGCTAGAGTACTCTGTTGGGCCCCTCAAGCCTGCTCCACCATTCAATACGATCATGACTGAATCTTTCACCACAACTCCACCTTCCTGCACTATCCCCATATCCCTTGATTCCCTTAATATCCAAACAATGTAATGGTGATATTTTACTTCCTTTTTATGCATCATTATTTTCTGCTGCCCTTCCTCTCCTAACACCGATCTCAGCCTTGAATAAAATCAATGACTGAACATCCGCAGCCCTCTGGGGTGGAGAATTCCAAAGGTTCACAACACTCTGAGTGAAGACATTTCTCCTCATTTCAGTCCTAAAAGGCCGACCCCTTATCCTGACACTGTGACCCCATTGCTAGTGTATATCCTCTATATACTTATTGCAGAGTCCAGGTAATTGGGAAACTTCCACCCCCCTCCCCCCCACCCCGCCCCCTCTAAAATAAGTTTATTTCTTGGAACTCTATAGACTGAAGCGGTCTCAGCTCCACCCCCCCCCACCCCCCCGCTCCCCCCCGCCACCCCCCCTCCCCCCTAGTGGTCTAGATGGCTGGGAGCAGTGTTAATGGATATCAGATTTAAACTGGATGATTTAAGGGAGCTAAAAATCAGATTAGTTGAACCCAAAATGCAGTGTGCATGTAAGCACAACCGTTGAAGTAGTTTCAAACATGTCAGACACACACGGCTTCAGCCCATTGTAAAATCAAGGAGGATGGTGTGTGTGCAAACCATGTTAAACAAGACTGTAATGATATCAGCAAATAGTGATGTTATTTGCCTGTTTGATTATGATGCCTTACCAGCATGTTTGCAGGTATTGATTACTTATGCCTGACCAGCAGAGGTCATGTGAGAGACAAGCAGTTTGGTTTAGTTTCAGTTTCGTTCTAGATGCATCACAAGCATCGTGTCTCCTGTAAAAGATGTATAACAGAGTTGAACAAGCTTTAGATTAAAAGTCATTCTCTTTCATAAATGTCTCGTCATTGAACCCACAAAGAAATTAATACATGGTGTCAGAAGTGGCTGAAAGAGATGAAGAGAAAAAATCTGAAGTTAAATCAGTTCTTCACAAATTAGCAAGCCAAAAGAGAACATCGTTGCTTACCATTGGAGAATAGCTAACGAAGTGAAAAAATGGAAGGTTTACACCCACCAGCAACGCTTCAGTTGACAGGTAATGTGGCTGAAAATTGGAGGAGGTTCAAACAACGTTTGGGGTTGTATTTATCAGCAATCGGAGCTGACGAGAAAGGTGATAAAATGAAAGCGTCACTGTTCTTACATGTCGTGGGTGATGAAGCGCTGGAGGTGTATAATAACTTCACATTTGCTGCTAATGGAGACAAAATGAAGCTAGATAAAATAATGGAACAGTTTGAGGCCTACTGCATACCTAAACGTAACGTGATGTTTGAGAGGCACAGATTTTTCACATGTGTTCAGAAAACGGGTGAGACTATTAATCAGTATGTGACTGAACTGAGAAACAGAAGCAAATCATGTGAATTTGGGGGACTGACAGACTCGCTGATAAAAGACAGACTGGTGTGTGGTATTCCAGATAATGGTCTAAGGGAAAGACTGCTAAGAGAGCAAGATCTAGACCTGGGAAAAGCCATAGCACTGTGTAGGGCTACAGAGACTGTGAAGTTGCAGGCAAAGGAGCTGTTCAGTGACAATAGCTGCAACGTGGATGCAGTGAGAAAGAACGGATTCAAACCGTTTAACAAAAAGAGCGCCAATGTGAAAAAAGAGGCGTGGCCAGCGAACGAAAATGAAAGGGACAATCGAAAGTCATGTAGTCGATGCGGTACACAGCATCCACCAAGAAAGTGTCCAGCATATGGTAAAACATGCACTAGTTGCAACAAGAACAACCATTATGCCCATTGCTGTAAGAACCAAGCGCAACAAAGCAAGGTCCATACAGTAGATGAAAGCGAGATAGAGGAGTTCTATGTAGATGTTGTGTCTGAAAACAAAAAAGAAGAAAGAGACTGGATGTTGACACTAAAAGTGAATGACATACACATTCCATTTCAATTGGATACTGGAGCATAAGTTAATGTGATATCAGAGACTGATTTTAAGAAAATTAGACCCAGACCAAAGATACATGGAATAAAAGTGAAAGTGACAGGATACTCAGGTACTGATATACCAGTGAAAGGAAGATGCATTGTCAAAGTAACACACAAGGACAGAGAGCACACGCTAGCATTAATCGTGGTGCCAAAGGATGTGCAAGCCATACTAGGTTTAAAAGCCTGTGAGAGACTGAACCTGGTAAAGAGAGTCCTCATTGTGGAAAGCGAAGGAGAGACAGTCTATGATGAACTGAATGTTGCGTACACACCGGGTAAGCTGAGGTATACAGCAGACACGTTGTCCAGAGCTGTTGACCCAGGAGAGCCCACAAACACAGTGAAAAGACTGAAGTACAAGGCAAAAGACAGTGGAACTGACTTCGACCAAAGCATGCTTGTATACCGCACAACGCCGCTCGAGTGTGGTAAGTCACCAGCCCAACTCCTTATGGGACGTCGGCTAAGGTCAAACCTACCCATCCCGGAGAACCTCTTGAAAACAAAAGAGGGGGAGAAAGTGAGGAAGTTCAAAGAGCAACAGAAAGAAAAGCAAAAGTACTACTATGACAGAGGAACACAAAACCTACCTGAACTCCACACTGGTGACCAAGTAAGGTTCAAAGACAAAACAAGCACATGGACTCAGAAGGGAACTGTCCTGAGTGAAGTTCAACCAAGATCATACACCATTCAGACAGATGAGGGTGCTGTTCTGAGAAGAAATCATCGAGATCTTCTCATGCGACCAGCCACAGCAGGTCAAGAGACTGATACTGTTGAACAACCTGATCACACAGCTGAGAACACATCATCTGAGGCAACAACTCAGGTTCAAGGACAATCAATCAGAAAATCCTCAAGACACGTGAAGCCTCCTGAGAGACTCATGGAGCAAATTTAAGGACTATTGTTATAGAAGGAAGTAATGTTATCTTATTCTTTCTTCAAGTTCTAGTGTATTGACATATTTCATGTGAACACACAAAGCAAGGTTAAAAAACCTTGATCATGATAATGATAATGTAAGTTCATTAAGTGTTACAGTTAAAATGCAGATTAATACAAAGAAAACATGTTGTTAGTTAAAAGTAAAATACTTTTGTTTTAAGAAAAGGAGATGTAATGATATCAGCAAATAGTGATGTTATTTGCCTGTTTGATTATGATGCCTTACCAGCATGTTTGCAGGTATTGATTACTTATGCCTGACCAGCAGAGGTCATGTGAGAGACAAGCAGTTTGGTTTAGTTTCAGTTTCGTTCTAGATGCATCACAAGCATCGTGTCTCCTGTAAAAGCTGTATAACAGAGTTGAACAAGCTTTAGATTAAAAGTCATTCTCTTTCATAAATGTCTCGTCATTGAACCCACAAAGAAATCAATACAAAGACCAGGCTGAGTTAATCACAATAGAATCATAGAATGAGACAGCACCAAAACCATAATGTAACTACAGCCGCGCAACTCCAAGAAGTAAATACTTTTACAACACAAGTTTCTTTTAAAATATAAAACACTTAATGCAGGATTGAAATTCCACACACTTTTGATCAAAACATTGCGAGGGGAAAGTTAATAAAACTGGGAGGTAGTGAGACTTCCCAAGGCTTGTAACTGGGAGCAGACTTTTTTTTATTATTATGAACAACTCGAGATTGTTATTATTTGCTTGTTCCCCTAGAGCTTACTACTCTATTGATCTACTAGATTTGTAGGACATGCTTCAAGGCAACCCTTCTTCATCAATTTCAGCAATGTTGCTGATGCAAAGTAAAATTGATTACAGGAAGAATTGGAATGTACGCCATATTCCCGTGGAAAGCCATGGCCAGACAAGAGGAGATGTATAGCACTTGTCCTGGATCCCATTACCTTTTCTGCTTGTCCCATTGATGAGTTCCTTCTGAAGTGCTAGTGCCGCCAGTGTACCAGCTCATCGCTCACCTAGATCAGACCATAAGTTTGCATCATTGCATACTACCAGCAATACTTACAAACTGCACAACTAGAAGCCAATTCAACCAGCTGCAGAGACACACAGCCATAATGCAGTCAGTCATTCAGCTCCTCTGTTAGAATTTATGTGAAGTTTCCTAACGCCTTAGTGTGTAAATGCAACTTGTGACCTTTCGTCAGAACTGGAAAAAAGTTAGAGATGTAACAGATTTTAACCAGATGCAGAGGCACGGAAAGGGGGGAGGGGAGGAAAGAACAAAAGGGACAGTCTGTGATAGAATGGAAGGCAGGAGTGATTAAATGCTGCAAATGGGGATGGCAGAATCATCTACAGCTGCCGTCTGAAAAAATAGGGGCAGGGGTTATGGCCTGAAATTGTTGAACTCGATGTTGAGTCCAGAAGGCTGTAAAGTGCCTAATCGAAAAATGAAATGCTGTTCCTCGAGCTTACATTGAGCTTCATTGGAACAGTGTAAGAGGCCAAGGACAGAGAGGTCTGAGTGGGAGTGGAGCGGAGAATTAAAGTGACAGGCGACCGAAAGCTCAGGCTCACCCTTATGGACTGAACGGAGGTGTTCCGCAAAGCGGTCACCCAATCTGCGTTTGGTCTCCCCAATGTAGAGGATGGTGAGTAGTAAATACAGTATACTAAATTGCAAGAAGTTCAAATAAATCGCTGTTTCACCTGAAAGGAGTGTTTGGGGCCCTGGATAGTGGAAAGGGAGGAAGTAAAAGGGCAGGTGATGCATCTCCTGCGCTTGCACGAGGAGGTGCCGGGTGAAGGGGAGGGACTGTTAGGGTTGATTGAGGAGTGGAGCAGGGTGTCACGGAGGGAGCGGTCCATTTGGAATGCTGAAAGGGGAGGGGAAATTGTGTTTGGTGGTGGGATCTCACTGGAGGTGGCGGAAATGGCGCAGGATGATCCATTGAATGTGAAGTCTGGTGGGGTGGAAGGTGAGGACAAGGGTAACCCTATCATGGTTCTGGGAGGGAGGGGATGGGGTGAGAGCAGAAGTGTGGGAAATGGAATGGACACGGTCGAGGGCCATGTCAACCATGGTCGAGGGGAATCCTCAGTTGAGGAAAAAGGAAGACATATCGGAGGCATGAGTATGAAAGGTGGCATTATCAGAACAGATGTAGCAGAGACGGAGAAACTGGGAGAATGGAATAGAGGCCTTACAGGAAGTGGGGTGGGAGGAACTGTAGTCAAGGTAGCTATAGGAGTCAATGGGCTTATGGTGGATGTTTGTCGATAGCCTATCCCCAGAAATGGAGACAAAGAAGTTGAGGAAGGGAAGTGAAGGTGAAGGAAGGGTAGAAATTGGAAACAAAGTGAATGAAATTTTCTAGTTCAGGGCGCGAGCAGGAAAGGGCACCGATACAGCCATCAATGCACCGGATAAAGAGGTGAGGGAGGGGATCTGATTTGGACTGGAACAAAGACTGTTCCACATATCCCATGAAAAGGCAGGCATAGCTAGGGCCCATGCAGGTTCCCATGGCAATTTGGAGGAAGTGAGTGGAGTCAGAGGAGAAGTTGTTCAATGTGAGAACAAGTTCAGCCAGTTGGAGGAGAGTGGTGGTGGATGGGGACTGGATGGGCCTCTGTTCAAGGAAGAAGCGGAGCGCCCTCAGGCCATCCAGGTGGGGGATGGAGGTATAGAGGGATTGGACGTCCTGTTTTACTCTCCATTCTGTCTGGGATCAAGGTTGAACAAAACAGATGGGTGCGAAGCCCAATCAGAAAACCCAGGCCAGTTTTGACACTGTGGAGTCTGATTGCAATATTAGAAACTGTCATTTTTATTATATTTTAATGGCAGCAAATAGAAATGCCAAATAGTTTAGTTTCCTGCTGGGTAAATTTGTTCTATAAGATTGCATTGCACTTATTTCCCTGACAAATAAAGATTTTGTAAAAATGTTCACCTTGTACCTTTCAAATGGTTTAACAGCCACTTAACTAGTTAAGTAACAGCCAAGGTTGGTAGCCCAGCTCCCGAGAACAGGACATTGAAGGAGATGAAGCAGTGCAATGAATCTGCACATCCTGATTCACTAACAAAGCCTTTTTGACAAACTGATTTCTAGATCCATGGCAATAGAGCCATGCCTTGCCTGCTGGAAATGGCAGGAATTTGGGAGCACGCTGGCCATGCTTTTCCAACCATTAATTTAAATGTAGGGAAAGTTATGGGCAGTGCTCCGCTATTCAATGAGATCATGGCTGATCTTCTACCTGAACTCAACCTTCCCGGCCTATCCCCATATCCCTTGATTCCCGTAATATCCAAAAAACGTAATGGTGATATTTTATTTCCTTTTAATGCATCAATATTTTCTGGTGCACTTCCTTTCCTTTTGACACCGATCTCAGCCTTGAATAAATTCAACGACTGAACATCCGCAGCCCTCTGGGGTGGAGAATTCCAAAGATTCACAACACTCTGAGTGAACCCAAAAATCTTCTAGCGGCATGTAAACAGTAAGCGGATATAAGAGGCGGGGTGGGGCCTATTAGGGACAAAGAAGGTGATATATGCTTAGAGGCACAGGGCAAGGTTATAATACTCAATGAGTACTTTATATCGGTGTTTACTAAGGAGGTGGATGCTGACAAGATATCAGTAGAAGTGGAAAAGGTAGAAGAAATGGTAGGGGTGAAAATTGATAGACAGGATGTACTAGAAAGGTTGGGTATGCTTAGAGTGGACAAGTCGCCTGGTCCAGATGGCTTGCATCCCAGGTTGCTAAGGGAATTGGAGATAGCAGAAGGGCTTGCCATAATTTTCCAATCTTCCCTAGATGCGGGGGAGGTGCCTGAAGATTGGAAAGTGGCAAATGTGAAACCATTGTTCAAAAAAGGGTGTAAGGACAATCCTAGTAACTACAAGCTGGTCAGTTTAACATCAGTGGTGGGTAAAGTTTTAGAAACAATAATCAAGGAAACACTTAACGGGCACTTGGAGAGGTTTAAGCTAATTAAGGAGAGCCAACATGGATTTGTAAAAGGTAGATTGTGTTTGACTAATCTAATAGAATTTTTGATGAAGTATCAGGGAGGATTGATGAAGGGAATGCAATAGATGTTGTCTACATGGATTTTCGGAAGGAGTTTGACAAAGTACCACATAGAAGGCTGGTTAACAAAATTGAGGCTTATGGAATAGGTGGGTCAGTGGCAGCTTGGATAAGGAATTGGCTTAAGAACAGAAAACAGCGAGTTGTGGTAAATGGTTGTTTTTCAGACTGGAGAATGTTAGACAGTGGTATTCCCCAAGGGTCAGTGCTGGGGCCACTGCTTTTTTGATACATATAAATGACCTGGATATTGGAATACAGAGTAGAATTTCTAAATTTGCTGATGACACCAAACTTGGGGGTGTGGCAAATAGTGAGGATGATGTCAATCGACTGTAACAGGACATAGAAAGGCTAGCAGAATGGGCAGACAAGTGGCAGATGGAATTTAATACAGAGAAGTGTGAGGTGATGCATTTTGGCAGAAGGAACAGGGAGAGGCAATATACACTTAATGGCACCGTTTTAAAGAGTGTGCAGGGACAGAGGGACCAGGGAGTTAATGAGCATAGGTCCTTGAAGGTGGCAGGACATATTGAGAGAGTGGTTAACAAAGCACATAGGATCTTGGACTTTATAAATAGAGGTATTGACTACAAAAGTAGAGAAGTTATGCTGAACCTTTATAAAGTGCTGGTTAGGCCACAACTGGAGTATTGCATCCAGTTCTGGTCACCACACTTTAGGAAGGATGTGAAGGCCCTTGAGAGGATGCAGAGGAGATTTACCAGAATGGTTCTGGGGATGGGGAATCTTAGCTACAAGGACAGGTTGGAGAAGCTGGATTTGTTTTCATTAGAGCAAAGGAGGTTGAGGGGTGATTTGTTAGAGGTGTACAAGATTATGACGGGTTTGGATCGGCTAGACGGGGAAAGGCTGTTCCCACTAATTTATTGAACAAGGACTAGGGGACACAGATTTAGGGGGAAAAATTTGGTTGCTTAGCGCCCGAGCGCAGTGAAGTTAGCTCCTGCTCCGGCCCCTCGCCCTCATGGCTGCTGCTCTTCCCCCGTCCCGTGCTTACCACCTGGCCACTGCCCGTGCCTTTCCCATCTCATCAGGAACGCCCGGCATTGCACCAGGCAGACACGGACCAACCAGGCCAGGCGAGGCGGGCCAAGACGAGGCGAGGTGGTGAGGAAGACGAATTGGGAAGATGACTGAAGAAACGCTTCGAATAACCGGGCCTTCAATTCAGCTCACCTTCGACTATCTTCATACAAACTCCAACTGCCGCCCAAGGAAGAGGAACCATCATCCCTGCGAGGTAAAGTGCCCAAGCAGAGACTTTAACTTTGGGGTACTTGTACCTGGGCGACGCCCTTGCAGCACCCCGAGACCATGTGACGACGGCAGGCCCCAGAGAGCACAAAGAGCGAACCCTAAGCCCCACTGCTGTTTTGAATTCAGCAGATCTTTGATTGGTGAGCATGAATTCTGGCCCCTCATAGCTTAATCAAGTTAGGTATAAGGGGTGGGATAAGGATAAGGGGTTGTTAAGACAGTTGTTTTCCCTCGATGTGCCATGTGTTCCCCATTCCCTGTATAAGTATAGCTATTTGTATTTGCCTGTAATTTTATACTAGTAACTTTTCATAAGATTGTGTTAATTTCTATTTCAATAAAATCTTGGTTTTCTCACATCTAAACCACCCGTCTACTCGAGTCTTTTCTGTATCGCCGCCTGTACCTATGTCCGGTGTCTAGAACCCTGGGGCGTGGGAGTGATTCAAACCACTCATAAACAGTCAGGGGCATAACTGACTGGGCGCATGCGGCACCCCACAACACCCCCTACAGAAATGGCGACCATGGTAGGACACCGGCAACAGGGTTGCGATACAATAGACAATGTTTCGGATGAGCAAACCATGATGGAGGAAAGGATTTCTGATTATGTGTTTAGCAAGGTGAATATCACTAAGAAGTGGATCACCACTCAGTTAAAGGCTGGGCGTCCAGTAGTTGCAGCAGCTAAGTGGACAGAGGGAAAGGAACACAAGAAGTCCTTAGAGAAGGCAGTTTGGCTGATGTGTTTTAAAAAGTAGGTCCAGCTTTTGGACAGGCTCGTTGCAGCACAGGCAGTCGAGTTAAGGGAGTCAGCCCTGGAAATCCAGGATAAGGCTCTTGCAGGGGAGAAGTTATTAACAGCTTTGCAGGCTTTGAATCAGGAGAGAGTGCATTTAATGGGAGAACACAAGGCCCAGTTGGAATACCTACGGTGCCAAGTCACCGAGGCCAAGGGAAATGAGTTAACGTTACGGGAGAAGAACGCCCGCTTGGCAAGGCAGATTAGGGAACAGGAAGAGAAAGTACAGGAGGTAAAGGCAGCGTACAAGCTAACGAGTGAGCAGGTGTTTGAGGAGGCAGACCACGGCCCCTGTAAAGAGAGGATAGAAGATCTGAGCCAGGCCCTCCGGAAGGCAAAAGGCATGGTATGCCTCATAAGCCCAAAGGTAGGCCAGGCAGATTTTATGGGGAGGACAGTTCCAACATCACCGGTAGTGTCTAGGGACGACCCGGTTGAGAGAGAGAAGACCTCACGACCACCACCCGTAGCACCAAGTTTCAGCGAGGTTTGGCAGCAAGGGGGTTGGAGCCCGGAGTGGAGTCAGAGGTGGAGGCGGAGGTAGAGCAACCCCCGCCAGGGAGGTTGGAGCCGGGACTGATGTGCCCAGCACGGCATCGGTGGTTCGGCTCACCCACCAATGGCGACAATGAGGGACCCCTCCAAAACCAGTTTGTATTACCATTTAACACCCAACCGCTTAGGGCTATGGTCAACCATCTCCCGAGGCTCTCCGAAAAGGGAGACCCCTCAATCCACTTCAGGGAAGTAGAGCAGGCAGACAGCGTCAATGACTGCAATGACGCTGAGAAAGCCAAAATGTTGCTATTCTCCCTGGAGAGTAGTCTCCTCCAATCCCTCTCTGACGAGTGTAAAAGGGGGCAGTGCGGGTATGAGGAGCTTAGAGATGCGTTTCTGGAGGCCATGGGGATGAATGAGGGAAGTCCTTTCTCCCATGTGGAGAAGACGATCCAGCTCCCAGGGGAAACCCCACAGGCTTTTGCGGACCGGCTGTGGCCGGTGTACCGGAGGGCCTGTCCGGGGACGCCGGACCGGGCGTTCCTGAACGGGGATTCCCTGGCCCATTGGCTCCGTTGCCTGGTGGTGAACAGCTTGCCACAGGTCCGGGCCAAGGCAGAAGCCTGGTTCGACCCCAAAAATCCCTAGACCACTGAACTTACGGTAATTAGGCAGCTCACTCTGGCTTACAAAAACGGTAGGGGAGCCGATGCACACCCACCCAAGGGAAAGGTGCATGAGGTAAAACCCGGACCGGGTAGGAAAGAGTGGCACCAGGAAGGGAGTAACCCCCCCAACACAAAGACCAATTGTTACGGGTGTGGGAAGGATGGTCACTGGCAGAAGGAGTGCAAAAACCCTTGGAAGGATAACAAGGGAAAGCATCCCACAGCCCCAGCCCAAAAGGCGGGGGTAGGGACCCCTTCTGCAGCAGTCGAGTCATTTTTGGACGCAATGAGGTCCTTATTGACTGGCCAGGGGAGAGTAGCAGCCGCTACCGGTGCTCTGACCCCGTCAGCCCCATCCAACCCACAGCCCTGACTAGAACCAGCGCAGCCTGTCGACCTGTGTCCCCTTGAAAACAATGAGGGGAACAGGCCCTGTGTTGAGATGCGGGTGGAGATGGTGCAGGGGAGATATTCGGTGGACACTGGAGCTTCCAGCACGGTGGTCCATTCAGAAGACCCGACCAATCCACTCGGGTGTAACGAGGTCCCATTTGGCCCAATGGGAGTCACAGGGAACGAGCAGGCTGGGGATGTGGTCAAACTTTTGACCATAGTTTTAGGATCCCTCCCTACTACGTGGGAGGGTAATGAAAAGACCAACGAGGTGGCCGAGCAGAGGGTTAGGGAAGGAGAGTCTTGGGACCCCTATCGGACCAGTTCAGTAGCCGCAATCCGGGACAAGGGAGGCACACAGGGGGTAGCTTTGGCCCCGGACCTAAAGCAGGTCCAAGCTCGAGATCCCGTCTGTGAGGCCATCCCGGTAAGGGAAGAGAACGGGGAGTCCCTAGAAGGCCCGTTCGGGGCAGCGGACGAGGTTTTAAAACAGGCTGCCAGTTATATTAACCAGTGCAAGCTGTTTAGACCTGAAAGGGCAAAGCAGCCAGTTGGGGAAAGGTCTGAGGATAAAGATCCTCAGCCTGCAGCAAGAGCGAGTTCACAGACTGCACAGGCAGGCGCTGTGGCTTGCTTGAAGGGAGGGGCCATCCCGCCCATCAATTGGGACACTCCCCCATTCTTCTGGGATCCAGACGAGGGGGAGGGACCTGAGGGCGAAAACCCCGCCCCCTAACCCAGGTATAGAGAGGGAGGGACCTGAGTTCTAAAACCCCACCCCGGATCCAGCCATGGGACCTGGGGGCGGAGACTCTCAGCTCGCAGCAGCAGGCTGAGAAAAGTTACCTGCCCCCAGCCCAGGTTCGGGAGAGGTCAAGCCTGAGGGAGCAGCGGTTCAGGTTAAAGGCCCAGCGGCCAAGAAAGCCCCACCCATCAAGGCCCCCAGAAGGTCCCCACGGACGCCCCAGCTGAGAAAGCCATGGTCACCAGCCCTCCAGTTACCAAGGGCCGCCCCTCGAGTCAGGGAGAGATCCAAGGACAGAGGTCCTCAGCAAGCAGCCACGGGCTGCGAGGGACCAACAGTGAAGGACGGTGCGGTCATGTTGGGGGTGGCGGTGAGCCACAGTCCGACCAGGGATTAGCCTGGCCGCCTGGAGACGGGTGGCCAATATATATAGTTTTACTTTAAGTTTGTATTTATTGTTAAGCAATTATTTAACTTAAGTTTGGGTGTTCTAGTTTAAGTTAAATAAGGTGATGGATAGTTTTAAGTAAGTAATCTGCTAAGAGTGTGTATATTTTGGGTCGAGGTCGCGGGACCCGACCATGCTTCACCAAGCCAGAGAATCTCTTGGGGACCTAGCTGCATATTTTTGTATCTTTTACAGAAAGACTTTCAGGATGGAGGGGATTGTGATCCTATTCGCCCTGATTGGGATGGGTGTCGGGAGACGAGGCGATGTTCAGGATTCCCACATCTACGGGTGCTCGGGAGACAAGGCGCCCATAGCGATCGATGGAAGCGGTGAACAGGATGCGGAGGAGACCGCCGTCTATGTCCACGAGGGAAGGTGGCCAGGATGGCTGGGGTCCAATTCGTCTCAGTACTCCAGCCAAACCGGATTCATGTACGGGGAGACCTCCCTCCTGTGCCCCAGGGTGCAGGTCATTACCACGAGGGTCAGCGTCACCGTTGGAAAGCGAATATGTTTAACGTGTAAAGGACACATTCCTCTGGATAGGTGGTGGTGGCTCAGAAAGCTGAGCAAAGATATGAGGAACCCCGAAGTCGAGTGGGAACGGTTGGGGAACAACACCCACCGGACGATCACAGGGACTCATGGAGGATTAAGTGTGTGTTGGGACAAGTGGTGGGAACCGGACCAAGGGATTTATATCTGTATGTGGGGGTCAGAGGAGGTCTGCCCCGCAGGCATATCCATCTTTTTCCACCGGCAGTGGCAAGACCGCGGGGAGGGGATGAAGTGGGATACCAGCCTGAAGGCGTGCGCAGTCCCATTCTCCCCGATCCCAGTCAACGTCACTGAGCTTGTAACCCGCCCCCGTAAGCCCCTGCCCACAGCGCAGGTGGCGAGGTTATAGAAACATAGAAACATAAAAGATAGGAGCAGGAGTAGGCCATTCGGCCCCTCGAGCCTGCTCCGCCATTCAATGCGATCATGGCTGATCATCCAAATTCAGTACCCGGTCCCTGCTTTCTCCCCATACCCCTTGATCCCTTTAGCCTTAAGAAATATATCCAACTCCTTCTTGAATATATTTAATGTATTGGCCTCTACTGCCTTCTGTGGTAGAGAATTCCACAGGTTCACCACTCTCTGGGTGAAGAAATTCCTCCTCATCTCTGTCCTAAATGGCCTACCCCCTATCCTTAGATTGTGACCCCTGGTTCTGGACTCCCTGACCATTGGGAACATCCTTCCTGCATCTAGTCTGTCCAGTCCTGTCAGAGTTTTATAAGTTTCAATGAGATCCCCTCTCATTCTTCTAAACTCCAGCGAGTGTAGGATTCGCAAAATTGGACTTTGTATTAATAAGGGTCAAATGGCAGAAGAGGCCATGATTTTAAAGACTGTTTCAAAAAAAGCCCAGAAAAAGGGGCATACAAAATGGCCGCCATACCATGTGACCAGCTTATTGGTTCCTGCGCAACCTCAGACAGCTTTGTGGATTCAACCCACAGCAAGTTCTGGAAGCCGTTTCTGAGAGAACGAAACCAGACCCACACATATGAATATGGATTAGATGCAGATCCAGTCAAGATTGGCCTGGAGACAGAGGCCATTTAAATGTTGACCCAGACAAAAGGGGACAATTTCATATTCATGAGAACAGCACCCAGGACTAGATAACGAGATCAGCAGGACATTAAAAACAATGAAGGTCATTCCAGACCAGAGATGGGCCTTTACCGGCCATCGAAAACATTTTAAAATATAATAACTACCCCGCTGTGCTCCCAGCCCGCCAAAAGTTAAACAAAGACTAACCTGATTTTGGGCAGGAGACGGAAGCTTCTGGAGGAAAGGTATATCTGGAAGACTTTTCAGCAGTTGGGGAGGGAAGCTTGAATCCGGACACTCAGAAGAAGAAGCAGGCACTCGGAGGAGGAAGAAGAACCAAGCCAACATCAAGAAGGTCGTTTCGAAGCCGGCGTCCCGCCCCGGGGAAAACATTGGGAGATCATCGACCATCCCCGGGCCATTGCCGGAACGAGAGGCTATCGATCCAACTTGGGAGAGGAAACAAAAAAATAAAAACCCCAAGAGAAGAAACCTTCCAGCCACCCCGGTTGGAAGGAGAAGAAATAAAAAACAAACTGAAGAAGCGATGGGAGCCAGCCCAAGGCTCCTCTGACCAGGGTCGAGCCGACGATCCTCAACCCCGCCGACATCCAGGCCCGCCGGTGTCCAGCTGCCCCCGACCCCCACCTCAGGAGAGAGGTGTGGCGCAGATCGCAGGGGCTCCACGATCCATGTGGAGACGGAACGCCTGAAAGGATCAAAGACAGACTTGATTTCAAAACCTTGCACTTCCTAGTGGGATTGGTGAGCATGTTTCTGGCCTTTCACAATCAGATCTAGATAGGTTTAATAAGGGGGTGGATGTAAGGGTACAATTAACATGAGTTGTTGTCCCTCGATGTTCCGTGTGTTTCCTTATTTCATGATGATCTTTGTAGAGTATAAGGTGCCTGTATTTGCCTTAGTTAGTACTGTGTCGTTATGATGTGTTTGTGTTTTTCCCTCCCATGTACTCTCTTATCTGCTTGCATTTGATTTGATATTTTTCCTTATGCAATAAAATTTCATTTTGTTTCATCAAACTTGGTCTACAAGAGTTTTCTCTACATTGTAGTTCCTGCCCCAAAGTCCAGAGTATAGAATCTAAGGGGCGAGTGGGTCGAACCACTCAAGGTTTTACTGTGCAAGAGAGAGAGGCCTCTAGAGAGAGAAACCTCAGGGACATCTCTCAGGAAAACCCCTTACAGAAAATGGTGACCGCAGCAGGACTCTGGCAGCAGGATTGCAATGTAGTAGATCCAAGTTTGAATGGTTGAAATGCAATGGATGAGACGATAGCGGATTATGTCTTTGGCAAGGTAAATCTCACTAAACAGTGGATTTCCGATCTCTTACTGGATGGGCGTCCGGTGGACGCAGCCATCAGGTGGACAGAGAGCAAAGAGCATAAGAAGTCAGTGGAGAAGGCAGTGTGGCTGATGTGTTACAAGAAGCAGGTCCAGATCTTGGATCGGGTCGTTGCAGCACAGGCAGCCAAGATCACAGCCCAGGCAGCAGAGATAGAGGAAAAGGCAATGGGAGGGGAAAAACTCATCACAGCGCTTCACGCGCTGAATCAGGAATGCCAAGTGGTAGCTAGTCGACATCAGGCCAGGATAGAGTACCTGGAGTGCCAGGTTACTGAGGCAAAGATTAATGAAACGAGGATACGGGAGAAAAACGCCCGCCTCGCACAACAGCTAAGAGCGCAGGAGGAGAGAGTAATGGAGGTTAAGGCAGCTTACAAGCTAGCCCTCGAGCACGGGTTTGAGAGCATAGACCACGGCCCCTGCCAAAAGACCATAGAGGACCTAAGAACGGCCCTGGTAAAGGCAAAAGGCATGGTGTGTCTCGTCAGCCCGAAAGCCAGTCACATGGACTTTTTAAAGGAATCGAAACAGCCGATTCCAGCTGAGGTAATTGTGGTACCAGCCACCGAGTCCTCAGCACCGCCGAGCTATAGTGAGACTTGGCCGGAAAAGGAGGGGGTAGTGAAAGAGGACGTAGCTGAGGTGGGGTGTGAGGAAGAACCACTGGTCGCAAAGCCGGGACCGGCACCAATGTGTCCCGCTCGGCACTAGAGGTTCGGTCCCAACGCTGCTGATGGCAGCATCGGATCCCACCAGAACCAGCTCATGGTGCCCTACGCTGGCCCCCAATTAAGGTCCATGGTGAGCCACCTCACACGACTCACAGTAAAGGGAGATCCCTCGCTTCATTTCAGGGAGATAGAGGAAACAGCAGCCATTAATGACTGATGATCAGGAACAGGTGAAACTGTTGCTTTTCTCCCTGGATTGCACAATCCTTCAGTGCCTCTCAGAGGATAGTAAGAGGGGACGGAAAGGGTATGCGAATCTCAGGGAGGAAGTTTTAGAAGTAATGGGAGTGGACGATGGTAGTCCGTTCGACCGTGTGGAAGGGACCGTGCAGCTATCTGGAGAACCTCCACGGGCTTTCGCAGAAAGGCTGTGGCCAGTGTATTGACGCAGCTGTCCGGGTATGCCTGAACGGGCTGCAATGAGCGACGAACAGTGGGTTCATTTGCTCCGTTGCTTGGTTACCAACAGCTTGCCAGAGATACGGGCCCTAGCCAGATCTTGATTTGATCCCCAAGGTCCCGGCGTCACGGAGGAGATGGTGCTCCGTCAGCTCAATGTGGCGTACAAGAATTGTAGAGGTCAGGAAACACCTCCCCAGAAGGGAAAGGTGCATGAGGCAAAACCCGCAGCCCCAAGCAAGAAGGAGTGGCGTCAGGAGGGGAATCGCCCTGTCCTAGCCAAGCTCAATTGCTACGGGTGTGGGAAGGATGGACATTGGCACAAGGACTGTAGAAATCCATGGAAGGATAATAAAGGGAGATTTCCTGCAGCCCAAGCCCAAGCCCAGACCCAAGCCGTAGCTCCTGCCCCAGCGCAAGGAGCTGGTGCAGTTATGGATCCCGCTGCGATTGAATCGATCATAGAGACAATGCGGTCTCTGATGATTTCGCAGGGGAAAATAGCTGTCACCACCGGTCTTGTCGCTCCCAAAACTCCGACTGTTGTACCCAAATGACTAGAGTCGGCGCAGCCCGTCTACCTGTGTGCGCTGCGATATGATGTATGGAGACGACCCCTCGTGGAGATGGAGGTGGAGGATGTGAAGGGAACCTATCTGTTGGATGCGGGAGCATCATGCACCGTAATCCACGCAGATAACCCCACCGCCTCGCCTCTGTCCACCGGGGTCCCATACCTTCTGTCGGGCTTCACGGGCGAAGAACAGGCTGGCGCACAATCCCTTCCCCTCTCTATTCATTTAGGACCACTCCACACCACGTGGAAGTGTACCCTGATGAAGTGAGAGGTGGGAGGTGGAACGGGAGTCCTGGGGTCTGATTTCTTGGTAGCCCGCGGGATCCACGTGGACCGAAGAAATCATTGTCTCTGGGGAGCGGGTACGAGTGTGAAGGAGATAGAGAGTATTAAGGAAACCCCTACGAAGGTGCGGGTTGGCCAGCGAGAAGTAAAATTCTTGTGTCTAACCCTATGCACTGGCGAGAGAGCCATAGAAAAGGAGGATAGGCCGGAATCGGTGGAAAATCCACCGGTCTACGCCACTCGCACAGTGGAGGTGTCCCGACGCAACAAGTGGTTTCGCATGAAGCGGTGCAAACTGTTTAAACCGGTTGCAAGAACATCAGCAATCGAAGCCAGGTCTGAGGATAAAGATCCTCAGCCTGAGGCGCGCGATGAGTCACAGACCACACAAGCTGGCGTTGTAGCCTGCTTGGAAGGAGAAGCTGTCCCGCCCACCTAGGGGAGGCTTCCCCGATGGCCTGGGACTCGGACGAGGAGGGGCCCGAACAACAAGGTCCCGCCCTCGACACGATTCTGGAGGAAGTGGAGTCGGAGGACGGAGGTCCCGCCCTCGACTCAAGCGTGGGGGAGGTATAAATTGGGGGCAGAGATTCTCCACCTGTAGGGACAGGTGAGGAGGAGCCGTCTACCACAGGCCCAATTCCTGAAGGGGCGGAGCCTGAGGGGAGGGAGCTGAAGCCCACAGTCGTGGAAGAGCCACGGGCTGTGAGAGCTAAAGTCCCACCCGAAGGTCCACTCGCCAAGGGAGCCTGCCCAAATCCCAAAGGGGCGGAGCCTGAGGGAAGGGAGTCGAAGCCTACAGTCGTGGAAGAGCCACGGACTGTGAGGGCTAAGGTCCCACCCGAAGGTCCACTCGCTAAGGGAGCCACGCCCGAAGCACCTTTTCGCAGGTCGACTCGTACGCCTCAGCCAGTAAAACCTTGGCCTGAGTCCCCCGTTCTCAGTAAACGCCGACTTCAGAAATCCATCAAGAAACACAGTCCCCGATTAACAGCAAAAGGCTGTGGGGAACCCGAGCCACAGGTCACTGCAGCCCTGCCACAGGGAGCTGCGAGCTGCAGTCCAATCAGGGATTTGGCAAGCCGCCCGGGGACGGGCGGCGCTGTACATAAGTTTAGGTTTAAGTTTAAGGTGTGTAAATATTAAAATGATTAGAGTTTAAGTAGTTTTAACTGCAGCAAGACATCCTTGTTCCTGTACTCAAACCCTCTCGCTACGAAGGCCAACATGCCATTTGCCTTCTTAACCGCCTGCTGCACCTGCATGCTTACCTTCAGCGACTGGTGCACAAGGATACCCAGATCTCGTTGCACTTCCCCTTCTCCCAATCTATTGCCATTCAGATAATAATCTGCCTTCCTGTTTTTGCCACCGAAGTGGATAACCTCGCATTTATCCACATTATATTGCATCTGCCATGCTTTTGCCCAATCACCCAACCTGTCCAAATCATCCTGGACTTTCTTGGCATCCTCCTCACAGCACACACGCCCACCCAGCTTTGTGTCATCTGCAAATTTGGAGATATTACATCTAGTTCCCTTGTCTAGATCATTAATATATATTGTGAATAGCTGGGGCCCAAGGACCGATCCCTGCGGTACCCCACTAGTCCCTGCCTGCCACTCGGAAAAAGATCAGTTTATTCCAACTCTTTGCTTTCTGTCTGCCAACCAGTTCTCTATCCAAGTCAATACCTTGCCCCCAATCCCATGTGCCTTAGCTTTACACGCTAATCTATTATGCGGGACCTTATCGAAAGCCTTCTGAAAGTCCAAATACACCACATCCACTGGTTCTCCCTTATCTATTTTACCAGCTACATCCTCAAAAAATTCCAGTAGATTTGTCAAGCACGATTTATCTTTTGTAAATCCATGTTGACTTTGTCCGATCCTGTCACTGTTTTCCAAGTGCTCAGCTATTACATCTTTTATAATGGACTCTAGCATTTTCCCCACTACTGATGTCAGGCTTACCGGTCTGTAATTCCCCGTTTTCTCTCTACCACCTTTTCTGAATAGTGGGGTAACATTAGCTACCCTCCAATCCATGGGTACTGTTCCAGATTCCATTGAATGCTGGAAGATGATCAGCAAAGCATCAACTATTTTTAGGGCCACTTCCTTAAGTACCCTAGGATGTAGATTATCAGGCCCTGGGGATTTATCGGCCTTCAACCCCATCAATTTCCCTAACACCATTTCCCTACAAATACTGATTTCTTTCAGTTCCTCCCTTTCATCAGACCCTGTGTTCCCCAACATCTCTGGGAGGTTATTTGTGTCCTCCTTTGTGAAGTCAGAACCAAAATATGTATTTAATTGGTCTGCCATTTCTTTGTTCCCTATTATAAATTCCCCTGATTCTGATCGCAAGGGACCTACGCTTGATTTCACCAATCTTTTTCTCTTCACATATCTATAAAAGATTTACAGTCAGTTTTTATGTTCCCTGCTAGCATACTCTCATATTCTATTTCCCTCTCTTAATGAATCCCTTTGTCCTCCTTTGTTGAATCCTAAACTGCTCCCAATCCTCAGGTTTACTGCTTTTTCTGGCCAATTTATATGTCTTCTCCTTGGATCTTATGCTATCCCTAATTTCCCTTGTTATCCAGGGAAGGTTGCCCCACCACCACCAAGGGACCAGGGAATGGGTTGGTACTAGTCCCCACCGATCAGGTGCTGTACCAGGGGGTACACTACGCGGTAGCCTCCGTGATTTTAAATCTCACCGAGGTACATTTACCGGAGTGGTGTCCCAAAGAAATAGAGCAGCTGTACCAGGCCCTATTAAAAACATGTTCAAGAATTTTATGAGTTCGATTTCGCCCACGTGGACAAAACTGAACTGTACACCACACACCGAGAGTTTTTGGGTAATGCAGGGAGACAAAGAAGGGGTGTATGGAATGATGTTTTTACTGCGATTAATACTGGGTCTTCTGTCATCAACAGTTTAGATGACATAGAGCTGCAGACCCAGATAAACGGTTTAAAAACACAGATAAAGAAGATATTACTGGATGAAAACAAGGTAGTGGGCTCGGAAATAACAACAGAAAATGCTGGAAAAACTCAGCAGGTCAGGCAACATCCGTGGAGAGAAATTTGAGTTGACGTTTCAGGTCGAAACCCTTCTTCAAAACTGGAAAGAAAATAAAATAGATCGAAGGCAGAGCTGCGATCAAACAAAAGAAGTAAAAGAGACAATAAAATGTTTTCGAAACCAGACGAGATGTTATTAGGCCAGTGGAGACAAAAGACAGCTGAGATTAGGTGTGAAGTGTACTGGCAGGATAAGAGACAGCTGCCAGGTGGGAGAGAGAAACAAAAAGAATGGGCGGCAGGGGGGGAAAGGAAGACCCAAAACAAAAGGGTGGAAAAAATTATAAGTGAAAAAGTAATAGGGGCCGAGGTTATGATCTGAAATTGTTGAACTCGATATTGAGTCCGGAAGGCTGCAAAGTGCCTACAAAGTGAGCTCGGAGTTGCATGAGGACCAGGCTATGACGGTCCATTTAAAAGAGATCATAGCGGAGTTGGAAAAGCACGCAAAGACAGTAAATGCTCTCATAAGGGAGGACAGAAATGCTTCTGACCAGGCTGCGCAGAATGAGGTGTGCATGTTATACGGGGCGTGGTTACTGGGCGAGGGCCGCAGTAACCTGGAAGATTTAAAACAGGGTTTATTCCCCTCCTGGATTAGCAACAAGCACCTCGCAGCCCTCCACCCATTTGAGAATGCATTAAGCCCGTGCCAACTCCAGCTCGCTTCCGAGGCCTACCCAGTCCCTGTGGATTGTGGGCGGTCCAACCACACAATCATGGGAGTAGTAGTTAGGATGCCGGTCATGGGTAGGACAGCCCGACCCGCGCCAGTATACAGGGTTGAGAACATTGGAGTCATTCAAGGGGGTGCACACATTCATTTCATAGCGGTCCCGCCTTACGTCATAAAGTGGGAGCATGCTATGACAGGTACTGACCTCTCAGGGTGTCGGAGCCGGGGGGCACACATAATCCTGTGTCCCCAGCACTTGAATGCCTATTCAAAACCGCAGTGTGGGTTCAGAGCTGCTGGCACGAAACTTATAAATTGTACCATGCAGGCAATGGCACAAGGCCATGTTCCCCCGGAGGTTGCATATATAGGAGGTGGGACATATTGTGCCACCACCGGCGCGTCCCACTATCAGCATGGACAGCACAGCTGGTGTCCGGTTAGTGACAGCAGTTTCTGTTTTATACCCGAGGCAGAGGTTCAAGTGGCCCAGGAGCAAATTGTCCCCATTCCTGAACCCTCCACTGTTCACCTCACTGTGAAAGAGAATTTTACAAATTTGCAATAGTACATAGCGCACTTTGGCTACGAAATTCCCCCTCTCCCTGAACACCTTACCAAAATGCTCAAAGCCGTTATAGTTTCGCAGAAGCATTTTTACACTCTAGAGCAGAAAAGAGTAGAGATAGGGACTAAGATATTGGATATTGTGATTCCACCCTGGTGGGACATTTTCAATAACATAGAGGTCCCTTCGTGGATCAGACTGGCTTCCCACATTCTCGTGGTTTACTAGTTAGGGATAGTGTTGTATCTAGTTTGCATTCAGTGTAAGGGAAAAGGTCAGTTGTTAGAGTTCCGTAACCAGAAGATCTGGAAGGAACATTATGTAAAGGTGGAGGGAGATATGCCTGTTTAAGTCCTTTTCCTTGTATTCTGATTAAAGATTGTTGTTTTTTTTGTGTTTGTTATTTTTAATAAAGGTTTTTCTGTTTTTTGCGATGCGTTTAATAAAGATGTATGCGTACCAAGTGGTGCAGGGGTGTTGGACCCCTCCATGCTTGGATGTGTGTAATGTCTGTAATTTACTCTCTGTATGCTGATGTACACTACATTTTTGCGGAATGGGAAGTGCATGTGTCGTGGGTGTATTAGATAGGTAATTACAGGGGGAGGTTGACTATGGAGGGTCAGAAGAATTTTGCTCACCTTGTGAAGAATGATACTTCAAGCAAGTTTTAGTATCACAGGGGGGAGTGTAAGATTTGCAAAATTTCTACATTTCCCCAAAGGTTTTTATTAATAAAAGGGACCCTGCATGGACATTTTAAAAAGGTTACCCAAAGATGGCGTCCGCACCTCGTGGCCAAAAGCCTGCAAGATTTTAAAAGCTTGGACTCTGTGGCACAAGCAGCTTTTGGGAAATTGAAAACAAAGCTGCAGTTTCTGTGAAGAGACACTTTTGTATTTTGAAAAGCCGACAGGACTTTGAATATGCATTAAGCCAAATCGCAGACTGACCAAAACCAGTTAGGCCTATGCTTGAGGCCATCAAGTTGTTTGCATAAATAATTGGAAACAGCTTAAGGAAGCCATCGAAGCTGGGCAGGCCGATTAAGCTGCATTAATAACAAAACAACTCAATAATCAGGCCAGTAGGTGCAATCACCGGCCATCTTAAAACAGTTAGTTTAGATTGCTACAATTATTTAAACTAGCCCGCCAAGATCGGGACAAAGAACTAACCTGATTTGGCACGTAGATAAGGGCCATCTGAAGGAGTATAATTGTAGGCCCACTGGCAACCGACTCTCTCTCTGCTCTCTGCCCTTGCTCTTGGCTCCTGCTCCGGCCCCTTGCCCTCGTGGCTGCTGCTCTTCCCCCATCCCGCGCTTACCGCCTGGCCACTGCCCGTGCCTTTCCCATCTCATCAGGAACGCCTGGCATTGCACCAGGCGGACACGGACCAACCAGGCCAGGCGAGGCGGGACGAGACGAGGCGAGGTGGTGAGGAAGATGAATTGGGAAGACGATTGAAGAAACGCTTCGAATAATCGGGCCTTCAATCCAGCTGACCCACGACTATCTTCATGCAAACTCCAACTGCTGGCCGAGGAAGAGGAACCATCACCCCTGCAAGGTAAAGTACCCAAGCAGAGACTTTAACTTTGGGGTACTTGTACCTGGACAACATCCTTGCAGCACCCCGAGACCACATGATGACGGCAGGCCCCAGAGAGCACAAAGAGTGAATTCAGCAGATCTGTGATTGGTGAGCATGAATTCTGGCCCCTCATAGCTTAATCTAGTTAGGTATAAGGGGTGGGATAAGGATAAGGGGATTGTTAAGATAGTTGTTTTCCCTCAATGTGCCGTGTGTTCCCCATTCCCTGTATAAGTATAGCTATTTGTAGTTGCCTGTAATTTTATACTAGTAACTTTTCATAAGATTGTGTTAATTTCTATTTCAATAAAATCTTGGTTTTCTCACATCCAAACCACCTGTCTACTTGAGTCTTTTCTGTATCGCCGCCTGTACCTAAGTCTGGTATCTAGAACCCAGGGGCGTAAGAGCGATTTGAACCGCTCATAAACAGTCAGGGGCATAACTGACTGGGCGCACGCGCCACCCCACACCACCCCCTACAGCGGGTATTTAGGGAGCAGTTCTCATACCTTCATTTGTCTGAGGAGCAGTGTTTGCACAGGCTGCGCTTCAGCAAGGAGGTGGTCACTGAGCTCTGCCACCTGCTGCAACCAGATCTGCAGCCTCAACTCAGGACCAGGACGTCTCTGTCGGTGGCAGTGAAGGTGACAGTGGCACTGAATTTTTATGCCAGTGGCTCCTTTCAAGCAACTACTGGGGACATCACCAATATCTCCCAGTTCACTGCCATTGTTGTATCTGGGAGGTGACAAATGTCCTGGATAAAAGGAGAAGCCAGTACTTCTTGATGTAAGAAAAAGGAGACTTACCATCAAGTAAGTTTAAATTAAGCTTTAAGTAACTTATAAACACACTATATACACAAGAGAGGTCTTTACCATGCCTCTGGTAGAAGCCTCTTACAATACTGAACAGACCAGTATTTATACCAGTCCAACAGGAAGTGACATATGACAGGAAGTGAGGTATGTACACAGTTCATAGTTCATAGTTCACAGGAAGTGATGACATAACTTCCCGGAAGTTATCATTTTTATCACATTCTTCCCTCCTGCAGGATTAGGAGGCTGTGGTCTACCTTTTGGTCCGCAGCCGCCGAACAAGGAAGAGTCACACCCGTTTGGATTCCCGTCGTAGAGGGTCGCTGGTCCGCTTACATGCGGTTGGCCATTGGTCAGAGTCTGTGTGGCCTGGATTGCCCTGTGAAGGGTCGGGGAGATCATGGCTTCGAGTACGAGCCCCAATAGGTTCAAAGTCGGACTGCCTCTGTTCAGAGGGAGGTGCAGAGCTGGTCTGTGGCGGATCAGTGCTTTCATGCGCGGGACTGGGAGGGTCGCAACCTTGAGCACGGGGTTCTACCGGCACCAAGCTAGTTGGTGTCCGATCAGGATCCTGGAGAGGGGTACCCGATAGGTCCCAAGAGTTTCCTGGTGAAATGCCATCACCCGATGTCCCACTAGGTCCTGGTGGGCAGGGAGCCAGATCCCGTAATGATACGGTAGATTCTCGGCCGTCGGAATATCGTATGTTTGCATAGGTGGGGTTGGCATCGGTTAGTTCGACCTTGTCTACAAGAGGGTCATTTTTAGACGTCCGAACATATCTTCGGAGTAATACAGGTCCAGGAGTAGTTAGCCATGATGGGAGTGATGTCCCATGAGATGAGCGACGCTGGAATCCAAAGAACCGCTCATGAGGTGTAGTATTTGTGGCTGTAGAAAGCAGGGACCATATAGAGTGCAATGCATCCGGAAGCACTGTTTCCCATTGCTGGTCTGGTAGGCCCCGAGATCTTAAAGCGAGACGTACGGAATTCCAGATTATACCGTTATACCTCTCTACCTGCCCATTTCCGATGGGATGGTATGGTGTTGTTTTGCTTGTAGCAATTCCCCGTTCTGAGAGGTAGTCCTTGAGTTCCCTTGACATAAAGGATGGACCCCGATCTGAGTGAATATAAGCCGGCATGCCACAGAGAGAAAATACCTGCTCAAGGCAGCAGATTACTGTGGACGCCAGCATATTGGAGCAGGGGAAGGCAAACGGAAAACGTGAATATTCGTCGATCATGGTGAGCAAATATGTGTTCCGAGTTGAAGAGGGCACTGGGCCCTTAAAATCGATGCTAAGTCGTTGCATCGGTTGGGTTGCATGTATGAGTATACCATCTGAGGGGCGGAAGAACTGAGGTTTTAATTCCGCACAAAGCCGGCATTCTGAGCATATTTTCTTTACATCTCCAGTGGAAAAAGGGAGATTCCGTGATCGTACGAAATGTAGCATGCGCGTAATGCCAGGATGACACAAACCATTGTGGACATCCATGAGAGTGGAGGATGACATAGTGGAGCAGAATGCCCGTGTGAGGGTGTCCGGGGCCACATTCTCCTTGCCAGGCCGATAGAGAATGGTATAACCAAAAGAGGCCAGTTCCATCCTCCAAAGTTGTATTTTATTATTCTTAATTTTGGTTCGTTTTCGATTATCGAGCATGAAGGCGACTGATCGTTGGTCCGTGATCAATGTAAAGTGCTGGCGAGCTAGAAAATGGTTCCACTTCCGTACTGCCTCTATGATGGCTGTGGCTTCTTTCTCAACCGGAGGATAATGTAGCTCGGCACCTTGTAAGGTCCTGGACATAAATGCTACAGGACGACCTTCCTGATTCAGAGTAGCCGAGATCGCCACCTCCGAGGCATCACATTCAACCACGAAAGGGAGATTCTCATCAATGGAGTGAAGAGCCGCTTTCTCCAACTGTTTTTTGAGAAGGTTAAAGGCTGCAACAGCCGCTGTTCCCAGTGGAAATGATCTAGCATGCAGCAAGGGTTGGATTTTGTCCGAAAAATGAGGAATCCATTTAGCGTAGTATGCAAACAGACTGAGAGCCCGACGTAAAGAAGCTGGATTCTTAGGTGACGGGAGCTCTTGGAGCGGGCGAAGTCTTTCTGGGTCTGGCTTAATGATACCATTGCCTACGCAGTAGCCAAGGATGTTGATGGTCGGTTGCGACTCAACAGATTTGGATTCATTCAGGGTCAAATTACGGCGATGGAGGGCATCCCGAAATTTTTGGAGGTTGGAGTCGTGTTCCTGTTGATCGTGACCTGCAATGGTAATGTTATCAAGATAGGGAAAAGTGTCCCTTAGGTTTTCCTGCTTAACCAGGCCATCCATTGCCCGTTGAAAGACAGCCACTCCATTAGTAACCCCGAATGGGAGGCGACGAAATTGGTACAGCCGTCCATTAGCCTCAAAGGCTGTGTACTGCTTATCTGAGACCTTCAAGGGTAACTGATGATAGGCACTTTTTAAATCGTAAGTTGAGAACACTTTGTATTCGGCCAGTTTATTAACCATATCATCAATGCGTGGCAATGGGTAGGCGTCCAAGTCGGCATATTGATTGATGGTTTGCGAATAATCGATGCATAGTCGCTGTTTGTGAGGTTTTAGAGGGTTCTTGACAATGACGACTTGAGCCCGCCAGGGCGACGAACATGGTTCAATGATATCCTCTGCTAGAAGTTGAGAGATTTCAGCCACAATAAAAGATTGGTCTTCCTGATTAAAGCGCCGCGATTTCGTTATTATCGGTTGGCATTGAGGCGGAATACTGGCAAATAATGAGGGTTCATCAAGTGAAGCTGCTGATAATGCACAAAATGGTAATTTAGACGGTATATTAGAAATAGTAAGTCCGGGTTTGGATCCACCAAACTCAATGGTGAGTTTCTTATGCTGTTTTTGGAAGTCCAGCCCTAAGAGGAGATCACTACATAAGTCCTTGAGCACCGAAAGTCGGGTGGAGGGATACATACGACCATGAAGTGTCATATCAACAACACAAAAGCCGGAGATTCTGGTATTAAGTGATGACTGGGCCATCGCAATTGCCTGGTCCGATGGGAAGACATGTAGTTTCAATTTCGCAACAATCTGTTCCTTAATGAAACTACCAGTACTTCCTGAGTCAATTAAGGCATCTAAGGTATGCCCTTTAATTGAAATTTTTGTGGCTGCATGAGACAGGTTCTGTGGGCAAGCAGCTGTAATTGGTGTCGTTGCACAGAGAGTGGCTAAAACTCTCAGTGTGCTTCTTCGGGAGAGAGCTCGAGAGGAAGCTTGATAGGTCCTAGCTGGAGCATCTTGATAGGCCCTAATTGGGGCAGTTCGGTAGGCCTTAGCTGGATTGGCCCTCGTAGAGGCCCTTGATAGGCAAACTTTAGCAAAGTGTCCTTTTTTCCCGCAATAACTGCAGATTGCATTGCGAGCAGGGCAGGTTTTCCTAGGGTGAAAAGCATCTCCACAAAAGAAGCATTCCTTCCTAGATTGCCAAGAGGCTGCTAAAGTGGGGTCGTCCTCCTCTTCTTCATCAGAATTATCAGAATTAGATTCCCCCATGATAGGGTTCACCTGAGACCGCTTGAATTGTCTGGTTGCAGCTACAGCAGCAGATCGAGATCTGGGCAGCTGATAGAGGTCTGCATTTCTCTTTGCCAAATCCAGTGAACAAGCTAGGTCAAAAGCTTTTTGTAGCTCAAGTGTTTTACTTTCTAGTAGACGCTGGCGTATAAATGGAGAGGCAATCCCGCCGATGAAAGCATCACGAATCATTTCTTGGCGGTACAGCTCAGCTGAGGCTGCCTGAAAGTTACAATCTACGCTGAGCCTGCGAAGTTCTTGCAGGAATTCGTCAATTGATTCCCCTGGCCCTTGTCGGGCTGTGGCCAGTAGATGTCTAGCATAGACCTCATTTGGGGTCTTCGCATACAGTTTCTTAAGTGCCCGAATCACCTCTTCGTAATTATCCCATTCATCAACATATTCGAACACTTTTGGGGTCACATAATTGACAAGTATCTTCAATTTAGCAGGAGCATCCGCTTTACATTCATCCAGAAAATTCTCAAAAGTACGATACCAATGCTTCCATACCCTGCCAGCTGCTGGTGTATTCGGGTCCAAGTCCAGACGAATAGGTCTAAGGATTTTCTCCATGATGGGTGGTTCCCTGGATCCTTAACTTCCGAGTTTGTCTGAAGGTCTAGTATTTGTCAGTGTAAATATTAAGTTACTTAAATTGATGTAAGAAAAAGGAGACTTACCATCAAGTAACTTTAAAGTAAGCTTTAAGTAACTTATAAACACACTATATACACAAGAGAGGTCTTTACCATGCCTCTGGTAGAAGCCTCTTACAATACTGAACAGACCAGTATTTATACCAGTCCAACAGGAAGTGACATATGACAGGAAGTGAGGTATGTACACAGTTCATAGTTCATAGTTCACAGGAAGTGATGACATAACTTCCCGGAAGTTATCATTTTTATCACACTTCTCTTTCCCCATGACCCGGGCCAAACAGCATGACCGCGCATGTGGCTTTGCTAGGATGGCGGGCTTCCCCATGGTGAAGGGTGCCATTGACTGCACGCAGGTGGCATTCTGGGCACTGCATAAAAATGCAGAGGTATTTCAAAACTGCAAAGGCTACTACTCCTTAAATGTGTAGTTTGTCTGTGACCACACACAGCTCATACTCGGTGTCAATGCCCACTATCCTGGCAGCAGCCACGATGCTTTCATCCTGCGCCAGACTGGTGTGCCAGACGTTTTCCAGGCACCGCATCACCCAAGTGGATGGCTCCTCGGGGACAAGGGTTATCCACTCTGCACCTGGCTGATGACACTGCTCTGTAACCCCAACACCCCTGCCGAGCTGCGGTACAATGAGAGCCATATCGCCACCAGGAACATAATTGAGTAGACGATTGGTGTGCTCAAGTAAAGGTTCCGCTGTCTGGACTACTAAGGAGGAGCCCTGCAGTACTCTCCTGAGCGAGTCTCTCTCTTCATAGTTGTATGCTGCATGCTTCACAACCTGGCAATCCTGAGGACCCAGCCAATACCACCAGGGATTGGTGCACCACCTGAGGAGGAGGAAGAGGAAGAGGAGGAGGAGGATGAGGAGTATGAGGAGGAGGATCAGCAGCAGCACCAACGTGGGAGGGAGGCGCACAATGTTGCCAGTGCAAGGGCAGTCCGTGAACAGCTGATAAGAAGCCGCTTCTAGGCCCTTACTCAGAAGATGACTTCTGGCATGGAGAACAACATCATGGAAAGCAACCCGCACCTCCTATTGCCGGCCAAAGCTGGAATGATTCCAAAGACCAAAAATGTAAATTTTGAATACAAAAACTTTTTTATTTAACAAACTCTGTGTGTGTCATTTATTCAGGACAAACAATTAGAAACAAACACAACAAATCATGAACTAACAGAATTCGTTCTCACAAGATGGAGATAAACAGCAAAATAGTAAACAAATGTAATCACATGAACCTCGACCTTTACCACAAACATTCCCATCATTTCTTTAGGCCTCCTACTGTTTGCCCTTCGAGGGTGATCTCCATCCTCTGCGCACTTCCCCCTTCCCACCCTACTGCTCCTCCATAATGGGGCCCCAGTGGCTGTAGCAAGGCTGGTGGAAGGCTGCTTAATGTCAGGTGCAGAGACTACAAATGCCCTTGAAGGATGCCCTCGACCAACTCTGGGCCTGGAGGCCCTGGCTGCAGACTGCACCAACTCTGCATGGGCGGCAGCAGTCTGGGCTGGCTGTGTTGCAGGCGGTGGCAAGTGCAATGGGGAAGTGACAGTGGTGGAAGCAGGAATGCTGTCATCCTGAGAGAGGACAGTACCTTCCTGCTCGACCGACACACTGGCACTCCCACGGGGCAGTACCTCAGCATCCGGAGCTATCTGCTCGAGCACAAATTGGTGGCCTGCTGCGGCGCTGTGAGAGCCCCGGGGTAATGTGGCCAACCCAGTGACGATGGCAGCAGTCAGTGCATACGTGACATCAACCTGAGACTGCATGAGAGCCGTCTGAGACTGGATGGCACCAGCCAATGACTGAATTGCAGCACTAAGCCGTTGCGTTGCATTGGCCTGTGCTGCAGCGGACTGCTCCACACTCCGAGCCAGTCTATCCATGCTTTCGGGCACCCTTGCCACTGCACCCATGAGCTTAGTGTGCACGCTGAAGGCCTGGCTATTCATGGCCGCGATGGCGCAGTCCTCATCTGAATCCTGTGCAGCAGGACTCACTTGCCTACTCGCCCTCCAGGGAGCTGGCTCCCGAGCTTCCCTACCCCCATGGTGTTGCTGCAGCCCGCTGGGTCCCGGAGCTTCGCCCTCATCAGACCCTTCCCCCCGCTCCCCTCCAGGGAAGGCATGGTCCCAGTGTCGGAAAAGGCTCCCTCAGGAGACGCAGTTGGTGAGGCTCTGGCTTCCTCTTCCTCCCCGCCTGGGGCGTCGCTGCCACTGGTTGGTTGAGGGACAGGCTGGTCAGCTGGTGGTTCGCTATCTGAAAGCAGGGAGGTACAAGAGTGGTTTTAGCGTCAGGACAGGGGGGCAGAAAGGGAGCAAGGACTGGAGACATTTAGTAAGTTGGATTGAAAGTGTAAAAGGCTGGTGTTGTGAGAGACAAGTGGAATGAGAGAGGAGAAAGCTGATGAACATACCATTGCTGTCCTCAAGGGGGTCGACATCTCCAGCGGCCACGGCACCTATGATCTGGCTGGCAACGATCCTGTGCATGCGCACCTCCAAATCGGTGAGGGGGTGTAGGTCAGCTGGCCCTCCTCCCGTGCATTGCTGCTCCTGCCTGTTATGAGAGAGCTTGGCCTGCAAGAAAAAGGACAGCGTCTGAGTGAATGTGCAGCCATGTGCTTGCTTGATGTGCCTCCCATAGCTGAATAGCCCTTAATATATGCAGCCATGTGCTTGCCTGATGTGCCTCCTATAGTTGAATAGCCCTTAATGTATGCAAGGTGTGGAATGTGCGTGTGTGTTTTATGAGATGGCCATAGGTCTTGGGTGAGTGTTGGGAATTTGGGGTTTTTAAACCCTCTGGGCACAGAGTGAAGTTGAGATGGAGGGAAGTAGAGGTATTGAAAAGCAGCCACTCACTAAGACCACCCGAGTGAGGTTGTTGAACTTCTTACGACATTGGGTGTGGGTCCTCGGCACCAGGCTTCTCGAGGAGACGTGCTGAGCCACCTCCCTCCAGACTCTTCTGTATTCACGGGGCAATGGCCTCCTGCCACTCTGTGGGTAGAGCAATGCCAGTCGCCGCTTCACAGCGCCATCCAGAGCCATCAAGGCCTGGTCGCTGAAACGCTGAGCTCTTTCCCTCAGCATATCCATTAGTGGTTCCAGCACAATTACTATCGAGGTCTCTCCACGCCGAGATTCAAGGCTGCAATGAGCAGGGTGTTGATGGAGAGCAAGATCGACCATCCCCTTTAAGAACTGGCCAGTGCCAGTCTGTCTGGGTTCCATTGCTAACTGACATCACCTGAGCTTTGGTAGCACTCTGAGGTAGCGCCTCGCTCCTCGGCGTTAACGCCTTAAGAGAGGTGTGTATCACCTGATTTAGCGCTCCAATCACCTCCAGGGGCAATCGAGGCCAATTTTGCAGTAGGAGGCGATAATTAGCACCGGGCGCTAAACTTTGCACCTGGCCAATAATAGCACCCTAAACGGGGTGATACCGAATTTCTCCCCCTTAAGGTTTTGGGCAAGAGATACAGGGGGGGGAGTGAGGAAAAACTAATTTTACGCAGCGAGTGGTGAGGACCTGGAACTCGCTGCCGACGGAAATGGTGGAAGCGGAGATACTCAGGGGGAAAACTTCAGTTAGTTTGCACCTCCCGTTAGCACCTTAAGAGGGCGCGAATGGGGAGCAAAGCAACTGGCGCCCGGGCGAGGCGATATCTGCGCCTCTCGCGGAATTGACCGGACATTTTGCGGCGGCGTTAAACAATACCGCCCGATCTCCTGCGCACGCAGATCTTGATGTCATTCGAGCATGCAATGCCCTTGGGGCGCCCCAGAATGGAAATTGAGTGGCGCCCCCCTCCTTTCCGCCTGGCGCTACCAATGACAGGTAGACTGGAACGCTACCCCGTTGCTGTGGGGCTGGGGGGGGCGCTATTTAAAGGGGGCCTCTTCCTGGCTTTTTCTGTGGTAGACATTTTTGCACCACTCATTCTGAGAGAGAGAGAGAGATTTTGAGAGAGAGAGAAAGAGAGACTTCTGCATTGAGTCAATGCTGTCTGAAAGAGTTTTGGCTTCTGACCATAACTTTGCAGATACTTTGGTTTTTGACCTTCATTACTTTGATTGCCAAGTTACTATGGGGGCTGCAATGAATGGGGGTGTCGTCCTGCACCATCACATTCGGAGGGCACAGAGACGCAGAGAGAGAGTGGCAATCAGGGCCAGACGGAGGAGGGCCAACAGGCCTCTGTACAGGAGACCTTACCCTCCCAGGGTATTTCGCCAACAATTCTCCTACATTAATATGTCTGAGGAGCAGTGTTTGCGAAGGCTGCGCTTCAGCAAGGAGGTGGTCACTGAGCTCTGCCACCTGCTGCAGCCAGATCTGCAGCCTCAACTGAGGAGCAGGATGTTTCTGTCGGTGGCAGTGAAGATAACAGTGGCTCTGAACTTTTATGCCACCGGCTCATTTCAATCAGCTACTGGGAACATCGCCAATATCTCCCAGTTCGTGGTGCATTGCTGCATCTGTCAGGTCACAAATGCCCTCTATAAAGGGAGACGAGAGTACATCTCTTTCCCCATGACCCCGGGCAAGCAGCAAGAACGTGCAATGGGCTTTGCTAGGATAGCGGGCTTCCCATGGTGCAGGGTGCCATTGACTGCACGCATGTGGCTTTGCGGGCGGCGCATGAGAATGCCGAGGATTTCCGCAACCGAAAGGGCTTCCATTCCTTAAACGTTCAGTTGGCCTGTGACCACAGACAGCTGATACTCGCTGTCAATGCCCACTATCCTGGCAGCAGCCATGATGCATTCATCCTGCGCCAGACTACTGTGGCAGAACTTTTCCAGGGACCGCATCACCCAGGTGGTTGGCTTCTCGGGGACAAGGGATATCCACTGTGCACCTGGCTGATGACACCGCTCCATACGCCCAACACCCCTGCTGAGCTACGATACAACGAGAGCCATCAAGCTACCAGGAGCATCGTTGAGCACACAATCAGCATGCTCAAGCAACGGTTCCACTGTCTGGACCATTCTGGAGGAGCCCTGCAGTACTCGCCTGTGCGAGTCTCCCAATTCGTTGTTGTGTGCTGCATGCTGCATAACCTGGCAATCCTCAGGACCCAGCCAAAGCCACCGGGCCTTGGAGCACCACCAGAGGAGGAGGAGGAAGAGGAGGAGGAAGATGAGGAGGATGATGATCAGCAGCACTAAGACAGGAGGGAGGCCCACAATGTCGAAACTGGAAGGGCCTTCCGTCAAAGGCTCATAGCAAGCCGCTTCTAGGCCCCTGCTGAGGAAATGTCTTCTGCCATTGAGAACAACATGAATGAAACCAACCCGTAACCCCTAAGCTGGCCAAGGCAACAATGATTGCAAAGACCAAACATGTACATTTTGAATGCAAAAATGTTTTTATTTTACAAACTCTGTGTGTGTCATTTCTGCATGATAAACTAATAGAAAGAAACACAAAAAGAACAGTCATTAACATAACTGGCTCTCACAACCTGGAGATAATGTCCAAAACACTAAAAAAAATTTGACCACGAGCCTCGGCCTTTAATAAAAAAATAAACAACATTTTTGCCCTTCGAGGGTGATCTCCTTCCCTTGCGCACTTCCCCCCTTCCCACTCTACAGCTCCTCCGTAATGGGACCCCAGTGGCTGCAGCAAGGCTGGTGGAAGGCTGCTGATTGTCACAACCTGAGACTGCAGATGCCCTTGAAGGACGGCCTCAACCAGCTCTGGGCCTGGAGTGCCCGGCTGCAGACTGCACCAACTCTGCATGGGCGGCAGCAGTCTGTCCTACAGGCGGTGGCAAGTGCAGTGGAGAAGTGACAGTGGTGGCAGCAGGAATGCTCTCATCTTGAGATAGGACAGCAACTCCCTGCTCGACTGACACACTGGCACTCCCAAGGGGCAGCACTTCAGCATCCGGAGCAATCTGCTGGAGCACAGATTGCTTGCCTGCTGCGGTGCAGTGAGAGCCCCGGGGAAATGTGTCCAAACCAGCGAAGATGGCAGCAGTCAGTGCTCGCGTGGCCTCAATCTGAGTCTGCATGAGAACAGTCAGAGATGCACTCATGGCAGCCAGAGACTGAATTGCAGCACTAAGCATTGGCGTGGCATCTGCCTGTGCTACTGCGAAGTGCTCCACACTCCTTGCCAGTGATTTAATGCATTTGGGCACCCTTCCCATTGCACCCATGAGCTCAGTGTGCCTGTGCACTGCCTGGGTGTTCATTTCAGTGAGGAGCCGCTCCTCCTCTGCGTCCAGTGCAGTAGGACTCGTTGGCATACTCTTCCTCTGGGGAGAAGGCCCCCGAGCTTCCCTACCACCATCGCGTTGCTGCAGCCCGCTGGGTCCTGGAGCTTCACCCTCATCAGACCCTTCCCCCCTGCTCTCCTCCAGGGAAGGCGTGTTCCCAGTGTGGGCATGGGCTTCCTCGGGAGAGGGTGGCACTGATGCTTCGGCTTCCTCTGGTTCCTCGCCTGCAGCTTCACTCCCACTGGCAGCTTGAGGGCCCATCTCCTCAACTGGTGAATCACCATCTGAAAGCAGGGAGGTACAAGAGTGGCTTTAGCATGAGGACAGGGTGGCAGCAAGGGAGGAATGAGTGCAGTGATTTAGTAAGTTGGATTGAAAGTGTCAAAGGCTGGTGTTGTGAGGAACAAGTAGAAGGAGAGAGGACAAAAAGGTGATGACCTTGCCATTGCTGTCCAGAACGGGGTCGGCATCTCCAGTGCCGACGGGACCGATCACCCGGCTTGTCACAATCCTCTTGATGCGCACCTCATGATCGCTGAGGGGTTGCAGCTGAGGCTGCCCTCCACCCATCCATTGCTGCTGTCTCCTATTATGAGATAGCTTGGCCTGCAAGAAAAAGGACTGCACCTGAGTAAATATACAGCCATGGTCTTGCCTGATGTGCCTCCCAAGCGGCATCTGTGAAGAGAACAAACACATTAATGTTGTGGGTGTGAAAATTTTGAAGGAGGGCCTACACCTGAAACAGCAACTTGTCGGCTCTCGCCACAGATTCTACCTGACTTGCTAAATATTTTCAGTATTTTCTGTTTTTAATTTCAGATTGTCTACCAAAGAATTTGATATACCTTAAATAACTACAGAGACTGGTAGTTATAGCTCAAACAGTTGGCTTTTATTAGCTTAGAACTGGACAGAACAGAACACACATGTTAGCCTACTGATCAGCTTCTCATCACTACTAGGAGGCGGAGCCAGGGCGAAGTAACAGTATCAGGACAATCAATGGCACAGCAGAGTGGTATACAGTACATCAGCATTCCTGGCCAACCAAGAAAACCGCAGGGTTACAATAGAGTACAATAGGAAACTATACACAGGTAGAATAAGGTATATACTTATAAGACTTTTTTCACCACAGAATTTAACTGCTCCATCATTGAATTAATTCTATATGAGCCAATTCCTACATGGTTATTTTAATTTTCTCCTTGGAAATCTATTAGATCTTTCTCTGAAATCTCAATAATAAGGCCTTGACAACATTACTTTGCGTAGAAATGGAAGAAAATGGCCAAAATACTTTATCAAGACCTCAACAGGATACATAGGATTAGGACTATTGCTTGTGTGGAGGACAAACACCAACCTGGACTGTTTGGGCCGAATGGCATGTTTTCATGTTGTCATTTCTATATAATTATATGTAACAATTGTGAGAGGCTTATTAGATCTTCAAATTATGCAAATATAGCAGGCCGATGATTTTCCATGATTTGCCTGAGAAATGCACAGATAGCAATTTAGACTCCAAGGAAAATGGATTCAACTATGAATAATTCTACAAATAGGCCAATGCTGCACAACCGCAGGCAATCAGTGACTGCAATGTTAGGAAGCTTGGTGCCAGCAGCTAGGTATTCAAGCCTACACTTGCCTGTACCACATAATTAGTCCTCACATTGTGTAAATGATTAAGAATGAATAACCTTGCATTTATTCAGCACATAATTACATTCTTAGGACATTCCAAAATGTTTTCTAATAAATGTATTACTTTTGATGTGCAGTCATTGTAATAGAGGCAAATACATTGCACACAACAAGGTCTCACAAACAACAAATGAATGAGTTCCTAATAATCATGTACCGGGGGTTCCCATCAGAACCCCAGGTGCATGTTGCTATGATTTTCCATCCATTAATGCACTCAAAGGTGAAGGTAAAAACTTACTTCAAGAAAAATGGTCAGTGGAAATTCTGGAAGGACTGTGCCATTATTCAGTATTATACTGTGCATTATAATAAACCATCATTATAAAGCGGCATAACAACTGATTTTTAGTGAGCAACACAATGGAAGGTGTATTAGTTTTAATATTTTTATATGGTTCTTCTGATATTCAAAATGAAAGGAGCAAAACAGAAGATCAAGTGATTGCCTTCGAAATAAGAATTCTGACGAATATATCAGATGCATTCACAATGAAAAAGTGCAAGTAGCGGAAATATTTTAACAATCTTTAGATTCAATAACACTAGATTTCCTAGAGAAAACATTGACACAGAGATGAATAACTGCAGGTGAAATGTCAAATCACAGAGAGGCCCCAAATCAGTCTTCAATGGTTATCTTAACATGCCTTTGTTAATTTGTGAGGCGCTTGTCATACAAAGATTGAATCTAAAACAAGCCTGTTATTTGTGAGTGCCTGAATACATTTATATTGGTGCAGATTAATTCATATCAGAAACCTTACTAAAAAGTGTCAGCTTTTAACCCTAGCATGTAACTAGTTAATGCTTTCTACTGTACTTAAGTATATACTACCAGGGAGAACTCCCCTGCTCTTCTTCAAACAGTGCCGTGGGATCTTTAACATCCACTTAATAAGGCAGATGGGGGCCTCAGCTTAATAACTCACCTGAAAGACAGCGGCCTAGGAATTCACTGGCCTTAGCGCCGCTTTTGAGGCGCTAGAGGGCCTAGCGCCGAAGTTATGGCCAGTTTAGAAATTGACAGGGGCCCTAAATCGGCGTTAGGCCGGTAGCGCTGCGCCGGCACCGATGACGTCATCGGTGTGCGCAGCATCCCGGTTGCCATGGTAACCCGCCCAAACTCGGAAATTGAGTTGCGGCCGCCTCGCCCGTGGCAGCCGCAAGCAACGTTCTGGCAGAGGTGCCTTACAGAACTTTGCGCCGGCGCATTAAAGGCCCCGCGGCGGCCGGCCGCTTTCCCACCGGCCGCCTGGCCGCAGCTCCCTCCCCGGACTTCCTCCCCCCCCCCCCGGAACAGAAGCAAGCCCGGCACTTGTCCGAGGTGCCGGGCTCATTTTTAAAAAGATTATCGCGGGCCGCGGCCGGGTGCAGGCAGCTCCTCCTTAACGGAAGGAGGAGGCCTGCACTTCCCGAGCCTGCCGCACCGCAGTGGGCACCGCAGCGCCGGAATAGCGCCGCAATGCGGCGCGTGGCGCCAGTTTTGAGGCGCTGAGACCCCTCAGTAGCGCCGGCAGCCGTTTGGGCGCGGCGCTACTGAATTTTTGGCGCGCGCAGGGGGACTTAGCGCCGGCACTAACTTCCGGCGCTAAAGCCCTCGCTGCGCCAAAACCGAATTTCTAGGCCAGCACCTCCGGCAAGGCAGCACTGCCCCAGTGACACTGAAGTGCCAGCCTGCATAATGTGCTGAAGCCTACCGGACTCAGGCGAGAGTGCTACCAACTAAGCCAAGCTGGTACCATTAAAGGCAAGAACAACTGCAATGCAACATGCAGGCTACCCCCATTATAAATGATACCTGTTAGCGTGTATATTTCCCCGTTATGTGTATAGTTTTTCAAAAGGCAAATTGTTTGCTGTTCATTATGCTGGAAGCTTGTCACGTTGAGTGCATAATAATAGGAATAATTTTCAGTTAAGTGCATAGTTTTATAGTTGAAACCTTTCCTCTTCTCACCATTACAAATGCTAATCTGTAAATTGTTCATTTAACTTAATAGTCAAGCCAGTCTAAAAAGCAACCTCTAAACTCTTTCAACAGTCCTAAGCTATCCTATTATTGTAAGTATTCAACAGCACTTTACAAAATAATTATCTTTGTTCCACAGAATATACTTATAGATTCCTCTTACAGCAAACTCTCGGCTGAATGTGAAATGGTAAAAGTCCATGATAGTCTGTACAGTAGTATGCACAGTATTTATAGCTGTATTATTTTATCTAAAATAAATGGAACTGAAGTCTGTTAACTGGAAATTAAAGAATAAGGGAAGCCAAGGAGGAGAAAAGACCCTTTCATCTACTAAAGCTCTTTTCTCCCACATTCAGGGCTCGATTTTGCCAGGGCCGAGGAGGCGGGATTGGAGGCGTGTGAGGTGTTAAAATCGCAAAAAATGGCATGCAGGCCCGTTCCCACCTCCATCCCACCTCCGAGCAATTTTCCCAGAATCGGAGTTTCAGACCCCATTTCCATCCCGCCTCCAAAAAGCAGGATAGGCCCTTGAGGCCCTTAACAACCACTTAATTGCCTTTATAATCCAATTTTGAGAGGCCTTTCTGATTTTTAGACATTTCCCCCATCCTACACGCCTCCTCTGGAACACACCAGGTAATCCTGGCAACTTCACAAGTGGATTGCTTAGTAACAGCTGCAGCTCCACCATTAAAAAGGAGGTTTCAGCAATCATCATTTGAAGGTGGCAGAACTTTGTTGTCTCAGGTCTTTGGGAACTTTTAACAGGCCTACTTATTATTGTGGATGTTTGGCGCCTGAGACCCATCTCCAGTGTGACCTCCTAGGAAACCCTTCTCCCCACTTTGACTGAGCACTTCCTCAACTGAGGTATATAGCAGAAGCATGGGAACCATTTATTTCCTTTCCTCCTGGACATCAGATTTGGATGAAGACCAGCCGCGGCAGCAGCAGAACCCTGAACAACAGCAGCACCAACACCAGGAACAACAACAGGAGTGCCAAGCTGCTGCTCACCCACCTGAAACTGCACAGGCCAGAAGGCGTCAGAGCGCAACCACATTGCTGCCCGGGATGGAAGGGACGCGCTCATGTTGGCCAGATTTGCTTAGCCTGCACAATCAAACACTTTTGCCTCGCACCTTCTTACCAGAGCATCAACAATGGACAAAAACCTGCGGATTCCTATCACTCTGACCACCATACTGACAATTGCAAGTCACTCTAAGCCCTCAATGTGGAAGTCCCATTTGCGAAATGACACAGGCCACAACTTCAACAGTTTGCCATCAGAAATGTTTATCACAACAAGCAGCTGATGGCATTACAAAAATAAACACAACATAACCGAGTGACTACCCTTATAACTACTTGTGCATTATCTTCCTCTTACATGTGCTCCTACGTGGTGCTTCCCCTGTGGCTACAACAGATGTGGCGGCCCCTTGCTCACTTTCTTGCTGCCCCTGTCTAGACACCTTTGGCGGCCGTCCTCTGGGATTGCAAACCAGTGAGGGCTCAGTAACAGTCTGCTGCTCCTGTGGCTGTGCACGGGATGAGACGCCCCTCTCAGTTGGGTGAGGACTCTGGTGGCGCTCTGACCGAGGGCTTTGCAGTGAGCGCTTGGAGAGGAGCCCCCACTTCCTTGTTGTCTGCCACCAACATCGCTCTCATGGGTCAGCCCCACTTCAGAGCTAGCAAGTGGCTTGACAGCACCTTGCTGAACTTCAGGGGGGCTATGAGGATCCATTTCTGCACTGGAAGTCCTACTCCAGAGGACTTCCATGAAGGTCTGGTTTCTATGCTCAATAGCTGACCATCGCTCCTCAAGAGATGCCAGTCTATTCTGAACAATGACCATGTTTTCAACACTCTGGTGACTTAGCTCCTCCATGGCCGTAGCCATCCTCTCCTCTACCATAGCCATCCTTTCCACAGAGGTTGCCATCCTTTCCGTGGTGATGCATTCATGCACCAATGCCTCCACAAAGGCTCTGCTCATGTTCGCGATGGAGTCCTTCATTCATTCCACACTCACAGCAACCCTGGAGACAAAACCTGACAGAGACTCCTGCACCTGTTCCTGGAGTTCCAGCACCATTCTCCTTCTGGATGGACCCAGAGGCACAGGGTCAGCATGCAGCTGAGTCGTGCTGGCAGAGTCCTGCGCCCTCCAACAAGGACTCTCCACTGCTGTCCCTGTCTCCACCATCTGCTGATGCTCACTTGTGAGCCATGATACACCAGGTGCCAACACTGCTCTATCTCGCGAAGGTCCCACCGAGGTGTGACTGTCTGCGCTGGTGCTATGTGCGCTGAATTCTGCTGATGCTGCACCCTCAGAGGTTGCAGCTTCCTCTGAGGAGTCTGGAAGCTCAGGCTCTTCCTCCTAGACAGTGGGGATGGGGGCTTTCGATGGTCCTGTGGGGGAGTAAAGGAAAGAGTTAGAGATGTGAGGTCAAGGTTACATGAACATTGAATGGTGCAGATGATCATAAGTCAATCTGTTAGAGCATCAAATTCATTATCAGTGACTCATGCAATGTCAATGAGAGCGATGCCAAACTATTCTGTCACCTGCTTGCTGTGATGCGCCCGTCTCTCCATCCCCCACTAGGGAATCCTCCTCGATCCCAGTGATTTCCAGGGCTGCCTCCTCCCAGGCGGTGAGCTGGGCTACTGAAGGTGGCCCTCCTCCTGTCCTCGCTCTTTCCCTCTTATTGTGGGCTCTCTTTTCCTGCAATGAGGGACACGAGTGGAGTTTGAGTGAGAATGAAGGAGTGAGAGTAGAGAATGCATGACATAGATGTTTAGAAGGAGACAAAGGGCCCTCCCTGTGTGTTGTAAGTTGTTGTTGTTGTTGCATCACAGTGATAGGGAGTGTGAGGGCTACATGATCGAATAGTTAAGTGAATGTGACCCTAGAGACAGAGGCAATGGCTAAGGGTACAGGGATGTAAGTGTCAAGTGGGACGTGGAGGAAGAAGTTGGCAAAGCAGAGTGCTGCTGAGGAGAAGCGATGGGGATCAGGTTGAGGGTGATGGGAAAGTCATACTCACTTTTCCTGTGCGGAGAAGGTCATGAAACCTCTTCCTGCATTGCAGCCAAGTTCTGCGGCTCTTGATATGGAGTTGACCTCCTCGGCCACTTGCAGCCACACAGCTTTAGTCTGCTTGCGTGGCTTTTTTCTCCCTGAGGAAGGGAAGAGCACCTCCTTAGTAGATCTTGCTCCCTGCACCAGAGCTTGGACGGAGGGCTCATCAAAGCGAGGTGCACACTTTTGCTTGCTGGTGGACATGGTTGGTAAATTAAGTCCTTCATACAATTTCCAAAGCGTTTCCAGTCTCCAGAAGATGCAAAGCTGCATGCAGGTCTTAAATCCAGCAGCATTGATGATGTAATCGGAGGCGACTTTCTGGATGAAAAGACTCATTGGGCCAGGGGTTCCCACACGCTGGAAATCAATTGCCTAATTAGGGGAAAATCGCAATTTTTCAACACTTCACTTCGGAGCCGGGGTCCTGACATGATTCCCACCCGACACGCCCCAGTCCACCCACATTGGCAAAATCAAGCCCTCTAGCTCCCCCAACCTAGTCTCCAGGTGCCTTTTCAACACCCTGAAGTCTGTGGGTTGGATTTTCCTGTTTTGTGGTGAGTCGAGGGTGTAAAATGCCTACTGCCTCAAAAATGCCAGTCTAATATAGCACCAGAATTTTCTTGCCAAAAGAATCAGCAGTCCCCTTGAATGCCCGTGAGGAGCCAGCTCCACCAAATTTAAATAGGGACACGTGGATGTGGCTAATCTGCCCAACCAATTTTCCACAACTTCAACCCCACACCCATCCCAAACGATTACCGCCATTATTTAACTGGCAGTAAGAGAACCAGCAAGGTATCTGCTTGCAGGTGGCCATTTTATTTGCTGCAACTGAAGGCTGGTATTACTTTGCCTGTATATCAAACTATTTGATCCTTTGGAGGTTTTACCAGGACTTTTGCTGTTACTCTTAGCTCTATAAAAATGCAGCTTTGGACTGGGGATATAGAATTCCCAATGGGAATCCTTCTATTCCTTTGTCATGAAAAAGAGCAGGATGAGGAGATGGAAGAGGCTAGGTTGGAAGCTATTATGAGTGATGCATTACAGAAGAGGTTTGTTCCCTTCATGCAAATACCCACTCACCAGGGTTTACAGACCAAGAAGGTGTTAATTAGACTTTTCTAAATGTCAATGTGTCAGAAGGCTATACTTTCCCCTCCTGAATGCTAGTGGGGAGATATATCAACTTCTGACTGAAGACCTGCAGCCCACTTCCAGCAGAAGAGCATTGTCTGTCCTAGTCATGGTCACCACGGCATTAAATTTCTTTGCAACTGGCAGCATCTGGTGATCTCTGTCACATTAGTTAGGCAGTAGCACACCGCTGCATCAAGAAGGTCATGGATGCTCTAATTAAGAGGGTGGATAATTTATACCTTTCCCAATGGAATGAGAGAAATAAGGGGAGAGAGAACTATCCAGTCCTAGCAGGGTTCCAACAGGTGCAAAGAACAATTGCAGAATGCATGCGTTATGCAAAGCCCCGTATGACGACTCCTTCAATTTTATGAACAAGAAAGGCTTTCATTCAATTAGTGCACGATGCTAGCCATATTATCCTGTATGTGAATGCCGAATATGTCATTTTCACCATGTGATAATTTACCATGCCAGCCTCATGACTCAAAAACATGTGTCAGTACCATTGACTCACAATTACAACTATCACCTTGTAAAGGAATGAGCCATACCTATTCAGAAAAATACACCATCCTATGAACAGAATTTTGACTTTATTAAAACATGACAAACTGGGTTTAAAAATCTAAAAGCCTCAATGACACAAAGCTGTAAATACAGGCTTCTGAGATAAGATGAGTTGTTAACACAAAGCTGTAAACACCATACAAGCTTTTGAGATGAAATGGGTTGTTGACACTGAAACAGTAGCCCTATTGAAACAGCAAGTTGGAGGTTCCTAAAGGTCTGGAGCTTGGAACAAACACAATGGCCATGCCCAGTTTAAAGTGTTATAAATCAACACTTTGGAAAAGAATCACAGAACATTAAAGAACCATATGCCTTCATACATATGACATCAAATGAAAAACAGGAGACATAAGTCTATAATATAACCAACTGAGGTAGCTAGGTTAATGTGTTTTTGATTTACATGTTGTAAAAGATACAAACAGAAGTCTTTGTAAATATGACATCAATAGATGCACCAAGCAATCACATTGTGTTTGTGTTGAACTTGGAATAACTAGGAGACATGACGTCTGCTTACAACCAGCTAAGCTGATGTAAGAATTGAATAGAAGCCCTCCGTAAAAATGGCATCAAATAGATACATCTGTTATTACCGTTTTTTATGATAAGTTTTAAACACCTACACAGCAGACAGAATTCTGCAAGCTAACAGCTGAATTGACAGTAAGAATAGAAAGAAGTCAACAGAAAGATGACTAGAGATAATTAACTTACATCAGCAGAAAACTTCAAAGGATATACCACTGAAAAAAGAGTATAAAATATGGAACTTTCAAATAGGAAGTCAGAAGTCACTGAGAGGGGCAAAGTGATTCTCAACTTCAGAGGCAGGCTCTGTAAGTTTTTAACCCTTTGAGTCTCGGGGATCAAAAAGGTACTTTTATTTGATTTTGGTGGATATCCTGGATTAGAAATAAGTAAGAAATGTAAAAATGTAACAAAGTTAAGATTTTAGAATAAGGATCTCTGATGATAAGAATTGTAAGCTATTTGTATTTTGAACTGTTAATATTGCCACTGAATCACCAGCTGCTAACTACATGTCGGTTCTTTAATAAATCGTTATACTTTTAGAATTGTATCACATAATACTTCTGTATCAAATTCACAAACTCAATCTCTGTACACTCTTTGGTGAGGAGTTGCAGAATTCTGGGGGGGGGGTTTCCGGACCCTCATAATATCAGGAAGGTTACAGTCTAGTTAAACTTATTAAAAGTGCTATCTGGAGGATGGTAACATCTTCAAGTTGTTCCTTTCCTTTAGGGAGAGATAGTCTGGACCTTTAGACCCAATTAAGTGTCTTATAGGATTCGGCTATCTCTAACTTTAGTTGAAGGTGAACGTCTGGGGAATACGCCTAATCTGGGGTAGCCCAAAATGGCTAGGGCTAGTAATTATCCCTTCACCCTGTAGTGGTGGCTTCCTCAGAGAGAGGAGGACAACAGATACAATGAGGTCCATACAATTACAGGAATTGCTTTTGAATAGACTATAGGCTCAAAAGTCATTGTAGCTTGCTGCATACTACATAATATCGCAATGAAGAACGGCTGGCTCTGAAATGGTGATGAAGACAGGGGAAGCACCGCCATCCCACAGCCTGAGGAGAGTGCACAGGACATCCAGCAATCAACAACTAGAAAAAGGAATATGCATCAAATAAAGGTACAGAAATCCACATGAGTCCCCTGTCATTGTCATCCCAAAAGTTACAAGCATACACAGAAATTAACTCAGAAATCTATGTCACCACGTCAAGATGGTGTGACTTGGAGGTGATGGTGTTCCCAAAATCTTGCTGCCCTTGTCTTTCTAATTGCGAGAAGGTTGAGGGCTTGGGATGCATTGTTGAAGTAAGCTTGGTAACATGTTGCAGTGCATCTTGTCGATCGTACATAATACAGCCATAATGTACTCGTGGTGGAAGGGGTGGATATTGAGTCCAGTGGCAGGGGTGCAGATCAATCAGACTGCTTTGTCCTGGATGGTGTTAACACTTCCTGGTTACCACTTCCTTACCCTGCTACTCCCCCCAGATTTCTGCTTGCCCGCCCGCCTGCCTGCCTGATGTCCCATTTCCCTTCCAACACCCAGTAATGGGATGTGTTGATTCACTGTGGAAGTCTATATCAACTTTTACACTCTGGATAGAGAGAGGCCCAGTGAGGAGAAAGACTTGGTGTATCAGATTTCTGCCCATTTTTCCATGTGTCTAATGTTCCAGAAACAGGTGCACACAGGCATTAGATTAAAGAACATCAGGGTCTATATTTCAACCTCTCCTTCAGTGGGATAAATGAACATCTCAGCCTTGAAATTCTGCAGCAGTTCTCCCAGTCTCCCATTGTAACTTCAGTGGGAGCCTGACAGAAGCCCTGTAGAAATAATGTAAATGGCTGTTTATGCTCTTTCTCTTGGGCTTCTGCTGGTATTTTGCCAAAGCTATGATAGGAGAGCAAGAGAACCCACATAGTATTTAAAGGCATCATTTATTTCAATTGTTCAAAGACACAAGGGTTAATTCCATGATCTTGCTCTCCCAATGAGGAGCTGCACTTGTACAGATTGCCAGTAGAAATTTATAGCTACAATATTGCAGTTATTTCTCTGACCTGCGCTCCCCCAATTGTGGCTTTCCTGCTCAGAGTGCAAAACTAATTCTACAATTTCTTTACGTCTCTCACAAGTCTAACCAACAGTTATCACTTTTTACTGTTAATAGTTCCATCCTTCTTCTTTCTTCATCCATTGACATTCTTGGCCCATTAACTCTTTTGGCCTGAAATGGAATGTCTGTGTCTCTTCTGTTGTTAACGCTGCTTACAAGAAGCCTAGATCTTTCATCCAGGACTACTCCTATATCAGTGAAGATATTCTAGCACCTCTCTTGCACTCCTGGAGAGAATACAAACTAAAAACTTATCTGATGACCAATCCCCCTTTCACCTCCAACCTGTATCCTTCAATCACACAATCTCTCTTTGTTTCTTTGGTACTATTATGTGCAGTGCTCCTCTGAACTTGTTCTTCTAAGCTCTAAATATATTTCTCTACCTACTCTTCCACCTCCCTCTGGGTTAAAATCAAGTGTTACTGCACAGTTTCCTGTTTCTTACCTCACTCCATCTAAAATCTTCAGGCTTTTAAAACCTAAGCTTGGCATCATCTATTCGCTACTTCAAAATTCCATAATCCCTCATTCCCAATCCCAATGGGGAATTGCACTCACACAGTCAGTATATACCTATTGTAAGATTCATCATAGCCTTGAATTTCTATCTTGCCAGAAATTTGTGTATTGAATAAACATGTAGCACACCTATATCAAAAGTTTAAATGGATTTGCAGTGTCTCCAATTACTGTATTTTTCAATAGCAGATGAATATGCCACTGGCCTTTAAATTGCACCATTAGATAAACTTTGTTGTCTAGTAAACTATAGATTTTATTTTAAATCCAATAGTTTCCTATGGCCCTGAATTTCGTCAATGTCAGTTACACCCTAGTTGAGCCGGAAAGTTATGCCATTAACCATAAGAGGGAATAACATGCAAGTTTCCTGGGTAAGTAAATTTGTATTTGAACAGGTGTAAGATCTGTCATAATTCATGAATAACACGAGGTAAGAAGCTAAACCCTCAGGAAATTTGAGTGCAATAATGGTATAAATACTTAAAACACTCTGCAGACGCCTATCTTCAGTAAAACTCTGGGAGACCGACAGGTAAGATTGCAGCCCAAGGTTTTCTCTTGCAGTCCTGCACAAATTTCTCCACGGGATCTTTAACGCACATCTTTATTTTATGTTGGCAGCAACATGACATTTCAAGTTGCACATGTACCCACTGGGCACAAACACAGAAGAGGAGGGAGAAGAACAGTGAACTTCTCTGAGGAAGATCATGATCTCCTCTTGCAAGAGGTGGCAATGAGGAGACACAGCCTTCTGAGACTACGCTTCTGCATGCACGGCAGACCAGTAAGCCATGTTACTAAGAAAGAGCTGGCACTGGCATTGTCGGCCATCTCCCTCCCAGGATAGCATAGCAGTCCAAGAAAATATTTAATGATCTTACCAGATTGGCAAGGTAAGGCACTTAGTGGGAGAAATTCAGTTGCTTAGCACCTCCCGTTAGCGCCTGGTGGAGGCACTAACGGGATACCAATGAGGTAGCGCTGGGGCGAGGTGAATCCAGTGGCACACGCCAAATCCAGTCACCCCTTAGTGCCACCGCTAACAGTTAGTGCCTGGGGCTTTAGGCACGGTGGCATAGTGGTTAGCACTGTTGCCTCATAGCGCCAGGGCCCCGGGTTCGAATCCGGCCTCGGGTGACTGTCTGTGTGGAGTTTGCACATTCTCCCCGTGTTTGCGTGGGTTTCCTCCGGGTGCTCCGGTTTCCTCCCACAGTCCAAAGATGTGCGGGTTAGGATGATTGGCTATGATAAATTGACCCTTAGTGTTAGGGGGATTAAATACGTGGGGTTACGGGGATAGGGTGGGATATGTGTTGGTGTAGGGGTTACGGGGATCGGGTGGGATATGTGTCGGTGCAGGCTCGATGGGCCGAAATGGCCTCTATCTGCACTGTGGGGTTTCTGTGATTTCTGTGATTGTGAGATCATAATATCAGTGAGTGTGCAACGCTCGCTGAGCACCCGATCTGCCAAATTGATTATTGCCCCCTGCCTCAGCGCCTCGCCCCGACAATGACAGGAAGAGGAGACGTGAAGCAGGTGGATGGCAGCTCCAGGGGCGTTACTTAAAGGGATCAGTTGCAGCTGTCAGGTTAGTGCTGTTTCACTGCTTCCTTGTCAGTTTTTGATTGTGCAAGAGTTTAATTCAATCAATTAAAGGTTCTTTAGTATCAGGAGTGTTTGTGGCTACTAAAAATTTGTTACATTTATTCTGACAAAATTTCAAAGTGCTACACATCGTTACATTAATGGGGGCTGTACTGGCAGTCGACCTCGCCCTCCAGGATCTACTGCAGAGGGAGCAGAGGCAGCGAGAAAGACTGTAAAATGTGGCCAAAGGGAGGAGGAGGGCCATCAGGGCTCTCAACAGGAGCCTTACCCTCCAAGGGTATTCCGACAGAACTTCTCCTACCTTCAATTAAGTGAGGAGCAGTGCATTTCAAGGCTCCGCTTCAGCAAGGATGTGGTCACCAAACTCTGCCACCTCCTACAACCAGACCTCGAGCCTCAGATCAGTTTGACCACGGCTCTCAGTGGCAGTCAAGGTCACCGTCACCCTCAATTTCTTCGCCAGTGATTCCTTCCAGTCTGCAACAGGAGACATAGTGAACATCTCGCAGTTTGACGTCCATCATTGCATCCGGGAGATCACAGAGGCTCTCTACAGTAGGAGAAGGGACTGCACTTCCTTCTCCATCACCAGAGAGAAGCAGAATGAATCTGCATGTGGCTTTGCCAGGCTAGCGGGCTTCCCCATGGTGCAGGGCACCATTGGCTGCACCCATGTGACTTTGCGGGCACCGCATAACAATCCTGAGGTCTTCTGGAACCGCAAATGCTGCCATTCACTTAATGTGCAGTTGTTGTGCGACCATAGACAGCGAATCCTCAATGTCAATGCCCGCTATCCTGGCAGCAGCCACGATGCCTTCATCCTGTGCCAGACCAGTGTGCCAGCACTCTTTCAGCTTGCGGCTGGCTGGTCTGAGACAAGGGCTATCCGCTCTCCACCTGGTTCATGACTCCCCATTGCAACCCCAAAACTCCTGCCCAGCACTCATATAATGACAGCCATGCTGTCACCAGGAGTATCATCGACCATCGGGGTGCTCAAGCAATGGTTCCGCTGCCTTGACCACTCGGGAGAAGCCCTATAGTAATCGGCTGAGTAGGTGTCCCATTTTGTCATGGTCTGCTGCATGCTCCACAACTTGGCCATCATGAGGGCACAGCCCTTGCCAGCAGGGATTGTGGGACCACCTCAGGAGGAGGAAGAGGGAGAGGAGGCGGAGGACGAGGATGAGGGGGATGAGGAGGAGGAGGAGGAGGAGGAGGAGGAGCGAGGGAAGAGGCAGCCACTCAATCCGCCTTCTGGAAGGGCGGTCCATGACCACCTCATCAGACTGTGGTTCCAATAAATTAAACCCCAGATCCCTATTGCTCACCACATCCCCATCATTCCATCCCTGTCGCAGGCCATGTCACAGCGCAAAGATGAAATGAGAGACACCACAAAATCATCCAAAGCCAATTTATCAATAATCAGTGAACACATATTTACAACAACAATATTACCTATTCGCCCTTGTGTAATCCCTTATTGCCCCTCATTACAGTGCCTTTGCCTACTCTAGTGCTCCTACGAAGTGTAGGCCCAGTGGCTGCAGCACGACTGGTGGAAGGCTGCTGAGTGTCCATGCAGGAGACTTCAGATGGCCTTGCAGGATGCCCTCGACCAGCTCTGGGCCTGGAAGGCTCGGCAGTAGACTGCACCACCTCAGTATGCGCGGCAGCAGTCTGGGCTGGCTGGATGACAGGCAGCAACAAGGGCAATGGTGGAATGCCAGTGGTGGGAGCAGAAATGCTCTCATCTTGAGAGAGGACAGCAGATTCCGGCTCCACTGACCCACTGCCACTCCCCCGGGGCAGCACCTCAGCATCACTACCAATCTGCTGGAGCACAGATTGCTGGCCTGTTGCGACACCGTGAAAGCCCCGGTGGATGGTCGTCGACCCAGCCACGATGGCAGCAGTCAGACCTTGCATCAAGCTGAGACTGCATGAGTGCAGTCTGAGAATCCATGGCACCAAGCATCGACTGCATTACAGCACTAAGACGGTGCGTGGCTTCTGCCTGTGCTGCAATGGAAGCTGCAACATTGCCCATCACACGCGTCATGAGGTCTGGGTCGCCACGGTCTTACTGGGGGTCCACCATCCTCTGCACAGTGGAAATGATTGGCTTCAGGGTGTGCGCAGAGCTCTGTGTAATGTTGGACGTGGACTTCTCCATGCTCCTTACCATTGCTGAGAGGCTCTCGGGCACCCTTGCCATTGCACCTATCATCTCCGTGTGCATGCCCATCACCCTTCTCCCTTCTTCTAAAGGCCTCCCCATTGAGGTCCTTATCTGAGACCTGTGCAGCAGAACTCATGCGCGAACTCGCTGGCTCTCAAGCTACCCTTTTCCCCTGGCCTTGCTGCAGCCCGCTCATTCCTGGTGCATCACCCTGTGCAGATCCTGCTACTATACTAGCCTCTAAAGAACACTTAGTGCCAGTATCTGAGCTGGTGCCTGCGGGTGAGACATGCAGTGACACGGTGTGTTCTTTGTCCTCCTCTTCTTCTACCTCGCTCTCAATGGTACCCTTAGGGATAGTCTGCTTAGCTGCTTGCTCATTATCTGAAAGCATAAAGGCACAAGAGTCGAGTTAAGGTGAGGGGAGGCGGGGTAGGAAGGGAGACATGCATGCATACAGCATGATTAGCTGGAAAGTGGGAAATGCTTGTGGGGTGGCGGGGAAGTGGAATGTGAGAAAAAGGAGTAGGGATGAACATACCGTTGTTGTCCCCAAGGGGGTCAACGTTGCCGGTGGCCATGGCGTCCACCATCTGTCACTCAATGATTTGCAGCACTCGAGTCTCCAGCTCAGACAGTGGTTGGGTGTCAGCTTGTCCCCCGCCTGTGCGCTTCTGCTTCCCCCTGTTGTGAGCCACCTTGGCCTGCAAGAGAAAGGAAAGTGTGTGAGTGAGTGTGGAGCAATATGTTTGGGAGATGTGCCTGCCTTAGTTGAATAACTGGCATTGTGTGCAAGGTGTGAGATGAGGGTGTGAGTGCTGGTCGGTGGAGATAATTGGTGCGGTGAAATTTGGGCAGTGTGTGAAGACTGTGGTTCAGACGATGGTATGTAGCATTTGTTGAAGTATTGACTCACCCTGACCACCCGAGTGAGGCCATTAAATTTCTTCCTGCACTGTGTGTGGGTCCTGGGGACCACAGTGCTGCCTGAGACAGCGGCAAAACCAGCAATGAGAATGAGGTTCTGCAGCATGATTGAACCTCCCCTTTAAGAACTGGAAAGAGCCTGTGGCAATGATGACTAGCGATTAGACTGCACCTGAAATTGCTTAACGCTTTGAGTCTAATGCCACTGAGCTAGTCCATTAGCATTTGATTTAGCGCTCCCATCCTTTCTTTGAGTGATGACATTGAATTTTGCATGCAGCAAGATTCATTGGCGCCTGCCGCTAAATCTGAAACTTTACCAAAGTTAGTGCCCTCTCCTGGGCTATAATGAATTTCTCCCCCTTAGAGTGGTTTTCTTTTCTTCCTTGTCCACCCCTGGTACCACCACACTCTTCACCCTCTGAAACCAACACTCACACTACTTCACACTGCAGACTGATTAAAAGCCCCTAATACCTGACTTCACATCTCCTTTAATGCACAAAAACTGTCTTGCGCGACCCTCAATACATCTCCCTCCACTCTAATATCTTCACACCCCCACATCTCTCAATTCGCCTCTCTCATGACACTGATCGCGCACTCCCCGACTGCCAGCTTTACCCTTATTTAATTAGATCCTTGCGCATAAAATTTGTACTGTTAAAAAGATTGCAGAAATTTGTGTTTAATGTTGTAAATGTACCTAAATGCACTAAAATGCTAAACTTTTCCATGCAATAACAGAGCAACAATGGCATAAGTGCTGAAAAAATGCAAGGCTTATTATGTTTTTATATGTTACTCAGACACCTATAGGGGATGCTAGAGGGCAACTGTTGTACAATTAAATAATAACAGTAAAGTTAGTTGTTAAGACAGCCTGGAAAGAGCTGTGAAGTCACAGTCACAAGTATTATTAGTAAACAGACCAGAAAATCCAGCTTATATCGAATAGCTTCTGTCGAGACCACTTTCAGCCAACACATACATAAAATTACAATGAGTGCATTATTTCATGTTAAATGTGAAAATTATGCCATTTTGTTAGAGCTCAACCAACACTCTGCAAAGATCTAGAGCTATTTTTTTCAAGATATGAAAATACCACCAGTATACAAGTAAAAGTTCCATTAGCTTTTAGCATTTAAAAGCTCTTCTGTGAGACACTTAGCTCAGAAATGCATATACAAAACTAATGAGTTCATAATTCCAATAAATATTTTCCAATATACAGTATCAGGAATTCTGCTGTTGTGCCTCTGAGAGTTATAGATTTCTAAATTGCTATAACTTTTAACAACTGTAATAAAACAGCAATAAAACGTGTAACTTCAGGAACAAGTTTTATTAGACTAAGTGGAACTATAAACATTTGTAAATTTAGCCAAATGTAACAGGAACTCGTGAATGCCACAAACGCTGCTGGTGCAACTGCGGGCCGGAGTTAACGGCTGCCGAAAACAGTGGCACCGGGGACGAATTAACATTAGCCCAGCGCTAAACTCATCGTGCAACGCCGTCCTGGTGGCATTCATCCTAGCAGGAGGCCCAATGCTGCGTGGCCATAGCATCAATGCTGCAAGAACAGCCTGCTCTGAAAGCAAGGCTGTCATTTCAGAAAGCATTGTCGCTCTCTTAAAGGGAAACTGCCTTCTGAAAAATAAATTAACATTAAAAAGAATTCCCAAGTGGGAGTCTTCAGCTCTTAAAGCTGAATTCTCCTCCGCACCTAAAAAATGGAAAAGTGCTTCAGCACTAACACAAATAGCTAAGCAATCCAGGGAAGGGGCATCCAGGGTCTCGTATGTAGCGCTCCAGCTTTGTGTAGGGGGTCAACACTGCAAGAGAGGTCCTCTACCCACAGGGGCCTGGAGGCCCTCCAGAAAGAACGATGTGGGACCACATCACCGAGGCCATCACTGACAGCTGTGTCACCCCCATGACCTGGCTCCAGTGCCCAAAGAAGCTACATGACCTCAGATCAGTGGTCAAGGTCAGTGAAAGCATTTTCAAAAGCCGTCTCTTACCAACTGCACCACTAGCCTCACACACTTCTCAATGCATGACTCTCCACCTACCCACCCCCAATCACTCACCTACCAACAATCTGTACAAAACATGAGGTACACCTCCTATTCCTAGCTTCACCTCACCCCCTTGGAGGAGACAGTACAGGCCATTCTTGGCAGGGTCATGGCTGAGCCCTTGGCCATTGGCGAGGCTGAAAGGATACAAGATGCGGGTATCCTCGTACTTTATACTCCTTCTTGTATGCAGCTCTTGCTTTCACGCCCTCCCCTCACCACAACCCCGCCCTTGTGCCTTCCTCATTTCAAACACCCAGGAAATGCAGACTGCCCAGCCAATGGTTGACCAAGAAGAGGGAGAGGAGAGTGAAGAAGAAGAAGAAACACCGTCACTCGATTTCACACTCACAGCCACCAGCTCCTCAAGGTCGGCCAGCAAGTTCACCTGCAGACTTCCCCACTGAAAGTCAGCAGCATTCCACCAGCCATGCTGCAGCCACTGGGGTAGCACTGCGTGACATCAGTGGGATAGGCAAAGGCACACATAAGACAGTCACTAAGGGAATGCGTAAGGGTGATGAGTTGATTTCTTGATGTCATATTGGATGGATAGATGCATAGGGCTCGATTTTCCAAGCCCCGAGGAGGCGGATTTGGAGGCAGGAGTGGTGGGACAATTGCAGAATCGGGGGGCAGGAACCCATCCTGCCCCCAACCTGCCTCCGTACCAATATCCCAGGAGGCGGGGACCCGGCCCGTGCTGGGAGCCGCCTCCCCGAGGCGGGAAGGGGATTAGTGCCAATTAACTGCCTGTTAACAGAGAGTTAACAGGCAGTTTTTTGCCTAGTCCCTATTTTTAGCCCTGAAGTGTGGGCTTCCCGATGGCTCCAAACCGCGCCAAGTTAGAAAGGCGGACCGTGGGTCTGCAGGGGTTGGAGGGGTCGAGATGTCCATTGTGCAGGTGAGTGATGGGTGCATGTGTGCAGAGGTAAGTGTGTGAGGTGAGTGTAAAGTGTTTTAATAAGTTTTACTTACCTTTACTTTCTCCTGCAGGCTTCCTTCCTTCAGTTCTCGGGAGTCCCTCAGCTCACCGGCACAGAAAGCAGAATGGCTGCTGAACTGTCAAAAGCTGCAGCCTCTGCTTTCTGGTCTGGAGAGCTCTCTAACTGAGTCTGAGTAGAAGGACTCAAGTTAGAAGACAGATTGTCAGTGTTTGGCCGCTTCACAGAGCTGTCAAACGCTGATTGTTCATCTGTCAAAAGCTCTTGACAGACGAAATGTCAATCGCTGACGTCACCAGTAACCAGGTGTCCCTTAATTGGCCTGCTGAGCCCGCTGGGGGTCAATCAAGGGAAAATAGTGTGGGTTGGCCACAAGTTGATGGAGGTGGGACTACAACCCAAAAAGTGGGAGCCCCACCTCCAAAAGTTCCCCATTGACAAAATCCAGCCCATAAATGTAGGGTTCTCAAAATTCCCACATTCCCCAAAAGTTATGGATAAAGGGACCCTATATGGACAAGTTATTAAAAAGGATACCCAAAATGGCTTCTGAAACCTCGTGACCAAGGCCTGCAGGATTTTAAAAGCAAGGCCCTGCAGAAGGCAGGCCCTTTCAAATCCTGAAACGAAACCTAACATGCATGGAGCTGTGAAAGACTTTGTCCTTTTCTAAAACCAGACAGCTAGGTAAACACAGAATGTGCATTCTTCACCTTGGAACAGATCAAGTCAGGATGGACCTAATCCTGAGGCCATTAACCTTTTGCATAAATAATCGGTAACAGCTCACAGGTAGCTACCAAGCCAGGAAAGATGATTAAATTTCATAAATAACAAACAGCCAGGATATTGAAGCCATTAAACAAGGAGACAACTGTCCCAAAAGCCGTTAAAGTGAATGACTGTAATCACTTTAGATGAGCCCGCCAAATTTAGACAAAGAACTGACCTGATTTGGCGCGCAGATAAGGGGTGAAGAACCGGGTATAATTGTAGGCCCACTGGTAGCCAAGGTCTCTCGGCTCTTGCCTCTTGCCTCGTCGCTGGCTCTCTTCTTCCTCTCCTCCCTCTCCGCGCTGCTCGACACCGAAGACGCCCATTACAACACTGGGGGCCAAACGCAGGAGGAGAATGGAACCCAAAATTTGAACATGCACAGGACACACGGAGCCGCAAACGGGCAGACGAGACGAGATGAACGGCAAAACCGATAAGCAGAGAAGGGCAGCGAAAAAGAAGCATTGGGGATGAGCGGGCACACACCCCGGCCTAGTTATAAGCTGGCGTTTGAAGCATGGGTAGGAAAACCAAACTAACAATATAAACCGCCAACCGAGCCCTAACCGCAACAAAACCGTCGGCGACCAAACCACCACCAGAAGAACAACCATTCCTGCAAGGTGAAGTACCCAACAAAAGACTTTGGGCTAGATTTTCAGTTGCTTGCGCCAGCAGTTAGCGCCTTAAGAGAAGTGATTTCCGGGCGCTATGCGTGTAGCGCCCGGGCGCAGCGCAGTTTGCGCCCCACCCCAAATTAAGTTGCCCGTTAGCGCCGGCGCAAAGTTTAGCGCCCGCCCGGATGCGCGCGCAGAAAATGACGTCACATCCTCGTGCAACGCCCTTTGGCCGCCCCGATTGCAAACTTCAGTCGGACCGCCCCATTGTGCGGCGGGCGGCCGGAGCGTTTGGAAAAAGGAAGGCAACACAACCAGCGCGGGCCCCGGGGGGCGCTAATTAAAGGGAACGTCCTCTCCAGTATAAAGGCCATCCTTTTTTCTGAAAACAGTCTTGTGCAACGCATTTCTGGAGACACAACAAGGAGGATAGCTAACTGGTTTCAAGCAGCAAGAGCCAGGTATTTTTGGACTCAGGCAATAGCGCTGCAAGTGGCCATTTGGAAATTAGACTGTTTGCCAGGATTTGATGGGGGTTGCATGGGGTGCCAACGCGGAGCTGCAGCTCCATGTCCGTAGGGCTCGCAGACGCATTGTGAGAGGGGCAGCCCTGGCTAGAGGCAGAGGGGGCTACAGGCGTCGGCCACGTAGGCCTTACCCAGTCAGGCTATACCGCCAGCAGCGCTCCTACCTAAACATGAGTGCCGCGCGATGTGTTAAAAGGCTCCGATTCCGAAAGGGGGTGATTGCAGAGATCTGCCACCTGCTTCGCCGAGATCTGCGGCCAAAGCTCAGGTGCAGGACGTCTCTGTCGGTGGAAGTGAAGGTGACGGTGGCATTGAACTTCTATGCCACCGGCTCCTTCCAATACGCTGCTGGGGACATAGCAAACATCTCCCAGTACGGCGCGCATCGCTGCATCCGCCAGGTGACTGAAGCACTGTTCAGAAGGAGAAGCCAATTCATCTCCTTCCCCATGGCCCTGGAGAGCCAGCATCAGCGCGCATTGGGATTTTCCAGACTCGGGGAATTCCCCTTGGTGCAGGGCGCCATTGACTGTACGCATGTGGCTTTGCGGGCCCCTCTGGAGCATGGCGAGCAGTATCGCAACAGGAAGGGCTACCATTCTCTGAATGTGCAGCTGGTCTGTGACCACAAGCAGCGCATCATGGCAGTCAATGCCAGCTTCCCAGGCAGCAGCCACGATGCCTTTATCCTGCGGCAGAGTACTGTGCATGACATGTTCCAGGCACAGCCTCCCCCAAGAGGATGGCTACTCGGGGACAAAGGCTATCCTTTGTGCACCTGGCTCATGACCCCGCTCCGCGCGCCCAGGACCGCTGCTGAAGAGGCCTACAACGAGAGCCATCAAACCACCCGCAACATCATCGAGCTAACTATTGGGGTCCTCAAGCAGCGGTTCCGCTGCCTTGATCGCTCCGGAGGAGCTCTCCAGTATTCGCCGGACCGGGTCTCCCAATTTGTGGTGGTTTGCTGCATGCTACACAACCTGGCTATCCGCAGGACTCAGGCACTGCCACCTGACGTTGGACCAGCACCTCAGGAGGAGGAGCAGGAGGAGCATGAGGAGGAGGAGGAGGAGCAGGAGTACGTTCCCAGGAGGGAGCGACCAGGGCCAAGGGCCGCACGACGCCACCTTATTACACGGTACTTCTAAGCCCCCTGTCAGGGAATGGCCAGGGGCCATGAGGGAAGATGAATGCAGCCGCTCCGCAAGCCCTCAGCCGGCGAAGCCAACAAACACTAAGAAGAACAACCATGGAGACTGCATGAATAAAGATAATTTTTTATTAAACAAAAATGAAAAGCCCTTCCCACATGAATCCCCAAAAACAATAAACGGGCCCCACATAAAGCCCAACAAACGACTCACTCCCACAAACTGGGGAGGAGCCACTCCACCTTTATTGAAACCGGGCCTCAACGTCGGCCTAACGCAAAAAAAAAGCCCTCCAAAAGCACAACCATGGGCAAAATAAAGATGGCCACCGCCATATTAAAGGAAAGCTGGCCACACCCTCTACTGAGTGGCCCGCGAGGGTGAGACCTTGGCCAGCATTTTGCCTCCCCTGCCCTGCCTGCTGCTCCTTCGCAAGCTCTGCCCAGTGGCTGCTGCGAGGCTGGGGGAAGGCGCCTGAGGCTCAGATGCCCTTCCGCCAGATGCCGCTGGGGGGCGGCCTACACGGCGTTTGGGCCTCGAGGGGCCGTCTCCTGAGTGGCGCACCTGAGCCTGGCCACCATCAGCTGCAGCCGCTTGCCCTTGACGCCCCAGAGGGGGAATGGCGGCGACGGATGGCGCAATGTGGGCCAGCTGGCGTCTGGGATGCGCTGGCTGGTGCTGTGGCGCGGTGGCACTCGGCCGGGCCCGCACTGCAGGATCCGCAGCAATCAGCCGACGGCCGGCTTGCTGGGATGGTCCAGCGCGGCGCCTGCCCTGGCGATGCCTGCCTGAGACAGCGCGTGTGGCAGCAGTGAGTGGCCCTGTGGTCCTGGTGTGCGCGCGCATCACATCCGCCAGGGTCTTGACGGCATCAGTTAGCATGCGGCCAGTCGCGGCAGTTGCTGCCCCGAACTCGCGCACACTGGTCGCCAGCGACTCGATGGCCTCAGGCATGCGCCCCACCACGCTCATGAGCTCCGTGTGGCGCCGGTCCGAGTCGTCGGCCATCTGATCGAGCTTCCGCACCTCCTCCGAAGTGAAGGTGTCCGGACTGGAGTCGCGACTCTCCCGCTGGGGAGGAGGGGGCCGAACTAGGGGACCCTTGCCGCGTTGGTGACGGCGAGTGTGCCGAGCAGCAGCACTCCCCTCTGATCCTTCCCCCCTTTGGGGGGAAGGCCGCGGGCCACGCGCACGGCTGCTGGGTGGCTGGACGCCACTGGTCCCAGAAGCTGCATTGCCCTGCGACAGTTCCTCCAGGCACTCGTCCAGTGAGGAGGTGTCGAGCATTTCCTCCTCTCCTGCGGGACGTGACTGTTCCCCCGAAGGTCCGGCTTGCTCCTCCTCCTCCTCCTGGTTGGAGGTGCTGTCACTGGCAGCCTCAGGGTCCTGGTCGTCACCAGCTGAAAGCAGGAATGCACAAGAGTAGCTTCAGAGTGAGGAGACGGCGTCAGCGAGGGAGTTAGGACTGGTGGGATTCAGCGCATTGGTGGGACAGTGGCAAAGGAGGTAGCTCGGATGGGCCAGTGCGACGCGAGAGGGCCAAAAGGCGAGGTCCTTACCATTGCCGGGCAGTGGAGGGTCGGATACACCGCACGCTGTGGGGACAATCACACGTGCTCCCATGAGCACACACACGCGCTCCTCCAGCCGAGTGAGCTTCTGCAGCTTGGCGCGGCCACCCCTGGCACGGGCCTGGCGATTAAACGCTACTTTAGCCTGCAAGAGAAAGGACGGGCTGTAAGTGCGCAGTGAAGCCCTGATGTAGTGTGCACTGCCTCCCATGGTGGAATAGCTTGGACAGAGTGAAGCCCTGATGTAGTGTGCACTGCCTCCCATGGTGGAATAGCTTGGACAGAGTGAAGCCCTGATGTACTGTCCACTGCCTCCCATGGTGGAATAGCTTGGCCAAAGTGTAGAGTGCCGAATGGCCATTTGATGCTCATGACTGTCCCAATGCTGCTGGCTGAGGGCTGGCCAAAAGGACTTTCAGGTCCCTTTGCCCATCATGTCAGGTGTTCATGCAAGAATGAGGAGGAGACTGGAAAGGCTACTCACCCTCACAATCCTGGTCAGATCGTTGTATTTCTTACGGCATTGTGTGTGGGTCCTGGGGGCCTCGCCGGTGAACGTCACCCTCTGGGCGATCTGCTTCCAGGCTTTGGTGTAGTCGTGGTGGGTTGGATTCCTCCCACTGTCTGGAAACAAGATCTTGCGCCTCACCTCCAGAGCTGTGACCATTATGTCCAGATCACCCTCTGAGAAGCGCAGGGCACGCTGACGGGCCTTCTCTGGCGTTGCCATGACTCCCTGGGGCTGAGCAGTAGTGTTGAGGCCTCTTTGCAAGGCTGCAGTGTGCAGGGCGTGGCAGCAGACCAATTCGTCCCTTCCCCCTTTAAGAGCTGGTCGGCACCACGGGGTCTGCTGTCAGTGCAAAAATGACCGCACCCGTGCTGCGCCCCGCCTGGGCGCTATCCCTCTGGACCGCCGGCTTAGCGCCTAAAGAGAGTAGTGGAACGCCTCTTTTAGCGCTCCACCAACCTCTTAGGGCGAAGCCACTGAATTCCCGGCAACGGGGCGCTACTTTGGGGCGGGCGCTAACTTCGGGCGGGCGCTAAGGTTAGCGCCCCAAAACTGCCTATACTGAAAATCTAGCCCTTTACTCCCTATTTTTCTAACGAAGGAAAAGGAGGGTATTTTACACAGATGACTCCATTGCCGCGTCCTATGACCACATGACGACGGCAGGCCCCAAAGGACAACAAGAGCGAACCCCAAAACCACAACCGGCTTAATCGACAGGTTTCAAACTGTCAAGGAAACCCCATTGGTGAGCATGAATCCCTGGCCCCTCGTAGCTTAATCTAGTTAGGTATTGGGGGTGGGATAAGGGTAAGGGGATTTTTTATGTGTTTGTTCCCTCGATGTGCCGTGTGTTCCCCATTCCCAAATAAGTGTAATTTTATATGCCTGTAATTATTCTAGTAATTCTCAGTGTTGTGATTTTATTGTGCCTTTAATAAAAATTACGGTTTCTTGTACCAAACCAGTTGTCTACTCTATTTTCTGTATCGCCGCCTGGACTTAAGTCCAGTGTCTAGAACCCAGGGGTGTGGGAGCGATTCGAACCACTCAGAGACAGTCAGGGGCAGAGCTGACTGGGCACACGCCACCCCCTACATAAAGTTGGATTGGAAAGTTTGCTTTGTGGTGGCTTTTATTTCAGCATTGTGGCCAAGTGGACACTGTAAGCCTCGTTGTCCTATTCTCAGGCTTATAGTTCATTTTGACCCACGGATTACAAGGGAAATAATTAATGAATCACCTAAAAGCTCTTAAGTTAAATAAGGTCGTTTATTAAAGGAAAAGAAGAGAGAAAAGAAAACAAAAATGCTTATATATTTAAAAGGCAATACAATGCCCTTCTTAGCCTACCTGGCAATACAATGCCCTTCTTACTCTAATAATAATAATAATAATAATAATAATAATAATCAACTTTATTGTCATTGTTAGTGCACAAGTGCAGTACAATGAAATGTAAGCTTGCGGCTCCCGAGAGTGTACATTTTGATTAAGACATTTAACATTCATTTGACTTGTAACATAAACATAAACATAATAAAGTGCATTGGCAGATGTGCAGGCTTTCGAGTTTATTTGCAGAGTTCAGTAGGATGACAGCCCTGGGAAAGAAGCTGTTCCTAAATCTGGTCGTTCGGGTGCGAATGCATCTGTAGCATCTCCCAGATGGCAGGGGGGTGAGCAAACTGTGGCTGGGGTGCGTAGGGTCCTTGATGATGGTCAGTGACCTCCGTAAACAACGTTTCTGGTAGATGTTCTCAATGGTCGGTAGCCGGGTGCCGGTAACGCGTTGGGCAGTTTTGACTACCCGCTGCAGGGCTTTCCGGTCATAGGAGCTACAGCTGCCATACCACACTGTGATACAATTTGTCAGGATGCTCTCTATTGTGCAGTGGTAAAAGTTAGAGAGGATCAGGGGTGACAGGTTACATCCCTTCAGTCTCCTTAGGAAATATAGGCGCTGCTGGGCCTTCTTCACCAAAGAGGAGGTATTGAGGGACCAGGAGAGGTCTTCCGTGATGTGGACTCCGAGGAACTTAAAGCTGTCCACCCTTTCCACCACAGCCCCATTGATGTGGATGGGGGTGTGTCTTCCGCCTTTAGACTTCCTGAAGCCCACAATGATTTCCTTGGTTTTCTTGATGTTAAGGGCCAGGTTGTTATTGGCGCACCACTTCACGAGGTGCTGGACCTCCTCCCTGTAGGCTGACTCATCATTGTTGGTGATCTGGCCTACCACCGTGGTATCATCCGCAAACTTGATGATGGTGTTGGAACCATGAACAGCCACACAGTCGTGGGTGAAGAGGGAGTAGAGGAGGGGGCTCAGCACACAACCTTGTGGGGCCCCCGTGTTCAGGGTCAGCAATAAAGATACTCTAGCAATACAATGCCCAAATATGTTCTAAGTAAATGGTCACACGATCATTCCGAAGTGGCCAGCTCCTGTTGATTGCAGCTCTCTTCTTTTGACGATCGGTCGTGTTTGTTTCTTGTTGACTGCAACTCTCCTTCCGACCCCTTGACTGCAGTAAAGAAGTTATCTTAACAGCTTCTTTTATATCTTTTTCCTTTCAATGGTGGACAGGATGTTACATCGCCAAGGCCTCAATGACCTATCGATGACAGCCTTAGATCATGATAGCCAATAATATATTGCAGTTTTTGTTTAAAACATATAGTTAAACCCCGAATGATCTTAAACCTCCTTTTCAATAAATTTCCATCATGTGAAGACAACAGTAACAGTTGATTGGCTGGATAGCTCACACAAATCTCAACCGTCTAGCTGGCAAACTTTCTGATAAGGACTGTTTATTGAAGAGGCCCATTGAGTTCTGTGTTATCTCATCAAGGCCTAATTTCTCATTGTTTACACAGACATCTCCTTTAGCTACACAATGGGTTCAATTTTGCCATCGGGGGCGGGCTGGGGCGTGTCAGGTGGTTTTCGTGTCAGGACCCCGACTCCGATGTGAAGTGGGAAAAAAGTGCGATTTTGCCCTAATTAGGCACTTGATTTTCAGTGTGTGGAATCCCCTGGCCCAATGAGTCTTTTCATACATGTCATACACCTCTGATGACATCATCAATGCTGCTCGATTTAAGGCCTGCAAGCAGCCTTGCTTCTTCTGGAGGTTTTAAATTTTATGCCCATTGTTGTGATCGCTTCATTCAGCAACTATGTCCACCAGTAGGACAAAGTGTGTTCCAAGGTTTGATGAGGCCTCCCTCCAAACTCTGGTGGAGGGAGCAAGATCAAATAAGGAGGTGCTCTTCTCTTCCTCAGGGAGGAAAAAGCCTCCCCAGCAGACTAAAGCTGTGTGGCTGCAAATGGCCCAGGAGGTCAACTCAATCTCTATGTGCCGCAGAACCTGGCTGCAGTGCAGGAAGAGTTTTCATGACCTTCTCCGCACAGGAAAAGTGAGTATGACTTTCCCATTACCCTCAATCTGATCCCCATCACCTCTCCTCACCAGCACTCTGCTTTACCAACCTCTTCTTCCAAATCCCACTAGACACTTACATCCCTGCACCCTTACCCATTCCTTCTCTCTCTATGGTCACATTCACTTAACTATTCGACCATGTAGTCCTCACTCTCCCTATCACTGTGATGCAATGACAACAACTTACAACACACAGGGAGGGCCCTTTATCTCCTTCTAAGCATCTATGCTATGGATTCTCTACACTCACTCCTTCATTCTCACTCAAATTCCACTTGTGTCCCTCATTGCAGGAAAAGAGAGCCCACAATAAGAGGGAAAGAGCGAGGCAGGAGGAGGGCCACCCTCAGTAGCCCAGCTGACCACCTCTGAGGAGGCAGCCCCAGAAATCACCAGTGTCGAGGACGATGCGCAAGTGGGGGATGGACAGACGGGCGCATCACAGCAAGCAGGTGACAGAATAGTTCGGCATCTCTCATTGACATTGCATGAGTGACTGATAATGTTTCTGATGCTCTAACAGATTGACTTATGATCATCTGCACAATTCAATGTGCATGCAACCTTTACCTCACATCTCTAACTCTTTTACTCCTCCACAGGACCATCGACAGCCCCCGTCCCCACTGTCCAGGGGGAACAGCCTGAGCATCAAGACTCCTCAGAGGAAGCTGCAACCTCTGAGGGCGCAGCATCAACATAATTCAGCACACCCAATTCCAGCGCAGACACTCACACCTCGGTGGGACCTTCGCGAGATAGAGTAGTGTTGTCACTTGGTGTATCACAGCTCACAAGTGAGCATCAGGGATAGCTTGGCGCTCCTGTTGCTGCTGCTGCTGTTGGTGCTGCTGTTGTTCATGGTTCTGCTGCTGCCGCGGCTGGTCTTCATCCAAATCTGATGTCCAGGAGGAAAGGAAATAAATGGTTCCCATGCTTCTAGTATATGCCTCAGTTGAGGAAGGTCTCAGTCAAGGTGGGGAGAGGGGTTTCCCAGGAGGTCACACTGGAGATGGGTGTCAGGCTCCAAACTTCCACAACAATGGGTATGCCTGCTAAAAATTCCCCCAGACCTGAGACAACAAAGTTCGGCCACCTGCATATGATCATTGGTGAAAACTCCTTTTTAATGGTGGAGCTGCAGCTGTTAGTAAGCAATCCACTTGTTAGTAAGCAAGCCACCAGGATTAACTGGCGTGTTCCAGTGGAGACGTGCAGGATGGGGGAAATGTGTTAAAATCAGAAAGGCCTCTCAAAATGGGATTATAGAGGCAATTAACTGGTTGTTAAGGGCCTTAATGGCCTATTCCGCCTCTTGGAGGCGGGATGGATATGGGGTCTGAAACCCCGATTCTGGGAAAATTGCTTGGAGGTAGGCTGGAGGTGGGATTGGAGCCGCACGCCATTTTTTGTGATTTTAACACCTCAGACGCCTCCAATCCTGCCTCCTCAGGACTAGCAAAATCCAGCCCAATGTCTTTGTTCCTTCTTGATATTACCATCTGGTTTTGCTGTTTTGCCACAGCTCAGCAAATTTTAATGTCCAGCTTGAAAATTGTGTCAAAAAGGACTTTTCTTCCATATAACGCTGTAATGGTCAGTAACAGAGGGGAGGTAAGGTGTGGGAAAAATGTTGAAAGGGCATTTGGGGTTGAGGTCACTGGTACCACAGACGAATGATTCCATCACGGATATCCCAGCCAGAAAGGGGCTGTCTGGGTTGCATCCTTCCTTCAGCTTCCACCTCTTCTGCTTCTTCCTCTTCAGCATCTTCCTCTGCTGCATCTTTCTCTACCCTCTGCGAGAAGATGCTATAAATCTGAAATAAAAACAGGTCAAATAGCATCCCAACCTGAGACGTGAACTCTATTTCTTTCTCCAGGGATGCTGCTTGACCTGCTGAGTATTTCCAGGATTTTCTGTCTTCTCATAAGCTATCCTTTACCATCTGAGGCCTTGCAAGTATCCAGCAGCACTCCCTGCACACTTAATAATCTTTTATCATGTATTGCACCAAGCTACTACTTCAATAAAATAAAAAAAATCCAGCCCAAAAGCTTAAATACAAACTTACCTGACAGGTGTGTGTGTCCCTTTAAGAGGTGCTGTCAGTGTCTTTGTCAGTCTGCTGAATGCTTGGTTTTCTGAGCGAGCTTAGGACCCAGCGCTGAACTCAGCGCTAAGGTCAAAGTTCACTGAGGTGACGTTAAGTCGGCGTTGCACACCGAATGTCATCACCCTCTCTTCATTTACGTCTCCAGGGCCAGCGCTAAGGCCCTCACCAAAATGGCGACCGCCAAGTTCCGCACCAGAGAAAGGAGCTAGAGTGGCGGCCGCCATTTTTTGCCAGGACAGCAGCGGTAACTCGTGGTGGTAAGCAGTCCAATTTATTGGCCTATATCCGTTAGTACATATATTTTAAATAAATATATCCATATTTAACGTGGAATTGCTTACAATAACATAATTCTAAATTTGGGATGCGAAATTTGGCACCTTAGCGCCGGTAGTTAAGGGCGTTTTATAAAAAAAATGTCATCTGCCTCGCTTCTGCCCACTTCCAGCATGGCCCGTGCTGTTCGCCATCTTGGTGAGGGCTATAGCGCTGGTCCTGGAGATGTAAATGAAGAGAGGGTGACGCCATTCGATGTGGAGTACATGCGTGCACCAGCAGTATGCAGAGTAGGCAGCTCGTGACATCAGTCAGCGTGTAATGCTGATTTGATGCATGACCTGCCATTTTCGACGTCGCTCTCCATTCAATGCCCTTTCCTAAACATGCACAGCTAAACGTGCGTTCAGCAGCCTGAAAGACCCCCCCATCAGTGCTATTTATTGGCTGCCACATTTCCCACATTAAAACAGTGACTCCACTTCAAAAGTACTTCATTGACTGTAAAGTGCTTTGAGACATCCGGTGGTCATGAAAGGCGCTATGTAAATTCAAATCTTTTCTTTATTTAAAGGGATACGTCCAACTTGCAGGTAAGTTGCTTATTGCTCTTGTACTGGCTCTTGCAGAGTTTGTAGGAGTACTGGGTTGCTGGAAGACATTTAAATAGTTGTTAACGTGCGCAGTGAGTGATGCTGGATGTCGTGAAGGTGTTGGCTGCTACTGGAAGGCCCTAAGTGCCCCACTTGCTCCCAGTCATGGGGGCTCCAGTTGCACTCCGCCTCGCGCTGCAGCATGACAGGGGGAATGGAGCAGAGGCAGCAAAGAAGTCAAGCTGCTCACAGAGGGAGGAGGAGGAGGTGGAGGAGGGCTCTCAGCAGGAGGCCGTACCCACCTAGGGCCTTCAGGAAGCACTTCTCCTACCTGCATGTAAGCCAGGAGCAGTGTGTTTGGTGGCTCCACTTCACAAATGAGGTGGTCACAGAACTCTGCCACCTCTTGGAACCAGACCTGCAGCCTCAGAGCAGGGTGACGACAGCTCTGCCAGCAGCCCTCAAGGTGCCTATGGCCCTGAATTTTTTCACCAGCGGATTCTTCCCAGCTGGAACAGGTGACATAGCAAACATTTTGAAGTTTGCAGTCTATGGCTGCATCTGGCTTTGTGCTCTAGGAGACAGGAATTAATTGTCTTCTATCTAAATTGAGAGTAGTAGAAGGAGCGTGCACATGGCTTTGCCAGGAAAGTGGGCTTCCCCATGGTGCAGGGTGCCATTGACTGCATATATGTGGCTTTGCGAGCGCCGCATCTCAATGGTGAGATATTCCATAACTGAGAGTGGCTGCTAGGCGACAATGGCTATCTGTTCTACACCTAGCTGATGACACTCCTGCTGAATTCAGAATGCACCTCCCTTTTAAGAAGTGGAAACTACGTTTAAAACTGGAAGGTAGCTTTAACTAGAGCTCACCTCCCACAAACTTGGGCCCCTGCTGAGCACTCAGCCACTCAGCAGTGCATCAATAATTTTAAGTAGCAGGCAGCATGAATGTCGCGTGCTGCCTGTATTACTTTCAACAGGCACAGGCAGATGGAATATTGTGGTCCTCAGGTCCATTTTTGGGCCTTATCAAATTTATTGCCCCTGCTCCCTCTATAAATGTCTGAATTTAAATTTTGCTTGATCTCATAACCTTTACCCTAACCAACTTTGAAGTGGTTAAACCTGGCCTACCAGAAAAACACATGTTCCCTCTTATAATCACACTAATAGTAATACTGACAGCAAGGGGTAATCAGAAGTGAAATGTTTTATGTTTTCACCAATTTATTTGACAAACAAGATATTGCCCAGCGAATAACCAGAAATTGGCCTGACCACTGTGTTCTAAACTTTATTAATTTTATAAGGGGCTGTTTTCAATGAAGATTTGCTGGACTACAGCCTTCAGCATGCCAGAACTCCAGCTATACATCTGCATTACATTGACAGTGGAACAGGTTAAGATTTTAACATTTGTTTCATCTGCTTTGCATTTTGCTGCTGGATATCTTTGCATTCTTGTCTTTCTGCCAGTACTATTCCTTTGATTATAGTGTAAAAATGGCATAACATTGACAACAAAATAGTTTTAAATATACAAAAAATGGTACTAATTAATATGTAGCCATGTTAACTGGCTACTGCAAAATTCAGCTATTGGTGCCCATATTAATCACAATTTCTAATCTAACTTTAGCTTTTTCCTGACCACAAAAAAATATAAATTAATAAAGCTAACGAACCACCTTTTTACTTTAAATTCATATTATCCATCCATTTAATTTTCATCCATTTTCCCAGCTCCAGGGTTACCTTTTATCATTTCTTCAACTAGGCAGCGAAGAGATGCTTTTGTTCTGTTTCAATTCTTTTGAACCAACTCCTCAGCTACACAAGACCCCTTACAGGTTCAGTCACCTTCCAATGTCCCCTGTATCCATTTTCCTCTCAGTGTTTTCCCCAACAGCCTGACTGGAATCAGAAATTCACTGGAATTGAAAACACTTGTGTAATATAGCTAACAAGTGCATTCATATAAAATTACTTTAAGCAAGAGAATTAACAAGTTTATTTAACATGGAAAAACACTTTTGTTAAAAGAGTGGATCAGAGCAATTTCATAAAATGCATTACTGGTCACACAGCAATAATTTAGCTCCAATGCATGGGAAAATTAAGGAAGAATCAATTTAAAATAAATCTGGCTCCCAAAGACCAAGGGGGAAAAATTTGGTCCCTTAGCGCCTCCCATTAGCGCCAGCAGAAGACGCTAACGGGGTGCTAGAACATTATCGCTGGGGTGAGGCAAATCCAATGCCGCATGCCAAATCCCATGCCCCGCAGTGCTGCCGCTAAGAGTTATCACCATGAGCCTCAATGGCAGGTGGGTCGTGATGTCAGTGAGTGTGCAATGGTCACTGAGCATCTAATCTGCGAAATTGATTGTCGCCACCTACCTTAGCATATGGAGGAAACAGCGACAGGGAGAGCTGGTGTGAAGCAACAGGAAGCCAGCTCCAGGGATGTTATTTAAAGAGATCATCAGTAATGAGTCATAGCTGTAGGTTAGTGGAGTGTCAGTGCTTTCTTGTCAGTTTCACATAGCACATCAGTCTCATTCCGTTACTTCAACGTTATTTAGTATCAGGAGTGTTGTGGCAACTAAAAAGTAGCTACATTTATTCTTTAAAAATCAAACTGCTACACTTGGTTACATCAATGGGCACTGTACTGGCAGTCGACCTTACCCTCCAGGATCTACGGCAGAGGGTGCGGAGGCAGCAAGAAAGATTGGAATATGTGGCCAGAGGGAGGAGGAGGGCCATCAGGAATCTCAACAGAAGGCCTTATCCTCTGAGGATATTTTGAGAGCACTTCTCCTACCTCCAATTAAGCAAGGAGCAATGCATTAGAAGCCTCCGCTTCACCAAGGAGGTGGTCACAGAACTCTGCCACTTCCTGCAACCAGACATCCAGCCTCAGATCAGGTCAACCACGGCTCTCTCAGTGGCAGTCAAGGTCATCGTCACCCTCAATTTCTTCACCAGCCAATCCTTCCAGTCTGTAACAGGAGACATAGCTAACATCTCACAGTTCGCTGACCATCGCTGCATTTGTGAGGACACAGATGCTCTCTACAGTAGGAGAAGGGACTACATTTCCTTCCCCATCACCAGAGAGAAGCAGGACGAGCGTGCATATGGCTTTGCCAGGATAGGGGGATTCCTCGTGGTGCAGGGCGCCATTGACTGCCCCATGTGGCTTTGTGGGCACCGCATAACAATCCTGAGATCTTCCATAACCGCAAAGGCTACCAATCACTTAATGTGCAGTTGGTGTGCGACCACAGACAGCTAATCCTCAATGTCAATGCCCACTATCCTGGCAACAGCTATGATGCCTTCATCCTATGCCAGACCAGTGTGCCAGCACTCTTCCAGCCACCACATCAAGCTTGCGGCTGGCTGCTTGGAGACAAGGACTATCCGCTCTCCACCTGGCTCATGACTCCCCTCCACAGCCCCAACACTCCTGCCCAGCACTCATATAATGACAGCTATGTTGCCACCAGGAACATCATCGAGCAGACCATGGGGAGCTCAAGCAACGGTTCCGCTGCCTTGACCACTCGGGAGGAGCCCTCCAGTACTCGGTTGAGTGGGTGTCCCAGTTTGTGGTGGTCTGCTGCATGCTCCACAACTTGGCCATCATGAGGGCCCAGCCCGTGCCACAAGGGATTGTGGGATCACCTCAGGAGGAGGAAGAGGAGGACGAGGAGGTCAAGGAAGATGAGGAGGACGAGGAGGAGGAGGAGGAGGAGGAGGAGGAACAGGAGCGAGGGAGGAGGCAGCCACTCAATCGGCCTTCCAGAAGGGCAGTCCATGACCACCTCATCAGACTGCGGTTCGAATGAATTAAACCCCAGATCCCTATTGCTCACCACATCCCCATCATCCCATCCCTGTCGCAGGCCATATCACAGTACAAAGCTGAAATGAGACACATGACAAAAGAATCCAAACTGAATTAATAAATTTATCAAAAATCAGTGAACACATATTTACACCAAAAATATTAACTTTCACCCTTGTGCAATCCCTTCGTGCCTCTCGTTACTGTGGATCTAAAGATCACGTAGTGCCAGTATCTGAGCTGGTGCCTGCAAGTGAGAGATGCAAGGATGCGGTGTATTCGTCCTCCTCCTCTTTGCCCACCTTGCTCTCTATGGTGCCCTCAGGGGTAGGCTGCTCAGGTGCTTGCTCATTATCTGAAAACATAAAAGCACAAGAGTTGGGTTAAGGTGAGGGGGGGCAGGAAGGGAGAAATGCATGCATACAGCATGATTAGCTGAAAGTACGAAACGATTGTGGGGTGAGGGGGAAGTGGGATATGAGAAGCAGAAGTAGGGATGAACATAGCGTTGTTCTCCCCAAGGGGGTCAATGTCGCAGGTGACTATGGCACCCACCACCTGGCACCCAGTAATGTCCAGCACTCTATTCTCCAGCGCAGACAGTGGTTGGGTGTTGGCTTGTCACCTGCCTGTGTGCTCCTGCTCCCTCATGTTGTGGCCTGCAAGAGAAAGGAAAGTGTATTAGTGAGTGTGGAGCAATGGGTATGGATGATGTGCCTGCCATAATTGATTAGCTCTCATTGTACGCAAGAAGTGAGATGTGGGTGTGAGTGTTGGTAGGTAGGAATTGTTGGTGGGTGAGTGATGGGGGTCTGGTGCTTTGGGCAATGTGTGAAGAGTGTGGTTCAGATGGTGGTATGTATCATTTGTTTAAGCATTCACTCACCCTGACTATCCGAGTGAGGTTGTTAAATTTCTTCCTGCACTGTGTGTGGGCCCTGGGGGCTACAGTGCTGCCCGAGATGTGCTGTGTTACCGCCCTCCACATGGTGCAGAAGACTTGCGGCGAGGGCCTCCTGCCACTTGCCGGGTAGAGCACGGCCCTCCGTCTCTCCACAGCGAACACCAACACCTCCAATGCTTGATCGCAGAATCTGCGGGCTCTCTCCCTGGGGCATGGATCTGGCATGAGTAAAGCTGCTTCAGTCATCCGACTCTTTCTCCTTGACCTGCTGCCGCTTGCTGAAGCGGCTGCATAGCCAGCAATGCTGAGAATGAGGTGCTGCAGCATCAATGAACCTCCCCTTTAAGAACTGGAAAAAGCCTGTGGGAATCATGACATGCAATTAGACTGCACCTGATACTGGTCCACCCTTTGAGTGTAACACAAATGGGCTTGGGCTTTAAGACTTGAATTAGCACTCCAATCATTTATTTGAGCAGTGAGCATGAATTTTGCATGCAATCTAAAGCATTAGCGTCTGGCGCTAATTCTCCAACCTTTCTAATTTTACCGCCCATTCCTGGGCTATAATGAATTTCACCCCCCAAATGCTTTTCATTGAAATTCAATAAAGGTTATTTAAGTAATACTACAAAAAAAAACAAAGCTATTTTGCATCCTATCACATTGTGGAATGTCTGCACAAAAAAAATGAGGCTATAGATAAGTCAATAATTTGTGGTAATTTCATAGGATGAATCCGTATCATTCAGTCAAGGTGAGTCAACTGTATTGATTTTTTTTTAGCTTCTAGCAATTCATACTTAGCAGCTAATTTTGAAAAAAAGAGTTCAAATTTCTAAAACTTTATTCAGCACATGCGCAGTTAAACACGGAAACCCAGAAGTTGCTTTTGCCCTGCTACTCCACAAGCCTCGATACACCGGTACCTCGCTGACAGATTCGGCATTAAAATACATGTAGGGCATGAAGTTGCTGTACTTACCCACCAGTTACCCATAAACATGCCAGAAAATGATAGGGTGGGTGCGTTCAGGTGTAAGTGATTTTTTAATGGCGTGAAAAGCAATGTTCCCTTTAAGCTGTAGGCCGACGCTCTAGAGGTCCTACACAGCCGGTGAGCCAGCTTTTAAATTGAAAAAAACGCGCATGCACGGCATTTTGAATGGGCCGCCTAGCCCGTTAAAGTGGCCGTGCCGCATAAATAAATTACAGGGAACATTGCCGATAAAACTTAAGTACTACCAAACAATTTCTCTGGCCCTGAAAATTTAATTTTACACGTGTCGAGTCTCACTTCTTTAGAATTTAATTATTGTTTGAGATTTTAACAATGTTTAAAATTAAAATAATTTGTTAATACTTTTGCTTTCTATCTCTCCTATCTTACTCTCTCTCTCTTAACCCCATCTTTCTTTCCCTCTCTTATTTCGCTTTCTGTACATGATTTTACGTTAAATTAAATATTCTAATTTTGGTTTAGACTCTGCGAGGGGAAGTTTAACCCCCAAAAACGGGTGGATTTTGGTTGGGTGGGATGTTAAAATGTTAAAAATCTCAAACCCGAAATTGGCCTGCCTCCAGTTTTAATGGAGGCAGGGTGGTGGGTGACCAACCCACTCGCAGGAGGTGGGTCCCTCATATAAATATTATTATGAGGCTGTATGCCTCAGATTTAATCTCTATTTTAAATGTAACCTTGGCCGACCTCGGGAAACCAGGCAGCTAAAGGGAAGCGAGGACTGCTGGGTGCAGCAGGTAAGTGACTTTCCACTTACCTGCTGGATCCAGCTTACCTGCTTCCACCACCTCCCCCCTGCCATCAGAAACTCCCTTGAGCCATGATCTCCCCACCGAGCCATGATCTCCCACCTTCTCTCCGGTCTTTCTGATCCCTCCCTCCTCTGCTCTCCAAGGTTGTGGCCTCCGATCTCCCCCTGATCCTTCCGATCTCCTTCGATGCCTCTGATCTCCCTTCTGGCCCCCAATCTCTCCCCACCAACGCCTACGAGATAATATTGGGGCCTGCGTGTCTCAGTGAGGATTCTTCAATCTGATTGGTTGAAGAGACACGCTGTTGCTTGTCCTGTTCACATAAGCCACAGATCCCCTGTAGAGGGCGCTGTGCTGAAATGGTTCTCTAGTAACATTAGCTGCCGCTCAAAAGCACACGAATAGTCTGTGGGCAGCTGTAAGTGCAATGAATGGTGAGCAACATATCTTTGTCACTCACCACAAAATCCGGGCCAATGTGTATAAAAATTGAGATAAAATTTAGGTTGAGTGTTTTATTTATGAAAAAAAGAAAGGCTGTATATGTGTCTTTCTGTACAAGAGTAAGAAAAAAATGTTGAATTTCGAAGCTAACATACTATTCACCTTTGTTTTGTTGCTAATTAGGGAATGTAATTGTTAATTCCTTGCACATGTGTAACAGGAATCCTAATTATGGTCAGCTATGAGACAGAGAGAAAGAGACAAAGAAAGCGAGGTTCAGTATCTCCTAGAAACTTGCGCTGAAACAACAGAAGCAGTATGGCTTACTGTCGATTTTCAGAACAAAGATTGAGGAAATTTGGACATTACTCCATTTTTTTTACACAACACATGTGCCTGCCATAATTGATTAGCTCTCATTGTACGCAAGAAGTGAGATGTGGGTGTGAGTGTTGGTAGGTAGGAATTGTTGGTGGGTGAGTGATGGGGGTCTGGTGCTTTGGGCAATGTGTGAAGAGTGTGGTTCAGATGGTGGTATGTATCATTTGTTTAAGCATTCACTCACCCTGACTATCCGAGTGAGGTTGTTAAATTTCTTCCTGCACTGTGTGTGGGCCCTGGGGGCTACAGTGCTGCCCGAGATGTGCTGTGTTACCGCCCTCCACATGGTGCAGAAGACTTGCGGCGAGGGCCTCCTGCCACTTGCCGGGTAGAGCACGGCCCTCCGTCTCTCCACAGCGAACACCAACACCTCCAATGCTTGATCGCAGAATCTGCGGGCTCTCTCCCTGGGGCATGGATCTGGCATGAGTAAAGCTGCTTCAGTCATCCGACTCTTTCTCCTTGACCTGCTGCCGCTTGCTGAAGCGGCTGCATAGCCAGCAATGCTGAGAATGAGGTGCTGCAGCATCAATGAACCTCCCCTTTAAGAACTGGAAAAAGCCTGTGGGAATCATGACATGCAATTAGACTGCACCTGATACTGGTCCACCCTTTGAGTGTAACACAAATGGGCTTGGGCTTTAAGACTTGAATTAGCACTCCAATCATTTATTTGAGCAGTGAGCATGAATTTTGCATGCAATCTAAAGCATTAGCGTCTGGCGCTAATTCTCCAACCTTTCTAATTTTACCGCCCATTCCTGGGCTATAATGAATTTCACCCCCCAAATGCTTTTCATTGAAATTCAATAAAGGTTATTTAAGTAATACTACAAAAAAAAACAAAGCTATTTTGCATCCTATCACATTGTGGAATGTCTGCACAAAAAAAATGAGGCTATAGATAAGTCAATAATTTGTGGTAATTTCATAGGATGAATCCGTATCATTCAGTCAAGGTGAGTCAACTGTATTGATTTTTTTTTAGCTTCTAGCAATTCATACTTAGCAGCTAATTTTGAAAAAAAGAGTTCAAATTTCTAAAACTTTATTCAGCACATGCGCAGTTAAACACGGAAACCCAGAAGTTGCTTTTGCCCTGCTACTCCACAAGCCTCGATACACCGGTACCTCGCTGACAGATTCGGCATTAAAATACATGTAGGGCATGAAGTTGCTGTACTTACCCACCAGTTACCCATAAACATGCCAGAAAATGATAGGGTGGGTGCGTTCAGGTGTAAGTGATTTTTTAATGGCGTGAAAAGCAATGTTCCCTTTAAGCTGTAGGCCGACGCTCTAGAGGTCCTACACAGCCGGTGAGCCAGCTTTTAAATTGAAAAAAACGCGCATGCACGGCATTTTGAATGGGCCGCCTAGCCCGTTAAAGTGGCCGTGCCGCATAAATAAATTACAGGGAACATTGCCGATAAAACTTAAGTACTACCAAACAATTTCTCTGGCCCTGAAAATTTAATTTTACACGTGTCGAGTCTCACTTCTTTAGAATTTAATTATTGTTTGAGATTTTAACAATGTTTAAAATTAAAATAATTTGTTAATACTTTTGCTTTCTATCTCTCCTATCTTACTCTCTCTCTCTTAACCCCATCTTTCTTTCCCTCTCTTATTTCGCTTTCTGTACATGATTTTACGTTAAATTAAATATTCTAATTTTGGTTTAGACTCTGCGAGGGGAAGTTTAACCCCCAAAAACGGGTGGATTTTGGTTGGGTGGGATGTTAAAATGTTAAAAATCTCAAACCCGAAATTGGCCTGCCTCCAGTTTTAATGGAGGCAGGGTGGTGGGTGACCAACCCACTCGCAGGAGGTGGGTCCCTCATATAAATATTATTATGAGGCTGTATGCCTCAGATTTAATCTCTATTTTAAATGTAACCTTGGCCGACCTCGGGAAACCAGGCAGCTAAAGGGAAGCGAGGACTGCTGGGTGCAGCAGGTAAGTGACTTTCCACTTACCTGCTGGATCCAGCTTACCTGCTTCCACCACCTCCCCCCTGCCATCAGAAACTCCCTTGAGCCATGATCTCCCCACCGAGCCATGATCTCCCACCTTCTCTCCGGTCTTTCTGATCCCTCCCTCCTCTGCTCTCCAAGGTTGTGGCCTCCGATCTCCCCCTGATCCTTCCGATCTCCTTCGATGCCTCTGATCTCCCTTCTGGCCCCCAATCTCTCCCCACCAACGCCTACGAGATAATATTGGGGCCTGCGTGTCTCAGTGAGGATTCTTCAATCTGATTGGTTGAAGAGACACGCTGTTGCTTGTCCTGTTCACATAAGCCACAGATCCCCTGTAGAGGGCGCTGTGCTGAAATGGTTCTCTAGTAACATTAGCTGCCGCTCAAAAGCACACGAATAGTCTGTGGGCAGCTGTAAGTGCAATGAATGGTGAGCAACATATCTTTGTCACTCACCACAAAATCCGGGCCAATGTGTATAAAAATTGAGATAAAATTTAGGTTGAGTGTTTTATTTATGAAAAAAAGAAAGGCTGTATATGTGTCTTTCTGTACAAGAGTAAGAAAAAAATGTTGAATTTCGAAGCTAACATACTATTCACCTTTGTTTTGTTGCTAATTAGGGAATGTAATTGTTAATTCCTTGCACATGTGTAACAGGAATCCTAATTATGGTCAGCTATGAGACAGAGAGAAAGAGACAAAGAAAGCGAGGCTCAGTATCTCCTAGAAACTTGCGCTGAAACAACAGAAGCAGTATGGCTTACTGTCGATTTTCAGAACAAAGATTGAGGAAATTTGGACATTACTCCATTTTTTTTACACAACACCTGAGTTTCCTCGACCTTTTGCATTGATTCCATGAAACCTCTGCTGAAACCCTCTGCCATTCATTAACAGAGCTCTAGTCCCCATGCAGAAGAGCAGGTCACACAAGTTTCCTGCATTTCCTGAAATTCTGTCGGTGTTGTACCAGTCTCTCACAGTAATTCCAGCAGGAGTCCAGTGTAACCCCCAAGAAAATGGTGGAAGTGGCTTAAAACAGCATACTATGTTTTTCACTGGGGAATTCCACTGGTTTTCAGCTGAAGTTAAAGTAGGAGATCAGTAGATATCCCATAGAATTTCATATTCACTGACTTACCAGATGCAATGTTACAGGAGATCGACTAGTTTTTTGTTATTCATTGATGGGATGTGGGCGTCGCTGGCAAGGCCAGCATTTATTGCCCAGCCCTAGTTGCCCTTGAGAAGATGGTGGTGAGCCCCCTTCTTGAACCGCTGCAGTGGGTGTGATGAAAGTACTCCCACAGTGCTGTCAGGGAGGGAGTTCCAGGATTTTGACCCAGCGACAATGAAGGAACGGCGATATACTTCTAAGTCAGGATGGTGTGTGGCTTGGAGGGGAACTTGTAGGTGGTGATGTTCCCATGTGTCTGCTGCCCTTGTCCTTCTAAGTGGTAGAGGTCGCGGGTTTGGAAGGTGCTGTTGAAGGAGCTTTGGCGAGTTGCTGCAGTGCATCTTGTAGATGGTACACACTGCAGCCACAGTGCGCCGGTGGTGGAGGGAGTGAATGTTGAAGGTGGATGGAGTGCCAATGAAGCGGGCTGCTTTGTCCTGAATGGTGTCGAGCTTCTTGAGTGCTGTTGGAGCTGCACTCATCCAGGCAAGTGGAGAGTATTCCATCACACTCCTGACTTGTGCCTTGTAGATGGTGGAAAGACTTTGGGGAGTCAGGAGGTGAGACACTCACCACAGAATACCCAGCCTCTGACTCACTCTTGTTGCCACAGTATTTATGTGGCCTGTCCAGTTAAGTTTCTGGTCAATGTTGACTTCCCAGGATGTTGATGGTGGGGGATTCAGCGATGGCAATGCAGTTGAATGTCAAGGGGCAGTGGTTAGACTCTCGCTTGTTGGAGATAGTCATTGCCTGGCACTTGTATGGCGCGAATGTTACCTGCCACTTATCAGCCCAAGCCTGAAGGTTATCCAGGTCTTGTTGCATGCGGGCATAGACTGCTTCATTATCTGAGGTGTTGTAAATGGCACAGAACACTGTGAGTCATCTGTGATCATCCCCATTTCTGACCTTATGTTGGAGGGAAGGTCATTGATGAAGCAGCTGAAGATGGTTGGGCCTAGGACACTGCCCTGAGGAACTCCTGCAGCGATGTCCTGGGGCTGAGATGTTTGACCTCCAACCACCACAACCATCTTCCTTTGTGCTAGGTATGACTCCAGCCAGTGGAGAATTTTCCCCCCCGATTCCCATTGACTTCAGTTTTACTAGGGCTGCTTGATGTCACACTCAGTCAAATGCTGCCTTGATGTCAAGGGCAGTCACTCTCACCTCACCCCTGAAATTCAGCTCCTTTGTCCATGTTTGGACCAAGGCTGTAATGAGGTCGGGAGCTGAGTGGTCCTGACGGAACCCAAACTGGGCATCAGTGAGCAGGTTATTGGTGAGAAAGTGCCACTTGATAGCACTGTCGATGAAACCTTCCATCACTTTGCTGATGATTGAGAGTAGACTGATGGAGTGGTAATTGGCCGGATTGAATTTGTCCTGCTTTTTGTGGACAGGACATACCTGGGCAGTTTTCCACATTGTCAGATAGATGCCAGTGTTGTAGCTGTACTGGAACAGCTTGGCTACAGGCGCAGCTAGTTCTAGAGCACAAGTCTTCAGCACAATAGCCGGGATGTTGTCAGGGCCCATAGAGTTTGCTGTATCCAGTGCCCACAGCCTTTTCTTGATATCACATGGAGTGAATCGAATTGGCTGAAGACTGGCTTCTGTGATGCTGGGGACCTTGGTAGGAGGCCGATATATATCATCCACTCGGCACTTCTGGCTGAAGATGGTGGAAAACGCTTCAGCCTTGCATTTTGCACTCACGTGCTGGGCTCCACCATCATTGAGGATGGGGTTATTCATGGAGCCTCCTCCTCCCGTTAGTTGTTTAATGGTCCACCACCATTCACGACTGGATGTGGCAGGATTGCAGAGCTTTGATCTGACCTGTTGATTATGGGATCACTTAGCCCTGTCTATAGCATGCTGCTTCCGCCTTTTAGCATGCATGTAGTCCTCTGTTGCAGCTTCCCCAGATTGGCATCTAATTTTTAGATACGCCGTGTGCTGCTCCTGGCATGATCTTCTACAGTCTTTATTGAACCAGGGTTGGCCCCCTGGCTTGATGGTAACGGTAGAGTGAGGGATATGCCAGGCCATGAGGTTGCAGATTGTGGTGGAATGCAATTCTGCTGTTGCTGATGGCCCACAGCGCCTCATGGATGCCCAGTTTTGGGTTGCTAGATCTGTTCTGAATCTGTCCCATTTTGCATGGTGGTAGTGCCACACAACACGATGGAGGGTGTCCTCAGTGTGAAGACGGGACTTCGTCTCCACAATGACTGTGCGGTGGTCACTGCTACCAATGCTGTCATGGACAGATACATCTGCAACAGGTAGATTGGTGAGGACGAGGTCAAGTAGGTTTGGTGTGAATATTGCAGCATTGGTAAGTGTGTGAGGGTGAAGTGAAGCTATGATTGTGAGGTATGAGCGGTGATAGGTAGAGATTGTTGGTAGGTGAGTGATGGGGGTGTGGTGCATTGAGCAGTGTGTGAGGCTTGTGGTGCAGATGGTGGGATATGGCATTTGCCGAAGCCTTCACTCACCTTGACCTGCCGTGTGGGGTCATTAAACCTCTATTGGCTTTGGATCCACTGGTGGCCATGACGGAGTTAGCTATCTCCTCCTAGAGCCTTCTGCAAGTAGCCTTGGATGGCTTCCTGCCACCCTACAGGAACAGTACAACCTGCCTTCTTTGAAAGGCCACAACCAAGGCCTTGAATGCCGCATCCGAGAACCTTCGTGCTCTCTCCCTAGGTTGCTATGCCACGTCAGATGACCCTAGGTGGGTAAAGCCTCCTGTTGCGATCCCTCCTGGCCCTCCTCCTCCTCCCTCTGCGCACATCTTCTCTTTTTCGCTGCCTCCGCTCCCTCTCCTGAGGATACTCAAGTATGAGGGGGTCTGCCGGTACAGCCCACATGACTGTGAGCAAGTAGTGGGAGCAGAAGCCTTTAAATGAGAATGAAGGTGCTTTCCACTTTCACCAACACTCGCCGTCACCTCAGGAACTTGAAACAAGTTTAGAAGCTGCAAGAGTTGCAGAAAGTTACACAGAGCCAGTCAAACTGATAAACCATGTCAGCTGCAAGTTGTTGATGAACCCTTTAAATAATGCTGCTGGGGGCTCGTTCCTGCTGCTGAACACTTGGTCAGCTGGTCATGATTAAGAGAGGGCAGTAAGCAGAGCGGCTGCTGCGAAAATGGTAGATCATGTGTCAAGTGAGCGTTGCACACTCATTTAACGTCACGATCTGCCTAATCTAAATATCTGCAGTGTGCGCAGGCATCGGCAGCGCTGCCAATCTGCCCAAAATGGCAGCTGCCATGGGGACCCGCCAGATGCTGGAGGATGCATGGTGGCTGTCATTTTTCCTTCAAAATGGGCCTTAAGGGCCAGTGCTAAACCCCCGAATTTCTAGGCCAATGTGTCCCAGAAAGTCTCTCAATGTGTTTCAAAACTCCTCATCAACCCTCCAGCAGCAAGTGAACATTAAAAGTTGATATAAGTAGCGCTCCAAATCCCCTGCAACAACTTGTTTACTCCCAGTCAGCTGGTCACTGTTAGGAGAAGGCTTTAGGACAAGCACTATCCACCAAAATGCTGAGCAGCCTCCTTATTGAACGCCAGTAGGCAATTTAAGTGGCCGTCTTCTGGGTGGCCATTCTTAGCTTCAACCCCTTTACCAAGCTGGCTTCTTGCGCTAAACGTGGGCTATTCTGGCATTTCAGCTAAAGACCCCATCTTGGCTACCTCAGAGGCTCTTTAGTGCCTAAAGTATCCAGGGAATATTGTTTTTCTGAAAATGACTTTTTTGAATCAGGCAAGTTGGAATCAATTTGAAATGTAATGAGATAAAGTTGTTCATCTTCCAGTTCCGATAAAAGGTCATCAACCTGAAATATTAACTGGGTTTCTCTCTCCACAGATGCTGCCTGACCTGTTGAATGTTTCCAGCATTTTCTGTTTTTATTTCAGATATCCAGCATCTGCAGTATTTTGCTTTTGTTCAGAGATGTCCTTGTCTTTGATTGAGACCATGGGAGTAAAACGGCCATGAGAGATCGCAAGGCCGAGAAGGTGACAGTAACTATGGGTATGAGAGTTAAGTCCTACTTTTTTTAAATAGCTCAAAGCTAGGTTGTTGTTTATTGGCCGGTGAAGAAGCAGCTTTTGATGTTCACCTCGTGTAATGCTGCCCATAGAGTTTTGGCGGGCTGATCAGTGCAGATTTCCAGTTTTTCAGCATCTGTTTGAATTTGGCGCCCTCTACAGGGGATCTGTGATGTCTGTGAGCAGGTAAAGCAGCAGAAAGGCTGTTCAACCAATCAGATTGAAGAATCCTCACAGACAGCATGCAGGAAGTAAAAAACATGCAATATAAATTACATTTAAATTATTGTACGGGAAGCGAAATAAAGATTGTGTCATACACATGGGATTTAAGGAGAAGACATAAAAGAGCAAAACACAAAAACTATTTTTATTTGTCTTTTAAAAATATGCATATTAATTTTTGTCTGAAGGAGTGAGACTCCACACTTGTAAATTCATTTTTTAGGGCTAGAGAGTTTGTTCAGCAATAATTATGACTTACTATGATGTGAAAAACTCAGTTACTCCTGATTGAACAAGACTTAAGTTTTTCATTGTCTTTAGTATGAGGAGAGTATGTAATTAGTCTAATTAGCCCTATTCAGCCTGCGCCTCACAAACAACCTGACGGCTCCCAGTGATGCAGAGAGACAGAGTGCCCACAGCACGTGGTCTGCACTCAAGGCCTCCATAATCAGCACCTGTGAAGAGGCGCTCGGTCACTCAACCAGGAAACACCAAGACTGGTTTGACGAGAATGACCAGGAGATCCAGGAGCTAATAAGCTGCAAGCGCAAGGCATTCCTGATCTGGAAACAGCAACACAACTCGAGAGCAAGAAAGCAGCTTTACAGATGCCTGAAGGCCGAAGCCCAACAAAAAACTAGTGACCTAAAGAACAGATGGTGGGTGGAGAAAGCGCAGGAGATCCAGCAGCTAGCCGACAGCCATGACATGCATGGATTCTTTAGCGCAGTCAAGACCATCTACGGCCCAAGCACCCAAGGTCCTACCCCACTGCGGGCCAAGAACGGAGAGGTACTCATCAAGGACAGAGAGGCAGTCAATGCCTGCTGGAAGGAGCACTTCAAAGATCTCCTTAACCGACACTCTGTCTTCGACGCAAGTATCCTCAACTCCATCCCGCAGCATGCTACCCGCCACCATCTTAGCACAACCCAGCCCGGCATGAGGTTGAAAAGGCCATCTGACAACTGAAGGACAAGAAGGACTCAGGAGCAGATGGAATCCCTGCCGAGGCACTGAAGCAGGGCGGAGAAGCACTACTGGTGCGAATTCATGAAATCATTTCTCTTATCGGGAAGGAGGAGAGCATGCCAGGGGATCTCAGAGATGCCGTAATTGTGACCATCTTCAAGAAAGGTGACAAGTCTGATTGCGGTAATTACAGAGGAGTTTCCCTGCTGTCTGCCACAGGGAAAGTCATTGCAAGACTCCTCCTCAATCGCCTTCTCCCAGTGGTCGAAAAGCTCCTCCCAGAGTCGCAATGCGGATTCCACACAGTAAGAGGCACAATGGACATGATTTTCATCGCACGTCAATTAAAAGAGAAATGCAGGGAACAGCACCAACCGTTGTGCATGGCCTTCTTTGATCTCACAAAGGCCTTCGACACTGTCAACCGTGAGGGATTATGGAATGTCCTCCTCAAATTTGGCTGCCCTCAAAAGTTTGTCACCAACCGCCGCCTGTTTCACAATGACATGCAAGACGTGATCCTGACCAACGGTTCCACCACAGACCCAATTCACGTACGGACCGGGGTCAAGCAAGGCTGTGTCATCGCACCGACGCTCTTCTCGATCTTCCTTGCTGCAATGCTCCATCTCACTCTCAGTAAGCTCCCCTTTGGAGTGGAGCTAATTTATAGAACGCAAAACTGTTTAACCTCCATCGCCTCCAGTCCAGATCCAAGGTTGTCCATCCTCTGTCGTCGAATTACAGTATGCAGACGGCGCTTGCGTCTGCGCTCACTCGGAGGTCGAAATCCAAAACATCGTCAACACCTTCACCAAAGTGTATGAGAGCATGGGTCTTCCACTTAACATCTGTAAGACAAAGGTCCTCTACCATCCTGCCCCCGCCACACAGTACTGCCCACCGATTATCAAAATCCAAGACAAGGCCTTGGACAACGTGGACCACTTTCCATACCTCGGGAGCCTACTGTCAACAAGGGCAGACGTCGCTGACGAAGTGCAGCACCGCCTTCAGAGTGCCAGTGCAGCCTTCGGTCGCCTGAGGAAGAGAGTGTTTGAAGACCAGGACCTCAAACCCAGCACAAAGCTCTTGGTCTACAGAGCAGTAGTGATACCCACCCTCCTGTATGCCTCAGAGACATGGACCATGTACAGCAGGCACTTCAAAGCACTGGAGAGGTACCACCAATGCTGCCTCTGCAAGATCCTGCAAATCCATTGGCAGGATAGGCACACCAACGTCAGTGTTCTCACTCAAGCCAACATCCCCAGCATTGGAACTTTGACCACGCTCAATCAGCTCCAATGGACAGGTCACATCGTCTGCATGCCCGATACGAGACTCCCAAAAGAAGCGCTCTACTCAGAGCTCCGGCACGGCAAGAGAGCCCCAGGTGGGCAGAGGAAATGCTTCAAGGACACCCTCAAAGCCTCCTTGAAAAAGTGCAACATCCCCACTGATACCTGGGAATCCTTGGCCCAAGACCACACAAACTGGAGGAGAAGCATCCGGGAAGGCGCCGAACACTTTGAGTCACTTCGCTGGGAACAAGCGGAAGCCAAGCGCAAACAGCGGAAGGAGCGCACGTCAACCCAAGCACCCCACCTACCCGCCCCTTCAACCACCATCTGCCCCACCTGTGACAGAGACTGTAGGCCCCGCATTGGACTCATCAGTCACCTGAGAACTCATTTTTAGTGTAGAAGCAAGTCATCCTCGGTTCCGAGGGACTGCTTAAGAAGAAGAATTAGCCTAAGTTCACACCATCACAGTGATCTCTGTGCAGATTCCATCAGCGAAGACTGCAACAGTGCAGCCTGTGGAGGAGTAGGATATCACTGACAGCAACTTCCGGATTTCTGCGTTTAACTGTGCATGTGCAGATGGCAGAAATTGCTGCCAGATTTACCCAGTAATAACAGCGAGCGCTGTCAGCTTTGCCATTATTAGTACAGTACCGCAAAATCCAGGACAATGTCTTATGACCCGTAGTGAATATAATACTGCCACATATATGAGTGAGGAAGTTTAGAGTATAATGAACAGAATACTGTAATTTCCTGATATTTTTACTATGGTGTAGGGAGTGGCGGGTGTTGTGTCGTGTGCGCCCAGTCAGTTATGCCCCTGACTGTTAGTGAGCGATTCGAATTGCTCCCACGCCCCTGGGTTCTAGACACCGGACTTAGGTGCAGGCGGCGATACAGAAAACTCGAGTAGACAAGTGGTTTGGTGTAAGAAAACCAAGATTTTATTGAACAGAGATAAAACACAGTCTTATGAGAAATTACTGGTAAACAATTACAGGCATAAACAAAATAACTATACTTATACAGGGAATGGGGAACACACGGCACATCGAGGGAAAACAAACTACATTAACAATCCCCTTATCCTTATCCCACCCCTATACCTAACTAGATTAAGCTATGAGGGGCCAGGAATTCATGCTCACCGAGTCAAAATCTGCTGAGTTCAAACAGCTGTGGGGTTCGGGGTTCGCTCTTTGTGCTCTCTGGGGCCTGCCGTCATCACGTGGTCTCAGGGCGCTGCAAGGGCATCGTCCAGGTAAAGTACCCCGAGGTTAAAGTCTTTGCTTGGGTACTTTACCTCGCAGGGATGATGGTTCCTCTTCCTTGGGTGGCAGTTGGAGTTTGCATGAAGATAGTCATAGGTCGGCTGAATTGAAGGCCCGATTATTCGAAGCGCTCTTCAATCTTCACCTCATTCGTCTCGTCTCATCTCACCTCACCTCACCTCGTCTCGCCTCTCCTCACCTCGTCTCGTCTCGTCTCGTCTCGTCCCGTCCCGCCTCATCTGGCCTGATTTGCCCGTGTTCGCCCGGTGCAATGCCGGGCGTCCCTGATGGAGTTGGGAAAGACACGGGCAGTGGCCAGGCGGCAAGAGCGGGAGGGGAAAAAAAAAAGCCAGAGCCACGAGGGCACGGAGCAAGAGAGTCAAGGGCTCAAGAGCGGAAGAGAGCAATTGCTACTGAGGGTCTACAGTTATACTCCTTTCGATGGCCCTTATCTGCGCGCCAAATCAGGTCAGCTTTTGGCGGGCTGTTTTAAATGATTATAGCAATCTAAACTAACTGTTTTTAGATGGCCATTTATCGCATCTAATGGCCTGATGTCCGAGCTGTATTGTCAGTAATGCATTTCAATCGGCCTGTGCAGCCTTGGTCGCTTCCCTAAGCTGTTTCCGATTATTTATGCAGACAAACTAATGGCCTTTCACTTAGGCCTAACTGGGGTGATCTGTTCCAATCTGACGAAAATGCATATTCAGTGTTTGCTTAACTGTCTAGGTTTTCAAACACAAGAGTCCTTTTCACAGAAATGCATTTTTACTTTTGATTTCCCAAAGCAGCTTGTTCTGTGCTGCAGAGTCCAAGCTTTTAAAATCTTACAGGCTTTTGGTCATGAGGTGTGGACGATCTTATGTTCATTAATAAATAGACATTCTTATTATGAACACAGCTAGCTTTTGCTAGTTACTTTATTGAGCACATGTGGACTAGGTACAGTATCTATAGAGGCTTCCATCTTGACTGCTGCCTTGTGGGTAGCCTAGTGCCTCATGGGTAATGTAGTCTTAATATACATACAGCTGGGTAGTGTAGTCTTATACATACAGCTATATACAGCTCTACACAGCTCTACAGCTCCACCTAGTGTCCATTATAGAATGACGTTATTGATCATTACATCCCCCTTTCTTTGAGGTTTAACAAAATCAATATCAATCAACTTTCAAGAAAACAATAAAGATAATATCAGTAACACTTTCGTTAGTGCTCTATGAACATAAACATTTTCAAAACAGTCAACACATTTTCAAAGCTTTACATTGTACTCAAAGATTAAGTCTATCAGGCTTTTTTACTTCACGTGTGGATCTTCTCAACACGGGTAAGTCTGATGTGTCTTCATGAGATTGTTCTGGTGGTGAATGACAAGATGCAGTTGCGGCATTGTCATCAATCTGCTCTTGTATAGATCGAGGTCTTCTTGCGATCTTTGCTTGGAGAGGGTTTTAATGTTTCCTTCACTCTTCATGCCATAACTCTCAATGTAGTCAATGCACTCTCGAAAAACTGCTGGCAGCTGGATCCCATCATACAGCATAGTCCTCTCAGCAGCCTCGGCTAATGGAACACCAAAGATTGGCCTGAGGGAAGAAGGAGTATCCACCGGAACTGCTTCCTGCTCTGGTGCAGGCTTCTTCTTTTTCTTTTTCTCTTTCCACTGCTTAACAACATCTGCTGCGGTTATATCTTTGGACTTTTTCTCCTTGTGTTTTTCCTCTTTGTGCTTTTCTTCCTTTGGCTTCTCTTTGACCTTAAAGTCTTTTTCTTTCTTCTTGGAGAAACTAGGCTTTTTGAAGACATGGATACCCTTTGGCCTTTTCATCCTTGATGGGCTCTCTGCTTCATCACCTGAGTCATCTGGTCTGCTTATGGCACAGTTTATACGGTAGACTCTCTTGACCAGTTCTAAGTCTTCACAAGCTTTGTCACCTAGTATCGAATCAAGTCTTTCAGCCACAACAGAAAACATGAGATGATGCACTTTGTCTTTGACTGTCACTTTAAGTCTGCATGCACCTAAGCTATCTATTTTCTGTCCATTATAGTCCTTCAGTAGTACTGACTTTTTCTGTATTTTGGGCTTTTCTTTCATATTGTTAATGTCACTCATACTGATTAAGTTTGCTTTTGCCCCAGTGTCTAGTTTCAAGGTAACTAATGCTCCATTTACCTGCAGTGGGATCATCCATTTGTCCTCTTTTACTGCATTAACTTTATGTTCAGCATTGTCCATTTCTGAGGGCTGCACATTTTCTGTATCCTTTTTGATATTGTCACATGACACCGTTCCTACAAAAAATGTCTCACTTAATCAGTGTCCTCAATTACATTAACTCGTTGCCTTTTCTTAGTTTGTACTTTTGAAAAGCTTTGTTTGGCAAAGTGATTCTTTCCATTACACTTTGTGCACATTTTTCCAAACGCTGGGCATTGTCTTAACTGGTGTTTGTAACCACAGCGTTTACAATTAAAAATGTCATCCTCCGATTGCTTTTCATTTCTGTTCTGCCCATGTTTCTTCCCCTTATAGGACACAGCACCGACAGCAGCATTATCACTCATTACAATCGCATCATTATTGATTTCACTGAAAGTCTTCGCGTGCTTTCGAGCTAGCTCGCTGGCTTGGCATATTTTCACCGCATTTTCCAAATTTAGTTCGGTTTCTCTCAACAGACGTTCCCTGACTTTTTTATCATGAATACCAAACACAATCTGGGCACGAATCATGGATGCTTTGAGCTCAGAGAAATTACATGTCTGTGCTTTCAGTTTCAGATCAGTTATAAAGCTATCAAAAGTCTCATTTTGCTGCTGTGTCCGAGAACAGAAGATGTATCTTTCATAGGTCTCATTCTTTTTGGAAGAGCAATGTGCATCAAATTTTTTTAGCACATCTTCTAATTTTTCTCTGTTCTCCACTGGATTAAATACAAATGTATTAAATACCCCTATCGCCTGTGTGCCTGCAACCGTAAGCAGCAACACTATCTTCCTTGCGTCTGGCTTTGTACCGAATCCGATGGCTGCAATGTAGAGTTCGAATTGTTGTTTAAAAATCTGCCAATTGTAGTCGATTTTTCCTGTGAGTTTCAAACGCTCTGGTGGCTTCAAATTCTCCATGTTGCTTTTCACAATTTTCAGCAGATCTTCACCACCCTGGTACCATCTTATGTTCATTAATAAATAAACATTCTTATTATGAACACAGCTAGCTTTTGCTAGTTACTTTATTGAGCACATGTGGACTAGGTACAGTATCTGAAGAGGCTTCCATCTTGACTGCTGCCTTGTGGGTAGCCTAGTGCCTCATGGGTAATGTAGTCTTAATATACATACAGCTGGGTAGTGTAGTCTTATACATACAGCTGTATACAGCTCTACACAGCTCTACGGCTCCACCTAGTGTCCACTATAGAATGACATGTTATTGATCATTACAGACGACATCTTTTTGGGTACCCTTTTTAAATTGTCCATAGGGTCCCTTTATTAATAACCTTGGGGGAAATGTGGGAATTTTGCTAATCTTACAATGGAGCATTGAAATAGATGAACTTAAAGGGCTGGATTTTGCCAATGGGGAGCTTTTGGAGGTGGGACTGCTGCTTGTCGGGTTTTAGTCCCGCTTCCATCAACTTCTGGCCAACCCACGCTATTTTCCCTTGATTGACCTTGTTAAATTTTTGACAGATGAATTGTCATCGATTGACAGCTCTGTGAAGCTGTCAAACACTGACATTCTCTGTTGTTTGATGCGTCCTTGTATTCAAGACTCATCAAACCTCTTTTGTGAGCAAAAATTAGATGGCTGTTGCATCGGAGAATGCAGCAACCATCTGTCATCTCTGCCGATGAGGTGCGGGAGTCTCCAGTTCCCCAACTGTTGAAGCCTGCAGGAAGAAACAACAAAGGTAAGTAAACATTTTCTATCACTTTCCACTCACCTCACATAATTACATCTCCACACTTGTACCCATCACTTACGTCCACAGCGCACTTATGCACCCCTCCGACCCCCGCAGACCCAGTGCTTGCCTCAGTGACCCTTGCAGGGTTTCCCGACATCAGGAAGCCAAAATGGGGATAATCCTTTTAACCGCCTCCAGGAGACGGGACCCGGCACGGGTTGGCTACCCGCCTCCTGGGAAAATGGCACAGAGGCGGGTTGGGGGCGGGATGGGCACCCGCCCCCCAAGATTCTGCCATTTTCCTGGCAGTCCCGCCTCCAAACCCGCCTCCCCAGGACTGGCAAAATCCAGCCCATAAACTCAGAAAAATTCCTGTTAAATCAGCAGATTTCAGATCACAACGTCCTTCTGAATTGTGGATTATACTGTACATGTTGGAAAATACTACCATGTAGCATGCCCTAGGATCTGGTGTTCTTTGTGAGTTTGTTTAGAGGCTTTGGAAGTAAAAATATTTCAAATATGCAAACAGTTCATTAGTCGACATTGGCTTTTTAAGAGCTTCTGGTGAATTGTCAAATTTAGAGAGAGATGATTCAATCAGTCTGCGATATATTGAGCTACAATGACTTTTGAATTGTATTGACTGAATAGCATTAAGACAGGAAACATGAGCAGTTAATCTAAACACATAAAGCCAATTGCACATCTCAAAATGCAATTGTATCAGAAACTGTAGTCTGAACTACCTGCCAAATGCAATCAATTAAATGAATCCAGCATATTTTGTCCCTCAAAAGCCCGTAGGTGAAGTCATTTAGCTTATTGCATAATTTATACAGTAGTATGAATTTAAACTAAATATCCTGAAAGCATTTTCTTAAGTCTGTTAAATATATATTGTATATTTATTTAATCATAATGTGCTTCTTTGTTGCAGGTAGAATGACAGAACTTCTTTCTCCACAATATAATGTAAATGTGCAAATGGCTTATGGGAAGATATTTGTAAAACCTTTAGGAAACTGTTGAACTGTCAGTTTGCAATAGGCTAATCTTAGAATTCCTCAAGGACCTTTGGGTCAAAGGCTGAAAAGTGTTTTATTCTCTCGAGTTTTGTCAATGTCAAAAGAATCATTTAAAATGTTTTTACTAATAGGAACGAAAGCAAGTGATGGAAAAGAAGTGATGGAAAAGATGTTTTGAAAAACTGAGGTTTGATTGAAAGATATTAAATACTGTTTCATGAAATTTGTTGGCACTTACAGTGTAGGACCCTGAAGTGTGCACTGCTTCAGTCTTTCATTTTGTTTTCCATACAACGTAGAATGGAGAATAACAAGACAATTTAATTTTTTAAATTTTTTTTTTAATTCATTGATGGGATGTGGGCGTCGCTGGCTGGCTAGGCCTGCATTTAGTGCCCATCTCTAATTGCCCTTGAGAAGATGGTGGTGAGCCGCCTTCTTGAACCGCTGCAGTCCATATGGTGTAGGTACACCCACAATGCTGTTAGGAAGGGAGTTCCAGGAATTTGGCCCAGCGACAGTGAAGGAATGGCGATACAGGTCCAAGTCAGGATGGTGTGTGGCTTGGAGGGGAACTTGTAGTTGGTGATGTTCCCATGCGTCTGCTGCCCTTGTCCTTCTAAGTGGTAGAGGTCGCGGGTTTGGAAGGTGCTGTTGAAGGAGCTTTGGCGAGTTGCTGCAGTGCATCTTGTAGATGGTACACACTGCAGCCACAGTGCGCCGTTGGTGGAGGGAGTGAATGTTGAAGGTGGATGGAGTGACAATCAAGCGGGCTGCTTTATCCTGAATGGTGTCGAGCTTCTTGAGTGTTGTTGGAGCTGCACTCATCCAGGCAAGTGGAGAGTATTCCATCACACTCCTGACTTGTGCCTTGTAGATGGTGGAAAGGCTTTGGGGAGTCAGGAGGTGAGACACTCGCCAAGAATTCCCAGCCTCTGGCCTGCTCTTGTAGCCACAGTATTTACATGGCTGGTCCAGTTCAGTTTCTGATCAATGGTAACCCCCAGGATGTTGATAGTGGGGGATTCAGCGATGGTAATGCCATTGAATGTCAAGGGGAGTTGGTTAGTGTCTCGCTTGTTGGAGATGGTCATTGCCTGGCACTTGTGTGGTGCAAATGTTACTTGCCACTTGTCAGCCCAAGTCTGAATGTTGTCCAGGTCTTGCTGCATATGGACACGGACTGCGTCAGTATCTGACGATTCTCAAATGGTGCTGAACAGTGTGCAATCATCAGCGAACATCCCCACTTCTGACCTTATGATGGAGGGAAGGTCATTGATGAAACAGCTGAAGATGGTTGGGCCTAGGACACTGCCCTGAGGAACTCCTGCAGTGATGTCATGTGATTAATAACTAAGTAAATAAAAGGGAGTCCTGTTAAAACACTGGTTGAAGATGGGATATTGTGGGTGTTTTTAGTTTTTGGACCTAGTATTGGCCTAAGTTAAGCTTTCTAACAGTGAGGAAACCAGCTCGGACTTGCATGATGAAAGTTTCCTCTCTCTGGTGGCCCTAAGAATTTGAGTTTGAACAATTTCACACTAATTACATATGTACAGGTCACGATTGTGCACAATTTGGCATAAGTTAATATGTAGCTTGCAATTTTACTGAATTTCATTCAGCGAAGTCATACGATAATAAAAAGGAAAAATTGCAAATCTGAAATAAAAACAGAAAATGCTGGAAAGATACCAGGTCAGTTAGCACCTGTAAAGAGAAAAGAGGTGTATGACATTCCAGGTGTGTAACACTTCATCAGTTATAAAATGATTGTGTGAGATTAAAAAGTTCATATGTATGCTAAGTCTACACTTCTGTGGTTGGATGAAGGCACATTATTTGGATTAAGGCAGAGCGCAAAGAGCTTTATTTTGCATCTGACCCATGATCTATCCTTAGCCCCCTTCTATTTCCCATCTACACGTTGCCTCTTGGCCGAAAAAACTACATCAGGTTCCACATATACATTGACGATGCTCAGCTCTATCTCACCACCACATCTCTTGACCCCTCCACTGACTCTGATTTGTCACACTGCTTGTCCGACATCCACAATTGGATGAACAGAACTTTCCTCCAACTAAATATTGGGAAGACTGAAGCCATTGTCTTTGGTCCCTGCCACAAACTCTGTTCCCTGACCAATGTTTCCATCTGTGGCAACTGTCTGAAGCTGAGCCAGACCATTCGCAACCTTGGTGTAATATTTGACCCCAATGTTTGCTTCCGACCATATATCTGCTCCATCATCAAGACTGCCTACTTCCATCTCCATAACATCGCCTGACTCCGCCCCAGCTCATCTGCTGCTGAAACTTTCACCCATGCCTTTGTTACCTCTAGACTTGTCTATTCCAATGCACTCCTGGCCGGCATCCCATCTTCCACCCTATGTAAACTTGTGCTCATCCAACACCCTGCTGCCCGTATCTTAACTCGCACCAAGTCTCGTTTACCCATCACCCCTGTGCTCGCCGACCTACACTGGCACCTGGTCCGACAACGCCTCACTTTTAAAATCCTCATCCTTGTTTTCAAATCCCTCCATGGCCTCACCCCTCCCTATCTCTGTAATCTCCTTCAGCCCTACCACCCTCCGAGATCTCTGTGCTCCTCCAATTCTGGCGTCTTGTGCATCCTCGATTTTATTCGCACCACCATTGGTGGCCATGCCTGAGCTGCCTTGGCCCTAAGCTCTGGAATTCCCTCCCTAAACCTCTCCACTTCGCTCCCTCTCCTCCTTTAAGATGCTTCTTAAAACCTACCTCTTTGACTAAGCTTTTGGTCATCTGTCCTGATATCTCCTTCAAAAGCAAAATACTGTGGATGCTGGAAATCTGAAATAAAAACAGAACATGCTGGAAATACTCAGCAGGTCAGGCAGCATCTGTGGAGAGAGAAACAAAGTTAACGTTTCAGGCCGATGACCCTTTGTCAGATATTTCTGATATATCCTTCTGTGGCTCGGTGTCAAAAATGTTTTTATTGATAGCGTTCTTGTTAAGTGCCTTGGGACATTTTGCTACGTTAAAGGCATTATATAAATGCAAGTTGTTGGGATTGATTTTCCTCCTTTACACTGCCTAAAATCAGGCTGTATAATGGCTGAAAATGAAGGGAAAGGGGGTAATGAGGCCTGCAGCAGGATCTCTCCCAGGAATATCTTCACCCCAGCAGGGAACTTGGCTGTCAAATGCTTGACTAGCCTGCTGCATTTAAAGGATATTGGGAGAGGGTAGGATCATAAGGAACTAACCACTTCCCCTTTATCCTGCTCTACTACTGACCAATCGCAGAGACTGCCAAGAGAAGTGTGGTGGTACACTCTGGGGTAACAATGGCAAGCTCACTATTGATAATGTTGAAGGGAGAGGGCCTAGTAGTTTACATAGCTCTTTCTCTTCTGGCCCCTTACCTGCAGCTAGAGCGCCTGTAGCTCACTAAAAGCCCCTCTTCTTAAAGGTGCTTCTGCCCCCTTCAAGAGATGCTCCTTCTCTTTGAGGCATTGTAACAGGTGTCCCATGGCAGCACCACTGAATTCTCCTGCACAGCAGCAGCAGCAGATTGGGCCAGAAATTCGGGTCCCCATGGGTGAGTATGCACTGTGTACTCACACGTAGGGCCAACGAAAGTGCCGGTTTCGTGCATGCACTGCGCATGCGCTGGAAACCGGAACTTCCGTTCTCTTGAAGGAAGGGATTCACAAGTCAAACGCGTGTGCCAGAGAGGCAGCGCGTATGCCTGGAACTTCCGATTCTTTTACAGGTTTCTCCGGGAGGGTAAGTCTCTAGCAGCTGCGAGTGAAAAAAGCAGTCGCAAGGCCTGCTTTTAACAAGGTAAGAGGTTAATTAAGTAAAATTAAAATATTTTTTCCACAGGTTTATCATTTAAAAATATTTAAAGAAATGTAAGTTTATTTTTAGCCCTGTTAAAAACTTTAATTAACTTTTTCAAAAATGTAAATTTTTGTTTAAAATAGTTAATTTATGTAATTTATAGTTATTTTAAAGATGTGATTTAAAACAAAAATGTATTTGAAGTTTTACTTAGGTTTTGGGGCCGATCTCTATTCATAGATTTGACAGGTCTGTCAAATCTATCAATGGAGATTCCCTGCTCCAATTGGCTCCCCATGGCCCACGTGATCCCAGGGGACGCTGCGAACTAACTTCGCCGCTGGGATACGTAAGTACTGCACACCGGCAGCTGGAGGAGGCCCAGGATCAGAATCCCACGCGGCCCCACAGCACAACGGCAGACGCGCTATGTAAGTGCAGGTCGGGGGCTTGCGCCCGCGGGAAGCCTCTGACCCGAATTTCTGGCCCACTAGTCTTTGTGTGGAGGGGTCTTGCTGGGAGCCCATCCTGCATATTTAATAAGTTCTGCCCCAGGAAAAAAGGTAAGGGTCAGAGTGGGTATGGTGCAGTGGGTGGAAGTCCCCCTCCAACCCTCCTCTGGTGTTGAAACTGCCCCTAAGAAAAATCCAGCTCTTTGATTTTCTCAATGGTGGCAGAAGTGGAAATCTATTTTTTTTGTTCCTTTTCTCAGCAATTACATTTCTCATATGGGCAAAAAAGTTCATATTAAGTAAATGTACCTATATCTTATTAAAAATCTTACATCTGCATGCACTTTCTGTCTGCACGACCTGGCTTCTTTATTGGCAAGTATTTGTCACACTTTTTCTGTCAACCTTTCCTATTATAGATTCCTTTCTTCACATTTATAATGGATTTTGTCTATGTAAGCTTGTTAATGTTATTGTAATATCTGGCCACCAGGTTTCAACAAATTGCTCAAAATGCTTTCAGAATTTTTTGCCATTGCCAATTTTCTCAATAACTGAAATTATTAAAGTTCAAAATAAGGTTTTAAACAAAAAAATGTTTAAATCAAAATAATTACATACTTCACAACAACATGATTACATTTATCCATTGAATTATTTTTAGTGTCTATAAATGCCTTTATTAAAGATTTACTTGAAGGATTCAGCCTCTCTCCAAAGTCTGGGGTTGGACTTGAAATTTTTGCCCAGAGCAATGATGCTGTGAGCTGAATTTGGAATTGTACAGTTTGATCATGTGTATTGTAGCTAGTTTCCTGAATGCATCAGTGCCAGTCAGCTTTACTGATGGAATTTCTTTATCTTCGAACAGTTTCTGCTCTGAGGGTTTCCAAAATTATTTGACAAAAAGCTAGAGGACAAATTTCAAAATTGTTATTCAGGTTAAACTTATATTGAGTCCCCTCACTTGATTCCACTTTTAACTATCTGATTGCAGCCAGAGCATCTCCAGTAATGGCTTCTCTTCTCATCCCTATACCATTACCTCTGGAGTCCCCCAAAAGATCCATCCTTGGTCCCCATCATCCATACACTGCCTCTTAACAACATCTTCAGCAAGCATGGGGTCAGCTTTCACATGTATGTTGATGACATGCATCTCCACCAGCTCTCTTGATCCTTTTCTGTCATCCAGTATTGAATTTCTTCCTGTTAAACATTGGGAAGACCAAAGCCATCATCTTTAGCCCCTGCTACAAACTCCGTACACTTACCACCAATCCAACCCCCCTCACTGGTCACTGTCTCAAGCTGAACCAAACTGTTAAAAACCTTGGCATCCTATTTACCCTGAACTGAACTGATAAAATGGTATGGAATATTTTTGGAACATGTTGCAATTATACTTAGTAATAATCTCTTTTCATTTTGAAGGTTTTAAAGTAAAATCATAGCTCGAAATGTTCCACAAATGATGCTCAAAAGGCTTCTGTGTGTTGATTTTTTAATTTTGCCTATAAAGCAGGTTTGTTGATTTTAACTTTCATATTGACTGGACTAATCAAATTGGGCATGGCAGCCTTGAGGAAGAGTTCATAGAGTGTATTAGGGATGGGTTCCTTGAGCAGTATGTAACTGAACCAACCAGGGGGCAGGCAATCTTAGATCTGGTCCTGTGTAATGAGACAGGATTAATAAAAAATGTGCTAGTAAAGGATCCCCTTGAAATGAGTGACCATAATATGGTTGAATTCCAAATTCAGTTTGAGGGTGAGAGAGTTGGATCTCAAACCAGCATACTGAGCTTAAATAAAGGAGACTATGGAGGTATGAAAGTAGAATTGACTAAAGTGGACTGGGAAAACAGATTAAAGTGTAAGACGGTACAAGAGTAATGGTCTACATTCAAGGAGATATTTCACATCCTTCAAGATAAATATATTCCACTGAGGAAAAAGGGGAGTAAAAGAAAAGACAGCCATCCGTGGCCTAGTAAAGTAATAAAGGATAGTATCCGACTGAAAACAAGGGCATATAAAGTAGCCAAATCTAGTGGGAGGATAGAAGATTGGGAAGCATTTAAAAGCCAGCAAACAATAACTAAAAGATTAATTAAGAAAGGGAAGATAGATTATGAAAGTAAACTAGCAAAAAATATAAAAACAGATAGCAAGAGTTTCTACAGCTATATAAAAAGAAAAAGGGTGGCTAAAGTGAACGTTGGTCCCTTAGAGGATGGGACCGGGAAACTAGTGGTGGGGAACATGGAGATGGGACTCAGGAAAGGTCCCGGCAGATTGGAAAACTGCTAATGTAACACCCTTATTTAAGAAGGGAAGTAGACAAAAAGCCGGAAACTATAGACCAGTTAGCCTAACATCTGTGGTTGGCAAAATGTTGGAGTCCATTATTAAGGAAACAGTAACAGAGCATTTGGGTAAACATAATTTAATAGGACAGAGTCAGCATGGTTTTATGAAGGGGAAGTCATGTTTGACAAATTTGCTCGAATTCTTTGAGGACGTAACATACAGAGTGAATAAAGGGGAACCAGGACATGTAGTGTATTTGGACTTCCAAAAGGCATTTGACAAGGTTCCACACAAAAGATTACTGATCAAGATAAAAAGTCACGGGATTGGGGGTAATATACTGGCATGGGTGGAAGATTGGCTATCTAACAGAAAACAAAGAGTTGGGATAAATGGTTCGTTCTCGGGCTGGCAATCAGTAACCAGTGGTGTTCCGCAGGGGTCAGTGCTGGGACCCCAACTCTTTACAATCTATATTAACGATTTGGAGGAAGGGACCGAGTGCAACATATCCAAGTTTGCCGACGATACAAAGACGGGAGGGAAAGCAGTGAGTGAGGAGGACATAAAAAACCTGCAAAAGGACATAGACAGGCTAAGTGAGTGGGCAGAGATTTGGCAGATGCAATATAATGTTGGAAAGTGTGAGGTTATGCACTTTGACAGAAAAAATCAAAGAGCAAGTTATTATCTAAATGGAGAGAAACTGCAAAGTGCTACAGTACTAAGGGATCTGGGGGTCCTGGTGCATGAAACACAAAAAGTTAGTATGCAGGTGCAGCAGGTGATCAGGAAGGCCAATGGAATCTTGGCTTTTATTGCAAGGGGGATGGAGTATAAAAACAGGGAAGTCATGCTGCAGTTATACAGGGTATTGGTGAGGCCACACCTGGAATACTGCGTGCAGTTTTGGTTTCCATATTTAAGAAAAGATATACTTGCTCTCGAGGCGGTTCAGAGAAGGTTCACTCGGTTGATTCCGAAGATGAGGGGGTTGACGTATGAGGAAATGTTGAGTAGGTTGGGACTCTACTCATTGGAGTTCAGAAGAATGAGAGGCGATCTTATCGAAACATATAAGATTGTGAGGGGGCTTGAGCGGGTGGATGCGGTGAGGATGTTTCCACTGATGGGTGAGGCTAGAACTAGGGGGCATAATCTTAGAATAAGGGGCTGCCCTTTCAAAACTGAGATGAGGAGTAACTTCTTCACTCAGAGGGTAGTAAATCTATGGAATTTGCTACCCCAGAGAGCTGTGGAAGCTGCAACATTAAATAAATTTAAAATGGAGATAGACAGTTTCCCAGCAGATAAGGGAATTAGGGGTTACGGGGAGAGGGCAGGGAAGTGGACATGAGTCTAGATTCGGATCAGCCATGATCCTATTGAATGGCGGAGCAGGCCCGAGGGGCCGTATGGCCTACTCCTGCTCCTATTTCTTATGTTCTTATGTTGCTCAAGTACTGTCCGTATAAAATTTGCATTCTAAATTAAGCCATGTTCTGACATATTTTAATTATATTCAGTCATACTATAACATCTAAAAGATTTCAAATCTTATGACAAATGTTACATGGGGATATTATATAATTAGTTCTGTACTACATAACTCTAGTCTGTTACTGTAACTGCTCATACCAATATAAATCTATCAAGATCCTGCTGATGTTATATTTCACAATCTCTGGGGTAAGGATTTCCTTTGGATACCTTAGCATCTCTTCCTGGAAAAAAACACAAGTTAAAAATTGACTAACATCCCCCTATTGTCCCTACAAAAACAATGGTGATACTGTGGCGGTACCACCGGTTATCCCTTACATATAGATATATACATAATTCCCTTTAACTTACCTAACTGTATGTACTTATTATATTCAGTCATACTATAACATCTAAAAGATTTCAAATCTTATGACAAATGTTACATGGGGATATTATATAATTAGTTCTGTACTACATAACTCAAGTCTGTTACTGTAACTGCATGTTAGCTTACCTGTTGGGGCCGTTGCCCCTTTAACTTACCTGTCGGGGCTGTTGCCCCTTTAAGATGTACCCCAACGTGCTGACGTCACGTCACGTATGACGTAACGTGCGTGCGGCAGCCGCCGGCCCGACTCAGCCTTCCAGGACGGCCGCCGGCGCAACCCGGCATAGTGTCTTCGGCCGCATCGGCCAGCCGACGGGAGCGACGCGATCTTTTGCTCCTGCGGCAAGCACCAGCACAGCCCGGCCTCGCGACCTCAGCCGCAACAGCCAGCGACGCAATGACGCGGTCACGTGACTGCCCCAAGCATGGGCAAACATGACAACGCGCATCACGTGATGCCCTAAGTGCGGGAAACGTGAACAACGTGATGACGTCACAACACAAACGCGATGACATCATCACGCTCTCCACAGGACTGTGAACTCAGTCCTCGTGGAGTCCCCGCTGGGACAAGACCTATATCACGGTGCTCCTACAGTCAGCCATCTTACCTGCCATCTTACCTGATGTAATTAGTCTGTTCCTGTAAATAAACAACTTGTTAATAGTTCGTCGAATTCAAACTCTCTTATTTAGTGGCGATCTACACGAACCGCTACATTGGTGACCCCGTATCTGTGAACGATTTTCACAGTAGCAACGCACAGCCTGACCCTCGTCTTCCCACAAGACGACCGACGCACAACCGACGAACAACCACGGAACAGCAACCGCCTAACACCGATTCCTCCAAAGGCGACCCCGTCTTTGCGAACGTATTCGCAAGGTAAGCGCAGCCTGGAACAGATCCCATTTGACACGGACAAACCTCAACCGGACCCCGCTCGTTTTTTGTTTTTTTTTTGTGAGCAATTTTCACAAAAGAAGCACGCCATGGAAGCACCAGCCGTTTTGCTGTCGCTACTGCAATCCAGGGAGCCACAGTCTCCCTCGTGCTTTATACCGGTAGAAGCCCCGTTCGACGAGAACATCGATGCGGCACCGACCACGCACTTGCTCACGGTCCCCGTACTCGTCTTTCCTACCGCCACACAGATCGTCCGCCTCTACGTCCACAGCGACAGCAAGTATAAATCTCTCCAAGCGCGGGGTGCAGCATGTTCGGGCCCACAAAATCAGAGCGTGCCCTGCGGGGATACCATGAGGACTCACCCCCGTAAAACACGAGGACGCACTCCTCGCACACGAGGACCCATCCCTCGCGAACCACAAGAACCCATCCCTCGTGAACACCGACGACTCCTTCCCCGCCGACGACGCACCAGCCCTTCAGCCTGCTGGTTGTGTTACCTACTACACGATTCGGCGTGAACAAAAAGCATGCCACCCTCCCGGCTGTTTTCTCCTAAAGCAAGAATAGTTACAAGTGTTGCCGCCCTCCAGGCAGAGTTAACCCCTCCTGAAAGCAACAACAACCTGGACCGTTGCCGCCCTTTCTCCAGTGTTCCCTGTAACAAACGCAAACGTCTACTGAAGCTGCACACATCGAGGACGGGTCCAACGGGCATCCTGCGGCTGCGATCAGCCACATGAAAGTTGCTAGCCTCACCGATCACAGGTTAATGCAGTAACTCTTCACCCTCTGTTGTGTTAACATCGTAGCACTATGGCACACACCATTCCGCGTGTTCCAGCCTCCTGAAGGTTTCGCTCACCTGTTGGCGAGTTCACTCACCTCGCCTGTCAAGTCCTTCTGGAACGTTCGTTTGGCGTTCCTGCAGAGTTCGGCATAACAAGGACTTGTTCCAACATCAACAGAGTCATCGCCCGTGTCTGCCCAACCTGCCCGTCACTCTGACAAGGCCTGCTGTTTCGCACGTCTCCACGGTCCTTCGTCTGACAGATACACTTTATTTGCCACGACGTGCGTACGGATCCCCTCAGGAGCAGCATCTTCGGAACTCGCTCGCCAAGCCAAGACAGCACGACCACCGAGACCACCAGCGTCAGACCATCTCATCCTTGGACTTTCGTTAAAGTGAATTCTGGGGGGGCCCATGTGGCGGTACCACCGGTTGTCCCTTACATATAGATATATACATAATTCCCTTTAACTTACCTAACTGTATGTACTTAACTTACTTATATATGGTAGCTTACCTGTTGGGGCCGTTGCCCCTTTAACTTACCTGTCGGGGCCATTGCCCCTTTAAGATGTACCCCAACATGCTGACGTCACGTCACGTATGACGTAACGTGCGTGCGGCGGCCGCCGGCCCGACTCAGCCTTCCAGGATGGCTGCCGGCGCAACCCGGCATAGTGTCTTCAGCCGCATCGGCCAGCCGACGGGAGCGACGCGATCTTCTGCTCCCGCGGCAAGCATCGGCACAGCCCGGCCTCGCGACCTCAGCCTCAACAGCCAGCGACGCAACGACGCGGTCACGTGACTGCCCCAAGCGTGGGCAAACGTGACGACGCGCATCACGTGATGCCCTAAGCGCGGGAAACGTGAACAACGTGATGACATCACAACACAAACGCGATGACGTCATCACGCTCTCCACAGGACTGCGAACTCAGTCCTCGTGGAGTCCCCACTGGGACAAGACCTATACCACGGTGCTCCTACAGTCAGCCATCTTACCTGCCATCTTACCTGATGTAATTAGTCTGTTCCTGTAAATAAACAACTTGTTAATAGTTCGTCGAATTCAAACTCTCTTATTTAGTGGCGATCTACACGAACCGCTACAATACCACTGATGTAATTTTAGAAGATAAAATTGTTTGGATTAAGGCAGAGTGCAAAGAGCTAGAAGATACATCTTGAAGAACCTTTCATACATCTTTTAGATCTGATTGTAATAAAAACTTTTGTCATGTGACGTTTTTTCTATAGCATTTGGTTAATGAGAGTTCAAAAACAAAACAAAATGGTTGATAGTGATGAAACAGATGAGTGAGAATCAAATAACTCTTTTGAAAATAAGTTTCTAATTTATAGGATTGAACAGCTTCAGTGCAGATTTGTTTTGCTAAAATTCACTCCAGTTTGTTGGTTCATACTCCTCGATGCTTCTTTTATACCTTGCCCATGTAGACATTCTTCGTGTGTAAATCTGGAACTCACTGCCTGAAAGGGTGGTAGAGGCAGGAACCCTAGCCACATTTAAAAAGTACTTGGATGTGCATTTAGGATGCTCTAACCTGCAGGACTACGGACCAAGAGCTGGGAAGTGGGATTAGGCTGGATAGCTCTTTGTTGGCCAGCACGGACACGATGGGCTAAAATGGCCTCCTTCCGTGCTGTAACTTTCTATGATTCTAAGTCTAGGCAGTGAGTGTTAGGCAGACTATTCAATTGTGGCATGCAGCACAGACCAGCCTGGTTCTGTCCTCAACTGACATCTACACATGTGCTTCCCAGCAGGAGTCACTAGGTAATGATCAGGACCAAGAAGCCTCCCTAGCCCATGGCAATAACAGCACCCTTACAGCCATGCTACCAGCAGCTAACCCAGGACAGACTGAAGATTGAACCTGCGAGATTGCTGATCTGTGTGCCTCAGATACCCTATTATCTGGTGAATTTACCACTAAGCCATTGGAGATCTGTAGGAAAGGTATGTGGTCAAAAATATACGGTCCTTCTGTCACGGTTTGGCAGGAAGGGCTGCAAATTAGGCCAGGACCTAGATATGCCAAGTTCCAGTCATGTCAGACATTCCATGGGGCCTAGTAAGGGGAGAGCCTCTGCTCACCCATCCGAAACTAGGCCAGTACCACAGGAAGGGGTAGAGCCAGAGGTCGGGACTCCCATTGCTGGTAGTTCCTGTGTCTCCAGACTCTGAGTAGCTGAGCAGATTTTTACAACAACAATAGCTTGCATTTATATAGTGCTTTTAACATAGTAAAATGTCTCAAGGTGCTTCACAGGAGCAATATCAAACAAAATTTGACACTGAGCCACATAAGGTGATATTAGGACAGGTGATCAAAAGCTTGGTCAAATAGGTAGATTTTGCGGAGTGTCTTAAAGGAGGAGATAGAGGTAAAGAGGTGGAGAGGTTTAGGGAGGGAATTACTGATCTAGGACCAAGGCAGCTGAAGGCACGGCTGCCAATGATGCAGTGATTAAAATTGGGGATGTGCCAGAATTGGAGGAGTGCAGAGATCTCTGAGGGGTGTAGGCCTGAGGAGGCTACAGACATAGGGAGGGGGAGGCTATGGAGGGATTTGAAAACAAGGATGAGAATTTTTATTCTGGACCAGTAGCCAATCTAGGTCAACAAGCAAAGGGGTGATGGGTGAACGGGACTTTTACAAGTTAGCAGAGTTATGGATGAGTTCATGCTTATGGAGGGTGGAAGATGGGAGGCCGGCCAGGAGAGCATTGGAATAGTCAAATCTAGAGTTAACAAAGGAATGGATGGCAGTTTCAGCATCAGCAGCAGGTGAGCTGAGGCGGAGGTGGAGACGGGCAATGTTACAAAGGTGGAAATAGGCGGTCTTGGTGATGGGGCAGATATGTGGTCAGAAACTCATCTCCGAGTCAAATATTACACCAAGGTTGTGAATGGTCTGATTCAGCCTCAGACAGTGGCCAGGGAGAGGGATGCAATCATTGGCTAGGGAACAGAGATTGTGGTGGGGATCGAAGAGAGTGGCTTGAGCCTATATTTTGTTGGAAGAAATTTCTGCTCAACAATACTGGATGTTGGACAAGCAGCATGACAAATCAGAGGCAGTGGAGGGGTCGAGAGAAGTGGTGGTGAGGTAGAGCTGGGTGTCGTCAGTTTACATGTGGAACCTGATGTGTTTTCGGATGATGTCGCCGAGGGGCAGCATGTAGATGAGAAATAAAAGGGGGCCAAGGATAAATCCTTGGGGGACTCCAGAGGTAATGGTGCGAGAGCGGGAAGAAAGGTAATTGCAGGTGATTCTCTGGCTATGACTGGATAGATAGGAATGGAACCAAGCGAGGACAATCTCACCCAGCTGGATGATGGTGGAGAGACGTTGGAGGAGGATGGTGTGGTCAACCTTGTTGAAGGCTACACATAGGTCGAGAAGGATGAGGAGGGATAGCTTACCATGATCACCATCACATTTGTGACTTTCAGTGCTATGACAGGGGAGGAAACCTGATTGGAGGGGTTCAAACATGAAGTTGTGGGAAAGAAGGGCATGGATTTGGGAGGTAACAACTTGTTCAAGGACTTTGGAGAGGAATGAGAGAATGGAGATGGGTCGGTAGTTTGCAAGGACAGAGGGGTTAATGGTAAGTTTTTTGTGGCGGTGGGTGATGACGGCAGATTTGAAGGGGAGGGGGACAGTACTTGAGGCGAGGGAACCATTAACAATATCAGCTAACATGGGAGGCAGGAAGGGAAGTTGGGTGGCCAGCAGTTTGGTGGGAGCAAGAGGTGGGTCGCATGGACAAGTTGAGCTCAGAGAGGGCCGGAGGGGAGATAGGAGAGAAAATAGAGAAAGATGCAAGTTCAGGGCTAGGGCAGGGGAAAACCTTAGGGGAAGTTTAGCTTGGTGGGCCAAGGGAAGGGAGGGATGAGGCAGAGACTGCTGAACAGATGGTCTTAATCTTCGTGACAAAGATGTCCATGAGCTCCTCGCACTTGTTATTGGATGTGAGAGTGGAGGTGGCAAGGGAGAGGGGTTTGAGAAGGCAGTTTGTAGTGAAGAAGAGAAGCCGGGGGTTATCGTTGCATTCCAGGATGATCCTGGAATAGTGAGCAGTTTTGGCAGTGGAGTGCAGGACCCGATAGTACTTTATGTGGCCCAGCCAGATCTGGCTGAACCACTTGTCCGCCATCAACACCTAAGTCTGCGTCTTTGGACATAAGGTAGTGGAGATAAGGGCCGCACCAGGGGGAGCAACCAGGGTGAGAAAGAGTAATGGTTTTAATGGCTACAACGGTATCAAAGGTCAGGGTGTGATTGAGCAGATTGAGCTACAGTAATGTTGTGGTGAATTGAGAGTCAAAGGCTAAGCAGTTGAGAATTTGAAAATGCTGTTGTAAGTAACTTGGGGCAGAGTTTTTTCCAGGGGTGGACAGAAAAGGAAGTGGGGATGGGAGGGGGAAGTGAATGTGGGTGGAGAGTGATACAAGGAAGCGATCAGAAATGGCCCTATCTGTGATTGACACGATGGGAGTAGAGAGGCCACGTGAGATGGCAAAGCCGAGGGGGTGGCTGTGAATATGGGTAGCATAGTTTTTATGGAGGGACAGATTAAGAGATGATAGAAAGGCAGTGAACTTATAGAAGAGAGAGTATGATGAGTTGAGATGGAGTTTGAAATCACTGAGGATGAGAAGTCGCTCGGAGCAGGGGCTGAGGAAGGAAAACAGTGAAGATTAATGGCTGCTATAACAGTTGATACTAAGACACTAGCCCACCAAATAGAGAAAGTGTGGCCCATCTGGGGATCCAGCCCTGGGTTGAGCATCTATAGCAAAATGTAGCCTTTGTGGGGTTTTGGTTCCCATTTGTTGAGCTTCTCAGCATCGTTGCATAGCCACCTGGCTTTTAAGAACATTTACCTCAGCTAACCATGTCACACATTTGAGCCACATGGCATACCTCAAGGTGATCATTGTAAGCTATGTGAAGTGCCCAAGGAATTGAGTGAGCATTACATTTTATATTATATACTAATAAGTCTGCTGAAATTTTGCCCGTAGATAAAGGCCTAGCCATGATTTGGAGGCTTTGTATGGAGTGAATGGTAGGTAAAGGCTATGACTCATCAAGGAGAAAAAAACAGTAGCAAACAGGGAAGAAGGGTCCAAAACAGGGATTGGAGCAAGAAGCAGGCAAAAGCCAAGGTTTATTGAGGAGCAGGGACCTGGGAAGCAGGGTTGGAGCTGGGGGAAGGAGTGAATGGCAGCCCGACGCTATAGGGAGCAGTGGAGCAAGCAAAATCCACATTTGGTTTGCTGGTGGTGATGCGATCAGGGATTATGGAGGTAAACAACACACTTCTTTCTTTTTATATGTTTGCTAGATTGTAACTGTGATGGTTAACAGGCAGCTGAATTCTCCCCCCAGTTTTCTGATTGGTCGACTGTTTCTACTGTGAGAAACAACTAATTAGAAAGGGAAGCTGATTTTTTTCCCCTACAATTGGATTAGTTGATTTTGTAGTAAGAATACTGAACTAATCTGAAAACTGGGACAAGAGCCCACACTGAACCAAACAGAAAGCTGGTGCATGATAAATATCTGTATTAGAAAAAGAAAAGTTTAAAAGAGTATGAGAAGGCACAGAGGAATGGAACTAAGTGAATAGCTCTTTCAGAGTGCTAGCACAGTCTCCCTATAGAATCATTGAATGCCCTCCTTTCTAGCTGTAAATTTGTTTGATTCTATATGATCACTGCAGAAAGAAAACCTATTATATCGAAGTTAAGGGATAAGGAAATTTTACGATTATGTTCCTGATGCTTAGCTTCACACTGGGAGTTCAAATTGGGAAATTGGGCACATGCTTCCCATAATTTTGCTTCTAATGGAGTTGAATTTACTCGGTTATTCTGGCAGATTCCCACCATAACTCCAGTGTGGTCCCAGGTGATTTCTATGCTGTTCTGCTGGACCCTTGGTACGCTGCATCCCTACCAATGCTGGGAGTTCCTCGTTGCCCTTGTAAGAGACGGAGCCGCTGCCCACCTTACAAAGCCAGTGATAGAGAGTGGAACCAGGGAAAGGGACTCCCTATTCTGGAATTTCCTACTTCGCCTCAGTTGGGACCTGGTGTATGTTTAGATGCCAGTATATCCAGTGTGATGATGCATACCAGCTTTCAGAATGGTGTAAGTGGGCCTCATGGAGGAGTCCAAGTCAGGGAAGCAGCCTGGACCCTCCAAGATGAAGACAATTAAAAAAATAGTTGATGGTTTCTGCCACCTTAGTAAGGGGTCTGAAAGGGTTATAAAAAGGTTCCTCGGGGGTGTGGAGGGGGGTGGGCGGGGGCAGGCCCCTTCTTTGGATAGCAGCCAGGCTCACTGGCCCCATGCAAATGAGGTTCCCTCACACGAGCCCCACAGTAACTTTCCTCATGTTTACAATCCCTGTACTTTCTACGAGTTGGATACTTTCATACTGCTATGTTGACAGTCTGCAATGTGCTAAAGAACACTGTGTAGGTGGCATTAGTCAATCACAAGAAACCAATTGCTTCTGTTAATGGAGTGCATTGAAAAACAAGACACCCCAAGTGCACAAATCATTCAATTTAAACTAATTATCGCCTTCATAACTAACTAATCATATTAGGATGTTTTCATATTTCACATCACATGAAAACATCAATAAACAATGCAATCATTTACAGGCAGGAAGCAAGCCAACTTTTAAGAATAATCTCTCTCTTCAGACTGCTGCATTCCATCTGAATACAGTTAAAAATGAAAGCCTTTCTTTTAAAGTGCAGTTCCAGCAACTATGTAAAAACTGGCTAAAATTCTATATCTGAGACCATTTAATTCCAAAGGGATGAGAAAACTGACATCCAAACCAAATGAAACCATTATGAATTATTGAAGTTAAAATAACATGAATGCTGATAATTTGAAGTAAAAACAGAAAATGTTGGAAATGCACAGCTGTTTAATCAGTAAGTCAAAGGGAAAGAAAAGCTTCTATTTCAGATGTGAATTGATGCAGGGAAACCTGAAATGTTAACCAATGTTTCTCTTTCAGTTGCTGATTCATTTACAGTGCATTTCTGGTCATTTGGTCTTTATTTTATTATGAATTGGTGTAAGGCATGTGCCTGCCGGAAGCTTGAGAAGCTTTGGTTTGAAAATATTGAATAACTGGACCGTGACCTTTGTGCCGTCACCTCCGTTCAATGACTTCTTGATATATAAAATATTGCAGTCAATTTCCCACTTCCCAGCACGTGCTGAATCTCAAACAGAGCTGTTTATGGTATCAAACAGTAATATCCATCTGTAATGTCAAAATTAACCATTCTGTGTTGTTTAAAAGGATAATTTACACTCCCCTTATAATGTTATATTTATTGGCAAGGAATATCACAAGTAAGAAATAAAACAGTTTCCATTTTATTATGCCCTGTGTCAACACTGAACACTCTAAGGTCAGTTACAGCATGGTATAGCACAGTCAGAAGCAGATTAAAGCTTCCTCTGTTCCCTCTAAAAATCTTATAATACTGAGAGCACAGTACTGGATGCCCCAGCATTAGTAATTCTCTTCTTTAACTGCACTTACAATGTCAATGGGATGTATCTGAAACACAGAAGTGGAAATTCCTGCCATATTAAAATGAGATTGGAACTCCAAAATGTACATTTATATATCTAAACCCTTGGGACCATTAAAGGCGGAGGCACACTTTTCATGCAAAAGTTGCAGCCCAATGAGGTCATCAGCGCTGCGATTTCAACTTGTTGAAATACAAGGCCCGCCAAGGTTGAAAGCCACCAGTAAAACTTGGCAGGATAGGTGTCCCACAGATTCACTGATACTGTATAAAATGGTCACGCAGCTGCAGCACAGTGGGTCATTGGATTTTCACTGCCTGGCTTTCCAGGACAGTCATCAACTTCCAGATCACTTCTCTCATACTTTTTATTTTGCCTTACTTTTACTTCAGAAACCTTTCACCACTCATCATGGGTGCTATTATTGCCAGTCTTTTCTGGATGGATGAACATTTGGAGGATGAGGAGCACCAGCAGTCTCAAGATCCTCAGACATGTTTGAAACAAAAAACTACTGTTAATAGCTACCAGATAGATAGTCCTGAAAAGCTAGTAGTTTACATGCATTTTCTGTCACCGGAGCAATGCACAGAGAGATACATGGAAAAGTTTCTCAAGTAAGTAGCATTTCAACTCAATGTGATTCGAATTGTTTTTCTCTTTCTCACATGTAGACTTATGGCTTTTTACACCTCAGAGACCTCCACTCGTTTGAAGATGTTGTTTTCTTGGCAAATGATGGTTGCTGTTTATTTGTTGTGTCGCTAACGCTTTTTACACATTACAGATGGCTGAACTTGCTTATGAAACAACTTAATCAAATCCCTGCAACTACCCATGGTGTACTTCAATTCACAAAGAGGATAACAGGTTTCCAGCTATTCTATTAAGCTCATCCCACACGTCTTCCCTCACAATTGCTCTGTGAAAAAAAAATCTTAGAACGATCTGTCACTTTGACTAATCTCCCCTATTCATCTCACTGCTAAGTGGTATCCTCTTCTGATTAGAACAGGGAAACCCTGTTCACTCAATACCAGAGGTATCCTACACATCCCCAAAGGATAACTCAATCAATGCTAGGGTAATTCCTTCTTTTTTATATTGATTACAAGTATTGAAAGCAAGCCAACCTATCCAGCAGATCTGTCAGCCTCCTTCTTTTTTGCATTTTGTGTAACATAAATTGTTTTGTAGATTTTTTTTGTGGAAAATTAGGCAAAAATTGTAAATTCATACTGAAATTACACCTCAACTATCACATCCCTTTAGAGTATAACATACAATGGTTATGGACGATTACAAGAACAACTATAGCCTGCTGTTTTATTTTTAGAATTCTGAATTTTGTCCCATAATTTCTGCCCCTGTAGACAGCTGAGCTCACAACAATCCCCTATAGCTGGGAGATGGGTTGGTGGAGATATGGAACTTTCTACAATCCCAACCCTAGGAGTTTGCACGTCTAAAACTGGGAGTAGAGCAGGGTAAGGTCAGCATCCGGTTCACCCAGTGATAGCAGGTAGCACTGGCTTGCCGAGACCACATGGGGTTCGGACCAGGGACATGGCATCGTCTGAGCTTCAGTAGCGTTCCGAGATAGCGCCTCGCTCCCTGACGTTTGCACCTTAAGAGAGGTGTGTAGTGCCTGATTTAGCGCTCAAATCACCTCCAGGGGCAATAGTGGCCAATTTTGCAGTCGGAGGCAATAATTAGCTTTGGGCGCTAAACTTTGCTCCCGGCTGAAATTAGCGCCCCAAAATGGGCGATACCGAATTTTCCCCCCATGGTCTTGACCCCCTGAATAATGAGGACTTTTTCTGAAGATTATGCAGCCCCTTTAGAAAGAAGTTCAATCAGGACACTAACATCATCTTTCTAGGAGTGGATTCAACAACTCTCAGGAACCGGCAGCACTTGAACCATTTTCTGGCCTTGCAAAGCATTGGTGCCCACCATTTGGATTTGATTTAAGGAACCTCCCCATGGCCCCATGAACTTTGGCAAAGTCAGCAGCGCAAATCCCAGATGGACATATATTAACACTTACACTGCGACATGCCCACCCATGGATTTTAATTGTTGTACACAGGAACTGCTATGCTGTGATAGGCTTCTTTAGAAGTTGATTTCAAATGCCCATTGTTTTTTTCCTTCATTTGCAAGTTTGCAAGCATTGATTTCTCAGTGAACTTATACAAGCCAATCATTGCATTTAATGCTGACGGACTATGGCCGGAATTTTACCAGTGCTGGGAGGGCGGGATCAGAAGCGGGTCAGTTGTCAAAATAGAAAAGATTGACAGCGGGCCAGGAACCCTCTGTCAAGCCGCCTCCACGTGAGTCTCCTAGGTGTCGGGTCTGTCAGCACTGAAGAGACCCGGCACCAAGCGACGGGGGAGATAATTTAGATCATTAAATGCATTGGTAAGAGGCAATTAAGTCTTATTTTAAGCTCACCTTTAGACTTTTAGGGCTGGATTTTGTCATTGGGGTCAGGCTGGGGGCAGGTCAGGTGGTCGGCGGGTCCCAACCCCGCCCCTGATGTGAGGCGGGACAATCGAGCGATTTTCCCTTAATTGGGCACTTGAATTCCAGCGTGTGGGAAGCCCTGGCCCAATGTGTATTTTGATGCTGAAGCTCACCTCTGATGACGTCATCTCTGCAGCTGCATTTAAGGCCTGCAAGCAGCCTTGGTTATTTATCTGCTTTAGAACATTTGGCTTATACTTCTGAGGGATTCGTGCTCCAACCATGTCAAGCACCAGGCCAAAGTGTGCACCCGGTTTCGATGAGGCCTCCCTCCAAGCCTTGTGGAGGGAGCAAGAGCGAATAAGGAAGTGCTGTTTCCTTCTTCAGGGAGGAAAAAACCTCCCCAACAGACCAAAGCTGCGTGGCTGCAAGTGGCACAGGAGGTTAATGCCATATCAATGTGCAGCAGAACCTGGCTACAGTGCAGAAAGAGGTTTCATGACCTTCTCCACACAGGAAAAGTGAGTATTCCATCCCCATGACCCTCAATCTGATCCCCATCATCTCTCATCGCTAGCACTCTGCTTTGTCAACCTCCTCCTCCACATCCCACTTCACCCTTACATCCCTGCACCCTTAACCATTCCCTTTCTCTGTATGTTCACATTCACTTAACTATTCGACTCTGCTGCCCTCACACTCCCTATCACTGTGATGCTATGACAACAACTTACAACACACAGGGAGGGCCCTTGGTCTTGGGACCTCACTCCATCTTTGTGTCCTTCCAGGCATCTATGCTATGGATTTTCTGCACTCACTCCTTCATTCTCAATCAAACTCCACTTGTGTCACTCATTGCAGGAAAAGAGAGCCCACAATAAGAGGGAAAGGGCGAGGAGAGGAGGAGGGCCACCATCAATAGCCCAGCTCACCACTGTAGAGGAGGCGGCCCTGGAGATCGTGGGAGTCGAGGAGGATGCGCAAATGGGGGACGGACAGACGGGTGCATCAGAGCAAGCTGGTGACAGAATAGTTTTTTATCTCTCTCATTGACATTGCATGAGTGACTGATTTTGAATCTAATGTTCAAACAGACTGACTTATGATCATCTGCACAATTCAATGTGCATGCAACGTTTATTTCACATGTCTAACTCTTTCCTTTACTCCCCCACAAGACCATCGACAGCCCCCCTCCCCACTGTCCAGGAGGAACAGCCTGAACCCTCAGACTCCTCAGAGGAAGCTGCAACATCTGAGGGCACTGCATCAGCAGAATTAAGCGCACCCAGCACCAGCGCAGAAACTCAAACCTCGGTGGGACCTTCGGGAGATAGAGTAGAGTTGTCACCTAGTGTATCACAGATCACAAGTGAGCATCAGCAGATGTTGGAGACAGGGACAGCAGTGGAGAGTCCTCATTGGGGGGCGCAGGAATCTCCCAGCTTGGCTCAGCTGCATGTCGACCCTGTGCCTCCGGGTCCATCCAGAAGGAGAGCGGTACTGGAACTCCAGGAACAGGTGCAGGAGTCTCTGGCAGGTTTTGTCTCAGAACCAGAACCAGGGGTCACAGTCTAAAGATAAGGGGTAAGCCATTTAGGACAGAGATGAGGAGGAATTTCTTCACCCAGAGAGTGGTGAACCTGTGGAATTCTCTACGTCAGAATGCAGTTGAGACCAATTCATTAAATATATTCAAGAAGGAGATAGATATATTTCTTAAGGCTAAAGGGATCAAGGGATATGGGGAGAAGGCAGGGACAGGGTATTGAGTTTGGATGATCAGCCAAGATCTCATCCTATCTTTTATGTTTCTATGTTTCTATGTCTCCAGTGTCGCTGTGAGTGTGGAGCGAATGGAGGGTTCCATCGCTAACATGAGCAGAGCCTTTGTGGAGGCATTCGCGCATGAACGCATCACCACGGAAAGGATGGCTACCTCCGTGGAAAGGATGGCTATGGTAGGGGAGAGGATGGCCAGGGCCATGGAGGAGCTAAGTCGCCAGAGTGTTTGGTGATTGTTCAGTATAGCATGGCATCTCTGGAGGAGCGATGGTCAGCTATTGAGCAGAGAAACCAGACCTTCATGGAAGTCCAATGGAGTAGGACAGCCAGTGCAGAAATGGGTCCTGATGGCCCCACTGAAGTGCAGCAAGGTGCTGTCAAGCCACTTGCTAGCACTGAAGTGGGGCTAACCCATGAGAGGGATGTTGGTGGCAGACAACCAGGAAGTGGGGGCTCCTCTCCAAGTGCTCACATGACCATGCCACTGCAGAGCCCTCGGTCAGAGCCCACCAGAGTCGTCACCCAACTGAGATGGGCATCTCATCTCCTGCACAGCCGCAGGAGCAGCAGACTGTTGCCAAGCCCTCAGAGGCTCGCAACCCCAGAGGACGCCCGCCAAAGGTGTCGAGACAGGAGCAGCAAGAAAGTGAGCAAGGGGCTTCCACATCTGCTGAAGCCACAGGAGAAGCACCACATAGGAGCACGCGTAAGAGGAAGATAAAGCACAAGTAGTCACAAGGGTAGTCACTTGGGTGTTTTGTTGTGTTTATTTTTGAAAAGCCATCCGTGACTTTGTGATAAAAAAAACTTGATGGCAAACTGCTGATGTTGTGGGCTGTGTCATTTCACTAATGGGACTTCCACATTGAGAGCTTAGGGCGACTTGGAATTGTACGTATGGTGGTCAGATTGATAGGAAGCCGCAGGTTCTTGTTCATTGTCGATGGTCTGTTAAGAAGGTGCGAGGCAAATGTGTTTGATTGGGCAGACTAGGCAAATCTGGCCAGGATGAGTGCGTCCCTTGCATCCCGGGCAACAATGTGCTCGCGTGCTGCTGCCGGTGGTTTATGTGCCTCCACAAGCTGCTCGTTGTCGGTATCCTCCTCCTCATCATCATCCTCATCCTCATCTGAGGAGGCTATGCGATAAGCCACTTGTACCTCAGGCAGCTGCAAGCCACGATGCTGTGCCATGTTGTGAAGTGCACAGCAGACCACGACGATTCTGGAGACCCTGGCTGCTGAGTACTGCAGGGCTCCACCTGATCTATCAAGGCATCTGAATTGCATCTTCAGCAAGCCGATGGTTTGCTCGATTATGGATCTGGTGGAAATGTGGCTGGCGTTGTAGCGCTCCTCAGCTTCGTCGGATGGGCTCCTCAATGGCGTCATTAGCCATGTCTTCAGGGGATAGCCCTCGTCTTCAAGTAGCCATCCAAAAAGTTGGTCTGGTGGACTGAAGGGAGAAGGCACACTAGACTGCCACAGGATGAAGGAGTCATGGCAACTGCCAGGGTACTTGGTGCAAACATGCAAAATTTCCTTATTGTGATCACACACAAGTTGCACGTTGATGGAGTAGAAGTCCTTGCGGTTCATAAAAATACCTGGATTGTGATGTGGTGCCTTAAGGGCCACATGTGTGCAGTCTACGACGTCCTGCACCCTTGGAAAGCCTGCCAGATTAGCAAATCCAACTGCATGCGCGGTTACACTTGCTTGAACCTTGGAGAAGTTGATGTAATTGTGCGCATTGGCAAAGAGGGCATCGGTTACCTGAGTGATGCAATTGTGTGTGGCCGCCTGGGAGATGCCGTTGATGTCTGCTGTTGATCCCTGGAATGATCCTGAAGTAAAAAAGTTGAGTGAGGTGGTGACTTTGACGGCCACTGGTAAGGGGTGTCCACCCGTTCCTCTGGGCTCCAAGTCTTGCAGCAACATTGCGCAGATGTCACACACTACCTCTCACGAAAGTCTGAGCCTCCTTTGGCACTGCTGCTCAGTCATGTTGAGGTAGCTCATCCTCTGTCTGTAAACCCTGTTTTGGGGGTACCTCCTGTGGCAACGTCCTTCCATGCGCTGGCGCCTTCTGGCCTGTGCAGCTTCAGGTGGGTGAGAAGCAGGTTGGCGCTCCTGTTGTTGCTCCTGCTGTTGGTGCTGCTATTGTTCCTGGTTCTGCTGCTGGCATGGCTGGTCTTTGTCCGAATCTGAGGTCCAGGAGGAAAGGAAATAAATGGTTCCCATGCTGCAGGTATATACCTCAGTTGAGGAAGCGCTCAGTCAAGGTGGGGAGAGGGGTTTCCCAGGAGGTCATACTGGAGATGGATCGCAGCTTCAAAACTTCCACAATGAGTAGGTCTGCTAAAAGTTTTCCTAGACCTGAGAAAACAAAGTTCTGCCACCTGCAAATGATCACTGTTGAAAAACCCTTTTTAATGGTGGAGCTGCAGCGGCTGGTAAGCCATCCACTTGTGAGGCCACCAGGATTAACTGGTGTGTTCCAGAGGAGACGTGTAGCACAGGGGAAATGTGTTAAACTTAGAAAGGCCTCTCAAAATGGCATTATAGAGGCAATTACGTGCTTGTTAAGGACCTTAAGCGCGTATCCTGCCTCTTGGAGGTGGGATCGAAACAGGGTCTGAAAGTTCGATTTTTGGAAAATTGCTCAGAGGCGGGCTGGAGGCAGGATCGGATCCGCCCACCATTTTTTGCTAATTTAACACCTCACATGCCTCTAAATCCGCCTCCTTGGACCTGGCAAAATCCAGCCCACAGAGTTCGCCAACGGCTTCCCCGCTGCTCAGGGATCACGTCAGGTAAGGAGGTCAGGTGTTGTGTCAGCATGGGATGATTTACTAACTTGACAGCTGCAAATGGTCTATAAAAGCTCCCATTTCATAGGTCTTCACTTTACAAGGTTAGAAGCTCTTGATTACTGCATTTGGAAGACAGATTGAGCTTTATGCAGGTTGCAAGTGTTTGGAGTAAACTCTCTATCCATTGTCACCTCATTGGAACAACCTTTCTCACCATTGACAGATTGCTTCTGTCCTCTCAACCACACATCAGCGATGGTGCCCTTGAAAAAATCTCACTTTGGTCCTCAGAATCCCACATGATCAGCTCCAACACCAGCATCACAGGGCACACCATCAGCACCAACATCAACACCAAACTTCTCCGCAACCAGTTGATGCTGCACAGGACACAGGGCATCAGCACTTGACCAGATTGCTGCCCGGGAGGCCAGGGATGGCCTCAGCATAGCCAGATCTACTTCACTTGACACTGCACACCCTGGCTGCCACATGATGCACCAACTTGGCAACACCTCACAGCACCACCATAAAACATCCCTACAATGCCCAAGCCATTCCTTTCACACTCATCATCATTGCGGAGGGTACCGTTATGTCTCACCATTCACTGCAACTCACTAAGCCACTTCCAAAGGTGCACACAAATCTGTCCAAGAACACAAAGTGTTGAAAATAAAGATTTCAATGTTTGACAACACATTAACAGAAACTTCACATGAACATTGGCTAAACCACTTAACCTTATGTGTTGTTAGTTGGTATGCTTGCAGTAAGATGAGGGTGAGTGTGGCGGGTGGCTAGTGAAATATATGAAGTGATAATGTAGAGAATGAGGGATGGCTAGAGGTGCAAGGTAAGTTGGTGTGAGTAAGGATGTGCAGGAGTAGGGTAGGGAAGGCAGAGTGATGGGGATGTGATGAGTGACACAGCAGGGTGAGCTTGAGTGTGGCTTTGCAGTAATGTTTCGTGATCTACTGAGACCATTGAAAGCTTTGCGACGCTGCAGCCTGGTCCTCCTGACAACATCCCTGCTTGTGCCCTCCTGTGCAATGTGCAACCAGGCTGCGTTGGTCTCCTGGGGAGGTGTCTTTCGCCCATTGGAAGGGAGAGAACCTCCCTGCGTGCTGTGACTCCCTCCATAAGCATATGGAGGGAGTCATGCAAGAGACTGGGTGCCATGCACCTTTGTGCAGTGATTGTCAGTGTTTGTAGCATCTCAATGCTGTAGAACACTGATAGCACAACTGTCAAAATCAATTTGGACATGTTCCCTTTAAGGAAAGCAGCTGATGACGCATCATCAAATGACGTCATCAGACCCGCTTCATTTTAATAGGCTAGGAACCTCGCTGGGTGGGATAAACAAGCCCAATTAACGTAAAATCACTTGGAGAGTGCAGGCTGGAGCAGGCAGAGCGCTGGGACTGCGCTACTGACCCCGGCCACCCTGGACCCACCTCAGTCACCGATATCGGGCCTATGTTTCGCTGACAAAAAAGTCAGCATCTCCTAACCGAATCCCTCAGTATCACTCCACGCTCCTACTTTCCGTTGTTGCTGCTCTAAGTGATTTAGTGTCAGTGCATGCTGTGGATTGTATGAGATCAGGAATTCTTGTTCACATAGAATCAGAGCACAGAAGTAGGCCATGCAGCCCATTGTGCCTGTGCCGGCCCTTTGAAAGAAATATCCAATTACTCCCACTCCCCTGCTCTTTCCCCATAGACCTGCAAAACTTTCCTTCTTACATATATATCCAATTTCCTTTTGAAATATACTACTGAATCTGCTTCCACTCACCACCCTTTCAGGCAGTGCATTCCAGATCATAACAAACATTTTTTCTCACTCTTTTGCCAATTATCTTAAATCTGTGCTATGTGGTTACCAACCCACCCACCAGTAGAAACAGTTTCTCCTTATCATCTTATCTCCTTTTCTTCATTGTCTTCGGTCCCTGCCACAAACTCTGTTCCCTAACCATCAACTCCATCTCTCTGCCTAGAATCTGTCTGAGGCTGAACCAGACTGTTTGCAACCTTGATGTCATATTTGACCCTGAAATGAGCTTCCAACCACATATCCGCAGCATAACTCAGACCGCTTATTTCCACCTATTAACATCGCCCGACTCTGCTCCTGCCTCAGATCATCCGCTGTTGAAACCCTCACCCATGCCTTTGTTACCTCTAGATTTGACTATTCCAACGCACTCCTGACTGGCATCCCACGTTCTACACTATGTAAACTTGAGTTCATCCAAAACTCGGCTGCCCATGTCCTAACTCGCACCAAGTCTCATTCACCCATCACCCCTGTGCTCACTGACCTACATTGGTTCCAGGTTAAGCAACGCCTCGATTTTAAAATTCTCATCCTTGTTTTAAAATCCCTCCATGGCCTCGCCCCTCCCTATCTCTGTAATCTCCTCCAGCCCCATAACCCCCAAGATATCTGCACTTCTCTAATTCTGCCCTCTTGAGCATCACTGATTATAATCGGTCAACCTTTGGTCGCTGTGCCTTCTGTTGTCTAAGCCCTAAGCTCTGGAATTCCCTCCCTAAACCTCGCTATCTCGCTACCTCTCTTTCCTCCTTTAAGACGCTCCTTAAAACCTACCTCTTTGATCAAGTTTTTGGTCATCTGTCCTAATTTCTCCTTATGTGGCTCAGTGTCAAATTTTGTTTTATAACACTCCTGTGAAGCACCTTGTGACATTTCACTACATTAAAGGCGCTATATAAGTACAAGTTACTGTTGTTGTTTACTCTATTAAAACCCCTCAATTTTGAACACCTCTATTAATTCTCCTCAGAACCTTTGCTTCTCTAAGGTGAACAGGGAGGATGGGCAAATGGATCAAGGCACTGTTGTACAAGAGGCCATTCAAGTGGGGGGAGCAAAAAGGAATGTGGCAGTAGTAGGGGATAGTGTAGTCAGGGGGATAGATACTGTTCTCTGCAACCACAACTGGGAGTCCAAAGAAAAAGTACTGGAAAAATTAATGGGACTAAAACCAACAAAGCCCCTGGACCTGATATGCTACACCCTAGGGTTTAAAAGAGGTGACTGCAGAGATAGCAGATCCATTGGTTTTGATCTTCCAGAAATTCCTAGATTCTAGAACGGTCTCTGTGGATTGGAAGGCAGCAAATGTAACCCCACTGTTCAAGAAAGGAGGGAGAGAGAAAACAGGGAACTATGGGCCAGTTAGCCTAACATCAGTAGTAGGGTAAAAGCTAGAATCTATTGTTAACAGGGCACTTGGAAAATCACAATATGATTAGTCAGAGTCAACATGGTTTTATGAAAAGGAAATCATGCTTGACAAATCTATTACAGTTTTTTGGGGTGTAACTAGCAGGGTAGATAAAGGAGAACCAATGGATGTAGTCTATTTGATATTTGGATTTTCAGAAGGTATTTGATAAGGTGCCACGCAAGAGGTTATTGCACAAATTAGGGCTCATGGTATTGGGAGTAATATATCAGCAAGGGTTGAGTATTGGTTAACAAACAGAAAACAGAGAGTAGGAATAAACGGTTCATTTTCGGGATGGCAGGCTGTAACTAGTGGAGTGCCGCAAGGATCAATGCTTGGGCCTCAGCTATTTACAATTTATATTCATGACTTAGATGAAGGGACTGAGTGTAATATATCCAAGCTTGCTGACAATACAAAGCTAGGTGGGACAGTAAGCTGTGACGAGGATACAAAGAGGCTGCAAAGGGGTATAGACACATTAAGCGATTGGTCAAGAAGGTGGCAGCAGACTAAAATGTGGAGAAGTGTGAAATGATCCACTTTGTTATGAAGAATGAAAAAGCAGAATCGTTTTTAAAAGGTGGTAGGCATTAGCATCTCTTTTTGCCTTGCACCATCATCCCTTTTGTCTCTTAATCTCTCCTGCCTTCCATCCTATCACAGACCTTCCCTTTTGTTCTTTCCTCCCCTCCCCCCTTTCCCTGCCCCTACACTTGCTTAAAAACCTGTTCCATCTCCAGCTTTTTCCAGTTCTGACGAAGGGGCATCGACCTGAAATGTTAACTCTGTTTCTCTCTCCACAGATGGTGCCTGACCTGCTGAGTATTTCCAGCATTTTCTGTTTTTATTTCAGATTTCCAACATCCGCAGTATTTTGCTTTTGGACTAGTTAATGTTGTTATTCAGAGGAATTAGCGTGTCCTTGTACACGAATCACTGAAAGTTAACATGCAGGTACAGCAAGCAATTAGGAAGGCAAATGGTATATTGGCCTTTATTGCAAGGGGGTTGGAATATTAGAGTAAGGAACTTTTGCTGCAATTATATAGGGCTTTGTGAGACCACATCTGGAGTACTGTGCACAGTTTTGGTCTCCTTATCTAAGGAAGGATACACTTGCCTTTGGGGGGTGGGGGTGTGTGCAACGAAGGTTCACTAGATTGATTCCTGGGATGAGAGGGCTGTCCTATGAGGAGAGATTGTGTAGAATGGGCCTATATTCTCTGGAGTTTAGAAGAATGAGAGGTGATCTCATTAAAATGTATAAAAGTCTTACAGGGCTTAACAGGGCAGATGCAGGGAAAATGTTTCCCCTGGCTGGGGAGTCTAGAACCAGGGGTCTCAGTCTCAGAATAACGGGTCATCCATTTAAGACTGAGACGAGGAGAAATTTCTTCACTCAGAGGGTGGTGAATCTTTGGAATTCTCTACCCCAAATGTAAGGAGTCGTTTTAACGAGCTTATGGTGTGCTAGATCGGTTTTGATTTCGCACTGCTCGTGAGCGGTTCCAAAGCGCTCCCCCCTCACCGGTTCTAGACACTGGGCTTATTGCCAGACAACCTTGATGTGTGGCCCAACTTGTGACTCGGAAGACAAATGGATCAGGTGAGACAAGGTGAGTTTTAAATCAGAAATATCTTTATTTTGAAGGAGAATAAACAATGCAAGAATCAATTTAGACAAAAATCATTAGCACGTCTCCCAATGGGAACTAAAATTTAACACACAAGGAATAACTTTGACTATCTTAAATCATACAACAATTCTTAATCAGCGGTATACTAAAACGGGGGTGGGAAAAGCGCATGGACACATCGAGGGATAAATCACACTCCTGAATTACAAAACCCTTAATGTTACAAACCCTCCCGTTGCAAAAATATACCTCAACTATGTCAGTTAGGTAGAGTTGGGCCTTTATGCTCACCAGAATTTTAAAACCCTCCTGGACCTTGGTACTCCTTGTTACGTCCGGGATCTCCAATCTTCCTTATGGGACCGGCTCCTGGAACCGCTCTCCTGCACAAACTTGGAAGTCCTCCGAACTCCTCGAGCCGTCTCCTCTTCCGCACGGTCTTCGAACTCCTGATGGTATCTGGACTTGGACTTCACTGCTTCTGGTGAATCTTGTGGATCTGTCTGAGTCTGGCTGAATCTCCTCTCCTGCACAATCTTGAAAGTCCTCCGAACTCCTCGAACCGTCTCCTCTCCACTCGGCCTTCGAACTCCTGATGGTCTTGGATCTGGACTGAACTTTTGAATCTGCTCTCCTGCACAATCTTGTGGGTCCTCCTCGCTTTGTCCTTGACCTTGTGTCTGTGTGAATCTATGATGGATCTGTCTGAATCTCACTGAATGAAAAAGAAATCTTGCTGTCGATTCTCCCTCCACAGTTATACTGTTTCCTTGTCCTTATCTCGGTGCCAAATCAGGGGTTTTCTTTTGTCAAGGTAATGGGCAGGCTGCTTTGATAAAAGCAAGTACTTTATTTTAATGTCTTGTAAATGAAACTGATGGGATCTGTCCTGTGTCCCTCTGAGTTTGGTACAGATAATGTTTTTTTTTTCTGTGCTCAGCGATTTCAGAGATGGGTTTGTGTTTTGCTAGCAATTAGCGCACCTCCAGGTGCAAATACTTTTGTTTACGAGTTCGTTACTGCTGTAACCATATTATCATATCAATAGCAGTAAGTTCTGGAATCTTCTAATCGGTGATGACTCAGGCTGCTGTAAGATACTGCTGGTGTGTCCTTTTGAACTGAGCCATGAGAACTGCCAACTCCATCTTGTGTTCTCACAGTGTGGCCATTTCAGGGGTTTTACCAATCTAGACTGTATTTTCTGGATTTTGCGAATCCTACAAAAGGGCTGTGGATGCTGAGTAGATGAGTATATTCAAGACAGAGATCGATGGATTTTTGGGCACTAAGGAAATCAAGGGAATCAAGGGGATAGGGTGAGAAAGTGGAGTTGATGTAGGAGTTCAGCCATGATCCTATTGAATGGCGGAGCAGGCTTAATGGGCTGTATGGCCTACTCTTGTTCCTATTCCTTATGTTCTTATGTTTTTATTAACAATTCCATTGGTGGCAATAATATTCAATTGCTTATAACAGCAGCAACAGGACATAAGAGCTGGAAGTGACAATGAGAAGGAGGGAGCTGGGAGCTTTGTTGGTGGAGAAGGGGAAGAGGGAGAGGAAGATGGGAGATGAGGAGGGTGCCAGCATATAAGGAGGGGAGGAGTGCCAGCATGAACGGAAGAGGCGATGGGGAGGGGTGGGGGGCTGGGGGAAGGAGAGAGCCAGCATGAACTAGGGATGGGTTGTGGTGGGAAAAGGAAGAGTGAAGAATTCCAGACTAAACTAGGGAGAGAGGAGAAAAAGAGTGCCAACATAAGTGGAGATTATAAGGGAGCAAGAGTACCAGCTTCAAAAGCAACATTTGGAAGAGAGTTGCTGCCTAGAATCTTAACTTGCATGATCTGATGCTCAATAAAACTGGTTGTGAATTTACTACTAGGCACCTTTTTTAAATTAAAACTTTTTTTCTCTCAGTAATAAGTTATCTACTGGCACTGGAAGAATGTATTTGTTAAAATATAAATAAAATAATTAAATGCCAAATAGAGAGCAGTTTTAAATCAAATTGAGTATAAGTCCCATGCTTTTTTTAGGTAATGTAAAAATGCAACACCCATGTTCTTGTAGATTTCAAAATATTGGAAAATGCACCAAATAAAATGTAAACTTGACTTTTTTTTTTCCAGAGGAGACATGTTCTCAGATTCACTTACAAAACACATTTTGTGCTTTCATTATGCATTCCCTTCAGGCTTCCACATACTTAATGTTTATTTGCTCCAATGTCCCAGAGTACTTTTAGCATAAAATACTTTTCACATGTTGAAATAAAGAGTAGCTTGCCTTTCAAAAGCTAGGCTTTATTAACCTTAACAAACCAGCAGTACATGTTAAGCACCCAGTCTCAACCAAGCTGTAGAGAACTGAATTTAAGATGGCCACCACAGGTCACATGGAATCAACTAACCAATAAGTTTACAGCATATATCTCAAGGCAGGAAAACAGGCAACCAATTACAATGCTTCTTATAAAACAAGAATAATCACCACATTCACCCCTCCTTTTAAAATATACTTCAACCTAGGTAGCCTTTACAGTTTACAATTAGTTATTTATGACTAGAGCAATACATGTATAATGCCTTCAACAATTTTAAAATTTTACTATTAAATTATTAATTATTTTAAAAGTCCATTTTTAATCGGTCGACCGGATATCTTGTTCGTGTCGACCTTCTTAGCCTTGGTGGAGTTCCTTGCTCTCCCACACCAGGAGACACAGAAATATCTTCTGCAGGGAGGCTATCAATATCCCGATTATCAACGGTTTCCGGATTGGAAGTCCCATTAGAAGGTAGACTGGGAGGGTCATGAACATCCATCGGGGGCAGACTGAGAGAATTGTAAGTGTCTGCAATAGGATTGGAAATGTTCGTAGTATCTGTGACAACATCAACATTATCTGAATTATGGCTATTGTTAATGTCCTCAGGAGAGGGCTGGCCACCACAAGGAGCTAAGTCTTTAACTGAAACCGTACTTTCTTTCCCATCTTGGAATCGAATATGAGCATATTGGGAATTTGCCTCCAATAGCTCCACCTCCTCCCCTAAAGGATCATACTTTGACAGTCTAACATGGCGTCGGAGCAGCACAGGTCCCTGCATAGTAAGCCATGAAGGTACCGAATATCCCATAGAGGATCTCCGCGGATAGTTGAAGATCCTTTCATGGGGGGTCACATTAGTAGCCGTTGAAAGCAATGATCTAATGGAATGCAGGGCATCAGGCAGTACCATTCCGGGATGTCAAAGCCAACATAACTGCCTTCCAGATCACCCCATTATATCGTTCGCACTGTCCATTACCCTGGGGATTATACGGGGTAGTTCTGCTAGTAGAAATTCCCCGACTCTGGAGGTATTCCTTCAACTGGGAAGACATAAAAGAACTTCCCTGATCTGAATGGATATACGCAGGCATCCCAAAGATGACAAAAAGTTGAGTCAGACATTTAATAACTGTAGCAGCTGGTACATCTGCACAAGGAAAAGCAAAAGGGAACCTTGAAAACTCATCCACAACAGTAAATATATATCGATTCTGAGTCATTGAAGGAAGAGGCCCCTTAAAATCAATGCTCAGGCGTTCAAAGGGAGAAGTAGCCTTTATAAGATGAGCTCGTTGAGGCTTAAAGAAATTCGGTTTACACCGGGCGCAGACAGAGCATGACGAAGTCATCCGCTTGACGTCTTCAACTGAAAAGGGCAAATTCTTACTGCGTATGAAGTGTATCATCCTCGTAACACCAGGATGGCACAAAGCATTATGAAGATTAATAAGCGTATCTCCGTGAAGCACAGAACAATAAGCCCTCGACAGCGCATCAGCGGCAACATTACCCTTCCCCGGACGATAGACTATATCGAAATGGTAGCATGCCAACTCGATCCTCCACCTCATTATTTTATCATTCTTAATCTTTCCAAAATGTTTGACATCAAACATGAAGGACACAGATTTTGGTCAGTTACTAACGTAAAATGTCGCCCAGATAAATAATGTCTCCATTTACGCAGTGCTTCTACTATTGCGTACGCCTCTTTCTCTATTGATGAATGTCTCTGCTCACTATTGCTCAGAGTACGTGAGAAAAAGGCCACAGGTCTTCCATTTTGGTTCAGGGTAGCCCCAATTGCAAAATCGGAAGCGTCCGTCTCAATCACAAAGGGAACCTGCTCATCAATAGAATGCACAACTGCTCCAAGGATATCCTTTTTAAGATTATCAAAACACATCCTGGCCTCCCATGATAGAGGATATGTCGTAACCCGAATAAGGGGCCGGATCTTCTGCGAGAAGTTTGCAATCCAATTAGAATAATAAGAAAACAGTCCAACAACTCGTTGCAAGGCCTTAGAATTAGTAGGGCAAGGTAACTCAATCAGTGGTCGCAGCCGTTCTGGATCTGGTTTAATCTTGTTTCCCGAGATAATATACCCCAGTAAATTTACCTCGGTGGTCGAAAAGATACACTTCTCTTTATTGAAAGTTAAGCCAACTTTTTCCGCAACTTGAAGGAATCGTTCTAGATTAAAATCGTGCTCCACCCTTGATTTGCCACACACCGTGATGTCATCTAAATATGAGAAGGTGTCAGAGAGAGAGTTATCACTTATAAAAGCATCCATTGCCTGTTGAAAACAGGCGACACCATTAGTAACACCGAATGGTACTCGGCAAAACTGGTACAGCTTTCCGCCAGCTTCAAAGGCCGTATATGGTTTGTCCCTCTTAGTGATAGGAATCTGATGATAAGCACTCTTTAGGTCAATAGTGCTAAAAACCTTATATTGAGATGCTTTATTGATAAGCTCATCAATCTTAGGCAGGGGGTACGCATCTAATTGAGTATACCTGTTAATAGTTTGAGAGTAGTCTATCACCATTCGCTTCTTATGTCTCTCATTAGTGGTGACAACTACCTGTGCCCGCCAGGGCGAAAAACTAGGTTCAATGATTCCTTCCGATAAAAGACGTTGAACTTCAGAATTAATAAATTCTTTATCCTGACTGCTATACCTTCTTGACTTGGTAGCAATTGGCTTACAGTCAGGCATCAAATTGGAAAAAAGTGATAATGGAGAAATGAATAAAGAAGTTAATCCACAAATAGACAAAGGTAGCTTAGTTCCTCCGAAGGAAAGACTGAGGGACTCATGTAATTGAAGCACATCATGACCAATCAAAATGTCCGCACAGAGATTAGGCAGAACGGATAGGCGTATATCAGTATACGTATTACCTAGGAGAATTAATTTCACAAGGCGACAACCAGCTACTTGTGAGGTGAGAGTCGTCTGAGCCATACACACCTGATAGAAAGTAGGCGAAATTTTCAAACGCTTCTCCCTCACAAACTGAAGACTTATAAAGCTCTCAGTACTGCCCGTATCTATAAGGGCCTTCACTTCTAACCCATTAACTTGGGCCATAACTATAGCTTTGTTTAGGCCATGGGAAAAGGCAGCAGAAACTGATGCAATAAACGCCCTATCTAAAGGCTGAATGGTCGCAGAGGAGGCAACCGATTTGCAAACACGTGCATAATGACCTCCCTTGCCGCATTTACTACACACAGCCTCCCGGGCAGGGCACTTCAGACGGGAGTGCCGGGCGTTCCCGCAAAAATAACACTTCTGAATCCTAGAGGCAACAGCTGCCGAAGTAGAAACTGTTTCGGAATCTGGTAAACCACTCCTATTAAATCCACGTGACTCCCTTTCATCTGGAACTGCCGAAACCACGGTCGCAGGCCAATCAAAAAGAGCATAAGAATCCAAACTTCTCTGAGCCAAATCCAATGTAGAGGCTTGCTCAAAAGCACTCTAAAGATCCAAGGTCTTATTTTCTAATATCCGCTGACGAATTGATCTAGTCCTTATGTTCTTCTGCAGACATGGCCTTATAATTACAGTTAGCATCAAGGCGCCGGAGTGCTTGTAAATAAGCATCCAAGGATTCTCCCGCCTGCTGCCTATGGGCAGATAAAAGGTGACGTGCAAATACCTCATTTTTGGGTTTAACAAAAAAAATTTCCAACGTAGCAATAGCCAATTCATAAGTTTCACAGTCCAAAATATACTTATACACATCTGGAGCAATGTAGTTGATTAGTATATCCAACTTATTCAGAGATTGCTGATCCAACACGCCCAAAAAGTTTTTAAATGTACGATACCAATGTTTCCATTGATCATCCACTCCTGCAGAATTAGGGTCAGCATTAAATCGTTCCAGTCGAAGATATCGTTCCATTATAGCAAAAGGTTAATAAATTGAAATAAAGAGTAGCTTGCCTTTCAAAAGCTAGGCTTTATTAACCTTAACAAACCAGCAGTACATGTTAAGCACCCAGTCTCAACCAAGCTGTAGAGAACTGAATTTAAGATGGCCACCACAGGTCACATGGAATCAACTAACCAATAAGTTTACAGCATATATCTCAAGGCAGGAAAACAGGCAACCAATTACAATGCTTCTTATAAAACAAGAATAATCACCACACATGTCACAGATCTAGTGTATATTGAGGGCATTTTTTTTTTATGTCAGCTTTTCTGGCATCGTACAGGAATCCTTACAGCTTAGCAGTCATTCTTAATATGGAGAAGTGAACATAAAATAGGGATGATGTTATAAGAATTTAGAAAGGAATGAAATAAACAAATCACTTGCAGAAATCAATTTAAGTACAGCCAACAAGATAGTCACTAATTCATAGAAACATAGAAGATAGGAGCAGGAGTAGGCCATTCGGCCCTTCGAGCCTGCTCCGCCATTCAATGAGATCATGGCTGATCATCCAAATTCAGTACCCTGTCCCTGCCTTCTCCCCATATCCCTTGATCCCTTTAGCCTCAAGAAATATATCCAACTCTTCCTTGAATATATTTAATGAACTGGCCTCCACCGCCCTCTGTGGCAGAGAATTCCATTGGTTCACCACTCTCTGGGTAAAGAAATTCCTCCTCATTTCAGTCCTAAATGGCTTACCCCTTATCCTTAGACTATGACCCCTGGTTCTGGACTCCCCGGCCATCAGAAACATCCTTCCTGCATCTAGTCTGTCCAGACCTGACAGAATTTTATAGGTTTCGATGAGATCCCCTCTCAATCTTCTAAACTCCATTGAGTATAAGCCCAATCGACACAATTTCTCCTCATACGGCATTCCTGCCATCCCAGGTATCAGCCTGGTGAATCTTCGCTGCACTCCCTCCATGGCAAGAACGTCCTTCCTCAGGTAAGGTGACCAAAACTGCACACAATACTCAAGGTGTGGTCTCACCAAGGCCCTGTACAACTGTAGCAAGACATCCTTGTTCTTGTACGATAGCAAAATACTGCAGATGATTGAAATCCGAAATAACAACAGAAAATGCTGGAAAAACTCAGCAGGTCAGGCAACATCCGTGGAGAGAAATTTGAGTTGACGTTTCGGGCCGAACCCTTCTTCAAAACTGGAAAGAAAAGAAAACAGATCGAAGGCAGGGCTGCGATCGGACAAAAGAAGTGAAAGAAGTAAAAGAGCTAGACGAGATGGTAATAGGCTGAGAGTAGGTGTAAAGTGTACTGGCAGGGCAAGAGATAGCTGCCAGGTGTGAGAGAGAAACAAAAGGAAAGGCGGGGGGGGAAAGGAGTGGAAAAATTACAAGAACAAATGTGTAATAGGGGCCGAGGTTATGATCTGAAATTGTTGAACTCGATATTGAGTCCGAAAGGCTGCAGAGTGCCTAATTGGAAGGTGAGGTGCTGTTCCTCGAGTTTACGTTGAGCTTCCATGGAACAATACAAGAGGCCAAGGATGGTGAGGTCCGAGTGGGAATGGAGCGGTGAATTAAAATGACAGGCGACCGGAAGCTCGGGGTCACCCTTACGGACTGAACGGAGGTGTTCCGCAAAGCGGTCACCCAATCTGCGTTTGGTCTCTCCAATGTAGAGGAGACCGCATCGTGAGCAGCGAATACAGTATACTAGATTGTGAGAAGTACAAGTAAATCGCTGTTTCACCTGGAAGGGGTGTTTGGGGCCCTGGACAGTGGGAAGGGGGGAGGTATAGGGGCAGGTGTTACATCTCCTCCGCTTGCACAGGAAGGTGCCAGGCAATGGGAAAGGGCTGTTTGGGGTGATAGAGGAGAGGACTAGGGTGTCTTGGAGGGAGCAGTCCCTACGGAATGCTGAAAGGGGAGGGGAGGGGAAGATAAGTTTGGTGGTGGGATCACTTTGGAGGTAGCGGAAATGCCAGAGGATGATCCGTTGAATGTGGAGGCTGGTGGGGTGAAAGGTGAGGACAAGGGGAACCCTATCGTGGTTCCGGGAGGGAGGGGCAGGGGTGAGGGCAGAAGTGCGGGAGATGGAACTGACACGGTCGAGGGCAGTGTCAACCACGGTAGAGGGGAATCCTCGGTTGCGGAAAAAGGAAGACATGTCTGAAGCACTGGTGTGGAAGGTGGCATCATCAGAGCAGATACTGTATCGGTGCCGTTTCCTGCTCTCGCCCCGAACTTGACAATTTCATTCACTTTGCCTCCCATTTCCACCCTTCCCTCACCTTCACATGGTCCATCTCTGACACTTCCCTTCCCTTCCTCGACTTCTCCGTCTCCATCTCTGGGGATAGGTTATCGACCAATATTCACTACAAGCCCACTGACACCCACAGCTACCTGGACTACACTTCCTCCCACCCCGCTTCCTGTAAGGACTCTATTCCAATCTCCCAGTTTCTCCATCTCCGCCGTATCTGCTCCGATGATGCCACCTTCCACACCAGTGCTTCAGACATGTCTTCCTTTTCCCGAAACCGAGGACTCCCCTCTACCGTGGTTGACACTGCCCTCGACCGTGTCAGTTCCATCTCCCGCACTTCTGCCCTCAACCCTGCCCCTCCTTCCCAGAACCACGATAGGGTACCCCTTGTCCTCACCTTTCACCCCACCAGCCTCCACATTCAACGGATCATCCTCCGGCATTTCCACTACCTCCAAAGTGATCCCAGCACCCAACGTATCTTCCCCTCCCCTTTCAGCCTTCCGTAGGGACCGCTCCCTCCGAGACACCCTAGTCCACTCCTCTATCACCCCAAACAGCCCTTCCCCTTCGCCTGGCACCTTCCCGTGCAAGCGGAGGAGATGTAACACCTGCCCCTATACCTCCCCCCTTCCCACTGTCCAGGGCCACAAACACCCCTTCCAGGTGAAACAGCGATTTACTTGTGCTTCTCACAATCTAGTATACTGTATTCGCTGCTCATGATGCGGTCTCCTCTACATTGGGGAGATCAAACGCAGATTGGGTGACCGCTTTGCGGAACACCTCCGTTCAGTCCGTAAGGGTGACCCCGAGCTTCCGGTCGCCTGTCATTATAATTCACCGCTCCATTCCCATTCGGACCTCACCGTCCTTGGCCTCTTGTATTGTTCCACGGAAACGCAACGTAAACTCGAAGAACAGCACCTCATCTTCCGATTAGGCACTCTGCAGCCTTTCGGACTCAATATCGAGTTCAACAATTTCAGATCATAACCTCGGCCCCTATTACACATTTTTTCTTGTAATTTTTCCACTCCTTTCCCCCCCCCCTTTCCTTTTGTTTCTCTCTCACACCTGGCAGCTATCTCTTGCCCAGCCAATACACTTTACACCTAATCTCAGCCTACTACCATCTCGTCTAGCTCTTTTGTTTCTTTCACTTCTTTTGTCCGATCGCAGCCCTGCCTTCGATCTGTTTTCTTTTCTTTCCAGTTTTGAAGAAGGGTTCGACCCGAAACGTCAACTCAAATTTCTCTCCACGGATGTTGCCTGACCTGCTGAGTTTTTCCAGCATTTTCTGTTGTTATTTCCTTGTTCCTGTACTCGAACCCTCTCGCTACGAAGGCCAACATACCATTTGCCTTCTTAACCGCCTGCTGCATGTGCATGCTTACTTTCAGCGACTGGTGCACAAGGACACCCAGGTCTCTTTGCACTTCCCCTTCTCCCAATCTGTTGCCATTCAAATAATAATCTGCCTTCCTGTTTTTGCCACCAAAGTGGATAACCTCACATTTATCCACATTATAGTGGACTTACCATGTTTCTGCCCAATCACTCAACCTGTCCAAATCGTACTGGAGTTGCACGACATCCTCCTCAGAGCTTACCCTCCCACCCAGCTTTGTGTCGTCTGCAAATTTGGAGATATTACATCCAATTCCCTCGTCCAGATCATTAATATATATTGTGAACAGCTGGGGTCCTAGGACCGATCCTTGCGGTACCCCACTAGTCACTGCCTGCCACTCGGAAAATGACCCGTTTATTCCAACTCTTTGCTTTCTGTCCGCCAACCAGTTCTCTATCCAAGTCAATAACTTGCCCTCAATCCCATGTGCCTTAATTTTGCACGCTAATCTCTTATGTGGGACCTTATCAAAAGCCTTCTGAAAGTCCAAATACACCACATCCACCGGTTCTCCCTTATCTATTTTACCAGTTACATCCTCAAAAAATTCCAGTAGATTAGTCAAGCATGATTTACCTTTTGTAAATCCATGTTGACTTTGTCCGATCCTGTCACTGCTTTCCAAGTGCTCTGCTATTACATCTTTTATAATAGACTGTAGCATTTTCCCCACTCCCGATGTCAGGCTTACCGGTCTATAATTCCCTGCTTTTTCTCTACCACCTTTTTTGAATAGTGGGATAACATTAGCTACCCTCCAATCCATGGGTACCGTTCCAGAGTCTATCAAGTTCTGGAAGATGACCAGCAGTGCATCTACTATCTCTAGGGCCACTTCCGTAAGTACCCTGGGATGTAGACCATCAGGCCCTGGGGATTTATCGGCCTTCAGTCCCATCAATTTTCCTAACACCATTTCCCTGCAAATACTGATTTCTTTCAGTTCCTCCCTTTCATCAGACCCTATGTTCCCTGGCATCTCTGGGAGGTTATTTGTGCCCTCCTTTGTGAAGACAGAACCAAAGTATGTATTTAGTTGGTCTGCCATTTCCTTGTTTCCCATTATAAATTCCCCTGATTCTGACTGTAAGGGACCTATGCTTGGCTTCACCAATCTTTATCTCTTCACATATCTATAAAAGCTTTTACAGTCAGTTTTTATGTTCCCTGCAAGCTTACTCTCATATTCTATTTTCCCTTTCTTAATTAATCCCTTTGTCCTCCTTTGTTTGCTCCTAAACTGCTCCCAATCCTCAGGATTATTGCTTTTTCTAGCCAATTTATATGTCCTCTCCTTGGATCTTATGCTATCCCTAATTTCCCTTGTTAGCCACGGTTGAGTCACCTTTTTTGTTTTATTTTTATGCCAAACTGGGATGAACAAATTCTGTAGCTCATCCATTCGGCCTTTGAATGTTTGCCATTGCCTATCCACCGTCAACCCTTTGAGTGCCATTCCCCAATCAATCCTACCCAACTCGCTCCTCAGACCATCGTAGTTTCCTTTATTTAAATTGAGGACCCTTGTCTCTGAGTCAACTACTTCATTCTCCATCTTAATGAAGAATTCGATCATATGATGATCACTCCGACCCAAGGGGCCTCATACAACAAGATTGCTAATTAATCCTTTCTCATTACATAATACCCAGTCTAAGATGACCTGATCTCTGGTTGGTTCCTCGACATATTGGTCCAGGAAACCATTCCGTAAACACTCCAGGAATTCCTCCTCCACAGTATTGTTACTAATTTGGTTGGCCCAATCTATATGTAGATTAAAGTCACCCATGATGACTGCTGTGCCCTTAATGCATGCTTCTTTAATTTCCCTTTTAATGCCATCCCCAACCTCCACCTTACTGTTTGGAGGTCTATAAAGCACTCCCACCAATGTTTTTTTCCCCTTAGTATTTCTCAATTCTACCCATACAGATTCCACATCATCAGAGCTAATATCCTTCATTACAATTGTATTAATCCCTTCTTTAACCAGTAATGCTACCCCACCTCCCTTTCCTTTTTGCCTATCTTTCCTGAATATTGAATACCCCTGGATGTTGAGTTCCCAGTCTTGGCCACCCTTGAGCCACGTTTCCGTAATCCCAACCAAATCATATTCGTTTACCTCTATTTGTGCAGCCAATTCATCCACCTTATTACAAATGCTCCTCGCATTAAGACACAAAGCCTTCAGGCTTGTTTTTTTAACGCTCTTAGACCTATTCGAATTATTATTTACTGTGGCCACGTTTGATTTAAACTGTTGATTTCTCTGCTGCCATTCATTTCTGTGTTGAAGAACTTTATTGCTTTCAATATTATCTTACCTATATTAATCATTATAATGGGCCAGAAATTCGGGTAACCACGGGTGAGTACGCACGAGGTACTCACCCGTAGGCCCAATGGAAGTGCCGGTTTCCTGCATGCACTGCGCATGCGCGGGAAACCGACAATTCCATTCCCCTGAAAGCAGGGGTGCAGAGGTCGAACGCGTGCGCGGGGGAGGCTGCGCATGCGCATCGAACTTCGTTTTTGTTTTACAGGTTTTCCCGGGAAGGTAAGTCTGCAGAAGTTAGAAATGTAAAAAGCAGGCGTAAGGCCTGCTTTTTACAAGGTAACTGATTAATTAATTAAAATTAAAACATTTTTTCCACAGGTTTATTATTTTGAAATACTTTAAAGCAAGGTAAGTTAATTTTTAGCCCCGTTAGAAAATAAAATTATTTTTTTCCAAAATTTAAATTATTGTTTAAAATAGTTATTTCATGTAATTTATAGTTTATTTTAAAAATGTGATTTAAAAAAAAATTATTTGATGATTTAATGATGTTTTGTAAGAAGAAGGGGCCCGTAGTATTTCTATTTTTGACAGCACTTCCTGTCAGACTTATGAGTGGAGCATTCCCTGCTCCAATTGGCTCCCCATGGCCCACGCGATTCCAGGGGACGCATCGAACTAACTGCGCCCCTGGGATACGCAAGCACTGTGCGCCGGCAGCTGGGCCAGGCCCCGGATCGGAATTCCACGTGGGCCCACAGCTCAACGGCCGGCGCGCATGGTAGGTGCAGGTTGGGGGCTTGCACCCGCGGAAAGCCCCCGACCCAAATTTCTGGGCCCATATCCCATATCAGCATCACCAGATTCAATGGTAGTGTAGGTATTCGGGTTCACCAATTGTAGGTGTTGGACGAATGCCTATCAAATAATCGAGGTCGACTCCAGGAGAACAATCAAATAGTTCTTTAATGCAAGAATAATCGAATTCCAACGGCTGGCTGAGATCGGTACAGGAGAGCCATTAAGTAGGTCTTAACCAGACGGAGACACCACGAGGACTGACTAGTCAGTCCCGGGGATTGCGTCATGACGTCATCGCGTTTTCCCGCGCTTGGGGTGGTCACGTGATGTGCGGCGTGACGTCATCGTGTTTGCCCGCGCTTGGGGTGGTCACGTGATGTGCGGCGTGACGTCATCGCGTTTGCGGTGGTCACGTGATATGCGACGTGACATCATTGCATTTGCCCGCGTCATCGCGTTTACCCGCACTCCCAAAGGGGGAGTGCCCCATACCGGCAAACTGTATCTATACATCGTTAAAGGGAATTATGACCGGTAAGTAAGGGACGCTCGGTGGTACCGCTACATGTGCCCCCCCAGAATTCGCTTTAACGGACGTCAAAAGGTGAGGTGGCCTGACGAGCCTGTCCGGATGACTCCTGCAGTCTCGAGACAGAGACTGCTGGGTTGCTGGCAGTCTGGCGGGCAGTCGTAATTGGGTTGGCGTAACGACGATGGGTAGCTGCTGGTCAGGCGGACGATCGGATCTGGTGTGCCGTAACGACGATGGGCGACTGATGGTCAGGCGGGCGGTCGTGCAATCTCGACGTGGCGGGTGAGGTTGAAATATGCTGGCCAACTCGTGGTGGCTTGCCAGCGGGGCAGGCGCGGACTATGGCTCTGTCCCCAGTCTGACGAAATCTGCAGGAATGCCGAACGGGTGATCCAGGAGGAAATGAACGTGGGTCTAGGCAGATCGGTGAACTCGCCGACAGGCGAGTGAACTCTTCGGCAGTCGGGAACGCACAGAACGGTGCATGCTGTAGTGCTACTACGGCAACACAGAAGAGAGCGAACCATTGCTGCGTTGATCAGTGAACTCTTCGGCAGTCGGGAACGAAGACGAGAGTGACCCGATGCTGCGTTGATCGGTGATCAGTGGTGACAGTAATGTTCGCGTGGCCGATCGCAGCCGCGGGATGCCCGTTGGACCCGTCCTCGATGGTCGCAGCGTCAGTAGATATTTGCTTTTGTTGAGGGGAAAACTGTAGAGAGGGCGGCAACGCTTCTAGCTGTTGTTGATTTAGGGGGAAAACTGCCGGGAGGGCGGCAACGCTTCTAGTTGTTGTTGATTTAGGGGGAAAACTGCCGGGAGGGCGGCAACACTTCTAGTTGTTGTTGATTTAGGGGGAAAACTGCCGGGAGGGCGGCAACGCTTTGCCTTCGCGCCGAAAAGCATGGTAGAAGAAACCGACCAGCAGGCTGACGGGCTGGTGCGGCGTTGGCGGGGGATGGGTCCTCGTGGTTTGCGAGGGGTGAATCTTTGTGGTTTGCGAGGGATGGGTCCTCGTGGTTCGCGAGGGAGGAATCCTCATGGTTTGTGAGGGAGGAATCCTCATGGTTTGTGAGGGGTGGGTCCTCGTGGGTTGCGAGGAGCGAATCCTCATGGATTGCGAGGGGCGAGTCCTCGTGGGTTGTGAGGGGTGAGGCCTCGTGGGTTGCGAGGGGTGGTTTGCGAGGACTGAGTCCTCGTGGCCTCTCCGCCGGGGCGCGCTCCGATCCTGTGAGCCCGAAAACGTGCTGCACCCGCGCTGTGAGGGTGTTATACTTGCTGTTCCACCGTGGGGTTGTCGAAGAGGCTGACGCTCCGAAATTTGGTAGAGCTGTCGAAAACGGAGACCGTATCCAGGTACGTGGTCTGCGCTGTATCGATGTTGCACAGGGCGAACGGGGCTTCTACCAGAATAAGGCACGAGGGCGATTGTTGCTCCCAGTGTTGTGGTGGCTGAGCGAAACGACTGTAGCTTCCATGCGTGCTTCTTTCATGAAAAACGTTCACGAAAAATCGGGGTCCGGCTGCGCTGCTTTCGAGAAAAACGTTTACGAAAAACGGGGTCAGCAATGTAGGTATTGATGGAGCTCACGTCGTTGGACACCAATTGTAGGTATTCAGGTTCACCAATTGTAGGTGTTGGACGAATGCCTATCAAATAATCGAGGTCGACTCCAGGAGAACAATCAAATAGTTCTTTAATGCAAGAATAATCGAATTCCAACAGCTGGCTGAGATCGGTACAGGAGAGCCATTAAGTAGGTCTTAACCAGACGGGGACGCCACGAGGACTGACTAGTCAGTCCCGGGGATTGCGTCATGACATCATCGCGTTTTCCCGCGCTTGGGGCGGTCACGTGATGTGCGGCGTGACGTCATCGCGTTTGCCCGCGCTTGGGGCGGTCACGTGATGTGTGACGTGACGTCATCGCGTTTGCCCACGTCATCGCGTTTACCCGCGCTCCCAAAGGGGGAACGCCCCATACCGGCAAACTGTATCTATACATCGTTAAAGGGAATTATGACCGGTAAGTAAGGGACGCTCGGTGGTACCGCTACATTAGTACCATTGCGGATTGACAGGGCTGCGATTGTACATTGAAAGAAAGCCATTGGGGGTCAGGCGAGGACTGTCATAGGAGTTGGCTGATATTTTTATTCTTTTTCTTTATCAATATTTGCCCACCTAGGGATTCACAGCTTTCTATTAAATTACTTATTGCAGAAGCTGCCATTTCACGCTAACAAGGTCACCACAGACACTAACAAGCCATTAGTAAGGTTTTAAGCAGAACTCCCCTGCTTTTTTCTGCAAATCACAATTCACCCCTTTAACAACTGGGAGGAATCCATGAAATAATGCAAATAACTAAATTTTGGGTCAATTTACAACTGCAAACTGATTTGGTCACCAGCTCACACAACATTTCTTTATACTTTGGCAAGAGGAAAATACAAGTCATAAAGCAATCTCATCATTTGTTTTGTGGAGCAGAAACATTCACTGCAGTTCACAAATTGCTAGTGCAATTTGAGACAACTAAAAAGCAACTAGTCAAGTCAAATACTGCTAAAATAATAGACTTGTTTAAATAGGCCTTGACCTAGTTTTAATTAAAATATCACCCATGTAATCAAAGTGATAGTAGATATTAAAACAATTTAGATGTGAATAAATCTAAATGCCATGGGGATGGAACTCCAACAATAATTAATAAGAGAAGCTGATTATGAGAGCTGCACTCTATTGGACTGAAGAGGAAGAGGATCAGCAAATGGATAAGAACATAAGAATATAAGAAATAGGAGCAGGAGTAGGCCAATCGGCCCCTCGAGCCTGCTCCGCCATTCAATAAGATCATGGCTGATCTGATCCTAACTGCCAATCCACTATCACAGAACCATCTCCTGAATCTAACAGAATTAGACACATGAAATAGGAGCAGGATCAGGCTACATGGCCCCTGGGCCCGCTCCGCTACCCACAGGGCCATGTCCGATCCTTACCTAGACTCATGTCCAAATTCCTGCCCGCTCCCCGTAACCCTTAATTCCCTTTACTTCTAGGAAACTGTCTATTTCTGTTTTAAATTTATGTAATGATGTAGCTTCTACAGCTTTTTGGGGCAGCATATTCCATGGACCTACCACCCTCTGAGTGAAGTAGTTCCTCCTCATCTCAGTTTTGAAAGAGCAGCCCCTTATTCTAAGACTATGCCCCCTAGTTCTAGTTTCACCCATCATCGGGAACATCCTCCCCGCATCCACCCGATCCAACCCCTTCACAATCTTATATGTTTCAATAAGATCGCCTCTCATTCTTCTGAACTCCAATGAGTAGAGTCCCAATCTACTCAACCTCTCCTCATATGTCCATCCCCTCATCCCCGGGATTAACCGAGTGAACCTTCTTTGTACTGACTCGAGAGCAAGTATGTGTTTTCTTAAGTATGGACACCAAAACTGTATGCAGTATTCCAGGTGTGGTCTCACCAATACCTTGTACAACTGAAGCAATACCCCCCTATTTTTATATTCTATCCCCCGAGCAATGAAAGCCAACATTCCATTGGCCTTCTTAATCACTTGCTGCACCTGCATACTAACCTTTTGAGTTTTGTGCACCAGGACCCCCAGATCCCTTTGTACTTCAGTACTTTCCAGTTTCTTGCCATTAAGATAATAACTTGCTCTACGATTTTTCCTGCCAAAGTGCATAACCTCACACTTTCCAGTATTGTATTCCATCTGCCAAGTCTCTGCCCACTTACTTAGCCTGTCTATGTCCCCTTGCAGGTTTTTTATGTCCTCCTCACTCACTACTTTCCCTCCCATCTTAGTATCATCTGCAAACTTTGATATGTTACACTCGGTCCCCTCCTCCAAATCATTAATATAGATTGTAAAGAGTTGGGGACCCAGCACTGACCCCTGCGGAACACCACTAGTTACTGATTGCCAGTCTGAGAATGAACCATTTATCCCAACTCTCTGCCTTCTGTTAGATAGCCAATCCTCTATCCATGCCAGAATATTACCCCCAATCCCGTGATTTTTTATCTTAAGCAATAATCTTTTGTGTGGCACCTTGTCAAATGCCTTTTGGAAGTCTAAATACGCTACGTCCACTGGTTCCCCTTTATCCACCCTATATGTTACTTCCTCAAAGAACTCCAGCAAATTTGTCAAACATGACTTCCCCTTCATAAAACCATGCTGACTTTGTCCTATTAAATTATAATTATCCAAATGTCCTGTTACTGTCTCCTTAATAATGGACTCCAAAATTTTACCTACCACAGATGTTAGGCTAACCGGTCTATAGTTTCCAGCCTTCTGTGTACTGCCCTTTTTAAATAAGGGTGCTACATTAGCAGTTTTCCAGTCTGCCAGGACCTTTGCTGAGTCCAGGGAGTTTTGGAAAATTATTACCAATGCATCCACAATCCCTACCGCCACTTCCCTCAAGACCCTCGGATGTAAGCCATCAGGTCCAGGTGATTTATTCGCCTTGAGTCCCATTATTTTACCGAGTGCCACTTCCTTAGTGATTTTGATCGTGTTTAGCCCCTCCCCCCCTATAGCTCCCTGTTTGTCCAGTGTTGGGATATTCTTAGTGTCTTCTACTGTAAAGACTGATACAAAATATTCATTCAGTGTTTTTGCCATCTCCATATTTCCCACCATTAATTTCCCGGTCTCATCCTCTAAGGGACCAACATTTACTTTAGCCACCCTTTTTCTTTTTATATAACTATAAAAACTCTTACTATCTGTTTTTATATTTTTTGCTAATTTACTTTCATAATCTATCTTCCCTTTCTTAATCAATCTTTTTTTATTTTTTGCTGTCTTTTAAAGTTTTCCCAATCCTCTATCCTCCCACTAGATTTGGCTACCTTATATGCCCTTGTTTTTAGTCAAATACTATCCTTAATTTCTTTACTTAGCCATGGATGGCTGTCTTTTCTTTTACACCCTTTTCTTCTCAGTGGAATATATTTTTTTTGGAAGTTGTAAAATAACTCCTTAAATGTACACCACTGATCATGTATCGTCTTACCCTTTAATCTATTTTCCCAATCCACTCTACTCAATTCCGCTCTCATACCTTCATAGTCTCCTTTATTCAAGCTTAGCACACTTGTTTGAGATCCAACCTTCTCACCCTCTAATTGAATATGGAATTCAACCATGTTATGGTCACTCATTCCAAGGGGATCCTTTACTAGGACATTTTTAATTAATCCTGTCTCCTTACACAGGACCAGATCTAAGGTTGCTTGCCCCCTGGTCGGTTCAGTTACATACTGCTCAAGAAACCCATCCCTAATACACTCAATGAACTCATCCTCAAGGCAGCCCTGCCCAATTTGATTTGTCCAATTAATATGATAGTTAAAATCCCCCATAATTATAGGTGTTCCCTTATTACAAGCCTCAACTATTTCCTGATTGATACTCCGTCCAACAGAGTTGCAACTGTTCGGAGGCCTATAGACTATGCCCACTAGTGTTTTTTTCCCCTTATTATTCCTTATCTCCACCCAAACTGTTTCATTATCCTGATCTTTTGACCCAATATCATTTCTCTGTATTACAGTTATTCCTTCCTTTATTAACACAGCCACCCCACCTCCCTTTCCTTCCTGCCTGTCCTTCCTGATTGTTAAATAACCTGGTATGTTTAATTCCCAGGCATTGTCACCCTGCAACCATGTTTCTGTAATGGCCACAAGATCATACCCATATGTAGTTATTTGTGCCATTAACTCGTCTATTTTGTTACGAATGCTACGTGCATTCAGATAGAGAACTTTCAAATATGTTTTGTGACACTTAGTTCCTGCTCTTGCCCTTTTAATTACTTTACCTTTTACTCCATACCTTCTGCCCCTTCCTGACACGCTCTGGTTTTTAATTTCCCCTCTGCTACCTAAGTCTATGACCTTCTCTGTTGTCATTTTTATTATTTGCTCTCTAGGAACCTCCCCCCCACTAGTTAGTTTAAAGCCCTCTCTACAGCCCTAGTTATATGATCCGCCAGGACTCTAGTCCCAGCACTGGCCAAGTGAAGCCCGTCCCAATGATGAAAGAGCAGTAAGAGGGACACAGAGAAGATAGCAGCAGAGGTGGCATGTGCTCAGAGGGCCCTGCCAACCACACTTGGTTTACAGTCTGAGACAAAGGGCCCGATTTTCTGGATCGTGCGGGAAATTTTTGGGTTCCCCGAAAGTGGGGTTCCGACCCGAAAAAAAATGGCAATTTTCCCTCACGTGGCCAATTAAGTTCCAGCGTGTGGGCAGCCTTGCTAATTGTCCATTTCCAGTCAGAAAGCCCCACAGTATGATGTCATCATTCGTGGTGCTTTTAAAGTGTCCGGCAATCTTCTCCACCTCTGCAGGCTTCTCAACCACTCTTGCACAATGGCAGAGGAGCCTGCACCAGCTGCTGCCAGAGGCAGAGGCCGAGCTGCCGCCAAATTCAACGAGACGTCACTGCAGACCTTGCTGGATGGGGTAAGGGCCCACAGGGAGGCCCTCTACCCTCGCTGAGGGAGGAAGAGGCCTCCCAAAGAGTCCAGGGCTGCCTGGATGGAGGTGGCTGCAGAGGTAAACTCTCTGGGAGTCACCCGTCGCACCTGGATGCAGTGCAGGAAGCGCTTCCATGACCTTCACCGCACAGGGAAAGTAAGTACGAAGTTTCCATCACCCTCAACCTGATCCCCATTGCCTTTCCCCAACAGCACTCAACTTCAGCAATCTCTTCCTTCACATCCCACTTCACAGTCACATCCATGCACCCTTACCCATTCCGTATCTCTCTATGCTCACATTCACATAACTATTCCACCATCCAGCCCTCACACTGCCTCTCACTCTGATGCTTGGAACACAACTGACAACACATAGGGAGGGCCCTTGGTCTTGCAGCCTCACAACATCTTTATCTCCTTCTAAGTATCTATGCTATGCAATCTCTACACTCACTCCTGCACTCTCACTCAAACTCCACTTGTCTCTCTCATTACAGGAAAAGAGAGCTCACAATAGATGAGAGCGTGCGAGGACTGGATGAGGACCACCCTCAGTCGCCCACCTGAGCCCCTGGGAGGAAGCAGCGATCGAGATTGCTGGGGCTGACGTGCCTGAGGAAGCTGGGGCAGGAGAGACAGGAGCAAGCCTGTAAGCTGTGACAGAATAGTTCCCCATCTCTCTCATTGACGTAGCATGAGTTGCTGATATGATTCTGAAGCCACATCATTTGGACTTATGAGCATATGCCAAATCCAATGTGCAAGTTGCCTTGCCATCACATCTCTAACTCTTTCCTTTATTCCCCCACAGGACCATCCGGTACCCCCGTTGCCACTGCCGAGGAGGAAGAGGCTTTGCAGCAAGACTCCTCAGAGGAAGCTCCAGCCTCTGAGGGCGCAGCGTCAGCAGAAGTAAGCGCACCCAGCACCATCGCAGACACTCACCTCGGTGGGACCTTCGGGACATAGAGTAGAGTTGTCACCTGGTGTATCACAGCTCACAAGTGAGCATCAGCAGATTGTGGAGACAGGGACAGCAGTGGAGAGTCCTCGTCGGAGGGCGCAGGGCTCTGCCAGCTCAGCTCAGCTGCATGTCGACCCTATGCCTCTGGGTCCATCCACAAGAGAGGAGGTGATGGATCTCCATGCACAGATGCAGGAGTCTCTGGGAGGTTTTGTCTCCAGGGTCGCTGTGAGTGTGGAGCGAATGGAGGAGTCCATGGCGAGCATGAGCAGAGCCTTATTGGAGTCATTGGCGCATCAAAGCATCACCACGGAAAGGATGCCTACCTCCGTGGCAATGCTGGCTGCAGCCGAAGAGAGGAGGGCTGCAGCAGATGAGAGGAGATGTAAGGGGTTTCTCTCTCTCTGAGGTCGCAGAGGTTTCTCTCGCCAGAGGCCTCTCTTTCTCTTTTGCACAGTAAACCTTGAGTGGTTCGACCCACTCGCCCCTTAGATTCTAGACACTGGACTTAGGTGCAGGAACTACAATGCAGAGAAGACTCTGATAGACCAAATTTAATGAATCAAAATGGAATTTTATTGCAAATGGAAAAACAAATCAAATGCAAGCAAATCAGAGGGTACATGGGAGGGAAAAACAAATCATAACAATACATTACTGGCTAAAATAGATACAGGCATATTATACTTTACAAAAGTCATCATGAAATGGGGAAACACACAGAACATCGAGGGACAACAACTCATGTTAACTATACCCAAAATGCCCATCCCCTTAACCCTATCTAGATCCGATTATGAAGGGCCAGAAACATGCTCACCAATCCAGTTGGAAAAGTATAGAGTTTTGAAACAGGTCTGCGTTTTGATCCCCTCAGGCCTTTTGTTCCTTCCCTTCCTGGCATTAGAGGATCTCCAACAGCAGAGGAGGCTGGAGCAACTGCAGCAACAGCATCACCAGCAACAACAGCAGCACCAGCAGGAGCAGCAGGCTGCGGCTCAGCGACCTGGGGCAGCACAGGCCAGAAGGGGCCAGCGCATGGAAGTCCGTCGGTGCAGGAGATACCCCCCAAACAGGGTCTACAGACACAGGGTCAGCTATCTCAACATGACTGAGCAGCAGTGCCAGAGGCGGCTCTGACTTTCGCGAGAGGTTGTGACTGACATCTGCATAATGCTGCAGCAAGACCTGGAGCCCAGAGTACCAGGTCCACACTACTTACCAGTGGCCATCAAAGTCACCACCGCACTCAACTTTTATGCCGTCGGGCGGGTTTTCAGGTGGGCGGGGGCGGGGAATCGGGCGGGGGGGGTCGCGACCCCCTATTTCTGCGATTTTCGGCCCCCGCCCACCTGAAAACCCGCCCGACGGCTGGGAGAAAATCGGGGCCAAAGCTTCCTTGAGCTGTTTAAGGAGGAATGAATCAGGAGGCTCAAATTATCAAGGCAGGTAGTCGAGGACCTCTGCAGCCTCCTGGAGAAAGCTTTCCTTCCTGCTGGGCCAGGTGGCCGTGCCATGCTAGTGAAAATGACTACCACCCTCAAATCAGGGACAAGGGATATCCCATTCTACCATGGATGGTGACACCTCTTCAGAACCCCACCACTCCACAGCAGAACAGGTACAACAGCAGCCATATCACCACAAGGTGAGCCATAGTGCAGACCATTGGGATGCTCAAGTTGAGGTGCAGGCGTCTTCATCGGTCAGGAGGCTCCCTGCAATACTCACCAGCCAGTGTCTCCAGAATAATTGTGGCATGCTGCGTTCTGCATAATACCACTCTCAACAAAGAGGATCAGAGGTGATGGAGGAAGAAGGCCTGCTGGACTCATCCTCTAATGAGGAAGAGGTTGTTGAGGAAGAAGATAGAGGACATCAACATAAGAACATAAGAACATAAGAAATAGGAGCAGGAATAGGCCACTTGGCCCCTCGAGCCTGCTCTGCCATTCAATAAGATCATGGCTGATCTTGGGCTCAAAGCCCTGCCCACTCCCTATAACCCTTCACTCCCTTATCTTGCAAAAATCTGTCTATCTCCACTTTAAATGTATTTAATGACCCAGCCTCCATGGCTCTCTGGGGCAGAGAATTCCAAAGATTTACGACCCTCTGAGAGAAGAAATTCCTCCTCATCTCAGTTCTTAAAGGGCGACCCTTTATTCTGAAACTATGCCCCCTAGTTCTAGATTTCCCCACGAGGGGAAAAATCCTCTCTGCATCTACCTTGTCGAGCCCCCTCAGAATTTTTTATGTTTCAATAAGATCACCTCTCATTCTACTAAATTCCAATGAGTATAGGCTCAACCTGCTCAACCTTTCTTCATAAGTCAACCCACTCATCTCTGGAATTAACCTAGTGAATCATCTCTGAACTGCCTCCAATGCAAGTACATCCTTCCTTAAATAAGGAGATCAAAACTGTACGCTGTAGGGGTCGCAAAATTCCCTCAGCCCCCGAAGATCGGGAAATATTAATCCACATTGTGGACGAAGACCTGTGTGATTTAAATTGTCTCTGGGTTGGACAATGTTTTAAAACATACCCAGAACCGCAAAAGGCTGTGTTAAAAAGCTTGTAAGCTGGGCAGCACTTGGACACTGGAATCAAAGAACTTTGTGAAAATCGCACACTTTAAGATTGTACATTTTATTAAAAGATGAACTCTTGAGTTTTGGACTGTTAAAAATGGCTGAACAGACCTCATGGAAACAGAATTTAAAAGGACAGACAGGCTGTTAGCATATGAAACAGACAGGCTGTTAGCATATGAAAAAGCTCAGCGCTGCCCTGTAGTGGGTTTGAATGGAGCCCGAGCTGTCAGTCACCCTGTGGTATTGGGCGGGTCCGGTAACCTACAAGCTGTTTGTTTACACTGGGGAGTAGCCCGTTTGAATCAACCAATCATCGGACAGCAAGCAAACTGGGTTGCTTACACACATCCATTCACTGAAATTGACTCTAAGATCAAGTGCTTGAAACTGCCAGCATGAACAAAGGGACTTTGTTTGCTAAGCGCTCAAGACTGTCAATCAATTGCGGTTCCAGATGACCACAGGACAATGCTTTGTTTACGAAGCAATTGAATGCTATTAGCATTTGTTTGTATATCAAGTGGACACATCCAAACTGAGGAGGAACCGTTTAAATGAATGGGAGAACACATTCAAACCACTGCAGCTTTATTCGAAAGCCATCACAGGCAATGGGCACATTTAAACTGCAACTTTATCCAAACCCATCCCAGACAAGTGGACAGTTTGGATCTCTTTTGTTTTAGCCCAGAAACATCAGATCTGGGCAGGCCCCCAAAAAGGGGTATAAAAGATAGCTTCCCAGAAGCATCTCTCTCTTCTCTTTTACTCTTTGGACTGCAGGTGAGCAAGGCTTCTGACCCACTAGCAAGACAATCTAGTGAGAAGTAAAGGGATGGTAATTTAAGGGAACTGTTGCTAAGATTGTAAAATGAATATTGTAGCCATTTATCCCTCGTTTTGCCATCTACCTTCCCCTGTTAAGCAATTTTACCATGATTACTTTGATCGAGTGGTGTAGTTTCTTTAGTTTTAATAAAATTTGACTTTCTTGCATCCAGACCATTTGTCCGTTTTTAATATATCATTAATTATAAGTTCCTCCAGTCAGAACTGGAAGGAGGGTTTAGCGATTTGAAACCGCTGATTGGAATTGGTCACAGTGCAGTGGCAAAAGGCTGCCTGACCAGGTAAATTACCGTAAACCAGGTAAAGGATGCCCCCTACAACGCAGTACTCAAGGTGTGGTCTCACCAATACCCTGTACAGTTGTAGCAGGACTTCCCTGATTTTATACTCCAACCCCCCCCTTGCAATAAAGGCCAACATTCCATTTGCCTTTTTGATTACGTGCTGTACCTGCATGCTAACTTTTTGTGTTTCATGCACAAGGACCCCCAGGTCCCTCTGAACTGTAGCATTTTGTAATCTCTCTTCATTTTTTATTTTTCCTTCCAAGGTGGATAACCTCGCACTTTCCCACATTATACTCCATCTGCCAAATATTTGCCCATTCACTTAGCCTGTCTATATCCCTTTGCAGATTCTTTGAGACCTCTGTGCAACTTGCTTTCCCACCGATCTTTGTATCATCTGCAAACTTGGCTACATTACATTTGGTCCCTTCATCCAAGTCATTAATGTAGATTGTAAATAGTTGAGGCCCCAGCACCAATCCCTGTGGCACCCCATTAGTTACCGTTTGCCAACCGGAAAATGTCCCATTTAGCATGGCGTACCGATCATCATGTGGCCCAAGATGCAAGTGATGCACTCAGTGCAGTGATCTCTTACTCCTACCACTCGTGACCAAACAGTGCTAACAGTACTCCATTGCTTTACAGTCCTCTAACTTTTCACCTTGAAAGCATTGAATTAACTTCCACACCCATAACATTATGACAAGACAGACACAGAAATTGCCTTGAAATCAGAGGGCACATGAAAGTGACAGAAGTGAGAAACATTTTAATGTGCACCAGAAGGCAAATATTTACCAATCAAGTAGTGAAACACCCGTGTGAACTCTAATTGCTCTTGTTAGCTGATGGCTTCCTAGATTTACCACTTCTATGAGGTGCTGCCCTAGTGGCTTGATGAGAGCTGGTGGTAGGCTGCTATGCATTTTCCTTAGACTCCCGAGTTGCTTGCAGCCACCGATCTCTTGGATGCTGGAGCCTGTGAGGGCGTGCTTTGGCCCTCCATTCACCATGACATTTCTGCAGCTACCGACCTGCTCAACCACACCCTCACCACCACCTTTGATGCCCGAGTCCCTACTAAAACAATTACTCCCTCTCACCCTGGCCGTTCCCCCTGGCTCTCATCTTCGCTCCCTTAAGTCCAAGGGACACAGACTTGAACAGATATGGCAGACAACTGGTTTAGCCATTCAACGTCAGATCTGGCTGTTCCACATAAAGCATTATCGGATCCGGCTCTCTTCTGCCAAAATTGCTCATTATTCCAGAATCATTCTGGAATACAAAGATAAACCCTGGCTCCTATTCTCTACTGCTAACCGTCTTCTTAAACCTCCCTTCCCTGTCTCCTCCACCCTCACCTCCGATAACAAGTGTGAGGAGCTCATGACTTCTTTGTCTCTAAGATTGAGACCATCTGGCAGAGCAGACTGGAAGAGATAAGTGACACCTTGGGAGCCCCAATCTACTCTGTCCACTAGCTTCTGTAAGGTGGAACATAAGTTGGTGCTCAGAATCTGTATCGCAGCTTTTTGAGCCTGTATCAAGGCCGCAAAGGCTGGTTGTACTGACTCTTGCTGTGAGGGCCCAGCTACAGTGTCCCTGGAAGTGGCCACACATTCCAAGGTAGATTTCAGAATTGAGAACCCCTGCAAAAGTAACCCACAGGTGGTGGAAGTGGACTCCTCTATCGTCTTACAAAGCTGGGTGGGAATGTAAGTTGTGAGGAGGATGCAAGGAGGCTTCAAGGGGATATAGACATGCTAAGTGGGTGGGCAAGAACATGGCAAATTGAATATAATGTGGAGAAATGTGAAGTTATCCACTTTGGTAGGAAAAATAGAAAAGCAGAGTATTTTTTAAATGGTGAGAGATTGGGAAATGTTGGTGTTCAGAGGGACCTTGTACATGAATCACTGAAAGTTAACATGCAGGTACAGCAAGCAATTAGGAAAGCAAATGGTATGTTGGCCTTTATTACAAGAGGATTTGAGTATAAGAGTAAAGACGTCTTGCTGCAATTGTATAGTGCCCTGGTGAGACCCCACACCTGGAGTATTGTGTACAGTTTTGTTCTCCTTACCTAAGGAAGGATATGCTTGCCATAGAGGGAGTGCAACGAAGGTTCACCAGACTGATTCCTGGGATGGGGGGATTGTCCTAGGAGGAGAGATTGAGTAGTCTAGGCCTATATTCCCTGGAGTTTAGAAGAATGAGAGGTGATCTTATTGAAACATACAAAATTCTTACAGGGCTTGATGGGGTAGATCCAGGGAGAATGCTTCCCCTGGCTGGGGAGTCTAGAACCAGGCGTCACAGTCTCAGAATAAGGGGTTGGCCATTTAGGACTGAGATGAGGAGAAATGTCTTCACTCAGAGCGTGGTGAATCTTTGAAATTCTCTACCCCAGAGGGCTGTTGTGGCTCAGTCGTTGAGTATATTCAAGACAGAGATCGATAGATTTTTGAATATTAAGGGAATCAAGGGATATGGGGATAGTGCAGGGAAGTGGTGATGAGGTAGAAGATCAGCCATAATCTTATTGAATGGCAGAGCAGGCTCAAAGTGGCAAATAGCCTACTCGTGCTCCTATTTCTTATGTTCTTATGTTCTCTTGGCCATAGTGGATAGAGTGACTGGTAGGACTGCCAACGCCTTACACATTTGTTCCAGTGTCTCAAGTATTCTCCTTTTCAAGGCTGGCCCCTGGAGTTATGCATCTCAGTCCCGCTGAGCAGAGCTTGGAGGACAGAGCCCGCCAGTGTAAAATATCCTCGAATGCATGGTGTGATGGTGCGTCCTCAGGAAGGACGAGTTCCTCTGTGGAGTGTTCTTCTCTGTGGGGTGGGCCTCATGTCATTCATGTGAGGTCGCTAGAGGAAAGAAGAAAGGGTGAAGTAGTAGTAACGTTGATGTATTGAAGTAGGTGGAAGGTGCAGTTTGTTGCGTGAGATGGGTGTGTGTAAGTTGAAATCAGTCACCTGGATCTGCAGATCCGCCAGCATTGCAATCATCCATGCTGAGAGTGTTACTAATCCCACTTATCTCAAGGACATCCTCCTCCATGTGTTCCTCTATAAATCCTACAAATTTCCAGTATCTTTGCTTATAGCCACCATACTCATAGTCCGAGTAATCTGAGCTTGTAACATTCCAGAAGCAGCAAACAAATGGTGCCATGGGAATGAGATGCATTTGAAAGATTAATCCTTATCTGCCAGATAATCAAGCAAATCAATGGTAATACTGAAAGATTGCATAAAGCAGAGGACCCAACATTTCTTGCATTGCACTTCCAGCAGTTATAACAGGATTAGGTACATAGTGCCTTGTAGTACTGACTCACCAGCATTTGCAGTTGGAGGGCACCTCATTAGCATGAGGCAGATGGGTAAATGTGCCACTTCAGGTGCATCTCTGGTAGTAACCTGCCCTGTATTCATAGAAACTGGCCTCTGCCCACTCTTGGTGCAGCGGGTGGAGTAAGGGTTGCCTAATTTCTGGCTCCACCTGTTGGCTACCATTTGCCTTGTCAGGAACAATGTTGTGGGAATTCCTAGAAGTACCGTGGCACAGAATTTTCCTGGGTGCTCCGCCAGTCTCCTGCAGGCATTTTAGGGCTAAGATGTATTGTAGCCTGTGTTTCATCAAGGACTAAGAGCCATGCAGAATACTGTTGAGCCCAATATTGGCAGGGGTAATTGGGAGTAAGACCAAGTCATGGAATTTACAGCAAGAAAAGCATCAAGTATGATTATTAGCACTCTGAAAGATTAGTCCAAAAGGAAAGGATGAGTATTTAAGCAGGAAGGTAAATTTCAACAAATAGTAATATAGTAAGGAAATGTCAATTGTAGCCTGGGTAACACTTGGGCCAACATCCTCCTCTACATTAAGATATAAAGAGAAAAATGCAAGCCTTTCACATCCCAGCACTGTTCACATCCAGCCCTGCAGCAGACCCGAGGAAAACTGAGAATACCAGCATTAGAGCAAGCTAGAGCCTTATACACAATAATTCAAGAAAACAAGCCCTGTAAGGTTCGCAAAATTCTGCAAAACCCCAAAACAGAAGAATAGCCTTATTTAAAATGATTTTGGTCCATCACAGAAGAAATCTGTAAAAAGGATAAAATGCATGGTTGGGCCTAACAGAAGAATTCAAAGAGTTAAATTACACATTTTCCCTAAATGTAAGGAAGGAAGAGATTTTGGACTGTTTTAAGGAATTATTGGGCCAAAGGAATTTAAAAATAAAAATCCCAGGAAGATTTGGCTGGTTTAAAAGGCATGTTCAGACTTGCAAAAGGCTGTGACACAGGGGAGGTGGGGTGGACCCCCGAGTTTGGATATTGGACAGTCTGGGAATGTCCTAGGCCACCTCAACTTTTACATAAGGACAATAAATCCTGTCTCCTGCTGAAAAACACCGAGCCAAGGTACATGAATAAAACAGTACATACCCCCAGCAACACAAAGGATAGAACATAGCCCAACAAGATACAACAATCAAGCAGCAGTCCAAAACCAATCAAAGAGATTGACAAACATTTTGCATTTTAAACTAGTTTCAAGGCAATCCCGAAACCAGTTAAAAGTGAATTAAAGTTGTATTGATTTCTTTATGGGTTCAATGAGGAGACATTTATGAAAGAGAATGTCTTTTAATCTAAAGCTTTGTTCAACTCTTTTATACAGCTTTTACAGGAGACATGATGCTGTGATGCATCTAGAATGAAACTGAAACTAAACTCCACTGCCTTGCTTGTCTCAGTCACATGACCTCTGCTGGTCAGGCACAAGCAATCAATACCTGCAATCATGCTGCTAAGGCATCATAATCGAACAGGCAAATACCATCTCTATTTGCTAATATCATTACATCTCCTTTCCGTAAAACAAAAGTATTTTACTTTTAACTAACAACATGTTTTCTTTGTATTAATCTGCATTTTAACTGTAACACTTAATGAACTTACATTATCATTATCATGATCAAGGTTTTTTAACCTTGCTTTGTGTGTTCACATGAAATATGTCAATACACTAGAACTTGAAGAAAGAATAAGATAACATTACTTCCTTCTACAACAATAGTCCTTAAATTTGCTCAATGAGTCTCTCAGGAGGCTTCACGTGTCTTGAGGATTTTCTGATTGATTGTCCTTGAATCTGAGTTGTTGCCTCAGATGATCGGTTCTCAGCTGTGTGATCAGGTTGTTCAACAGTATCAGTCTCTTGACCTGCTGTGGCTGGTCCCATGAGAAGATCTCGACGATTTCTTCTCAGAACAGCACCCTCATCTGTCTGAATGGTGTATGATCTTGGTTGAACTTCACTCAGGACAGTTCCCTTCTGAGTCCATGTGTTTGTTTTGTCTTTCAACCTTACTTGGTCACCAGTGTGGAGTTCAGGTAGGTTTTGTGTTCCTCTGTCATAGTAGTACTTTTGCTTTTCTTTCTGTTGTTCTTTGAACTTCCTCACTTTCTCCCCCTCTTTTGTTTTCAGGAGGTTCTCCGGGATGGGTAGGTTTGACCTTAGCCGACGTCACATCAGGAGTTGGGCTGGTGACATACCACACTCGAGCGGCATTGTGCGGTATACAAGCATGCTCTGGTAGAAGTCAGTTCCACTGTCTTTTGCCTTGTACTTCAGTCTTTTCACTGTGTTTGCGGGCTCTCCTGGGTCAACAGCTCTGGACAACGTGTCTGCTGTATACATCAGCTTACCCGGTGTGTACGCAACATTCAGTTCATCAACGAGGACTCTCTTTACCAGGTTCAGTCTCTCACAGGCTTTTAAACCTAGTATGGCTTGCACATCCTTTGGCACCACGATTAATGCTAGCGTGTGCTCTCTGTCCTTGTGTGTTACTTTGACAATGCATCTTCCTTTCACTGGTATATCAGTACCTGTGTATCCTGTTACTTTCACTTTGATTCCATGTATCTTTGGTCTGGGTCTAATTTTCTTAAAATCAGTCTCTGATATCACATTAACTTGTGCTCCAGTATCCAATTTAAATGGAATGTGTATGTCATTCACTTTTAGTGTCAACATCTAGTCTCTTTCTTCTTTTTTGTTTTCAGACACCACATCTATATAGAACTCCTCTATCTCGCTTTCATCTACTGTATGGACCTTGCTTTGTTGCGCTTGGTTCTTGCAGCAACGGGCATAATGGTTGTTTTTGTTGCAACTATTGCATTTTTTACCATATGCAGGACACTCTTTTGGTGGATGCTGTGTACCGCATCGACTACATGACTTTCGATTGTCTCTTTCATTTTCGTTCGCTGGCCACGCCTCTTTCACATTGGCGCTCTTTTTGTTAAATGGTTTGTGTCCATTCTTACTCACTGCATCCACGTTGCAGCTATTGTCACTGAACAGCTCCTTTGCCTGCAACTTCACAGTCTCTGTAGCCCTACACAGTGCTATGGCTTTTCCCAGGTCTAGATCTTGCTCTCTTAGCAGTCTTTCCCTTAGACCATTATCTGGAATACCACACACCAGTCTGTCTTTTATCAGCGAGTCTGTCAGTCCCCCAAATTCACACGATTTGCTTCTGTTTCTCAGTTCAGTCACATACTGATCAATAGTCTCACCCATTTTCTGTACACATGTGAAAAATCTGTGCCTCTCAAACATCACGTTACGTTTAGGTATGCAGTAGGCCTCAAACTGTTCCATTATTTTATCTAGCTTCATTTTGTCTCCATTAGCAGCGAATGTGAAGTTATTATACACCTCCAGCGCTTCATCACCCACGACATGTAAAAACAGTGACGATTTCTGTTTATTACTTTTCTCGTCAGCTCCGATTGCTGATAAATACAACCCCACACGTTGTTTGAACCTTCTCCAATTTTCAGCCACATTACCTGTCAACTGAAGCGTCGCCGGTGGGTGTAAACCTTCCATTTTTTCACTTCGTTAGCTATTCTCCAATGGTAAGCAATGATGTTCTCTTTTGGCTTGCTAATCTGTGGAGAGCTGATTTAACTTCAGAATTTTTCTCTTCATCTCTTTCAGCCACTTCTGACACCATGTATTGATTTCTTTGTGGGTTCAATGAGGAGACAATTATGAAAGAGAATGTCTTTTAATCTAAAGCTTTGTTCAACTCTTTTATACAGCTTTTACAGGAGACATGATGCTGTGATGCATCTAGAACGAAACTGAAACTAAACTCCACTGCCTTGCTTGTCTCGGTCACATGACCTCTGCTTGTCAGGCACAAGCAATCAATACCTGTAATCATGTTGCTAAGGCATCATAATCGAACAGGCAAATACCATCTCTATTTGCTGATATCATTACAAAAGTTAGATGGACCATCCCCGAAACTCGTTAGGTTTAGATGGGCCATCCCCGAAGCTCATTAAAGTTTTAAAACCTATTAAAAATAACAAGCCTGCCAAATTTAACAAAGAAACCTGAGATTTGGTGGTCAGAAAAGCCAGGCCCCAAATTAGTATAATTGAGGCCTGCCTTTTCAGTGGTCAGTCAGCTCGTCAGAAGGTCAGCGAAGTACAGCAAGAACAGTAAGATCAACAGTCAGCGAGAGCACAGTACAGCTCAATGGATCATCATCAGAGACTTGAAGAACCAGAGAAGAAAAGAAAGTCGCGGCAACCAAAGGCCTAAAGAAACCAACAACTACCAATATTACCACCAGCCAGGTAATATTGGGCCACCGCGACCAACAAGAAACCAACCGCCGAAAATTCACGAACCAAAGACTTGTTTCCACTCTACAGGCTAGTCTGACTTACCCCTGGGTAAGATTTGGACACAAAAGACCCTAAAACTTGCCCTAACCAAAGAAAATTGGGTACTTACCCGATACATCCAACAGCACGACTAACTGCATCAGCAGACCAACCCAAACTGAAGACCCAACGCATGTGCAGTCTTCTACCACGTCCGGGGTATGGCAGGCCCCAACCGCCATAACTAAGGAGAACTCCGAAATCGCGAACCTCTGCAGTCTGTCAAGAAAGTCGTTTTGGTGAGCTGACAAACAACTCACACACCACCCCTTACAGCCCACATACAAAAAATTAGACTGAGATGGAGGAGTACATTTATTTCCAATTAAACCATCTTCCATAATTGTTCCTTTGAAGCTGAGCAATGTGGCATCATAACATATTTCCTGAAACCTAGTAACAATAGCTTGTTATGTACAGGAGGTGAATTAAATGTTATTTTTCCAGAGTCCTATATGGCCCCTATAGGAAGACCCAAGAAGCAACTCAGTGGGTTGGGTACAATGGAGATGCCCATAATGAACTTGACCTAATGTCTTACTACATCCCAATGTGACTAGACTAAGGACCAAGTTCAGAAGAGTGGGAGCTGACTCCTCCAAACCTTCTTCAGCATGGATGGATCACTAATCTCAACTTGCCAGTGTAGTTGTGCAAGCATGCAATACATATGATTGAAAATTCTCAGTATCTATTTCCCAGGAAATTGCTAAAACTGGAAACTATGGAGCCTCCATCACGCGACAGCCATGAAATACCCAAATCATCGGTTTTCTGAAACCCTCAAACCAAAGGAGGGATTTCTGGGCTGTACCAAATGGAAACCTGGGAGAATATCAATAGTCTGATGACACACCAACATGACGAAAGAAACAAGCTATGCCTTAACCACATGAGAGACCAATAAGACAACTAATAAAGAACAAATGTGAAACAGGAAATTGGAATGTGACTCTCTGTTCTGTTTCTATCCACGGCTATGTATCCAATGCAGAGGTCTAACTAGTGCAGTTGCTCAGCTCAAAAATACAAGCAGTTGGAGAGGATGACCTTATCGTGATCAATGGCAACATTTTAAATTGGATCCATAGACTTTTACCACACTGTAGAATCTTCCAATCCAATTCCCAAAAAATGTAAAGAAAATTTTACAACAGAAAATGTTAAATCCACTTAAAGCCTCGATGGTAAATTAAAATAGTATGCACCGATTTGCTTGAGTGAAGCAAGAGCAATCAGAGTTATTAGCTCCAGCTGAGACTTGTCACATGTGTTCACAATTCAACAGGGGGGAGGGGTGGAAGATGTCCCCCACCACCCCCACAACATTCATTAATTAATGCCACAAATGACAAATTCAGATTTAGAGGTGGTGACAGCTCCTAGTCTTTCCTCTCAGAACAGTGTATTAAAAATGTTAAATTGTCAGGAAAATAGGGTCAAGGATAATTAAAGCCAGTTTTCGGAAAGCTTAAAAAAAATTGGAAAAAGGCAAATGAACAACTAGAGTAGAGATGAGTAGGCATTTTCAGTTAAGTTAGAAGTCAGAAAACAAAATCAAGAACTACATTGATACTTTGAGGGATTGAAGATTAAAATATACATGATTAGCTTTGCATTAGTTTTCTCTACTGAGGATGGTGCCACTGAGTCTGTATTATACATGCTGCATAGCTAAAACTGCTACACTATAAGTTCCTGCACACCTGTTGTGGGCGGAGCTTGCTCTGCTGCGCGCGCGGGGGGGGTGTCCGCGTACTGGCATTTTAACAAACTGCTGCTGGAGGACGTGCGGTTCCGGGATTCGTTTCGTCGGTTCTGGGCCGACTGGAGAAGGAAGCGGGGGAGCTTCCCCTCCTTGAGGCTATGGTGGGACATGGGCAAGGCTCACATCCGTCTCTTCTGTCAGGAGTACGCGAAGGGGTCGACCAAGAGGCAGGAGGCCCGGGTCGGGCGGTTGGAGAAGGAGGTGCTCGACCTGGAGTCCCGTCTCGGTCAAGTCGTCGAGGACCCGGCCCTGCGGAAGGTGTACGAAGAGAAGAAGGGCGTGTTGAAGGACCTGCAGCTCGTTGGGTCCCGAGGCACGTACGTGAGTTTGCGGATCCAGTTCCTGCTGGAGCTGGACCGCGGCTCCCCCTTCTTCTATTCGCTGGAAAAAAGACGAGGGGTCCATAAGCAGCTCTTGGGACTGCTGGCCGACGATGGATCTCTGGTCTTGGATCCGGAGGGAATCAGCGCGGAAACCCACGCTTATTACGAGGCTCTGTTCTCTCCGGATCAGTCCAGTGAGGATTTGCCCAGGGTTTTGTGGGAGGACCTGCCGAAGGTCGGCCCGGAGGGCGCCGAATAATTGGACGCTCCGCTAAGTCTTGCGGAGCTGACCGGTGCCCTCGGCCAAAGTCCCCGGCGCTGGACGGGCTGACCGTGGAGTTCCACAGGGCGTTCTGGGACGGCTTGGGGGGGCGGCTACGCGCGGGTCCTGGGGGAAAGTCTGCCGACTGGGGAGATGCCCCTCTCTTGGCGCAGGGCGGTCATTGTCCTGCTGCCTAAGAGGGGCGATCTCCGCCTACTTAAGAACTGGCGCCCAGTCTCCCTCCTCAGCACGGACTATAAAATTTTTGCCAGCGCCATGTCTGCTCGCCTTGGCACCGTGCTGGCCCACATGATCCACCCCGACAAGTCCTACACGGTCCCGGGCCGGACCATCCACGACAACATCCATCTGGTCCGGGACCTGGTCCACCATTCCCAGAGGGCTGGTCTGTCGGTCGCCTTCCTTTCCCTGGAACAGGAGAAGGCGTTTGACAGGGTGGATCACGAGTATTTCTTCGGGGCTCTGCACGCATTTGGGTTTGGGATGCATTTCGTCGCCCGGATCTGACTTCTGTACGCCGCCACGGAGTGTCTGATTAAAGTTAACGGGTCTTTGATGGCGCCCCTTCACTTCGGGAGGGGGGTGCGTCAGGGATGCCCCATGTCCGGTCAGTTATACGCCGTTTGCGTGGAGCCTTTCCTGCGCCTCTTGCGGAAGAGGTTGACGGGACTAGCTCTGCAAGGGCCGGGCATAGAGGTGGTCCTCTCGGCATACGCTGATGACGTGCTCCTCGCGGTCACGGATCCTGTCGACTTGCGGAGGATGCAGGAATGCCAGCAGATTTACTCGGATGCATCCTCCGCCCAGATCAACTGGGAGAAATGTTCTGGACTCCTGGTGGGTCAGTGGTGGCTAGACTCCCTGCCGGAGGAGTTCAGTCCCTTCGCCTGGAACACCACGCACCTCCTCTATTTGGGAGTCTACATTAGCCCTGCCGAGGACGCCTGGCCGGCGAACTGGCATGAGCTGGAGGCCAAAGTCACCGCTCGCCTAGGACGCTGGACAGGACTGCTCCGAGTGTTGTCCTACAGGGGTCGAGCGCTGGTCATAAACCAGCTGAGAGGTGGCTGCGATGTTGTGGTACCGGTTGGTCACTTTGATCCCTCCCCCTGCGTTTGTCGCCAAGATGCAGAAGAAGCTCATCGACTTCTTCTGGGACAAAAGGAAGCACTGGGTCTCTGCCGTGGTTCTGTGTCTCCCGCTTAGGGAGGGCGGTCAGGCGCTGGTGTGCCTTCGCACCCAGGCTGCGACTTTCCGTCTTCAGACGCTGCAGAGATACCTGTACGTCGAGAATCCTCCTAGATGGTGTGCGCTGGCAACGTATTTCTTCCGCCAGCTGCACGGCCTCAACTACGACACGCAGCTCCTTTTTGTGAAAGTGGGCGGTACGCGTCCCTGCTTGCGGGAGCTGCCTGTCTTCTACCAGGTACTGCTATGGGTTTGGAATGACGTCACTTCCAAGCGGAGCTCTCCCCCGTCAGGAGTGGCGGCTGTCCTTCGGGAGACGCTGCTCAGGAATCCGCACCTCCACGACCGCGGGTTCAGGTGGCTGGCGGAGCGTAGGTCTGTGCCTGGCAAGGTGACTAGAGTCAGGGACCTGCTCGATGACGGAGGAGCGGGCTGGATGGCGCCGGAGGAGCTGGCGCTGCGCCTGTCTTGGGCCAATGTCCGGCTCACGGTCAAAGCCATCGAGTCGCTGAAAGTGGCACTGGGCCCAGACTCCACTAGGTGTATCGAGGAGGCTCAAGCACGTGGGGCGATCCCGTCCGAACTCAACCCCGTTCGGACGGAATTCCTCATCGGCGCCTGAACTCGAAACCCCTCTTGGGAACCGGCGCCTCACAACTTGAGCCATCTCGAGGAAATACCCTCCGTGCCTTTTCATTCCGCACGGAGGTGTTTCCTGTACGGGCTGCTCCTGCACACTATCCACTTTGCCATCTTCGCCTGCCATCCAGACACGCCTTGGCATGCCATCTTGCCGTCCGGCGGAGTCGGAGGTCCCCAATGAAGGGCTCTCTACGCGAGAGACCTCCCTTGTTCTGTTGGGGACTTGGCCTGGAGGGTGTTGCATGGAGCAGTCCCGCGCAATATGGTTTTAATAGGTTCACGGACTCCCAGGCCGCCTGCCTTTTCTGCGGCCTGGAGGAGTCTGTGTTTCACGTTTATAAAGATTGTGAGAGGTTGCAGCCCCTCTTTCACTACTTGAAGGGGCTGCCACTCGGTTTTTGGCTGCACTTCAGTCCCACGCTCCTGATCTTTGGTCACCCGGTGCAGAGGCAAGCGGGCAGATCGGAGGACCTCCTCGTAGGACTGCTCCTGGGCCTGGCCAAGAAAGCCATCAATTGGTCCAGGCAGCGGGCGGTCGAGGGGGTCGTTCAGCCCGATTGCCTGCCTCTCTTCCGCGGTCATGTTCGCACCCGGGTGGCCCTGGAGATGGAGCACGTGGTGTCCGCTGGCACGCTTGAGGCTTTCCGCGACCGGTGGGCGCCGTGGGGAATGGAGTGCATTATCAACCCGGACAACCAAATTCTAATATAATTTGTTAAGTTTTGTTTAAAGTTTTATTAATTTACAGTCAATTTATTTTAAGTATGCATTCAAAGAGTACACTGAAAAGATGGACCAATATCGGGTGTAGTCTAAACTCAAGTAATGATTGCCACAACCATTTTTCACTACGCAAAGGGGAGGTTCATTGATGCTGCAGCACCTCATTCTCAGCATTGCTGGCTGTGCATCTGGCTCAGAGAGAGGAAGGAAGGAGAGTGGTGGTGTCTCTCTGAGACCAGGAAGAGGAAGAGGAGGAGCCAGAGACAAAGGCTGACTGCAGACCACCACCACCACCACTGCTGCTGCTGCTACTACTGAGGTGCCTGGAGAGAGAGGAGAGAGAGGACGGGAGAGGAGAAAGAAAGAACAAGAATAACATCAGAAGGGAGCATTCCCATCACTGCCTCCCTAATTGGCCTCCATTTCAGGAGAGGAAGAGAGGGGAGAGAACATCAACAACCAACAGACAACCATCATCTGTTTGGAAGGAGGGAGAACCATCTTTGAACATCTACAGGTGAGTGTTTTTGGTGCACTCTCCTAGAGACTTTGTATCATAGGCGGGGGAGGAAAGAAGAAAAGAAGAAGGCCGGAACATTGAGGGATGTGTGTGTGTGGCTCTTGCTAAAAACTAGGACACACACACCACTAATAAACACCCCTCCCCCATTGCCTGACCTGGGACAGCTGGAGCTGCCTAGGTGAAGTCTCCAATTTTATTTCATCTGTTGAACATCATTAAGACCTGGCGGAGGACTGAGCCTGGGCATCTGTAGCTATCCCAGGTGAAGACATCTTCTCCCCCCACCAGAAGACCTTCAACAAAGACTTTAAATTCCATCAGAGAGTGCACTCCTGCGAGCACCCACCCACCATCCAAAGTGGCAACCCCGCCCCTGCGGCCTCCCTCTTTCCCACCCTCTCTCTTTCTCTGCCTCTCTCTCTGAGAGGCACCTCATTCTATTACCTTAATTAATTGTCTATAGAGCAGAGGGGAGAAGGCCTCTCTCCCATCCAACCAACAAGGGGAGGTGTGTGCCTTCATTTAAACAGCTCCCCCTGCTCAAGGGAAGAAAAAAAACACCAAGGCCTAAATTAACATAATCAGGCCTGTCTCTTGGGGTGAGTGTAGCCCTTTAGAAAGGACACCCTGTAATGGCGACCCCATCTTCGCCGGTGGCGGGTTCAGCGAGGACATATGCGGGTGTGGCAGCCACAGCCACAGCTACTCCCACTGCTCCTGTTGCCCCATCACCCTTTCATCTTATAACCAAGAAAAATGGGGTGAAGAGCTACACTCACCCCAATATGACTATTGAGGCCTGCGTAAAAGCCATGGCTGGGGTTTGTGGGGGGTGGCGTGTGTGCCGTCAGCTTGCCTCTGACTGGGTTCCCGAGTGGTTCGAATCGCTCCCACACCCCTGGGTTCTAGACATCGGACTTAGGTACAGGCGGCGATACAGAATTGGAGTAGACAACTGGTTTGGTACAAGAAAACTGTATTTTTATTAAAAGGCACAATAAAATGAAAACACTGGAATAATTACTGGAATAGCTACAGGCATACAAGAGTACACTTAATTAGGGATGGGGAACACACGGCACATCGAGGGAAAAAAAATCACAGTATTACTTCCCTTACCCTTGTCCCACCCCTAATATCTAACTAATTGTGCTGTGAGGGGCCAGGGATTATGCTCACCAATAAGGGTTTCTGGACAAGTCGGATCCTGGCGATTAAGCCAGTTGCGGTTTTGGGATTCGCTCTTGGTGTCCTTTGGGGCCTGCCGTCGTCACGTGGTCCCAGGGTGCGGCGGTGGAGTCGTCTGAGTAAAGTACCCTCTTTTCCTCCATTGGAGATAGGGAGTAAAGTCTTTGTTGGGTACTTTATCTTGCAGAATGGAAACTTTAGGTTTTGTTCTTGTGGTGGTGGTCTGGTCGTCGAAGTTTTTGTTGCAGTTGGGGTTCGGTTGGCGGTCTTCGGTGTTGGCTTGGTCGCGGTGGCCTAGAGCATTACCTGTGCAGTGGTAATGATCCGAAGGTATGGTTTACCTGGCCCTTTGTTACCGCGGTGCTCGTGGTTGTCTGCTTCTTTGAGTTTCGAATATCTGTGGACCTGAGCGTGTGCCTGCTCGTCCCCCAACGCTTCTCCACACTGCCCTTCTCTGCCTTTCGTCAGCCTGCCTTAGTCTGCTTCTTCTTCTTCTACCCCTGCTTCATTCGTCAGCTTCGCTCATTCGCTTTGTTCGTTTGTTTTCTTTGGTTACCGGTGGGCCTACAATTATACTACTTCAGAGGTTGTTATCTGCGCGCCAAATCAGGGTGAGTTCTTTGCCGATTTTTGGCGGGCTTGTTAAAGTGATTATAGCCATTCACTTTAACTGCTTTTTGGGTGGTTGCCCCTTTGCTAAATGCTCTTTAATGTCCTGGTGTTTGTTATTCATAAAGTGAATCGGCATCTTCCTGGCTCGGTAGCCAGTTTAAACTGTAAGCGATTATTTATGCAAAGGTTTGATGGGTTCAAGATTAAGTCTTTCCTGAGTTGATTGGTTTCAAAATGAAGAATGCGTATTCTGCATCATCTATTGTCTGGCTTCAGCTCTCACAGGCCCCGGCATTTCATTTGATCTGCCATTTCTGCGGTGCCCTGCTTTCCAATCTTGCAGGCTTCTGCCACGAGGTCCAGAAGCCATTTTGTTTAGGGTTCCCTTATAACTTCGTCCTTCAGGGTCCCTTTATTAATAACTCTGGGGAATGTGGGAATTTTGAAAACCCTACACTCCCCCCTGTTGATACTAAACTCGCTTTAAGTATCATACCTACGAAGGTGAGCAAAATTCCGACCCTCCACAGCCAATCTTCCCCGTAATTAACTATCTATAATCCCATGACACATGCATTTCCCATTCTTCAAAAATGTAGTGTACATAAGCATACATAGGAAAATTACAATTGTTTACACACATAAAGCATGGAGTGGGTCCAACACCCCTGCACTACTTGGTACATACACATCTTTATTAAAAATAACACGTCAAAATCTTTATTAAAAATAACAAAACACACAAAAAAAAACAACAATCTTTATTCAAAAATACAAAATAAAAGATTCAAACAGGTGTATCTCCCTCCACCTTAACATAATGCACTTTCCACGTCCTTTGGTTTCGGAATTCTAGTATTTGGCCTTTTCCCTTGCACTGAGCGCACACTAAGTACAATACTATTCCCAGCTGGCAAACCACGAGGATGTGGGAAGCCATGCTAACCCATGAAGGGACCTCTATAGTTTCAAAAATGTCCCACCAGGGTGGAACTACAATGTCCAATATCTTGGCCCCTATCTCTACTGTCTTCTGCTCTAATGTGTAGAAATGTTTTTATGAGACGATTACTGCTTTTAGTATCTTGGTAAGATGTTCTGGGAGAGGGGGTATTTCGTAGCCAAAACGCGCTACATATTTTTGCAGGTTGGTGAAATTCTCTTTTACAGTGAGGTGAACAGTGGAGGGTTCAGGAATGGGGACAATTCGTTCCTGGGCCATTTGAACTTCTGCCTCGGGTTTAAAGCAGAAACTGCTGTCACTTACTGGACACCAGCTATGCTGTCCATGCTTGTAGTGGGGTGCACCTGTGGTAACACAATATGTCCCACCTCCTATATATGCTACCTGTGGGGGAACATGGTCTTGTGCCATTACCTCCATGGTACAGTTTATAGGCTTTGCGCCAGCAGCTTTAAACCCGCACAGTGGTTTAGAATAGGCGTTCAAGTGCTGGGGACACAGTATTATGTGTGCTCCCCGGCTCCAGCACCCCGAGAGGTCAGTACCTGTCATAGCATGCTCCCACTTTATGACATAAGGTGGGACCACTGTGAAACGGATGTGTGCACCCCCTTGGATGACTCCAATGTTCTCTACCCTGTATACCGGTGTGGGTCGGGCTGTCCCACCCATGACCGGCATCCTCACTACAATCCCCATGATCGTGTGGTTGGAACGTCCACAATCTACTGGGACAGGGTAGGCCTCAGAAGTTAGCCGGAGTTGACATGGGCTTATTGCATTCTCAAACGGATGGAGGGCTGCGAGGTGCTTGTTGCTGATCAAGGAGGGGACTAAACCCTGTTTTAAATCCTCCAGGTTACTGCGGCCCTTGCCCAGCAACCATGCCCCATACAGTACGCACTCCTCGTTCTGTGCAGCCTGATCTGAAGCATTCCTGTCCTCTCTTATAAGGGCATTTACAGTCTTTGCGTGCTTCTCCAGCTCAGCAATAATCTCTTTTAAATGGACCATCATAGCCTGGTCCTTGTGTAACTCTGAGGATACTACTGTATTTTCATCCATTAAGATTTTCCGCAACTGTGTTTTCAAACCGTTTATCTGTGTCTGTAATTCTATGTCATCCAGGCTGTTTATGACAGAGGATCCTGTGTTAAACGCTGTGTAAACATCATTCCAGGTTCCCCTTCTTTGTCTCCCCACACTACCAAAATACTCATTGTGTGTAGTGTACAGTTCGGTTTTGTCTACATTGGCAAAATCGAACTCGTAGAATTTCCTCAAGATTTCTTTTAACAGGGCCTGGTATAGCTGCTCTGTCTCTTTGGGGCACCACTCAGGTAAGTGTACATCGGTGAGGTTCAGGATCACGGAAGCTACTACGTAGTGTACCCACTGGTATATCACCTTTTCCGTCGGCACTAGTGCCAGCCCATTCCCTGGTCCCTTGGTGGTGGCAGGGCACCTCTCTATGTATGTCCTTGCTGCCTGGGTCATGGGCAGGGGTTTTCGGGCGCGTTCCATGAGTTCAGTGGCTTTGACTGGGGCTGGGTAATGTGGGACTATGCAAGTGTGTAGGTGGGAATCCCAAATCCACCCCCTTCCCCTTATCCTGCCATGATACGGAGAAGATGATGGATATGCCTGTGGGGCAGGCCCTTTGTGACCCCCACATACAGACATAAACTCCTTGTTCCAACTCCCACCACTTATCCCAGCATACTCTAGTTCCCCCTTGGGTCCCTGTGACCGTCCAGTAGGTGCCGTTCCCCAGTCGTACCCAGTCAGCTGTACAGTACCCCATGTCTGTGCTCAGCTTCCTGAGCCACCACCACCTTCCCAGGGGAATCTGTCCTCTGCAGGTCAGGCACACGCGTTTCCGCGCGGTGACCCCGACCCGTGAGGCCACAACCTGTATGCTGGGGCAGGGGAGGGAGGCCTCCCCGGAGGTGAACCCGGTCTGGCTGGAGTACCGGGAAGAGTTGGATCCCAGCCACCCTGGCCATCTTCCCTCATGGGGATAGATAGCGAGCTCCTCCACGCCTCGTTCGCCGCCCCCAGCAGTCACAACCGGTGCTCTCTCTCCTGAGCACCCATAGATGTGGGAGTCCTCCACGTCACCTCACTTCCCAGTGCTCACTCCTATCAGGGCGAGTAGGAATATGCCCCCCTTCATCTCGAAATCCCTTCTGTAAAGAGACACAAGAGCATATAGCCAGGTCCCGAGAAGATTCTCTGGCTTGAGTAAAGCATAGTCGAGTCTTGCGACCTCGACCCAATACAAACATTCTTTAACAAACAATAATACTTAAACTACCAATCACCTCGTATAAACTTAAACTAACAGCCAAACTTAACAGTAACTGAAATTACATTACAGAAACTACGTACATCCGCCGCCCATCTCTGGGCGGCCAGGCTAATCCCTGTTCAGGCTGCAGCACACTACTCCCTTCGGTGTGGCTGCTCTGTTCTGTTCTTTCGGTCCCTCGCAGCCTGCGGCTGCTGGCTGGGAACCTCTGCCCTCAGATTGATCTCTGACTCGAGAGGCTGCCCTTTTAAACTGGGGAGCTGGTGACCACGGTTTCCTTGGCCGTAATGTTCGTGGGGACCTTCTAGGGACTTTGGCTGGTGGGGTTTTTCTGGCTGGTGGTTCTTTAACACGAGCCACTGCCCCCTCCGGTGTGGTCTGTGGGCTTTCCACTACTGCTGGCTGGGGATTTTCATCCTCAGGCTTTATCTCTCCTAAACCTGTGCTAGGGGCAGGTAACTCTTCGTAGCCTGGTGCTGCAGGCTGAGGGTCCTCGCCCTCAGGTCCCACCTCGTCTTAATCTGGGTCAGGGGCAGGGTCTTCGCCCTCACCTCCCACCTCATCTAAATCCCAGAAGAGTGGGGGAGTGTCCCAAACGGTGGGCGGGATGGCTCCTCCCTGTAACGTCCGTGTGTAATTGAGACACGGACTGCAGGAGTTGGTTATAACAGGTGTTTACTGAATGGAGACAAAACTGGAACTACTATACAAAGTTACTGCACAGGCTTATATACCGGGGTGGTCACTACTGGTACTGCAGTATACAGGGGCTGCAGAATATAGTTCCTTCTTCAAAGTACATACACTACAATTCCTCCCCTTTTAGCTAAACAGTACATAACATTTGATTAATAATTAAATAACATATTTACAATTACAGTTGCTATATACATTAGCTGAAGTTAAGCAATTATAAATTCAGTCTTTGAGGAGGCTTCCTGATTCTGTCCGGATAACGCCTCTTTGGGGTATCAGGTTCTTCTGGCAAAGTTGATTCGGGATCAACGTCGTTGTTTGGTTCGTCTGCTTCCAATATCACCGATTCTGAGGTAGATGCAATTGGTACTTCGGTTTCATCACCAGGTGTATCGGATCGTGGTGTGGAATTGACGTTTTCCAGTGACTCTAGAATCTGGTCAGCATGGCGTCTTACAATGCTCTCTCCAACATCCACGGTATACATTAGAGGTCCTTGCCATGTGCAGATCGTTCCTGGCTTCTCAGACTTATTGTTTAACATTTTCTTCATGACAGGAACGATGGGTGTCACCCACTCACTCCAGTCTACCTTCGTTAGCACGCCTGCATTCTCCAGATTCTCCAGCTCTGCCTCGACGGCTGGGCGAATTGCATACTGTAGTTTATGTGCTTTAAGTCAGAACTACTTTTTACAGCTCCTGTATACTGTAGTACCGGCAGTGACCACACCGGTATATAAGCTGTGCACATGCCTCTGTACCCCAGTGTAGAGATTACCCTCCTCCAGTAAAGACCTGTTATTTGTTTATGTACAGCATCCGTGTAATTATTTATCCACTGAACCATGGATCTAACAGTGGCGACGAGTGTTGATGCGAATCTACCTGCAACATAAAAAAAAATAGTCAAGTCCAGGAACACGGGCGTCGACCGCAAGCAATCGCCCAGCAGTCAGGCAGAGATCCAACTTCACTGGGGAGGCTGTGGAGAGCCAGGCTTGGTTCCCCAGCCACAACGAGCAGTAAGAGACCGATGACAGGTCCAGAGCAGACCCTTCCCGAGCAGCAGCGGCTGGAGCCGACCGACGGCAGAGAGAGAGAGCTGGGCAGCGTCAACGGGGTAAGAAAGAGGGTGAAGAGAGCAGGGCGCAGCCGGGGGTTGATCACCGAGCGGCGTCGAGGAAAAATACTGCAAACCGGAGAGAGAGAGGGTAACAAACAGCCGGGTTCTAGACTGAGCGGCGTCGACAAATATCAAGAGAAGAATGCGCAGAGCACAGCCAGGGATCACGGGCTGATCAGGGTCCGCAGGGCGAAGCAAGGGGAGACGCCATTTAGCCGCGGAGAAGCAGGGAGAGCGCGGGAGGCGCCATTGAGCCGCGGAGAAGAAGGAAGAGCGCGGGAGATGCCATTTTGCGAAGCCGCAGCGGAGAAGACGGGCGAGCGCGGGAAGGAAGGAAAGCGCGGGAGATGCCATTTAGTGCCAGCGGAGAAGAAGGGGAAGCGCGGGAGGCGCCATTGGTGATAGTTAACGCACAACCAAGGATGCCGAAGAGTGGCAGTATCTCTACGTTCGACAATGAAGTCGAAGATTGGGCGACATATGTGGAACGTATTGAGGTGTACTGCAGGGCGAATGAAGTGCCAGATGCTAATAAAGCACTAGTTCTGTTAAATTCCATGGGTGCAAAAACTTATGGGTTACTGCAAAATCTAATAACCCCAGAGAAGCCGGTAAACAAGAATTTTGAAAGCATAGTAGAAATCCTACAGGGCCACTTAAACCCCACACCGCTGCTGATAGCAAAACGATTTAAGTTCCATAAAAGGAACCAACACAAAGACGAAAGCAATGCTGAGTACCTAACGGAACTGCACAAGCTATTGAAATACTGCCAGTTTGGAGCGGGACTAGCAGACACGTTAAGGGACAAGTTTGTGTGTGGTCTACAAAGTGAAGGAACCCAGAAACGGCTTCTACCAGAAAAGGACTTTACGCTGGACAAAGCTTTCAGTATGGCAGTATCACACGAAGCAGCCGCAAGGGGCGCTGCAGAGATACAACGGAGACCGCAAGAATATGGCACCAACAACATGACCTATGGAACAGGGAAGTGCTATCGCTGCGGCAGAACAACACATGACCAGAAAGATTGTTGGTTCAAGGACCAAGTGTGCAGACAGTGTGGGAAAGCAAGACACATAGCAAGAGTCTGCAGGTCTGGGAAGAAAAACAACAGTAAGAAATCTCCACAGGAGAAGTACAAAAAGGTACACCAGATGATGGACAGTGGTTCAGATGAACAGAAAAGTGACACAGACTCCGGAAGCAAGGAGCTGGGTTGTCTGAAACTACATAATGTAACCGAAATGGAGGATCACGAGACTATCTGGGTTACACTCAAGATAGACGGAGTCCAAGTGGAAATGGAATTGGACAGAGGGTCAGCTCTAACAGTCATAAATCAAAGAGACTACAAGCGGCTATTTTCACACATACCCTTGAAAGCTACAGAGATTGTCTTGAAGATGTATACGGGGCAAAAAGTCTACCCCAAAGGAAAAATAAGGGTGAAAGTGACATATAAAGGTCAGGAAATACCTAAAATGGATATATATGTATTGCCAAATGGAGGACCACCACTGCTAGGATGTGAATGGATCCAGAAAATACATTTAGATTGGCATTCCATACAGGCACTGAAGGTGGAGGCCAAAAAGGATGACGACATCACACCTGGACGACTGTCAAAAATGCTAACTGACGCAAAAGAAGTGTTCCAGGAGGGACTAGGAACACTAAAAGGAATAACAGCAACAATTAAAATAGAGGATAATGCAAGCCCAAAGTTTCTGAAGGCCAGACCAGTGCCTTATGCGATCAGACCAGCGGTTGAAGCAGAGCTGGAAGGGTTGGAACATTCAGGAGTACTGTCCAAAGTGGACTGGAGCGAGTGGGCTACACCCATCATTCCTGTAATGAAGAGGTCGTTGAGTAATATGCCTGGGGAACCAAAGAAGGTCCGCATCTGTGGGGATTTTAAGGTGACAGTGAACCCAGTCCTTCACACGGTGCAATATCCGCTTCCACGAATTGATGATATTTTCGACTTGCTATCTGGTGGTAAACGCTTCACCAAAATTGATCTAGCCTAGGCGTACTTGCAAATGGAGGTAGAAGAAGCTTCGAAACATTACCTTACGATCAACCCCCATATAGGTCTCTATCAATACAACTGGCTGGTGTTTGGAGTAGCCTCGGCTCCGGCGATCTGGCAAAGGGCGATGGATCAGGTCCTGCAAGGGATTCCAGGGACCCAGTGTTATTTGGACGACATCTTGGTCACGGGCGAAAATGACGGTGATCACCTCGCTAACTTGGAGAAGGTACTCGCCAGATTAAAGGAATATGGGCTACGAGCTAATCGCCACAAGTGCGAGTTTTTCCAGAAACAGATCTCGTATTGCGGCCATGTCATCGATGAAGAGGGGTTACATAAGTCCCCTGACAAGATAGAGGCAGTAGTCAAGGCTCCAGCACTGGAAAATGTGTCACAACTGAGGTCGTTCCTCGGGCTGGTAAACTATTACCACAGGTTCTTGCCAAATTTGTCTACGGTATTACACCCGCTGAACACCCTACTGCAAACAGGGGTACCATGGAAGTGAGATGACGAACATAGACGAGCTTGCCAGAAGTGTAAAGAATTGATCACATCAAAAGAGGTGTTGGCCCATTTCAACCCAGCACTACCAATTCGTTTGGCATGTGATGCATCACCCTACGGCATTGGAGCGGTGCTGTCGCACAAATTCCTGGATGGGTTGGAGAGGACAGTAGCCTTTGCATCTCGGTCACTAACCTCAGCTGAGCGCAACTACGCCCAGATTGACAGGGAGGCCTTCAGCCTAGTATGGGGAGTAAAAAAATTCAACCACTATCTGCATGGACAGAAGTTCACCTTGCTGACTGACCACCAACCACTTGTCTCCATCTTTAATCCTAAGAAGGGTGTGCCAGTAATGACTGCACAGCGGTTACAAAGATGGTCCCTGTTTCTAGGGACGAATCAATATGAAATAGAATATAAAGGCACGAAACAGCATGGGAACGCTGATGGGCTATCGCGCCTGCCACTGCCAACTGTGGAGGAAGCACCAGCAGTGGACCCTATCGAGATATTTTATTCATCGATAATTGAACGATTGCCAGTAACAAACGCGGATATAGAGAAGGAGACCCGCAATGATCCGACGCTGTCACGGGTATATGAATTGACGGTGAGGGGATGGCCAACACATGGCGACTCACTGTTGCCAGCATTCTCATCCAGAAGAGAACAGCTGTCAGTATGCCAGGGGACAGTGATGTGTGGATCCAGAGTGGTGATTCCACCCAAGTTAAGGGAGAGAGTGCTAAATGAGCTACATGAAGGTCATCTGGGGGGAGTGAAAATGAAAAGCCTAGCTAGGGCTTATGTGTGGTGGCCGGGAATCGATCAACAAATCGAAGACCTAACTAAGAGCTGCTTAGGATGCCAGAAGGTCCAAAATGCACCACCACATGCCCCTCTACACCCATGGGAGTGGCCCTCCTCTCCATGGCAATGGGTGCACATTGATTTCGCTGGTCCATTCATGGACTCAATGTTCTTAATAGCAGTGGATGCTCATTCAAAGTGGCCTGAGGTGATAAAGATGTCTTCAACCACTACAGAGAAAACGATTGCAGTCCTATGGACCATATTTGCAAGAAACGGGTTGCCAGAGCAGATCTGCACTGATAATGGACCACAGTTTGTGTCCGACGAGTTCCAAAAATTCATGAAAAGGAATGGGGTAAGGCATTACACATCCGCCCCGTATCATCCAGCCACCAATGGATTGGCTGAGAGGTTCGTACAAACCTTTAAGAAGGCGATAAAGGCCATGTGCGATGAGGAAATTCCACTACAGCATAAGATGGACAATTTCTTATTAGCCTACCGAAACGCGACACATGCAGTTACCAACCAGACCCCGGCCATGATGTTCTTTAACCGAAGGTTGAGATCTCGTCTGGACTTGCTCAGACCAAATGTGCGAAGAAATGTTGAGGACAAACAATTCCAGCACATCAACGAGAAGCCGACAAGGAGCTTCAATGTAGGGCAACCAGTCTTGGCCCGGGACTATCGAACAGAGAAGTGGCAACCCGGAACGATATGTACAAGGCAGGGGCCATTAATGTACACAGTGGATGTCGGGGAGAACATTGTGAGACGCCACGTCGATCAGATCTGAGCATCACAGGAATGCGTCAACCCCATGTCTCGAGTACCTGGGGATGAACCCGACATACCGGTAGTATCTACTTCAGACCCCGTAGCAGTGGAACCCAATGAACTACCCGAGGAAAGGGGGTCAGAATCGCCTCTGCACCAAGAACAAGAACCTCCGGAAAGGCGCTATCCCAAAAGGGTCAGGAAGCATCCCCAAAGACTGAATCTATAAATGGACTTTTGTATTGAATGTACATGTAAAAATGTAATTGTTATTTGAATATTAAGGGGGTATTATTAATCTAAAAAGGGAGGAATTGTAGTGTATGTGCTTCAAGTCAGAACTACTTTTTACAGCTCCTGTATACTGTAGTACCGGCAGCGACCACACCGGTATATAAGCTGTGCGCATGCCTCTGTACCCCAGTCTAGAGATTACCCTCCTCCAGTAAAGACCTGTTATTTGTTTATGTACAGCATCCGTGTAATTATTAATCCACTGAACCACGGATCTAACACATACGGTACCAGTCTTGCTTTGAAAAACTTGGGAATTGCATTCTCTTCTATTTTTATCGAGGCGGTTACGCCTTTAAGAGTTCCCAGTTCTTGTTGAAATACCTCTTTAGCGTTAGCCAAGATTTTTGACAATCGTCCAGTTGTGACGTCGTCTTCCTTTTTACCAGCCACCGTCAGTGCCTGAATGGAGTGCCAGTCTAAACTTATCTTTCTGATCCATTCACATCCCAATAACGGTGGTCCACCATCTTGCAGTATGTACAGATACAATTTCTGTATTTCCTTGCCGTTGTATTCGACAGGCACCCTTATTTTCCCTCTGGGGTATACTTTCTGCCCCGTGTATGTCTTCAAGACAATGGATGTGTCTTTCAAGGGTATGTGTGAGAATAGCCGCTCGTAGTCTCGTCGATTCATGACGGTCAGGGCTGATCCTGTATCCAATTCCATTTTTGATTTGGGACCCTGCTATCGTGAGGGTGACCCAAATGGTTCGGTGATCCTCTTTTGTGATTACGTTGTGTAGTTTGAGACAGCTTAGTCTCTTGTTTCCGGATTCACTATCGCTCTTCTGGTCTTCGGAACTACTGTCCGTCATCTTTTGTACTTTCCTGTACTTTTCCTTAGTAGTCTTTTTGTTGTCGTTAGTCTTCTTCCCGTCCTGCAAACTCGTGCAATGTGTCCCATCTTTCTGCATTGCCTGCATGTTTTGTCCTTGGACCAGCAGTCCTTCTGGCCATGGGTTGTTCTGCCGCAGCGATAACATTTTTCCAATCCCCGTGTCATTTCATGGGTGTCGTATTCCTGTGGCTTTTGCTGTATTTCTGCAGCTCCCCTTGCTGCTGCTTCGTACGATACTGCCACGCTGAAAGCCTTATCTAGCGTCAGCTCTTTCTCTGAGAGTAACCTCTTCTGGGTTCCTTCACTCAGGAGTCCACAGACAAATTTGTCCCGTAGGGTATCTGCCAGTCCTGCTCCGAACTGGCAGTGCTTTGATAGCTTGCATAGTTCCGTAAGGTAATCCGCATTGCTCTCATCTTTATGCTGATTTCTCTTGTGGAATTTAAATCTTTCTGCTATAAGCAGCGGTGTAGGATTTAGGTGTTCCTGTTGGATATCAACAATTTCGCTTAAACTCTTCGCCATCGGTTTGACTGGAGTGATCAGGTTCCGCAATAGGCCGTACATTCTTGCGCCCATTAAGTTTAGTAGTACCGATGCCTTTTTCTCATCGGCTACTTCATTTGCCTTGCAATATACTTCGACTCTTTCCACATACGTGGCCCAGTCTTCTATTGCATTATCGAAGGCAGTGATATTGCCAGTCTTTGGCATCTTGGAGATCTAAGATGGCGCCTCCCGCGCTTTGCCTTCTTCCCCGATTGAACAAAATGGCGCCTCCTGCGCTTTGCCTTCTTCCCCGCTGGATTAAGATGGCGCCTCCCGCGCTTTCTGTCTTTTCCGCTGCTGCTAGCGCTGTTGCTGGCGTTTTTATGCCTTGATGGCGATGCCCTATGGTCTTCGTGCGCTTCCCCCCGCGCTGCTGCCAACGCCGCTCTCCGCGGTCCCCGTGGCAAACTGTAGCTCCTCGTGGCTTTCTGCGCTTCTATTTTCTTTTCTTTTAATTACTGTTCCCGTTCTCATAGCAGACCCTATGGGACACTTACCTCCCTCTTCTCGGGTCTGTACGCTGCCCGGCTTCGTAGCACCGGCCGCGCCCTGTGTGCTCCACCCTCTCTCTCTCTCTCCTCTTCCCGACAACGCTGCTCGGCCCCGTTGAAAAGCCACCCGATCGAGCTCGAGCCCACCGCAGCCCAGGAAGGATCAGTGTACTACCTGCCACCAGCCCGATTAGCTGGAACACCATAGACTGGATAACCAAGCCCAGCTCTCGACAGCCTCTCCTGCAAATCTTCGAATTCGATGAATCAGAGGGCGGTTGCCCACGGTCGACGCCCGTTTCTTCTGTTCGTTTTTTTTTTCTTTTTGGAATTCTTCCTTCTGGCCTCGACCTCTAACAACTTCGCTTCAGGGATGGATCCTCGTGAGGTGGTGCAGAACTGTAGGTAAGTTCGGATCTGTTCGTCGCCAGTGTAACGTCCGTGCGTAATTGAGACACGGACTGCAGGAGTTGGTTATAACAGGTGTTTACTGAATGGAGACAAAACTGGAACTACTATACAAAGTTACTTCACAGGCTTATATACCGGGGTGGTCACTACTTTTTTTCTTCCTTTCTGATGTCAAGGATCGTAAGCTTCATCAACTCTTGGACACTAACGCCCCTCCAGAACCTTCTTCCCCGTTACTTTCCTCTGATCCCATCCCATCTTCCAATCTCACCCCCTGCCGTGTTGTCACTATCCCCTCTGACCTTCCCCGCTCTGACCCTAAACGATCAGTCCTCAGCAAAAGCCTGAGCTTCATCCCCTTACGCCCCCATCTGAATGAATTTTGAGCTCAACACGATGCTGTGCTCTTCTTCCGTCGCCTTCATCTCCGTGCCCACTTCTTTGGCCAGGAGTCTTCCCCCCGCACGGTTGATCCTTTCTCCCGCTTTCTAAATTCTCGTTTAACTTGGACCCCTCCCTCTGGCCTCTTACCCTCTCTAGATCTTTTCATTGCTAACTGCCGACGTGACATCGGCCGTCTCCATTTCTCTGCTCCCCTCTCTCACTCCAACCTAACTCCCTCTGAACTTGCAGCACTCCGTTCTCTCCGATCCAACCCTAACATTATCATTAAACCTGCTGTTGTTGTTTGGCAAACCGACCTCTACCGTGCGGAAGCTGAACGCCAACTCTCCAACACCTCCTCCTACCTCCGCCTGGACCATGATCCCACTAGCAAATATCAAGCCATTGTTTCCAAGTGTGTCACTGACCTCACCTCCTCTGGAGATCTTCCCTCCATGACCGCCAACCTCATAGTCCCCCAACCCCGCACAGCCCGCTTCTACCTCCTTCCCAAGATCCACAAACAGGACTGCCCTGGTAGACCCATCGTTTCAGCCTGTTCTTGCCCCATGGGACGGGATTAATTAAAAATGTCCTAGTAAAGGATCCCCTTGGAATGAGTGACCATAACATGTTTGAATTCCATATTCAATTAGAGGGTGAGAAGGTTGGATCGCAAACAAGCGTGCTAAGCTTGAATAAAGGAGACTATGAAGGTATGAGAGCAGAATTGAGTGGAGTGGATTGGGAAAATAGATTAAAGGGTAAGACGATACATGATCAGTGGTGTACATTTAAGGAGTTATTTTACAACTTCCAAAAAATATATATTCCACTGAGAAGAAAAGGGTGTAAAAGAAAAGACAGCCATCCATGGCTAAGTAAAGAAATTAAGGATAGTATTCAACTAAAAACAAGGGCATATAAGGTAGCCAAATCTAGTGGGAGGATAGAGGATTGGGAAAACTTTAAAAGACAGCAAAAAATAACAAAAAGATTGATTAAGAAAGGGAAGATAGATTCTGAAAGTAAATTAGCAAAAAATATAAAAACAGATAGTAAGAGTTTTAATAGTTATATAAAAAGAAAAAGGGTGGCTAAAGTAAATGTTGGTCCCTTAGAGGATGAGACCGGGAAATTAATGGTGGGAAATATGGAGATGGCAAAAACACTGAATGAATATTTTACATCAGTCTTTACAGTAGAAGACACTAAGAATATCCCAACACTGGACAAACAGGGGGCTAAAGGGGGGGAGGAGCTAAACACGATCAAAATCACGAAGGAAGTGGTACTCGGTAAAATAATGGGACTCAAGGTGGATAAATCACCTGGACCTGATGGCTTACATCCTAGGGTCTTGAGGGAAGTGGCGGTAGGGATTGTGGATGCATTGGTAATAATTTTCCAAAACTCCCTGGACTCGGCAAAGGTCCCGGCAGACTGGAAAGCTGCAAATGTAACACCCTTATTTAAAAAGGACAGTAGACAGAAGGCTGGAAACTATAGACCGGTTAGCCTAACATCTGTGGTAGGTAAAATTTTGGAGTCCATTATTAAGGAGACAGTAACAGGACATTTGGATAATCATAATTTAATAGGACAAAGTCAGCATGGTTTTATGAAGGGGAAGTCATGTTTGACAAATTTGCTGGCGTTCTTTGAGGAAGTAATGTATAGGGTGGATAAAGGGGAACCAGTGGACGTAGTGTATTTAGACTTCCAAAAGGCATTTGACAAGGTGCCACACAAAAGATTATTGCTTAAGATAAAAAATCACGGGATTGGGGGTAATATTCTGGCATGGATAGAGGATTGGCTATCTAACAGAAGGCAGAGAGTTGGGATAAATGGTTCATTCTCAGACTGGCAATCAGTAGCTAGTGGTGTTCCGCAGGGGTCAGTGCTGGGTCCCCAACTCTTTACAATCTGTATTAACGATTTGGAGGAGGGGACCGAGTGTAACATATCAAAGTTTGCAGATGATACTAAGATGGGAGGGAAAGTAATGAGTGAGGAGGACATAAAAAACCTGCAAGGGGACATAGACAGGCTAAGTAAGTGGGCAGAGATTTGGCAGATGGAATACAATACTGGAAAGTGTGAGGTTATGCACTTTGGCAGGAAAAATAGTAGAGCAAGTTATTATCTTAATGGCAAGAAACTGGAAAGTATTGAAGTACAAAGGGATCTGGGGGTCCTGGTGCACGAAACCCAAAAGGTTAGTATGCAGGTGCAGCAAGTGATTAAGAAGGCCAATGGAATGTTGGCTTTCATTGCTAGGGGGATAGAATATAAAAATAGGGAGGTATTGCTTCAGTTGTACAAGGTATTGGCGAGACCGCACCTGGAATACTGCGTACATTTTTGGTGTCCATACTTAAGAAAGGACATACTTGCTCTCGAGTCAGTACAAAGAAGGTTCACTCGGTTAATCCCGGGGATGAGGGGATGAACATATGAGGAGAGGTTGAGCAGATTGGGACTCTAATCATTGGAGTTCAGAAGAATGAGAGGCGATCTTATTGAAACATATAAGATTGTGAAGGGGTTGGATCGGGTGGATGCGGGGAAGATGTTCCCGATGATGGGTGAAACTAGAACTAGGGGGCATAGTCTTAGAATAAGGGGCTGCTCTTTCAAAACTGAGATGAGGAGGAACTACTTCACTCAGAGGGTGGTAGGTCCATGGAATATGCTGCCCCAAAAAGCTGTAGAAGCTACATCATTAATGGTTCCAACACCATCATCAAGTTTGCAGATGACACCACAGTAGTAGGCCAGATCACCAACAATGATGAGTCAGCCTACAGGGAGGAGGTCCAGCATCTTGTGAAGTGGTGCGCCGACAACAACCTGGCCCTTAACACCAAGAAAGCAAAGGAAATAATCGTGGACTTCAGGAAGTCCAAAGGCGGAAGTCACACCCCCATCCACATCAATGGGGCGGAGGTGGAAAGGGTGGCCAGCTTTAAGTTCCTCGGAGTCCACATCACGGAAGACCTCTCCTGGTCCCTCAACACCTCCTCTCTGGTGAAGAAGGCCCAGCAGCGCCTATATTTCTTGAGGAGGCCGAAGGGATGTAATCTGTCACCCCCGATCCTCTCTAACTTCTACCGCTGCACTATAGAGAGCATCCTGACAAACTGTATCACGGTATGGTACGGCGGCTGTAGCTCCCATGACCGGAAAGCCCTGCAGCGGGTAGTCAAAACTGCCCAACGCATTACCGGCACCCGGCTACTGACCATAGAACATATATATCAGAAACGCTGCCTACGGAGGGCACGGACCATCATCAAAGACCCTACCCACCCCAGCCACAGTCTGTTCGCCCTCCTACCATCTGGAAGACGCTACAGATGCATTCGCACCCGTACGACCAGATTTAGGAACAGCTTCTTTCCCAGGGCTGTCATCCTACTGAACTCCACAAATAAACACTAAAGCCTGCACATCTGCCGATGCACTTTATTCACTTTATTATGGTCATATTTATGCTAATATATATGTACAAATGTATGTTGAAATGTTTAAGTGTCCTAATCCAAATTGTACACTCTCGGGAGCCACAAGCCTACATTTCGTTGTACTGCACTTGTGCACTAACAATGACAATAAAAGTTGATTTGATTTGATTTGATTTGAAATTTAAAACAGAAATAGACAGTTTCCTAGAAGTAAAGGGAATTAAAGGTTACGGGGAGCGGGCAGGAAATTGGACATGAGTCTAGGTTCGGATCGGTCATGGCCCTGTAGGTAGCGGAGCGAGCCCAGGGGCCATGTAGCCTGATCCTGCTCCTATTTCGTGTGTCTAATTCTGTTAGATTCAGGAGATGGTTCTGGGATAGTGGATTGGCGGTTAGGATCAGATCAGCCATGATCTTATTGAATGGCGGAGCAGGCTCGAGGGGCCGATTGGCCTACTCCTGCTCCTATTTCTTATGTTCTTATGTTCTTATCTCTTCCCATCTCGACTCTTTTTTCTCCCCTTGTCCAGTCTCTTCCCACCTACATTTGCGACTCTTCCGACGCCCTCCATCACTTTAACAGTTTCCAGTTTCCTGGCCCCAACCGTCTCCTTTTCACAATGGACGTCCAATCCCTCTACACCTCCATCCCCCACCAGGACGGCCTTCGGACGCTCCGTTTCTTCCTTGAACAGAGGCCCAACCAGTCCCCATCCACCACCACCCTCCTCCGCCTGGCTGAACTTGTTCTCACATTGAACAACTTCTCCTTTGACTCCACTCACTTCCTCCAAATTAAAGGTGTTGCTATTGGAACCTGTGTGGGCCCTAGCTATGCCTGCCTGTTCATGGGATATGTGGATCATTCTTTGTTCCAGTCCTACTCAGTTCCCCTCCCTCATCTCTTTTTCCGGCACATCGATGACTGTATTGGTGCCGTTTCCTGCTCTCGCCCTGAACTAGATAAGTTCATTCACTTTACTTCCAATTTCCACCCTTCCCTCACCTTCAGATGGTCCATCTCCGACTCTTCCCTTCCCTTCCTTGACTTCTCCGTCTCCATTTCTGACGATCGGCTTTCGACTAACATCCACTACAAGTCCACCGACTCCCACAGCTACCTGGACTACACTTCCTCCCACCCCGCTTCCTGTAAGGACTCTATTCCATTCTCCCAGTTTCTCCGTCTCCGCCGCATCTGTTCTGACGATGCCACCTTCCATACCAGTGCTTCCAACATGTCTTCCTTTTTCTTCAACCGAGGATTCCCCTCTACTGTGGTTGACACGGCCCTGGACTGTGTCCGTTCTATTTCCCGCACTTCTGCTCTCACCCCTTCCACTCCCTCCCAGAACCATGATAGGGTTCCCCTTGTCCTCACCTTTCACCCCACCAGCCTCCACATTCAACGGATCATCCTCCACCACTTCCGCCACCTCCAACGTGATCCCACCACCAAACACATCTTCCCCTCACCTCCCCTTTCAGCATTCCGAAGGGACCGCTCCCTCCACGACACCCTGGTCCACTCCTCAATCACCCCCAACAGCCCTTCTCCTTCACCTGGCACCTTCCCGTGCAAGCGCAGGAGATGCAACACATGCCCTTTTACCTCCTCTCTTCCCACTGTCCGCGGCCCCAAACACCCCTTCCAGGTGAAACAGCGATTTACTTGTACTTCTTGCAATTTAATATACTGTATTCGCTGCTCACGATGCGGTCTCCTCTACATTGGGGAGACCAAATGCAGATTGGGCGACCGCTTTGCGGAAAACCTCCGTTCAGTCCGTAAGGGTGACCCTGAGCTTCCGGTCGCCTGTCATTATAATTCATCGCTTCACTCCCACTCTGATCTCTCTGTCCTCGGCCTAATACATTGTTCTAATGAAGCTCAACGTAAACTTGAGGAACAGCACCTCATCTTTCGATTGGGCACTTTACAGTCTGCCGGACTCAACATAGAGTTCAACAATTTCAGATAATAATCCCTGCCCCCATTTTTCATGCAGTATGATTTTGCCATTCCCATTTGCAACATTTTCACAGCATGTTCTTTCAATTCCTTCCTCCCCTCCTAAACCCCTCCCCCCCTGTCCCTGCACCTGCTTAAAATCTGTTACATTTCCAGCTTTTTCCAGTTCTGATGAAGGGTCCCAGACCTGAAACGTTAACCGTGTTTCTCTCTCCACGGATGCTGCCTGGCCTGCTGAGTATTTCCAGCATTTTCTGTTGTTATTTCAGATTTCCAGCATCGGCAGTATTTTGCTATTATAATAGTTCCAGGTGCACTGTTGCCCTTTAAAAGTAAAGGCAAACTTGTACTGATCCTCCCTCCTTAAAGGGATGGACGAAAACCTGTTGGAAATATCCGGCTCTGTGAAAATGGTCGCGGATGCTGGGATACTTCCTATCAGGCCGGCAACTGCTGCTACCGTGGGTGCACAGGCTGGGATATTACTGTTGAGCACCCGATAGTCCACCGTGGCTCTCCAGGAGTTGTCCGGCTTTCTAACCGGCCACAGTGGAGAATTTACGTGGGTGGCTATCGGTCTCAGGACTCCCTGCTGTACTAAGGAGGACATGGCTGCTTCCATGCCTGGCTCCGCTTCCCTGGGGAAGTTGTACTGTTTTTGTGGTCGGGCCATAGGGTCCCTGTCTACGCTGACCTCGAACCCGTTGACCCTCCCATAGTCGTGCTTGTGTGTGGCAAATGTGGCTAGGTGGGCTAGCACAAATGCCTGGAACTCCCTTGGGGTATTGTTGACCATGAGCTTGAGGTTATAACCCTCTTTAGGCTTCATGGTGCACAGGGTCCCCTTCCCCTGTTTCCCTGGGATGACTACTACTCCGCCTTCCTTTCCTTTGTTTGCCCGCCATAGGCAATGATTCCTTAAATCCACTAGGATCCTGTGGCCTACAATAAAGTCGGCTCCCAGGATCCCTTTTCCACCCTCCACTTCCCACTTCATTAGGATACAGGTCCACTTGGAGCGGAGTGTTCCTAAGCGAATGGACAGTGGGGTGGAAAATGAGCCTGCCTGTTCCCTACCAGTGAATCCCGACAGACTCTATGGGACCCCGCTAGATAGAGGTGAGGTGGTGGGGTTACCTGACTGGATCAGGGTGCATGATGCCCCTGTATCCAAATGATAGGTCCCCTTTACCTTTTCTACCTCCATCTCGACGAGGGGTCTCTTCCATAAGTCGCACTGCAGGGAACACAGGTAAACAGGCTGCACTGGCTCTAGTCAGGGCTGTGGGTTAGATGGGGCTGATGGGGTCAGCGCACCTGTAGTGGCCGCTACCCTCCCAGGGCCAGTCAATAGGGTCCTCATCGTGTTCAAAAATGACTCGACTGTGGCGGGAGGGATCCCTAACTCTGTCTTTGGGCTGGGGCTGAGGAATTCTTTCCCTTGTTATCCTTCCAAGGGTTTTTGCATTCCTTCCTCCAGTGTCCAACCTTCCCACACCCGTAACAATTAAGCTTCATGCTGGAAGGTTTATTCCCTTCCTGATGCCACTCCTTCCTAACCTGTCCGGGTTTTACTTCATGCACCTTCCCCTTAGGTGGGTGTGCATCGGTTCCCCTACCATTCCTGTAGGCTAGGGTCAACTGTCTGATCACCGTGAGTTCGGTAGTCAGGGGATTCTTGGGGTCAAACCAGACTTCTGCCTTGGCCCTAACCTGTGGCAAGCTGTTTGCCACCACGCAATGGAGCCTGTGGGCCAGCTGATCCCGGTCCAGGAATGCCCGGTTAGGTGCCCCTATGCAGGCACTCCTATATACTGGCCACAGTCTGTCTGCGAAAGCCTACGGGGTTTCCCCTGCGATCTGCACTGTCTTCTCCACTCGGGAGAAAGGACTTCCCTCATTGATCCCCATGGCCTCAAGAACTTCCTCCTTGAGTTCCCCATACTTGCACTGTCCCTTCTTACACTGGTCAGAGAGAGACTGGAGGAGCTTACCCTCCACGGAGAACAGCAGCATTTTGGCCTGCTCGGCATCATCGCACTCGTTGATGCTGGCCGCCTGCTCCACCGCCCTGAAGTGGACCGAGGGGTCCCCCTTCTCTGTGAGCTTTGGTATGTGGCTTACCATAGCTCTAAGCTGTTGAGTGCCGTAGGGAACTACGAACTGGTTTTGGAGGGGTCCCTCTTCCCCATCACGAGCGGGTGGGCCAAACCTCCGCTGCCGGGCCGGGCACATCGGCCCCGGTTCCAGCCTCTCTTGCGGGGGTTGTTCCACCTCCGCTTCTACCCCTAACTCCACCCCCCTTGCTGCCAGACCTCGCTAAAACCTGGCGCTACGGGTGGTGGTCGTGGGACCTCCTGTTCCTCAACCGGGTCATCCCTTGGCACTACCACTGGTGTCTGAACCATTCTCACCTCGTTCCCTGTAAAATCCGCCTGGGCTGCCTTCAGGCTTATGAGGCACACCATGCCCTATGCCTTCCTTAGGGCAAGGCTCAGATTCTCTATCTGATCCTTGCAGGGGCCATGATCTGCGTCTTTAAACCCCTGCTCGCTCGCTAACTTATAGGATGCCTTTATATCTTTTACTTTCTCCTCCTGCTCTCTCACTTGTCTCGCTAGGTGGGCATTCTTCTCCCACAACCTCAGCTCATTGCTCTTGGCTTCGGTGACCTGGCACTGTAGATATTCCAGCCTGGCCTTATGCTCCCCCATTAACAGTACCCTTTCCTGATTCAGGGCCTGCAATGCGACCAGTAACTTCTCCCCTGCTAGAGTCCTTTCTTGGACTTCCAGGGCTGACTCCCGTATCTCGGCTGCCTGTGCTTCAACGATCCTGTCCAGAAGCTGGATCTGTTTCTTGTAGCACATCAGCCAGACTGCCTTTTCTATGGATTTCCTGTGATCATTCCCTTCTGTCTACCGGACGCCCAGCCTTTAACAGATTAGTGACCACTTCTTAGTGATATTCACTTTACTGAATACATAGTCAGAAATCTTCTGTTCCATTATGGTTTGCTCTCCCAAATCAGTTTCTACTGTATCGCACCCCTGTTGCCGGTGTCCTGCCACGGTCGCCATTTCTGTAGGGGGTGGCTTGTGTGCCGTCAGCTCGCCTCTGACTGGGTTCCCGAGTGGTTCGAATCATTCCCACACCCCTGGGTTCTAGACATCGGACTTAGGTACACGCGGTGATACAGAAGTGGAGTAGACAACTGGTTTGGTACAAGAAAACTGTATTTTTATTAAACGGCACAATAAAATTACAACACTGGAAAAATTACTGGAATAGCTACAGGCATACAAGAGTACACTTAATTAGGGATGGGGAACACACTGCACATCGAGGGGAAAAAATCACAGTAATACCTCCCTTACCCTTGTCCCACCCTCAATATCTAACTAATTGTGCTGTGAGGGGCCAGGGATTATGCTCACCAATAAGGGTTGTGGTTTTGAGGTTCGCTCTTGGTGTCCTTTGGGGCCTGCCGTCATCACGTGGTCCCAGGGCGCGGTGGTGGAGTAGTCTGAGTAAAGTACCCTCTTTTCCTCCGTTAGAGTTAGAGAGTAAAGTCTTTGTTGGGTACTTTACCTTGCAGAATGGAAACTTCGGGTTTTGTTCTTCTGGTGGTGGTCTGGTCGTCGAAGTTTTTGTTGTGGTTGGGGTTTGGTTGGCGGTCTTCGATGTTGGCTTGGTCGCGGTGGCCTAGATCATTACCTGTGCAGTGGTAATGATCGAAGGTATGGTTTACCCGGCCCTTTGTTACCGCGGTGCTCGTGGTTGTCTGCTTCTTTGAGTTTCGAGTATCTGTGGACCTGAGCGTGTGCCTGCTCATCCCCCAACACTTCTCCACACTGCCCTTCTCTGCCTTTCATCGGCCCGCCTTAGTCTGCTTCTTCTTCTTCTACCCCTGCTTCATTCGTCAGCTTCCTTCATTCGCTTCATACGTTTGCTTCGTTCGTTCGCTTCGTTCATTTTCTTTGGTTACCGGTGGGCCTACAATTATACTACTTCGGAGGTTGTTATCTGTGCGCCAAATGAGGGCTAGTTCTTTGTCCGATTTTTGGCGGGCTCGTTAAAGTGATTTTAACCGTTCACTTTAACTGCTTTTTGGGTGGTTGCCCCTTTGCTAAATGCTCTTTAATGTCCTGGTGTTTGTTATTCATAAAGTGAATCGGCATCTTCCTGGCTCGGTAGCCAGTTTAAACTGTAAGCGATTATTTATGCAAAGGTTTGATGGGTTCAAGATTAAGTCTTTCCTGAGTTGATTGGTTTCAAAATGAAGAATGTGTGTTCTGCATTATCTATTGTCTGGCTTCAGCTCTCACAGGCCCCGGCATGTCATTTGACCTGCCGTTTTTGCGGGGCCCTGCTTTCCAATCTTGCAGGCTTCTGCCACGAGGTCCAGAAGCCATTTTGTTTAGGGTTCCCTTATAACTTCGTCCTTCAGGGTCCCTTTATTAATAACTCTGGGGAATGTGGGAATTTTGAGAACCCTACAGGTTGTCGGCCCCTCAGCCATCGTAGCGGCCTCTTCCTGGGGTCGGAGCGGGCAGTGTCTCTGGCCATCACTAAGGGGCTCACCGTGGGTGGGGCCTTCCCGCCGGTGGACCCTCTTGAGGCCACCGCGCAAAGGATCGTAATCTCAAATGTCCCGCCCTTTATTCCTGGTAAGCTCCTCCTCCCCCACTTACATCAACTGGGGGAGGTGAGGTCAGGGATTACGCCAATCCCGCTCGGCTTCAGGGAAGGCAGCCTTCGCAATGTCTTCTCCTTCCGGCGCCAGCTTTTTGTCCAGCTGCCGCGGGAGGAAGGCACAGAGGGAGCCTTCATGGTGCACCACGAGGGTACAGCCTACCGCGTCTTCTGGATGTCGGACGGTGTGCGGTGCCACGCCTGTAAGGAGATGAGGCATATTAGGAAAAACTGCCCCACCTCCAGGGCTGCCAAAAGATCTAGTGCGGCCGAGGCTGGCGCCGCCGCCACTCCTCCCCCCAATCCTGTCCGCACATCAAAATCAACAGATGCGCGGTCGACGTTGGAGGCCAACACCATCACAGCCTCCGGTGGGGGGGGGGTGGGGGGCAGAGATGTCCGAGCGGAAGGAAGGTGCGGAGAAAGAAGAAACATCCAGAGGCAAGTCCCCTCGACGGTCTATCTGACCTCATGTTCACGCTCATTGCAGACCCCTTAGCGGTGATCATGAGCGCGGAGGACCCCAAGCCCGAGCCTGTGACCGCACCCGCTTCTGCAGAAAAATTACGACTTGCGGCCGGGCTTGGGCCCGAAAAAAGGACATGTAAGGATGGAGCGGAGGCAGAGGCCTCAGCAGACATGGAGGTCTCCCAACCTCCGTGTCCCTCCGGACTATAAAGGAGGCATGGCTTGCTGGAAGAGGAGGAAGACCATGAGGAGGAAGGTGCCTCCTCACAAGGGGAGTCATCGCCCGCCGCGGGTGCTGCGCCTCCACCCACCGTCACCATCACAAGCCTGCGGCAGGGATCGCCTGTCCCACGGGAGGGTGAGACAGATGTGTCTGTCCAGCCTGTACCTCCCGGGAATGGGGAAGAGACACTGCCCATTGGGGGGGGGGGCGCGGAATCACCCGCGGAAGAAATCAAAATAACTGAACCATTACTCCTCGCCGGGTCGGGCATCCTAGTGACTGGGCGGGCGAGGTCGAAAGGGCTGAGCTTGCCCATTTACAGCAAGACATCTCCCAGGAACTGCTCGACCTGGTCGAGGATTTTAATCAGAATACCCAGACCGCTGGATCAGTGGCTGGTAGCGGGGAGGGGGAGACGATGGATGCCCTTGTGCCCCTCACCAAGTCTCCCCTCATCCCCGTTGCGGAACTCCGGGATTTTATGGCCACGTGCCTGGCTCGTCACAATAAAATCCGGCTGGCCGTCGACAGGTGGTCGGAGCTGGCGCTGCTCATCAGGCCCGTCCGCGCCGCCGTTAAAATCATGGGCGCGGACAAGGGCGTGAAACCGCTCGAGCTGCGTCGGATCAAGACGTTCCTCACTGGGCTGCTCAGGGAGTGGCGGTTGTCAAGTGACTGCGCTCCCTCCCCCCGTTAGGTGTAGGTAGAGGTTGCACTATGCTTCTGACATGAAGATAACCATAGCCAGCCTCAACATCAACGGCAGCAGTGTAAGATTCGCAATTTTCAGCAAAAATCACGCAAGAAAACTGGATAAAATAAGACTGTTTATTGACCAAAGTAAGCTTGCACAGAAAAACCTTTGATAAAAGGGCATACAAAATGGCCGCCAGGCCCCGTGATCAGTTTATGAACCATTTTATTTCTGTTACTGCAAGCCAGACAGGCTTGTGGATTGAAGACAGTGAGCCCACGAAAGCCAGTCTCTGGGAACCGAAACTCAGAGCAACAGCATACATATTCAATGGATTATAAGTACAGGATGGGGCCCATCAAGATATGGGCGGACAATGTAAAAACACTTATACCCATTTATCGTACAAAGGAAAAACCGTTTAGCAGCCATCAAGGAAAATGTCCGGACCGATCAATATGCGAACCGAGCCACGGTGACAATGCAAAAGACATTGAAAGACATTATCGGCCAGGAAGGCCAGTTTAAGTTATCACCGGCTCCGTTACAAGACAAAGCGCCCCTGCAGAGATTTCTGCCCGCCAAAATTAATACAAAGACAGGACTATGATTTGGCGGGAGATAAGACTGTCCCAAAAGAGTATAACTATGGATTGAAAGTCCATCTAAAAAAACTTCGGACTCCGGGTTACTTGAACAACTTCTTCTTCGCTGCCACGGCTTCTTGTTGGGCGACTTCAGGCTTCCATTTCTTCAAGAACTTTCTTCTACGAGGAACGAACGAAGGGCGGACGGTGCCCGGATCGGCGCCTCTTCCACTTCGGCAGATCGATGAAAACGTTTTCGTTTTTTTTTAAAGACGGACGGTTTCGGTAAAAGGACAACGTGGTCGGTGTTCAGCCAAACAAGGCTCGGCCACGACGAGAAGACGACGAGGGTGGCCCGGGTACTGGGGTCGGGAGATCATCGACGACCCAGGCCGACGGAGAAGAAACCCTCTGGAGAACCGGCGATCGATGCCACAAGATTCTCCCAAGTGCATAGCCTGCATCTGGGTCTGCTCCATGAACCCAAATTGACTTGGTGGATCTCAACCTTAACGAGCGCTCATCGAGGCTGGGTCTACCCCACCGCCTCGAGGGAGGAGAGAATATCGACTGCGCCAGAAGTTTCCAAATCCACGTGACGACGGAAAGCGGTGCCAAAAAGGCTGCGAACCCCCTTTCTCGCGATTTCGAGAGTGGTGAGCATGATCCCAAGTTCCCCAGGTCGAAACTTAGTTTAGGTATAGGGGAGGGAGTTAAGGGAAATCGTAATGTGTTTCCCCTTTTTCGATGTGCCGTGTGTTCCCCATTTCCATAGAGTCAAGTTCATAAATTTGTGCATGATTGTAGTAACTTTAATCTGTGCCTTTGACATGTATTTTGTAATGCTTCAAACTGTTTAAAAATAAAAGCATCCATTTCGTGCTATTCAACCTGGTCTATTGAGTTCTTTCTCTGCACTACTGTTCTCTGCACCTAAGTCCAAGGTCTAGAACCGTAGGGGGGGAGTGGGTCGAACCACTCAAGGGCAATTATTGCACGAAGCCTGGCAGGAGACCAGAAAGAGCAAGAGAAACCCCCTACAGAAATGGTGACCACGGCAGGACCTTGGCAGCAGGAAAGTAGTGTGTTAGATCAAGATCTGAATAGACGAAATGTGATGGATGAAAGAATAGCAGATTATGTTTTCGGAAAAGTCAACCTCACAAAACAATGGATATCTGATCTACTAAGGGATAGGCGCCCGCTAGACGCAGCCATCAAGTGGACAGCGGGTAGAGAGCATAAGAAATCTGTAGAAAAGGCGGTCTGGCTGATGTGCTACAAGAAACAAGTCCAGCTTTTGGACCAGGTAGTTGCAGCACAGACAGTCCAGATCAACGGCTTGCTTAAAGCTGTGGGGGAGAAAGGAGAGGTGTTCATCCATAAGGTGAAGGCTCACTCCATTACAGAACCCCACAGTCAGGGCAACCAGCAGGCAGATGCGCTAGCCAGGGAGGGTGCCCGCAGCGGCATTCTCTGGGACCCATACGAACCCGGACCCGTGGCGGCGATCCAAGGCAGGGAGGGAATTCCCGGGAACACAGGGGTGACACCGCCCCCAGACCTAAAGACCGTCCAAACCCTGGATCCCGCCCTAAAAGCAGTCCTAAAAGCCATCACAGAGGGCAAACAGGTAGAAGGTCCGTACAGTACGGCAGCCCTCACAGTCAAGGAAGGTATGCTGTTCCGAGAGGAGCAGTGGGTTGTGCCGCAGCAGCACTGAAGGGAATTCCTGCAATTGGCCCACGAGGGTCCAGGAGCGGGACACCCCGGACCTGAGGTCACCTGGCAACGGGTGGAGCAGGCGGGATGGTGGCCGGGACTTCGGGACGATGTCCGCGAGTTCTGCGCAAGCTGTCTTGTGTGTGCTGCTAACAACCCAGACCCCCACAAAAGGAAGGTGCCCATGGGGCACATCAGGAGGGTAGAGGGACCATGGCAGTCGATTCAGGTCGACTACATAGGGCCCCTGCCCACCGCCCAGGGAGGCTATAAGTACTGCCTTGTCCTGGTAGATGTGTTCACCAAATGGGTAGAAGCCTTCCCGTGCAGAACAGCTACGGCACTGGGTACTGCTAAGATCTTGATTCGGGAAGTGTTCTCACGGTGGGGACTCCCCCGTTTTGTAGAGTCCGACCAAGGGAGTCAGTTCACCGGTCAAGTAATGCAGAACGCCCTCAGGCTCTTGGGCATTGAGGGAAAGTGGCACGTAGCATACAATCCCCAGTCATCCGGGATTGTTGAGCGTATGAATCAGACCCTCAAGGAAAAGCTGAGGAAAGAGACAATGGGCTCGCCCCAGAAATGGGCGGAGGTCCTGCCTTTTGTCCTCATGGGGATCCGAGCCAGCCAGTCCAAAAGCACGGGGTATTCCCCGCACGAGTTAATGACTGGAAGGATCATGCGAACACCCACCCATGTGCTAGCCCCGGTGCTCACTGAGGGCCAGCTCCGAGAGGTGAAACGGGACAAATTCGCCCAAACCCTCTTGGAGCGCCTGAGACAGATTTATGGGCAGGCGGCTGGGAACATGGGAAGACAGCACCAGGGAAATAAACTGTTGTTAGAACCTCGGAAACAACAAGAGTGGGTAGTCGGGGACCAGGTCATGGTCCGAAACTACGCCAGGGTAGGGAGTTTTGAACCACTGTACATGGGGCCATACAGCATTGTAGACAAAGCCAGCCCCATGGTTTATGCAGTGAAGACGCCCCGACGTACCAAATGGTTTCACATCAACCAGTGTAAACTGTTTAAACCGGGTACACCAGGGCCACCAAAGGGGACCAGGTCTGAGAACAAAGATCCTCAGCCTGTAACAGAGTCACAGACCACACAGGCTGGAGCAGTAGCCTGCGTGAAGGGAGAGGCCATCCCATTGGAGTGGGAGGTCTCATCTTTTGAATGGGATTTAGGCAGGGGAGAGCCCGAACAGCTCAACCTCGCTTTAGACCCAATCACGGAGGAGGAAGTCAGAGGACGGCAGTCCCGCCCTCGACTCAAGCTTGGGGGAGGTAGGGAGTGGGGGTGGAGACTCGTTACCTGTAGGGACAGGTGAGGTGGGGTCGGAAGCCACAGATCCCGACCCCGGGGGGGCGGAGCCTGAGGAAGGGGAGCTGGAGCCGGCAGCTGTGGAGGAACCACAGGCTGTGCCGGTAACAGTCACGACCCCAGGTCCATCGGCCCCGGGAGCCCAACCCAAAGCAGCCCCTCGTAGGTCAGCTCGAGCGCCCCAGCCCAGAAAATTTTGGCCAGATTCTCCCCATCCTCCCCAACCACGGTTTAAAGCAGCCCCAGGAAGACATGATCCCCGTTCAGCAGCGACAGGCTGCGGGGGATCAAGGCCAAAGATCAATGCAGCCCCACCGCAGGGTGTGGCACACGACAGACCTCACAGGGATTCGGAAAGCCGCCCCACGGAGGGCGGCGCTGTACATAAGTTAAGATAGGTAATTATGGTCATAGTTTAAGGAATGTAAAGTATATGGTGTTAAGAGTACAATTTTGAAGTCTGCCCGGTATGTGTGTTTGTTAGGGAGCGGGGTCCAGGAACCCGCGCGTCCAATTAATTTAGGCCAGCACCTATCGGGAGCCCGGCTACATCATTTTGTTGGTTACAGAAACCTGGGATACGATGGAAAGGATTGTCGTAGCGTTCATGGCGATCGGGTGCGGGTAGGCCTACCGAGGCCGCACCAAGGACGTCATCATTTTCGGGTGCTCCGGGGACACGGCCCCCATCGCAACGGATGGGACGGGGGAGCGAGAGGTAGAGGAAACTGCCACCTACTTCCACCAAGGGAGATGGCCAGGTTGGCTGGGAACGAATTCTACGGAATATTCCAGCAATTTCGGTTTTGCCTACCAAGAGACTTCATTAACGTGCCCTCGAGTGAGGATCCTAGCGCCCAGAGTCAGCATCACCGTGGGAAAGAGGATTTGTCTGGTGTGCAATGGGAACGTACCACCAAGGCGATGGTGGTGGCTACGAAAGCTGGGAAAGGACATGAGAAACTCTACGGTCGAGTGGGAGCGACTGGGTAATAATACCCATCGGACTATTACGGGAACTCACGGACAATTACGTGTGTGTTGGGACAAATGGTGGGAACCGGATGAGGGAATATATGTCTGTATGTGGGGTTCGAGACGCGTCTGCCCCAAGGGCGTGTCCATCTTCTTCCAGAGGCAGTGGCAGGATGAAGGGAAGGGGATGAGATGGGATGTTAGCACTCGAGCGTGCGGAGCCCCATACTCCCCTATTCCGGTGAACGCCACTGAACTCATCACCCGCCCACGCAAGCCCCTGCCCACGCTTCCGGTAGCACTAGCCCAGAAAGGAGGGTGCCCAACCACCACCAAGGGACCCGGGAACGGTTTAGTATTGGTACCCACCGGTCAGGTGCTGTACCAAGGGGTACACTACGCGGTGGCCTCAGTGATTTTAAATCTCACTGAGGTAAGATTGCCGGAGTGGTGTCCCAAAGAAACGGAACAATTATACCAGGTCCTGTTAACCAGTATGTTTAGACAATTTTACGAATTTGACTTTGCCGACATCGACAGAGACAAATTATACACCACACCGCCAGAAGTTTTGGATCGAGTCGGGAGGCAAAGAAGGGGTACTGTAAATGACATATTCACTGCTTTTAATACCGGGACATCTGTTGTCAACGCTCTAGATAACGTGGAGCTGCAGACACAGATCAACGGTTTAAAAGCCCAGTTAAGGAACATATTGACAGACGAAAACAAGGTCGTGGGTTCTGAGTTGCATGAGGACCAGGCCATGACACTACACTTTAAGGACATAATTGCTGAGCTGGAGAAACACGCGAGAACGGTAAATGCGCTCATTAAGGAGGATCGGAATGCGTCCGATCAAGCTGCGCAAAACGAGGCCTGTGTGCTGTACGGGGCGTGGTTATTGGGCGAGGGCCGCAGTAATCTTGAGGATTTAAAACAGGGTTTGGTCCCGTCCTGGATCAGCAACAAGCACTTGCAAGCGCTCCACCCTTTTGAGAATGCATTAAGCCCGTGCCAGCTCAGACTAGCCGCAGAAGCATACCCAGTTCCAGTGGACTGCGGACATTCGAATCACACTATTATGGGAATAGTAGTAAGAATGCCGGTGTTGGGTCCCGCAGCAAAGCCCGCCCCGGTATACAGAGTAGAGAACATTGGAGTCATTCAGGGGGGCGCACACATTCGTTACGCAGTGGTCCCGCCTTACGTCATCAGATGGGAGCGTACGATGACAGGCACCGACCTCTCGGGATGTCGGAGCCGGGGAGCACACATCATCCTGTGTCCCCAGCACTTGAATGCCTTTTTGAAACCACAGTGCGGGTTCAGAACCGCTAGCGCGAAGCCGGTGAATTGCACCATGGAGGCAATGGCAGAGGACCATGTGCCCCCACAGGTAGCATATATCGGGGGTGGGACATACTGCGTCACCACTGCAGCGCCTCAGTACCGATATGGACAACACGAGTGGTGTTCGGTCGGTGATAGCAGTTTCTGTTTCAAACCCAGGGCCGAGGTTCAAGTGGCACAACAACGAATTGTTCCCATTCCTGCGCCCTCCACTGTACACATCACTATCAAAGAGAATTTCACAGACTTACAACGATTTGTCGCGCATTTTGGTTATGTCATTCCCCCTCTTCCCGAACACCTCACCAAGGTTTTAAAAGCCGTTATAGTTTCGCAGAAACATTTCTATACACTGGAGCAGAAGACTTTAGAGATAGGAAAAGACATATTGGACATAACCATCCCACCATGGTGGGACTTGTTCACCAACATAGAGGTCCCCGCCTGGATTAGAATAGCATCCCATATCCTAGTAGTATGTCAGGTTTTGATTGTGATATTTTTGCTCTTCGTGCATTGCAAAAGAGGCAAACGCCTCCAGAGGCACGAGAACACAGGAGAATGGAGAGAACGCTATGTGCGGATGGGGGAAGCAGATACCCCACTCTAAGCTGCTAGTATAAGATTAAGCGTCCCTCCATTTAAAAAAAAATTTTTTGTTGATTGTTTTGGGTTATAAGGAAATAAGTATTGTCATGTTATTAGTTGTTCTTAAGTTTTTTTGGATTAATAAAAGATGCATGCAGATGGCGCAAAAGGGTATCAACCCCTGCCCATCTGACAGGTGAAGGTGTTATAGTTTAAGATTTGCTGTCTATGATTCCAAATGTGCATGAGGTAATTTTCATTTTTCTCCGGAAATGGGAACTGCATGTGTCGTGAGGGGCATAGATAGTTAAGTGCCAGGAATGTTTGGATGTGGGGAATCAGGGAAAATTTGCTCATCAAGGATTATTGATACTTTAAGCAAGCTATCAGTATCACAGGGGGGCCTGTAAGATTCGCAATTTTCAGCAAAAATCACGCAAGAAAACTGGATAAAATAAGACTGTTTATTGACCAAAGTAAGCTTGCACAGAAAAACCTTTGATAAAAGGGCATACAAAATGGCCGCCAGGCCCCGTGATCAGTTTATGAACCATTTTATTTCTGTTACTGCAAGCCAGACAGGCTTGTGGATTGAAGACAGTGAGCCCACGAAAGCCAGTCTCTGGGAACCGAAACTCAGAGCAACAGCATACATATTCAATGGATTATAAGTACAGGATGGGGCCCATCAAGATATGGGCGGACAATGTAAAAACACTTATACCCATTTATCGTACAAAGGAAAAACCGTTTAGCAGCCATCAAGGAAAATGTCCGGACCGATCAATATGCGAACCGAGCCACGGTGACAATGCAAAAGACATTGAAAGACATTATCGGCCAGGAAGGCCAGTTTAAGTTATCACCGGCTCCGTTACAAGACAAAGCGCCCCTGCAGAGATTTCTGCCCGCCAAAATTAATACAAAGACAGGACTATGATTTGGCGGGAGATAAGACTGTCCCAAAAGAGTATAACTATGGATTGAAAGTCCATCTAAAAAAACTTCGGACTCCGGGTTACTTGAACAACTTCTTCTTCGCTGCCACGGCTTCTTGTTGGGCGACTTCAGGCTTCCATTTCTTCAAGAACTTTCTTCTACGAGGAACGAACGAAGGGCGGACGGTACCCGGATCGGCGCCTCTTCCACTTCGGCAGATCGATGAAAACGTTTTCGTTTTTTTTTAAAGACGGACGGTTTCGGTAAAAGGACAACGTGGTCGGTGTTCAGCCAAACAAGGCTCGGCCACGACGAGAAGACGACGAGGGTGGCCCGGGTACTGGGGTCGGGAGATCATCGACGACCCAGGCCGACGGAGAAGAAACCCTCTGGAGAACCGGCGATCGATGCCACAAGATTCTCCCAAGTGCATAGCCTGCATCTGGGTCTGCTCCATGAACCCAAATTGACTTGGTGGATCTCAACCTTAACGAGCGCTCATCGAGGCTGGGTCTACCCCACCGCCTCGAGGGAGGAGAGAATATCGACTGCGCCAGAAGTTTCCAAATCCACGTGACGACGGAAAGCGGTGCCAAAAAGGCTGCGAACCCCCTTTCTCGCGATTTCGAGAGTGGTGAGCATGATCCCAAGTTCCCCAGGTCGAAACTTAGTTTAGGTATAGGGGAGGGAGTTAAGGGAAATCGTAATGTGTTTCCCCTTTTTCGATGTGCCGTGTGTTCCCCATTTCCATAGAGTCAAGTTCATAAATTTGTGCATGATTGTAGTAACTTTAATCTGTGCCTTTGACATGTATTTTGTAATGCTTCAAACTGTTTAAAAATAAAAGCATCCATTTCGTGCTATTCAACCTGGTCTATTGAGTTCTTTCTCTGCACTACTGTTCTCTGCACCTAAGTCCAAGGTCTAGAACCGTAGGGGGGGAGTGGGTCGAACCACTCAAGGGCAATTATTGCACGAAGCCTGGCAGGAGACCAGAAAGAGCAAGAGAAACCCCCTACAGCAGGGAGGCGCGCTGTAGATTCAATAACTTCTCGGTCCTTCGGGATGGGAAGTATGCGGTGTGCTTCCTGAAAGAAACCCACAATGTTCCGGGAGATGAGGCCACGTGGCTCCTGGAGTGGCAAGGAGGGGTCAGCATGAGTCACCTCTCCAATAATTCCAGCGGGGTGACTATCTTGCTGGCCCCACATTTTCAGCCGGAGGTCTTGGTCAAGGAGCATGTGCCGGGCCGCTTGCTCCAGGTCACTGTTCGCCTGGGGGGCATGCCGCTCCATCTAGTGGATGTGTACGCCCCCCAGACCGGTGCGCAGCAAGTGCGCTTCTTTGAAGAAGTGTCCGCTCTTCTGGTCTCCGTCGACATCGACGAGTGCGTCATCCTCGGGGGGGATTTTAATTGCACCCTTGAGGCGAGGGACCGTCCGGGTCCCCCGCGAAGCCCGGCGGCGATGGAGAAGTTGAGGGACCTGGTCGGGTCGTTCGACTTGGTGGACGTCTGGCGAAATCTCCATCCCGACCCCAGCGCCTTCACTAGCGTGAGGTCTGGGGGAGGAAGGTCCAGAATCGACCGCCTTTACATTTCCCGAGCATACGTCTCCTGCATTCCGACGGCTTCCATGCAGCCGGTGCCGTGCACAGACCACCACCTGGTGTGGGCGGAGCTCACACCGATGCGCGCGCGGGGTGGGTCCGCATAGAGGCATTTTATCAACCTGTTGCTGGAGGACGTGCGGTTCCGGGATTCGTTTCATCGGTACTGGGCCGACTGGAGAAGGAAGCAGGGGGGCTTTCCCTCCTTGAGGCTATGGTGGGACGTGGGCAAGGCTCACGTCCGTCTCTTCTGTCAGGAGTACGCGAAGGGGTCGACCAAGAGGCGGGAGGCCCGGTTCGGGCAGTTGGAGAAGGAGGTGCTCGACCTGGAGTCCCATCTCAGTCAAGTCGTTGAGGACCCAGCCCTGCGGAAGGTGTACGAAGAGAAGAAGGGCGCGCTGAAGGACCTGCAGCTCGTCGGGTCCCGAGGCGCGTACGTGAGGTCACGGATCCAGTTCCTGCGGGACCTGGACCGCGGCTCCCCCTTCTTCTACTCGCTGGAAAAAAGACGAGGGGTCCGTAAGCAGCTCTTGGGGCTGCTGGCCGACGACGGATCTCTGGTCTCGGATCCGAAGGGAATCAGCGCGAGGCCCGGGTCTATTACGGGGCTCTGTTCTCTCCGGATCAATCCAGCGAGGATGCGCGCAGAGTTTTGTGGGAGGATCTGCCGAAGGTTGGCCCGGAGGGCGCCGAAAAATTGGACGCTCCGCTAAGCCTAGCGGAGCTGACCGGCGCCCTCGGCCAGCTCTCCAGGGGAAAGTCCCCGGGGCTGGACGGGCTGACCGTGGAGTTCCACAGGACATTCTGGGATGTCTTGGGGGGCGACTATGCGCAGGTCCTGGGGCAAAGTCTGGCGACCGGGGAGATGCCCCTCTCTTGGCGCAGGGCGGCCATTGTCCTGCTGCCTAAGAAGGGTGATCTCTGCCTACTTAAGAACTGGCGCCTGGTCTCCCTCCTCAGCATGGACTATAGCATATTTACCAGGGCCATGTCTGCTCGCCTTGGCACCATGCTGACCCACATGATCCACCCCGACCAGTCCTACACGGTACCGGGCCGGACCATCCACGACAACATCCATCTGGTCCGGGACCTGGTCCACCATTCCCAGAGGGCTGGTCTTTCGGTTGCCTTCCTTTCCCTGGATCAGGAGAAGGCGTTCGACAGGGTGGATCACGAGTCTCTCTTCGGGACTCTGCTCGCATGCGGGTTCGGGACGCGTTTCGTCGCCCGGATCTGACTTCTGTACACCGCCGCAGAGTGTCTGATTAAAGCTAACGGGTCTTTGAAGGTGCCCCTTCGCTTCAGGCGGTGGGTGCGTCAGGGATGCCCCATGTCCGGTAAGTTATACGCCATTTGCGTGGAGCCTTTCCTGCGCCTCTTGCGGAAGAGGTTGATGGGACTGGCTCTGCAAGGGCCGGGCGTGGAGGTGGTCCTCTCGGCTTACGCCGATGACGTGCTCCTCATGGTCACGGATCCCGTCGACTTGCGGAGGATGCGGGAATGCCAGCAGATTTACTTGGACGCATCCTCAGCCAAGATCAACTGGGAGAAATGTTCTGGACTCCCGATGGGTCAGTGGCGAGTGGACTCCCTGCCGGAGAAGTTCAGGCCCTTCGCCTGGAGCACCACACACCTCCTCTATTTGGGAGTCTACCTTAGCCCTGCCGAGGACGCCTGGCCGGCGAACTGGCAAGAGCTTGTAGGATTCGCAAAATTGGACTTTGTATTAATAAGAGTTAAATGGCAGAAGAGGCCATGATTTTAAAGACTGTTTTAAAAGAAGCCCAGAAAAGGGGGCATACAAAATGGCTGCCATACCATGTGACCGGCTTATTGGGACACTTTAAAATGGTTCCTGCGAATCCTCAGACAGGTTTGTGGATTCAACCCACAGTAAGTTCTGGAAGCCGTTTCTCAGAGAACGAAACCAGACCCACACATATACATATGGATTAGATGCAGATCCAGTCAAGATCGGCCTGGAGACAGAGGCCATCTAAATGTTGACCCAGACAAAAGGGAACAATTCATATTCATGAGAACAGCACCAAGGACTAGATAACGAGATCAGCAGGACATTAAAAACAATGAAGGTCATTCCAGGCCAGAGATGGGCCTTTACCGGCCATCTAAAACATTTTAAAATATAATAACTACCCCGCTGTGCTCCCAGCCCGCCAAAAGTTAAACAAAGACTAACCTGATTTTTGGCGGGAAGTGGAGGCTCCTGAAGGAAAGGTATAATTGGAGGAGTTTAAGTTGTACGGACACGCAGAGAACCTCAGAGACACACGACCGAGTGGCAGTGGAACAAGAGGAGTTGGTTTGGGAGAAGATCAACGAACTCCTCTCCACCATCGGAGGAGGAAGAAGAATTAAGCCAACATCAAGAAGGTCGCTCGAGCCGGCATCCCGCCCCGGGGAAAACCATCAGGAGATCATTGACCATCCCTGGGCCGTTGCCGAAACGAGAGGCCATCGAGCCAACTTGGGAGAAGAGACAAAAAAAAATAAAACCCCGAGAGAAGAAACCTTCCAACCACTCCGGCTCGGGAAGAGACGCAAATTAAACTGAAGGAACCTATATGAAGACCAGCCCAAGGCTCCTCTGACCAGGGTTGAGCCGACGATCCTTGACCCCGCCGACGTCCAGGCCCGCCAGTGTCCAGCCGCCCCGACCCCCACCTCAGGAGAGAGGTGTGGCGCAGCTCACAGGGATTCCACGATCCACGAGGAGACGGGGCGCCTGAAGGAATCAAAACACAGACTTGTATTCAAAACCTGGTACTTCCTAGTTGGATTGGTGAGCATGTTTCTGGCCCTTCACAATCAGATCTAGATAGGTTTAATATGGGGGTGGATTTAAGGGTACAATTAACATGAGTTGTTGTCCCTCGATGTTCCGTGTGTTTCCTTATTTCATGATGATTTTTGTAGAGCATAAGATGCCTGTATTTGCCTTAGTTAGTATTGTGTCGTTATGATTTGTTTGTGTTTTTCCCTCCCATGTACTCTCTTATCTGCTTGCATTTGATTTATTTTTCCATATGCAATAAAATTTCATTTCGTTTCATCAAACTTGGTCTACAAGAGTTTTCTCTACATTGTAGTTCCTGCCCCAAAGACCAGAGTATAGAATCTAAGGGGCGAGTGGGTCGAACCACGCAAGGTTTTACTGTGCAAGAGAGAGAGGCCTCTAGAGAGAGAAACTTCTGCGATCTAATACCCCTTACAAGCTGGAGGCCAAAGTCACCGCTCACCTCGGACGCTGGACAGGACTGCTCCGAATGTTGTCCTACAGGGGTCGAGCTCTGGTCATAAACCAGCTGAGAGGTGGCCGCCATGTTGTGGTACCGGTTGGTCACTTTGATCCCTCCCCCTGCGTTTGTCGCCAAGATGCAGAAGAAGCTCATCGACTTCTTCTGGGACAAAAGGAAGCACTGGGTCTCTGCCATGGTTCTGCGTCTCCCACTTAGGGAGGGCGGTCAGGCACTGGTGTGCCTTCGCACCCAGGCTGCGACTTTCCGTCTTCAGACGCTGTAGAGATACCTGTACGTTGAGAATCCTCCTAGATGGTGTGCGCTGGCGACGTATTTCTTCCGCCAGCTGCACGGCCTCAACTACGACACGCAGCTCCTGTTTATGAAAGTGTGCGATACACGTGCCTGCCTGCGGGAGCTGCCTGTCTTCTACCAGGAACTGCTATGGATTTGCAACAAGGTCGCTTCCAGGTGGAGCTCTCCCCCGTCAGCAGTGACGGCTGTCCTTCGGGAGCCGCTGCTCAGGAATCCGCACCTCCATGACCGCGGGTTCAGGTGGCTCGCAGAAGGCAGGGCTGTGCCTGGCAAGGTGACTAGAGTCCGGGATCTGCTCGATGACGGAGGAGCAGGCTGGATGGCACCGGAGGAGCTGGCACAGCGCCTGTCTTGGGCCAACGTCCGGCTCGCGGTCAAAGCCATCGAGTCGCTGAAAGAGGCACTGGACCTCGACTCCACTAGGTGTATCGAGGAGGCTCAAGCACGTGAGGGCTATCCCGTCCGATCTAACCTCCGTTCGGACGGAATTCCTCATTGGCGTCCGGCCCCGAAACCCCTCTCAGGAACCAGTGCCTCACAACTTGAGCCGTCTCGGGGAAATGCCCTCCATGCCTTTTCATTCTGCACAAAGGGATTCCTGTATGGGCTGCTCCTGCACACTCTCCACTTTGCCATTTTCATCTGCCATCCGGACATGCCTTGGCGTACCAGCTTGCCATCCGGCGGAGGCGGGGGTCCCCAATGGAGTGCTCTCTACGCAGGTGTCCTCCCTTGTTCTATTGGGGACTTGGCCTGGAGGGTGTTGCACAGAGCAGTCCCATGCAATATGGTTTTACGTCGGTTCACAGACTCCCAGGCTGCCTGCCTTTTTTGTGGTCTGGAGGAGTCCGTGTTCCACGTATATATAGAATGTGAGAGGTTGCAGCCCCTCTTCCATTACTTGAAGGGAATGCTCCTCGATTTTTGGCTGCACTTCAGTCCCACGCTCCTGATCTTTGGTCACCCGGTGTGGAGGGGAGCGGGCAAATCGGAGGACCTCCTCATTGAACTGCTCCTGGGCCTGAACAAAGTTGCCATTAACTGGCTCAGGCGAGGGGGTTGTTCGGCACAATTGCCTGCCTCTCTTCCGCGGCCATGTTCGAGCCCGGGTGACCCTTGAGATGGGGCACGTGGTGTCCGCTGGCACGCTTGAGGCCTTCCGCGACCGGTGGACGCTGCAGGGCCTGGAGTGCATCATCACCCCAGCCAATGAAATTTTAATTTAATTTGTTAAGGTTCTTTTAAATTTATTTTAGTTATAGTCTATTTGTTTATGTACCCATCAAAAAAAGTACACTGAAAGGATGGACCAATATCGGGTGCAGTCTAAACTCAAGTAATGATTGCCGCAACCTTTTTTCACTACTTAAAGAGGAGGTTCATTGATGCTGCAGCACCTTATTCTCAGCATTGTTGGGTATGCAGCTGCCTGAACAGCCATAAGAAGTAGGACAAGGAAAAGAATCACTTATTTACAAATCCCATTGGCAGATTGCCACCCCAGGGACAGAGCCTGGAGGTTTTCCGCTAAAGCTTTGGAGGCATTGGGGGAGAAATTGGGTATAGCCCCGTTTGGGGCATCAGAATTGGCGCTGCGCAAATTTTTTCACCAGCAACTTATCGCCACCTCGAGCGATATTGGGTTGCTGCGCCCCTAAAGTTGATTGCGGCGTTGATTCAGGCGCTGCACGGGAGTCTTAAGGCGCTAACCCGGCGGCCCTACTCAATATGTCGGCAGCCGGGCGCAGCGCAGGTGCTGTCAATAATCGATTACCCCAAGACATGCTGGCGCCGGCCAGCTCTTAAAGGGGCAGGTCAATTAGGAGCAGCAGCCACACTCTGCACCTTGTAGGCCTCAAAATCGGTGCTGTGCTTTCTGTGGCGTTCCAAACTTTGAACACATGGAGAGGGTGAGGCAGAGAGAGGAGCGCTTTACCGATGGGGCATTGGATGCTTTGGTTGGCGAAGTGGAGCGCCGGCGAGCTGTGCTGTACCCCGACAATGGCAAGAGGCCTCATCAGAGCGAGTACCACAGGGCTTGGAGGGGAGTTTGTCAAAGAGTCACCTCAACAAGCGTGGTGGCCAGGACTCCTGTGCAATGCAGGAAGAAGTTCAACGACCTCACTCGGGTCGTTAGGGTGAGTGCCTTTTTCGCCATCTTCTTCATCCCTCCATCTGCACCTGACATTATGGCCAGAGGGTGCGCGAAGCCCCAATGGCCATCTGTTAGCCAGCACCCATGGCCCTTTCTGGAAACACACACGCACATTCAGCTCAATGCATAATGGAAGGGCTAATCTACCATGGGGGGCCTGTGATGTCAGCTCAATGCATAATGGAAGGGCTATTCTACCATGGGGGGCATGTGATGTCAGCTCAATGCATAATGGAAGGGCTATTCTACCATGGGGGGCATGTGATGTCAGCTCAATGCATAATGGAAGGGCTAATCTACCATGGGGGCATGTGATGTCAGCTCAGGCCAGCATGTTTCATCACTTCCCGTCCTTTCTCCTGCAGGCCAAGCTGGCCAGGAACCAGAGGGAGCAGCTTCGCACCGGAGGAGGCCCTCCTCAGCTGCAGACACTGACGGACCTGGAGGAACGAGTCCACCAGATTGTTGGAGGCCGGATGACTGGTCCTGTCACCAGTGGAGCTGCCAACCCCATTGTGCACAGCGATGGTAAGGTCATCACCTTTTTGAACTCTCCCCTTCCACTTCTTCCCCCCACCAGCATGCTTTTTCACTCTGGACCCATGTCAGAGCATTGCAGCACTCATGCATCCCTTGCTGCCACCCTGTCCTTTTGCTAAAGCCACTCTTCAACCTCCCTGCTTTCAGATGCTGTATCACCAGCTAGGGAGCCGGGCCCTCAAGCTGCCACTGCCACTGACTCCGGAGGCGACGAGCAGGAGGAAGCTGGACCATCCCTGCCACCCTCAGGCGAGCCAGCCCCTCTGCAGACTGGGGAGACTACTTCCCTGGAGGGGAGCGGGGGCGAATGCTCTGAGGAGGAAGCAGTTCCAGGAACCAGTGGGCTGCAGCAACGCAAGGGAGGTAGGGAAGCTCGGGGGCCGTCTCCCCAGAGGGCGAGTCAGGCCGCGAGTACTGCTGCACAGAGTGCAGAAGAGGTGCGTTCCCTCACAGAAATGAGCGCCCAGGCTCGGCTCAGGCACACTGAACTCATGGCTGCAGTGGCAAGGATGCCTGAATCCATCGAGACACTGGCAAGGAGTGTCCAAGACTTCGGGGCAGCACAGGCAAGGAGTGCGCAGGACTTCGTTGCATCACAGGCAAGGAGTGCGCAGGACTTCGTTGCATCACAGGCAAGGAGTGCGCAGGACTTCGGGGCAGCACAGACAAGGAGTGTGCAGGACTTTGGGGCAGCACTGGAAAGGACTGTCCAGGACTTTGGGGCAGCACTGGAAAGGACTGTCCAGGACTTGACCGAAGCAGTGGAAAGGACTGTCCCGGCCTTCAGCGAAGCACTGGAAAGGACTGCCGAGGGCTTCACCGAAGCACTGGCACCTGCCACGCAATGCTGAGTGCTGCCACACAGTCACTCGCTGATCTCATGCAGACGCATATTGAGGCCACGCGACCAATGACTGCTGCCACCCTCGCTGGATCAGGTGGGATTACCCGGGGCCCTTGCAGCACCACAGCAGGGCCTCAATCTGTGGACCAGCCGATTGGTGCGCATGCTGCGGTGCTGACCCGTCACAGTGCCAGTGTGTCATTCGACCAGGGAGCTGCTGTCCGCTCTCAGGATGTCAGCATTCCTGATGCCACCGCTGGCACGTCTCCACTGCAGCTGCCACCACCTGCAGGACAGACTGCTTCCACCCATGCACAGTGGGAGCAGTCAGCATCCGGGCCCTCCAAGGCTAGAGGTCGTCCAGGACGTCCCTCGGGGGCATCTGCGCTTTCCGACAGCCAGCAGGCCTCCCCAAGCCTTGATGCAGCCACTGGGGTCCCATTACGGAGGAGCTGCAGGGAGGGAAGGGGCCGATCTTGTTAAGTCTGTGTGTTCTAGTTGTAATTACTAACACAGACTACAAGATTAAAGTTCAACAGGTCTTTACTGGTTGGAGGTCAGGACTAAAACTAAATACAATATTACTACACAGTGCTTATATACCGGTGGTCACCACCGGTATTACGTATACAGCAGCCAGTGAAAGTAGTACATCTCTTAAGGTGGAACAGGCTTAAGTTCTCTTAAGGTGGAACAGGTTACATACACCACAATCCTCCCTTTTTAGCTTAACAGTCATATCCCCATTTAACACAACATAATAACATATATAACTTCAGGTATAAACAGTTCAAAGGTTCAGTCTCTCAGGAGGCCTTCTGATTCGGTTTGGATAACGCCTTTCAGTGGTCTCTGATTCCTGTTGCTGAGGTGACTCCTCTAGTTGTTCTCCTATGCATTGGGTGTTATCATCATCAGGTACATTCCCTGCCGAGGTAGATGCTTCAGGTTCATTAACGTCTTCCACAGTTGTCTCTGTCGCAACCATGGGTTCGACCCTTGCTCTCGATTCTAACAGTTGATCCGCATGACGCCTTATCACATTGTTACCAATATCTACTGTGTACATCAGAGGTCCTTGTCTGGCCTGAATTGTTCCGGACTGCCATTTTTCATTTCCATAGCCCCTTGCCAACACTGGTTGTCCTACGTCGAAACTTCGAGCGGTCTTGTTATTAATATGCCGGAACTGTTTGTTTTCCACTTCCCTCCGCACATTTGGTTTTAACAAGTCCAACCTGGACCGCAAACTCCTGTTATAAAACATCATGGCAGGACTTTGGTTAGTCACTGCATGAGCGGCGTTTCGATATGCCATTAGGAAATTGTCCACCTTGTGCTGTAGCGGAATCTGATCATCGTTCATGGCCTTTATTGCCTTTTTGAATGTTTGGACAAATCTCTCGGCCAACCCGTTGTCGCCGGATGATAAGGGGCAGAGGTATAATGTTTCACCCCATTCTTCTTTAAGAATTTTTGGAATTCTTCCGACACGAACTGTGGTCCGTTGTCCGAACAGATCTGTTCTGGCAATCCGTTCCTTGCGAATATTGTTCTTAACACCGCAATTGTCTTTTCTGAAGTAGTGGTATTCATCTTGATCACTTCTGGCCATTTGGAATGTGCGTCCACCGCAATTAGGAACATGGAGTCCATGAATGGACCAGCAAAATCAATATGTACACGTTGCCATGGGGCTGAAGGCCATTCCCATGGGTGTAGTGGTGCGATCGGAGGTGCATTTTGCACTTTTTGGCACCCAGCGCAGCTTTTCGTCAACTCCTCTATCTGTTGGTCAATACCCGGCCACCATACATAAGCCCTAGCAAGACTTTTCATCTTAACTCCCCCCAGATGACCTTCATGCAGTTCTTTTAGAACTCTTTCCCTTAACTTGGGAGGAATAATCACTCTTGTCCCGTACATCAAAGTACCATGGCAGACGGACAGCTGGTCTCGCCTTGCCGAGAATGCCGGTAACAGAGGATCACCACATGTTGGCCATCCTTTCACTGTCACCTCATAGACTCTGGACAGTGTCGGGTCGTTCCTGGTTTCTCTTTCAATACTTGCATTGGTGACTGGTAAACACTCGATGATGGTCGAATGAAATAACTCAACAGGGCCAACTTTCGTCGTTTCTTCTTCTTCAGGTAGTGGCAGGCGTGACAGCCCATCAGCATTGCCATGCTGCTTCGTACCTTTGAATTCTATTTGATATTGATGTGCCCCTAGGAAAAGGGACCATCTCTGGAGACGCTGTGCTGTCATCACTGAAACACCCTTCTTAGGGTTAAAAATGGATACCAACGGCTGATGGTCTGTCAGAAGTGTGAATTTTTGGTGCTGCAGATAATGATTAAACTTCTTCACTCCCCATACAAGGCTGAGAGCCTCCCTATCGATCTGCGCATAGTTGCGCTCAGCGGAGGTCAATGATCTGGATGCAAACGCGACTGGCCTTTCCGTGCCATTTGGCAACTTGTGTGAGAGTACTGCCCCAATACCATATGGAGAAGCATCACAAGCCAACCGAATAGGCAGTGTCGGGTTGAAGTGAGCCAACACTTCCTCTGAGGTGATCAATTCTTTGCTTTTGCGAAATGCCTTCTTACAGTTTTCGCTCCATTCCCATGGTACCCCCTTCTGTAAAAGAGCGTTTAGTGGGTGCAGTACCGTGTGTAGTGTCCGTGTGTAGATAAAGACACTGAAGACAGGAGTTGGTTCATAGGTATTTACTAAGCAAGTCTGGGGGGGGGTTTCTAAAGGATATACCCAATACACAGGCTTATATAGCCACAGTGGCAATTACCGGCATTACGCACACCTGGGGCTCTTAAAGGCACATACACCATAATTGCTCTTAAAGGCACATACACCACAATTCCTCCCCTTCTAGCTAACTAGTACATCATATTTTAAGTAATTATTAATTACATGTTATATGCAAAATAATATACATTGCTGTATTAATTAATTATAAGTTAGTCTCTCAGGAGGCTTCCTGACTCGGTCCAGATAACGCCTCGGGGGTGTAGTAGTTTCTGGTGGTGTAGTAGGTTCTTCTGGCAAGGCTGATTCGGCTTGAAGGCCAGTGTCGGGTTCATCGGGCTCCAGTATCACCGGATCGGAGGTAGATATGGGTATCTCTACCTCATCGTTAGATGTATAGAGTGGTGGTGTAGGTTGTCCCTTTTCGGATGACTTGATGATTTGGTCAGCATGGCGCCTTATTATGCTGTCTCCGATGTCCACGGTATACATCAGTGGTCCTAATCGTGTGCAGATAGTTCCAGGCTGCCATTTCTCGGTACGGTAGTCCCAGGCCAAAACCGGTTGGCCTATCTGGAAGGCCCTAGTTGGCCTTTCATTCATGCCCTGAAACTGCCGGTTCTCCACGTCCCTTCGGATGTTGGGCTTGACCAAATCCAGCCGGCATCTTAGGTTTCTATTGTAGAACATCATGGCGGGAGTTTGGTTAGTAACCATATGCGTTGCATTCCTATATGCAAATAAGAAGTTATCCACCTTGTGCTGAAGTTTTATGTCTTCATTACCCATGGCCTTGATGGCCTTCTTGAAGGTCTGGACAAACCTTTCAGCCAATCCATTGGTGGCGGGATGGTATGGGGCGGACGTGTAGTGCTTTACCCCATTGTTCTTTAAGAACTTTCTGAATTCTTCGGACCCAAATTGCGGTCCATTATCAGAACATATCTGCTCCGGCAGCCCATTCCTGGCAAATATGGTCCTTAATACTGTGATGGTTTTTTCCGTGGTGGTGGAGGACATCTTTATTACCTCCGGCCACTTGGAGTGTGCATCAACTGCGATTAAGAACATTGAGTCCATAAATGGACCAGCAAAGTCGATGTGCACCCTTTGCCAGGGAGATGAGGGCCACTCCCATGGATGTAGAGGGGCCTGTGGCGGAGCATTTTGGACCTTCTGGCATCCTAGGCAGCTCTTGGTCATGTCTTCGATGTCTCCATCGATACCTCGCCACCATACAAACGCCCTAGCTAGGTTCTTCATTTTCACTCCACCCAGATGCCCCTCGTGAAGCTCCTTTAGCACTTTATCCTGGAGTTTGGGTGGAATCACCACTCTGGATCCACACATCAAGGTTCCTCGGCACACTGACAGCTGTTCGCTTCTTTGCGAGAATGCTGGCAACAGTGGTTCGCCATGTGCTGGCCATCCCTTCACTGTTAAATCGTAGACCCGTGAGAGAGTAGGGTCATTTCTTGTCTCCCTTTCAATGGCAGAATTTGTCACCGGCAGACATTCCACTATGGTAGAGTGGAATATCTCTACTGGGTCTACTGTAGGTGCCTCTTCTATTGTTGGCAACGGTAGGCGTGATAAACCGTCAGCATTCCCATGCTGTTTTGACCCTTTGTATTCAATGTTGTATTGGTGTGCCCCTAGAAAAAGGGACCACCTCTGTAGTCTTTGTGCCGTCATAATGGGGACACATTTTTTAGGGTTGAATATGGAGATGAGGGGTTGATGGTCAGTCAGCAAGGTAAATTTTTGTGCGTGTAGGTAATGGTTGAATTTCTTCACTCCCCATACCAGGCTGAGTGCTTCCCTGTCTATCTGGGCATAGTTACGCTCAGCTGAGTTCAATGAGCGTGACGCAAAAGCTATCGGCCGTTCCGAGCCATCAGGGAATCTATGGGACAATACCGCTCCTATGCCGTAAGGGGATGCATCGCACACCAGTCTGATTGGTAGTGATGGGTTGTAATGAGCCAAAATTTTCTCGGATGTGATTAAGTCTTTACATTTATGAAAGGCACGTTTACAGTCTTCGTTCCATTTCCAAATCACTCCTGTCTGTAGAAGATAATTAAGAGGGTGTAGAATAGTTGATATGTTCGGTAAAAATTTATGATAGTAATTTATTAATCCCAGGAATGACCTTAATTGTGAAACATTTTCAGGTGCTGGGTCTTTGATAACTGCTTCAATTTTTTCAGGTGACTTATGCAACCCTTCCTTATTAATTATGTGGCCACAATATGATATCTGATTTTGGAAAAATTCGCACTTGGGGCGATTTGCTCGTAGGCCCCGTTCTTTCAGCCTAGTGAGCACCTGCTCCAAATTGGCAAGGTGCTCGTTGTCGTTTTCTCCTGTTATAAGGATGTCGTCTAGGTAGCATTGAGTCCCCGGAATCCCTTGCAGGACTTGCTCCATAGCTCTTTGCCAGATAGCCGGAGCTGATGCTATTCCAAAAACCAGTCGATTGTACTGGTACAGGCCTTTGTGTGTGTTTATTGTGAGATACTTTTTCGAGGTCTCCTCAACCTCCATCTGTAGATATGCCTGTGCCAAGTCAATTTTTGTGAAACGTTTCCCTCCGGATAGTGAGGCGAAAATATCTTCTATCCTCGGAAGAGGATACTGTACCGTGTGAAGGACCGGGTTTACAGTCACCTTAAAGTCCCCACAGATGCGAATTTTTTTCTGTTCCTCAGAGTTATTTTTCAATGTTTTTTTCATGACTGGAATGATGGGTGTTGCCCATTCGCTCCAATCTATTTTGGATAATACGCCTGCCTTTTCCAAATTCTTCAGCTCTGCCTTGACTGCCGGACGTATTGCGTATGGCACCGGTCTTGCCTTAAATAATTTTGGAATTGCTGTATCTTCCACTTTTATTGAGGCGGTGATGCCTTTCAAGGTTCCTAGTTTCTCTTGAAACACTTCTTTGGCGTTGGCCAAGATGTCTTTTAATCGTTCAGGTATGATGTCATCATTGTTTTTTTCCTTACTGGTCACCGTCAGTGCCTGAATGGAGTGCCAGTCTAAACGTATCTTCCTTATCCATTCACGTCCCAACAACGGTGGACCACCATCTTGTAGAATGTATAAATACAACTTTTGTATTTCTTTGCTGTTGTATACCACAGGCACCCTTATTTTTCCTTTGGGGTAGACTTTCTGCCCCGTATATGTTTTTAAGATAATGGATGTGTCTTATAGAGGTATATGCGAAAATAGCCTCTTGTAATCTCGTCGATTTATTACGGTTAGAGCTGATCCTGTATCTAGCTCCATTTTAACTGGGGACCCTGCTATTGTGAGGGTAACCCAAATGGTTTGGTAATCCTCTTTGGCAAGTACATTATGTAATTTGAGACAGCTTAGTCTCTTGTTTCCGGAGTCGCTATCGCTATTCTGGTCTTCGGAGCTATTGTCCGTCATCATTTGTACCTTCCTGTACTTTTCTTTATTGATTTTTTGTCTTCTGTCAGTGGATTTATTTTGTCCAGATCGGCATACCCGTGCAATGTGTCCAATCTTACCACATTGCCTGCATGCTTTGCCCTTGAACCAGCAGTCCCTCTGATTATGGGTGGATCTGCCGCAGCGATAACATCTTCCGAACTCCTGTGTCATTTTATGGGTGCCGAAGTCCTGTGTCTCTTGTTGTATCTCTGCAGCTCCTTTTGCTGCTGCTTCGATGATACAGCCATACTGAAAGCTTTGTCCAATGTTAAATCTTTTTCAGAAAGTAGTCTTTTTTGTGTTCCTTCACTTAAGAGACCGCAAACAAATTTGTCTCGAAGATAATCCGATAGTCCTGCTCCGAATTGGCAGTACTTTGATAGCTTTCTTAATTCGGTTAGGTAATCAGCGTTACTTTCATTCTTGTGTTGATTTCTCTTGAAGAACTTGAATCGTTCCGCTATCAGCAGCGGTGTTGGGTTTAAATGCTCCTGCAGGGTATCAACAATTTCTTTAAAAGTCTTGTCATTTGGTTTGGCTGGAGTGATTAAATTTCGTAACAGCCCGTATGTCTTCGCGCCCATTAAGTTCAGAAGTACTGAAGCTTTTTTTTCATCTGTTATTCCATTTGCAGTGCAATAAACCTCTACTCTTTCCACGTATGTGGTCCAATCTTCTATTTCGCCATCAAAAGCCTCAATATTACCAGATTTAGGCATTTCAGAAAAGATATGGCACTTCCCGCGCTTTTTTTTTCTCTCTGTAGCAACGATATGGCGCTTCCCGCGCTTTCCCGCCGCTGCTACCGATAACAACGCTGTTTTACTGTGGTTTCCGTTTATTCACTGTTGGAGACTCGTTCCCGACGGAGGTCTAAACGCTGACCTGCTTGCCGCGCCGGCCGTCTCTCGAGTGCACCCTCCCAGTCCGTTATTGCTTGCCTCCGATTTCGCTGCCTGTCTCAGCTGTAGAGCCCGCCGCTGGAGCTCCAGCCTGACGCCCAGGAAGGATTAGCGCAGTACCTGTCACCAGCTTGGCCAGCTGGTGAAACCACAGTTTCTCTTACTTCCTTGAGTCTTCTGGACGCTGGAGGAATCGATGTCCTTGAGGTGCTGCCGAATTGCAGGTAAGTCCGTTTCCACTTCGTCGCCACTGTAGTGTCCGTGTGTTGATAAAGACACTGAAGACAGGAGTTGGTTCATAGGTATTTACTAAGCAAGTCTGGGGGGTGGTTTCTAAAGGATACACCCAATACACAGGCTTATATAGCCACAGTGGCAATTACCGGCATTACGCACACCTGGGGCTCTTAAAGGCACATACACCATAATTGCTCTTAAAGGCACATACACCACACCGTGGATAGATTTGGTAGAAATTTATGGTAATAGTTAATCAATCCTAGAAACGACCTCAACTGAGAGACATTATCCGGAGCGGGAGCCTTTACAACTGCCTCTATCTTGTCAGGAGACTTATGAAGCCCCTCCCGGTCAATGACATGACCACAGTACGAGATCCGCTTCTGGAAGAACTCACATTTCTGCCGATTAACTCTAAGTCCATACTCTTTCAGTCTGTTGAGCACCAGTTCCAAGTTTGCGAGGTGTTCTTCATCACCATCACCTGTAATCAGAATATCGTCCAGGTAACATTGTGTGCCTGGAATTCCCTGTAATACCTGCTCCATGGCCCTCTGCCAAATTGCTGGAGCTGATGCCACTCCAAAAACCAGCCTATTGTACTGGTACAAACCTCGATGCGTGTTGATCGTGAGGTGTTGGCGTGACTCTTCTTCAACCTCCATCTGCAAGTACGCCTGCACCAGGTCTATCTTGGTGAAGTGTTTCCCGCCAGACAACGAAGCAAAAATATCCTCAATCCGCGGAAGCGGATACTGCACCGTGTGAAGCACCGGATTAACGGTGATTTTGAAATCTCCACAGATGCGAACCTTCCCTGGTTCTCCTGGCTTGTTGCTCGCAGGACGTTTCATAATGGGAACAATGGGCGTAGCCCACTCACTCCAATCTACCTTAGACAGTACACCTGAACGTTCTAGCGCTTCCAGTTCCGCTTCTACAGTAGGCCGTATTGCATAGGGTACCGGTCTGGCTTTAAAAAATTTTGGGTGTGCATGTTCATCAATCTTGATGTTTGCCGTAATTCCTCTCAGTGTTCCCAGTCCCTGCTGGAACACCTCTTTAGCATCATCCAATATTTTGGACAATCGTTTAGGTTTGACATCTGTTTCCCCGGAATCTACCGTTAGTGCCTTCAAGGAGTGCCAGTCCATATTCATTTTCCTAATCCACTCCCGTCCCAGTAGTGGTGGACCTCCTTCAGGTAGCACATATAAGTCCATTACTTGGCTTTCTTCGCCCTTGTGGACCACTTTTACCTCTATCTTTCCGTTGGGGTACACTCTTTGCCCCGTGTATGTTTTCAATATAATCTCCGTATCCCGTAGGGGAATATGTTGGAATAACCTTTTGTAATCTTTCTTATTCATGACCGTCAATGCCGATCCAGTGTCCAATTCCATCTTTACTTGGACTCCTGCTGTCTGAAGGGTGACCCAAATTGTCTGGAGATCTGCATCCTTACCAACGTTGTGTACTCTTAAGCTACTCAGTTCATTACTGCTAACGTCTGAATCTGACTTCTGTTCGGTCGAACTGTTCTTTGTCACCTTGTGCACCTTTATGTATTTTCCTTGCGGTGACTTTTTGTTGCTGGTCTTCTTTCCTGACCGGCATACTTTAGCTATGTGGCCAAACCTGCCACACGTTCTGCATTCTTGGTTTTTAAACCAACACTGGTTCTGATCGTGCGTTGTCTTTCCACAACGATAACATTTTACAGTACTCAAATCCAATTTATTTGTACTGAGTTCCAGTGACCGTAGCTGCATTACTGCCGTGCCTCTCACTGCGGCTTCGTGTGCTGCTGCCATGGTGACCGCTTTCTCAAGCGTCAGCTCATTCTCCTCGAGCAGTCGCTTTTGTGTATCTTCTTTTAATAAACCACACACAAATTTATCTCGTAGCGCCTCTGTCAGTCTCATTCCAAACTGACAGTCCTTTGCTAGCTTACGCAATTCCATTAAATATTCAGCATTGCTTTCATCCTTCAGCTGCCTTCTGCTGTAAAATTTAAATCGTTCCACTAGCATCAGCGGCGTGGGGTTTAGATGACTTTTCAGGACAGTAACAATCTCCTCGAACGTCTTATCCGCCGGTTCATCTGGTGATAAAAGGTGTTTCAATTGCCCGTATGTCTTCGCACCCATTAAGTTTAATAATGTTAGTGCTTTCACTTCATCTGGGATTTTATTTGCTGTACAATAATTTTGTATGCATTCTACATACATGTCCCAATCTTCGATGTCGCTATCAAAGGTATTAATGTTCCCATGCTTAGGCATCGTTGCAATTTAATTAATTTTTATTTTTATCCAAGATGGCAGCTTTCCGCTCTTGTCTTCGTCCTCCGCCTACAAAATGTCGGTTTTCCCGCGCTTGGCGGTCTTCACCCATCCCCCGACGCTGTCTCCGCTTCACCGCGGCTCTCGCGCCTTCAGTTGCCCCAGACGCTGCGCCTTTTTAGCCTGAATGCGGCCCGGCCCTTATCACCAGCCGCGATCGATGTCCCCGCGCTGCGCCTTTCGGCCCGAATGCGGCCCGGCCCTTATCTCCGGTCGCGATCGATCTCACCGCCCTTATTCCTCCGTCTTCCCTCCCCGTCTGTACAGCCAACGCGGCCGACTTTCTGGTCGCGTCGCTGCCCGGCTTACCCACCACCGAGGTAGAAAGAAGATAGCTGACAGCCGCTGATGGAGGCTTCGAGTTCAGGATGTCTTCTGCACTCTGGTTTCTCGATGTCTGCCGCGCGACGTGTCTTCCAGCAGGGTGATGAGGGTGGAAGCCTCTCTTCGACGTCCGTTCTGTGGACGAAGCCGCCATGGATATAAACTGCCGCAGGGTAAGAATCGGACTCGTCGCCACTGTTAAGTCTGTGTGTTCTAGTTGTAATTACTAACACAGACTACAAGATTAAAGTTCAACAGGTCTTTACTGGTTGGAGGTCAGGACTAAAACGAAATACAATATTACTACACAGTGCTTCTATACCGGTGGTCACCACCGGTATTACGTATACAGCAGCCAGAGAAAGTAGTACATCTCTTAAGGTGGAACAGGCTTAAGTTCTCTTAAGGTGGAACAGGTTACATACACCACAGATCTCGCAAGAGAAGTAGATCACCATCAAGGGGGAAAGAGTAGAAGGTGCAGCTGAGATGTCTTATTTGTAGAAATCAAGGCCGTGGATGCTGGTCTGAATGTTAGTAATGTTTTGGATAGTCTCCCGGGTGTGCGAGGCACTTATGTGTTAGTGTGTTAGTTTTGCTTTCTGTTGCCATTGCTTTGTCATGTTGGAAGGAAGCACATTTAGCAAAATAAATAACTTTTTTAATTTACTTTGGCCATGTCTGATATTTACATTCACTGCCCTTCATAGGCTTTGGGTTATCCGGACGGTTCCATTCCTCCTCATCGAATGGCACCAAGCATTCCATCAGAGGGGCCTAGAAGCGGCTTGTTATCAGCCTCTGATGGACAGCCCTTCCAGTTTGTACCTCCCTCCCGTCTTGGTCCTCCTCCTCCTCCTCCTCCTCCTCCTCCTCCGCTGGTGCTTCAATGGCTGGTGGCATTGGCTGGGTGCGTAGGATGGCGAGGTTATGCAGCATGCAACAGACTACGACGAAGTGGGAGGCTTGCTCTGGTGAGTACTGCAAGGCGCCTCCGGAATGGTCCAGACAGCGGAACTGCTGCTTCAGCACACCGATTGTGTGCTCCACAATGTTCCTTGTCGCCTGATGGCTCGCATTGAAGCGCTCTTCAGCAGAAGTGCTGGGCGAACGGAGCGGCATCATCAGCCATGGGCACAGGGGATAGCTCTTGTCACCAAGAAACCAGCCTCCTGGGTGAGCCGGGGCCTCGAATAGGTCTGCAACTGAAGTCTGGCGCAGGATGAAGGCGTCGTGGCTGCTGCCAGGGAACTGCGCATTGACTGCGAGGATCAGCTGTTGGTGGTCACAGACCAGCTGAACATTCAAGGAATGGAACCCCTTGCGGTTGCGGAACTCCTCCAGATTCAAAACAGGCGCCCGCAAAGCCATGTGCGTGCAGTCAATGGCGCCCTGCACCATGGGGAAGTCCGCTATTGCTGCGAAGCCCTCTGCGCGCTCCCGCTGCTTCTCCAGTGTCACAGGGAAGGAGATGTACTGCCGCCTCCTTTTAAATAGGGCATCTGTCACTTGACGGATGCAGCAATGCACCGCAAACTGCGATATGTTAGCGATGTCCCCAGTTGCGGCCTGGAAGGAGCCGCTCGCATAGAAATTCAGGGCAACAGTCATCTTGACAGCCACCGACAGAGAGGTCCTGCACCTTATCTGAGACTGCAGATCTGGCTGAAGCAGGTGACACAGCTCAGTCACCACCTCCTTTCTGAAGCGCAGCCTTCTAAGACACTGCTCCTCTGACATGTTCAAGTATCAGAACTGCTGTCGGAAAACTCTGGCAGCATAAGGTCTGGTGTGGCGACGTCTGTTGGCCCTCCTCCGTCTGGCCATTCCTGCCCCTCTCTCCCTGCGTCTCTGTGCCCTTTCCAGATGGCTCAGCAGCAGGACGTTCCCCTCCAATGCAGCCCCCATAGTGATAGCACACAAGAAATTGTAAACATTGTAAATGCTCACCAGCTGCAAGGTGATGGTCAGAAGGCTGAAGTTCCTCTGGCCAGCGCTGGCTCACTGGTGCAATGGCTCTCAGAGTGCAGCTCAGCAACTCTGTGAAAGTCTCGAGGAATTTTTGCTCCCAAAATGGCTGCCGTTTTTATACCAGTGCAGTTCCCTTTAAAGAGCGCCCCCTAGCCCGAGAGCGACTGGGGAACGTTTCAGGTAAGCAGTCCTTATTAGCGCCAGGCGGAACGGAGGGGCGCAACACTGAATTTCCGGTCCAGGGCACCCAAAAGGCGTTGCACACTGAAATGACGTCATGATCTCCCTGCACCCGCGAGCGGGCGCTAAGGTTTAGTGCCGGCGCAAAATGCCCACTCAATATGGGAGGAGGCGCTGGGTTCACTGCGCCCAGCTGAAAATTGGCTACCACCCCACTTCTCGGCCTCTTTAGGGTCCACATGCAGCTGAGCCCTAGAGCTAGGAGTGCCCTGCGTCCTCCGACGAGGCCTCTCCACTGCAGCCCCTGTCTCCAACATCTGCTGATGCTCACTTGTGAGCTGTGATACACCAGGTGACAACACTACTCTCTCGCGAATGACCCACCGAGGTGTGCGTCTCTGCGTTGGTGCTGGGTGCATTCAATTCTGCTGAAAATGCACTCTCAGATGTCGTAGCTTCCTCTGAGGAGTCTTCCGGCTCTTCCTCCTGGACAGTGGGGAAAGGGGCTCTCGATGGTCCTGTGGAGGAGTAAAGGCATGAGTTAGACATGTGATATGAACGTAGCAGGCATATCGAATTGTGCAGATGATCAGAACTCAATCTGTATGAACCTCAGATGCCATATCAGTCACTCATGCAATCTAAATGAGAGGGTTGCAAGTCTATTCTGCCACCAGATTGCTGTGCTGCACCCGTCTGACCGTCCCTCACTTCCAGATCCTCAGCACCTCCGACGATGTCGAGAGCAGCCTCCTCAGCGGTGGTCAAGTGGGCAATCAAAGGTGGCCCTCCTCCTGTCCTTCCCCTCTCCCTCTTATTGTAGGCTCTCTTTTCCTGCAATGAGGGACACAAGTGGAGTTTGAGTGAGAATGTTGGAGTGAGTGTAGAGAAGCCATAGCATAGATGCTTAGTGGGAGACAAAGATGGTGTGAGGTGCCAATACCAAGGACCCTCCCTGTGCATTGTTATTTGTTGTCATTGCATAACAGTGATAGCGAGTGTGAGGGGTGTACAGTAGAATGGTGAAGTGATTCTGTATATAGGGAGAGAGGGACGGTCAAGGGTGCAAGGGATGTAAGGGTAAAGTGGGATGTGCAGGAGCTGGTTGACAATGCAGATTGCTGGTGATGAGAGGAGATGGGAAGCAGATTGAAGGAAAGCGTGATGTTATACTCACTTTTGTTGTGCGTAGCTGGTCATTGAACCTTTTCTGCACTGAACCCAGGCGCAACCACACAAAGACCTGGTGCTCACCTCTTCAGCAATTTGCAGCCAGGCTGCTTTGGTTTGCTGAGGAGGCTTCCTCCGTCTGTTTGGGGGGAACAGTACCTCTTGGCACCCTCTTACTCCCTCCACAAGAGCATGGAGGGAGTCATCATCAAATCTGGGAGATGCCTTGGGCCATGCAACAGACATTTTCAGAAGTACCACAACGAGAAGCAGCAGGAAAGGATGGATCATAAACAAGGCTGCATGGGCCCCTTAAATGCAGCTGGCTGAGAGACGTTAGCAGAGGCGAGCAGTAGACCCGAACCCACTGATTGTCGTGTGCGCTACCCAGCCCAATCAGTCACTTAAGCTAAAATCTTAATTCCAGGGCGGCTGAAACTGGCAGTGGAACCGGAACCCACCAAACATCAAAGCCATCTCAAACCCGCCTCCACTTGGAAAATCACGGCCCATGTGTCTGTCTTCACGGAAGAAGACACAAAAAACTTCCCGGAAATAGTGGACAACCAAGGGTCTAGCGAGAATGAGGAACTGAAAGATATTAGTATTAGTAAAAAAGTAATACTAGAAAAATTAATGGGACTGAAAGCCAATAGGTCCCGTGGACCTGATGGCCTACATCCTAGGGTTTTGAAAGAGTTGGCTATAGAGATAGTGGATGCATTGGTTGACATTTTCCAAAATTCCATAGATTTTAGAACGGTTCCCATGGATTGGAAGGTAGTAAATGTAACCCCACTATTTAAGAAAGGAGGGAGAGAGAAAACGGAGACCTACAGACCAGTTAGCCTGACATCAGTTGTCGGGAAAATGCTGGAATCTATTATTAAGGACGTGGCAACAGGGCACTTAGAAAATAATAATAGGATTGGGCAGAGTCAACACGGATTTATGAAAGGGAAATCATGTTTGGCAAATCTATTGGAGTTTTTTGAGGTTGTAACTAACAGAATAGATAAAGGAGAACCAGTGGATGTGGTGTATTTGGATTTTCAGAAGGCATTCGAGAAGGTGTCACACAAGAGGTTATTAAACAAAATTAGGGCGCATGGGATTGGGGGTAATAAACTAGCATAGATTGAGGATTGGTTAACGGACAGAAAACAGAGAGTAGGAATAAACAGGTCATATTCGGGTTGGCAGGCTGTACTAGTGGGGTACCGCAAGGATCAATGCTTGGGCCTCAGCTATTCACAATCTACAACAATGATTTTATTGAGGGGACCAAATGTAATATATCCAAGTTTGCTGATGATACAAAGCTGGGTGGGAATGTAAGTTGTGAGGAGGATGCAAGGAGGCTTCAAGGGGATACAGACAGGCTAAGTGCGTGGGCAAGAACATGGCAAATGGAATATAATGTGGAGAAATGTGAAGTTATCCACTTTGGTAGGAAAAACAGAAAAGCAGAGAATTTTATAAATGGTGAGAGATTGGGAAATGTTGGTGTTCAGAGGGACCTGGGTGTCCTTGTACACGAATCACTGGAAGTTAACATGCAGGTACAGCAAGCAATTAGGAAAGCAAATGGTATGTCGGCCTTTATTACAAAAGGATTTGAGTATAAGAGTAAAGACGTCTTGTGAGGGAATAAGCAATATAACCTATTCAGAAAAATACACCCTTCTATGAAAGAATTCTGGCCTTAAACATGACAAACTGGAAATCTAGAAACCTAACGATGAAAAAGCTGTGATAGCATTCTGGCTATTGAGATAAGATAAGTTGTTGACACTGAATAAATAACCTTATTGAAACAGAAGGTTAAAGGCTCCTGAAGTCTGAATCTTTGGGAACAAGACAATAGTTACCCAGTACAAGTTGTTCTAATTTACACCTCATAAAGGAGCACATAAAAATAACAAACAGCTGCCTTCATAAAAATGATACCAAGTAAAGCGCACCTGCTGATTACACTGTTTTTTATGATAAGCTTAGCACACCTAGAGGAGAGACATGGTTCTATAGTGCTACCAGCTGAGGTGACTAAATTGCAGGGGTCGGCAGAAAAATGACTAGAGATAATTAACTTACATCAGCAGAAAACCTTAAAGGAAATACAACTGGAATAGAGTATAAATATTGTACTCTCAAATGGGATAATAGACTCACTTAAAGGGGCAAAGTGATTCTCGGCTTCAGAGCTAGCTCTGTACATCTACAACTCTTTGTACCTCGGGGATCAAGGTACTGAATTTGATTTTGGTGGATATCCTGAATAAACTTTAAGAACTGTAAAACTATAGCGAAGTTAAGATTTGAGAGTAAGGATCTCTGATAAGATTGTAAAGCTTTCTCTTTTTGGAACTGTTAATGTTGCGATTGACTCACCAACTGTAAATTATATGTTGATTCTTTAATAAATCTATATATTTTTAGAATTGTCTCACATAATACTTCTGTATCAAACTCGCAAACTCAATCTCTGTACACTCTTTGCTGAGGAGTTGCAGAATTCTGGGGGAGTTTTCCGGACCCTCATATCCAGAACATTGCAGTCTAGCTAAACTTATTAAAAGTGCTATCTGGAGGACGGTAACATTTTCAGGTTGTTCCTTTCCTTTAGGGAGAGATAGTCCGGACCTTTAGACCCAATTGAGCGTCTTTAGGATTCAGCTACCTCAAACTTTAGTTGAAAGTGAATGTCTGAGGAATACGCCTGATCCAGGGTAGCCCTAAAGGGGCTAGGACTAGTCATTATCCCTTCAGTCTTATTGCAATTATATAGGGCCCTGGTGAGACCACACCTCAAGTATTGTATACAGTTTTGTTCTCCTTACCTAAGGAAGGATATACTTGCCATAGAGGGAGTGCAACCAAGGTTCACCAGACTGGTTCCTGGGATTGGGGGATTTTCCTATGAGGCCAGATTGAGTAGAATAGGCCTATATTCTCTAGAGTTTAGAAGAATGAGAGGTGATCTCATTGAAACATACACAATTCATACAGGGCTTGACAGGGTGGATGCAGGGAGTCTAGAACCAGGGGTCACAGTCTCAGAATAAGGGATTGGCCATTTAGGACTGAGATGAGGAGAAATTCCTTCACTCAGGTTGGTGAATCTTTAGAATTCTCTACCCCAGAGGGCTGTGGAGGCTCAGTCGTTGAGTATATTCAAGACAGAGGTCAATAGATTTTTGAATATTAAGGGATATGGAGATAGTTCAGGAAAGTGGGGATGAGGTAAAAGATCAGCCATGATCTTATTGAATTGCGGAGCAGGCTCGAGGGGCCAAATGGCCTACTCCTGCTCCTATTTATGTTCTTATGTTCTTATGGCCCATTAACGTAAAATCCTTTTTTTTGGCAGGCTTCAATAGACAGTGAGACCATGTCATGATAACGACCTCTCCCTCCCTGAAACCGCCTCAGCTGGAGAAATCGCGGCCTATATGTTTCAATGAGATCACCTCTCATTCTTCTAAACTCCAGAGAGTATAGGCCCAATCTACTCAATCTCTCCTCATAGGACAGCCCTCTCATCCCAGGAATCAATCCAGTGAACCTTTGTTGCACCGCCTCTAAAGCAAGTATATCCAGCTTATACCCCTGAGGGGTAAGAGATCTACTTGCCAAAAAAAGACAGAATTGGACAACTAAAAATAGTTAAGGGACAGCATAAAACTAAAAGAAAAAGAATACAAAAATGCAAAAAGTAGCACAGATCCTGGTGAATGGAAAAGATACAAAGAACAGCAAAGGGTCATAAAACAAATAAGAGCTACAAAAAGGGAGTTTGAAAAGAAACTTGCAAGAGTTATCAAAATCAATATAAAGAATTTTTACAATTACATTAGGAAAAAGAAGGTAGTCAGGAGCAATGTTGGCCCCTTAAAAATGGATATTGGTGATACTGTCAATGATAATAAGGAAATGGCGGACATGTTGAATAATTTCCTTGCATCAGTATTTACAATAGAAGAGGATTTTTGTTAACTAAAGCTATTGAGGGATATGGGCCAAAGGCAGGTATATGGAGTTAGGTCACAGATCAGCCATGTTCTCATTGAATCGCAGAACAGGCTCGAGGGGCTGAATGACCTGCTCCTGTTCTTATGTTCCTATATCCTTCCTCAGATAAGAAGATCAAAATTGTGCACAGTACTTCAGGTGTGGTCTCCCCAAATCCCTGTACAATTGTAACAAGACTTCCTTACTCTTGTACTCCAACCCCTTTGCTGTTTGCCTTTCTAATTGCTTGCTGTACCTGTCTGCTAACTCTTTTCCTGTACGAGGACACCTAAATCCCTCTGAACACCAACATTTAATAGTTTCTCACTATTTAAAAAAGATTCTGTTTTTCTCTTCTTCCTACCAAAGTGAATAACCTCATATTTCCTCACACTATACTCCATCTGCCAACTTATTGCCCACTCGCTTAACTTGTCCATATCTCTTTGCAGGCTCTTTGTGTCCTCCTCAAAGCTTATTTTCCTACCTAGCTTTGTATCATCAGCAAACTTGGATACATTACACTCGGTACCTTTATCTAAGTCATTAATATAAATTGTAAATAGCTGAGTACCAAGCAATGATCCTTGCAGCACCCCACTAGTTACAGCCTGCCAACCTGAAAATGACCCGTTTATCCCTACTCCCTGTCCATTAACCAATTCTCTATCCATGCTAATATATTACCCCAAATCCCATGAGCCCTTATCTTGTGTAACTTCCTTCTATGTGGAACCTTATCGAATGCCTTTTGGAATTCCAAATATACTACATCCACTGGTTCCACTATATCTACCCTGTTAGTTACATCTTCAAAAAACTCTACTAAATTTGTAAAACATGATTTTCCTTTAATAAAACCATGTGGGCTCTGCCTAATCATATTATGATTTTCTAAGTGCCCTGTTACAACTTCCTCAATAATGGATTCCAGCATTTTCCCGATGACTGATGTCAGGCTAACTGGCCTGTAGTTCCCTGTTTTCTCTTTCCCTCCTTTCTTGAATACCAGGTTTGCATTTGCTACCTTCCAGTCCTCTGTACCCATTCTAGAACCAAGGAATTTTGGAAGATCACAACTAATGCATCCATTATTTCTGTGGCCACCTGGTTTAGAATCCTAGGATGTAAGCCATCAGGTCCAGGGGATTTGTTGGCTTTTAGTCCCATTAGTTTCTCAAGTACATTTTCTCTACTGATCTTAATTACTTTAAGTACCTCATAGCCCTTGGTTCCCCATTATTTTTGGTCTGGTTTTTGTGTCTTCTACTGTGAAGACAGACACAAAATATTTGTTTAATTTCTCTGCCATTTCCTTATTACCCATTATAATTTGTCCTGTCTCAGCCTCTAAGGGACCAATGCTTTCTTTTCTACTCTTTTCCTTTTTACATACTTGTAAAAGCTCTTACAATCTGTTTTTATATTTCTTGTTAGCTTATTCTCATTCTATTTTCACCTTTATCAATTTCCAAAGCTCTCCCAATCCTCAGGCTTACTACTCTTCTTCACAACATTATAAGACTCTACTTTTAATCTAATACTATCCTTAACTCTTTAGTTAGCCATGGATGGATCACTTTTCCCGTGGAGTCTATATTTCTCAATGGAATGTATATTAGTTGATAATTTTGGAATATTTATTTAAATGTTTGCCATTGCTTATCTACCGTCCTACCTTTTAATCTAATTTCCCAATCTAACTTAGCCAATTCACCCCTCTTAACTGTGTAATTGGCTTTATTTAAGTTTAAGACTCTAGTTTAGGATTAGAATTTCTCACAGGGGTTGAAAGTGAAATATTTATCATATTACGATCACTTTTCCCAACAGGATCCTTTACTATGAGGTTACTAATTAACCCTGTCTCATTACACAATACAAGATCGAAAATAGCCTGTTCTCTGGTTGGTTCCACCACGTATTGTTCTAGGAAACTGTCAAATGCATTCCATGAACTCGTTCTCCAGTCCACCTTTGCCAATTTGATTTGCTCAGTCTATATGAAGATTAAAATCCCGCACTATTATTGAATTACCTTTGTTATACAAGCTCCTATCATTTGTTGATTAATACTCAGTCCAATGGTATAGCTATTGTTAGGGGGCCTATAAAATACTTCCACCAGTGTTTTTTGCCCCTTGTTATTTTTTATCTTCACCTATTCTGATTTTACTTCCTGTTCATCCGAGCCAAGATCCTTTCTCACTACCGTTCTTATATCATCCTTTATTATCAGGGCTAACCGCCCCCCCACCCCCTTTTCCATTCTGCCTGTATTTTTGAAACATCAATTACCCAGAAATATTTAGATCTCAGCTTTGATCACCTTGCAACCACGTTTCTGTAATGGCTATTATATCAAACCCATTTATCCCTAATTGTGCCATTAATTCATCTATCTTTAACTGAATGCATGAAGCATGCATAACAAGAGCCTTTAATTTTAACTTTTTGCCATTATTTTCTGCTTTCACCTTATTCGCTGATACACTATTATCATTAAACTCTGGGGGAAAAATTCATCCCATTACCACCTCCCGTTAGCGCCATTAGATGGCGCTAATGGGGCGTTAGACCAATATTGCCGGGGCTCAGCTCCCCCCCACCCCCCATAGTGCCACCAGTAAGAGGTATCCATGGGAATGTCAATGCCAGGTAGATTATGATGTCAGTGAGTGTGCAACTCTCACTGACTGCCCGATTTGCAAAATTGATTCTCATCACTTACCTCACTGCCTGGAGTAAACACCGACAGGGAGAGCTGGCATGCAGCACCAGGAAGCTGGCTCCAGGGATGTTGTTTAAAGAGATCATCAGTAATCAGGTTAGTGCAGTTTCAGTGGATTTTTGTTAGTTTCACCCACCGCAGCAGTTTAATTCAGTAATTTTAAGGTTCTTTTGTATCAGGAGTCTTCTAGCAACTAAAAGTAGCTACATTTATTCTTCAAAGATTCAAACTGCTACACTTGGTAACATTAGTGGGGGAAGAGCTGTCATGCCACTTCACCCTCCAGGAGCTACGGCGGAGGGAGCATAGGCAGTAAGAAATATGGGAACATGTGCACAGAGGGAGGAGGAGGGCCATCAGAGATCTCAACTGGAGGCATTACCCTCTGAGGATATTCCGAGAGCACTTCTCCTACCTTTAAGGAAGGGAGGAGCAGTGTTTTAGAAGGCTTTGCTTCAGCAAGGAGGTGGTCACAGAACTCTGCCACCTCCTGCAACCAGACCTCCAGTCTCAGATCAGGGTGACCACGGCTCTCTGTGGCAGTCAATGTCACTGTGGCCCTCAATTCTTTTGCCAGTGGGTCCTTTCCATCTGCAACAGGAGACATAGCTAATATCTCACAGTTCACCATCCATCGCTGCATCCTGGAAGTCACTGAGGCTCTCTACATCAGGAGAAGGGACTACATTGGCTTCCCAATCACGAGAGAAGCAGGACGAACATACATGTGGCTTTGCCAGGATAGCGGGCTTCCCCATGGTGCAGGGCACCATCAACTGCACCCATGTGGCTTTGTGGGCAAAGGCTACCACTCACTTAATGTGCAGTTGGTGTGCGACAACACAGTGAATCCTTAATGTCAATGCCCACTATCCTGGCAGCAGCCACAATGCTATCATCCTGCGACAGACTGATGTGCCAGCACTCTTCCAGCCACCATGTAAAGCTCGAAGATGACTGCTCAGAAACAAGGCCTATACGCTCTCCACCTGGTACATGACTCCCCTCTGGAACCCCAACACTCGTGCCCAGCACTCATACAATGAGAGCCATGCTGCCACCAGGAACATCATCGAGCGGAGCATCAGCTTATTGAAGCAACAGTTCCACTGACTTGACCACTCAGGAGGAGCCCTCCTGTACGAGGCAGAGCGAGTGTCCCATTTCGTGGTTGTCTGCTGCATGTTCTACAACTTGGCCATCCAGAGGGCGCAGCCTTTGCCAGCAGAGATTGCGAGACCAGCTCAGGAGGAGAAAGAAGCAGAGGAAGATGAGGATGAGGTGGAGGGTGAAGAGGAAGAGGAGGGAGGGAGGAGGCAGCAAGACAATCGGCCTTCTGGATGGGCCGTCTGTGACTGGCTCATCAGACTCTGTTTCACATGAATGAAACACAGATCCCCATAGCTCACTACATCCCCATCATACAATCCATGTCTCATGGCGTATCATAACTTCCTCCTGGGCGCAAAGGTGAAATGAAAGAGACCACAAAATATTCCAAACACCATTAATGAATTTATCGATAAACATATCACACATATCACATGAATTCTTAAAACTAATGACCTTTGTGCCTGCCATAGTTGAGTAGCTGTCATTGTGTGCAAGGTGTGAGATGTGGGTGTGAGTGTTGGTAAGTAGAGATTGTTGGTGAGTGAGTGCTGGAGGTGTGGTGCTTTGGGCAGTGTGTAAAGATTGTGGTACAGATGGTGGTACATATGTAGCATTTGTTGAAGCATTCACTCACACTGACCACCTGAATGAGGTCGTTAAATTTCTTCCTGCACTATGTGTGGATCCTGGGGACCACCGTGCTGCCCGAGACATGTTGCACTAACTCCCTCCAAATGGTGTGGAAGACTTGTGGTGAAGGCCTCCTGTCACTTGCTGGGTAAAGCACTGCTCTCTGTCTCTCCACAGTGAAAATAAGTGCCTCTGATGCTTCATTGGAGAATCTGCGGGCTCTCTCCCTGGAGCTTGGACCTGCCATGAACACACCTGGTTCAGTCCTTCGGCTCCTTCTCCTGCTCCTGCTCCCGCTTCCTGAGGCAGCTGCACAGCCAGCAATGCTGAGAGTGAGGTGCTGCAGCATCAATGAACCTCCCCTTTAAGTAATGAAAAAAGTCTGTGGCAATGATGAGCTACAATTGGACTGCACCTGATATTGGTCCACCTTAAGTGTACTCTTTTAGTTTTGGTGTTTAAACAAATTCTCTGTAAATTATCTGTAAATTAATAAAACTTAACAACTTAAATTAAAATTTGGTTGGCCGGGGTGATGATGCACTCCAGCCCCCGCGGGGCCCACCGGTCGCGGAAGGCCTCAAGCGTGCCGGCGAACACCGCATGCTCCATCTCCAGGGTCACCCGGGCGCGAACATGGTCGCGGAAGAGAGGCAGGCAATCGGGCCGAATGACCCGCTCGACCGCCCGCTGCCTGGACCAATTGATGGATTTTTTGGCCAGGCCCAGGAGCAGTCCTATGAGGAGGTCTTCTGATCTGCCCACTCCCCTCCGCACCGGGTGACCAAAGATCAGGAGCGTGGGACTGAAGTGCAGCCAAAAATCGAGGAGCAGCCCTTCAAGTAGTGAAAGAGGGGCTGCAACCTCTCACACTCTGTGTAAACATGAAACACGGACTCCACCAGGCCACAGAAAAGGCAGGCGGCCTGGGAGTCCGTGAACCTATTTAAAACCATATTGCACGGGACTGCTCCGTGCAACACCCTCCAGGCCAGGTCCCCAATAGAACAAGGGGGGACTCCCGCATAGAGAGCCCTCCATTGGGGACCGCCGCCTCCGCCGAACGGCAAGATGGCACGCCAAGGCGTGTCCGGACGGCAGACGAAGATGGCAAAGTGGAGAGTGTGCAGGAGCAGCCCGTAGAGGAAACGCCTCCGTGCAGAATGAAAAGGCACGGAGGGCATTTCCCTGAGATGGCTCAAGTTGTGAGGCACCGGTTCCCAACAGGGGTCTCGGGGCCGGGCGCCAATGAGGAATTCCATCCGAACGGGGGTCAGTTCGGACGGGATCGCCCCATGTGCTTGAGTCTCCTCGATACACCTAGTGGAGTCGGGGCCCAGTGCCACTTTCAGCGACTCGATGGCTTTGACCGCGAGCCGGACGTTGGCCCAAGACAGGCACTGCGCCAGCTCCTCCGGCGCCATCCAGTCCGCACCTCCGCCATCAAGCAGGTCCCCGACTCTAGTCACCTTGCCAGGCAAAGCCCTGCCCTCTGCCAGCCACCCGAACCCGCGGTCGTGGAGGTGCGGATTCCTGAGCAGCGGCTCCCGAAGGACAGCCGCCACTCCTGACGGGAGAGAGCTCCGCCTGGAAGCGACGTTGTTCTAAACCCACAGCAGTTCCTGGTAGAAGACAGGCAGCTCTCACAGGCAGGCATGCGTACCGCCCACTTTCACAAACAGGAGCTGCGTGTCGTAGTTGAGGCCGTGCAGCTGGCTGAAGAAATACATCGCCAGCGCACACCATCTAGGAGGATTCTCGACAGACAGGTATCTCTGCAGCATCTGAAGATGGAAAGTCGCAGCCTGGGTGCGAAGGCACACCAGCGCCTGACCGCCCTCCCTAAGCGGGAGACACAGAACCGCGGCAGAGACCCAGTGCTTCCTTTTGTCCCAGAAGAAGTTGATGAGCTTCTTCTGCATCTTGGCGACAAACACAGGGGGAGGGAATCAAAGTGACCAACCGGTACCACAACATGGCGGCCACCAGCTGGTTTATGACCAGCGAGTGACCCCTGTAGGACAACACTCTGAGCAGTCCTGTCCAGCATCCTAGGTGAGTGGTGAATTTGGCCTCCAGCTCTCGCCAGTTCGCCGGCCAGGCGTCCTCGGCAGAGCTAAGGTAGACTCCCAAATAGAGGAGGTGCGTGGTGCTCCAGGTGAAGGGCCTGAACTCCTCCGGCAGGGAGTCCACCCGCCACTGGCCCACCAGGAGTCCGGAACATTTCTCCTAGTTGATCTTGGCGGAGGATGCATCCGAGTAAATCTGCTGGCATTCCCGAATCCTCCGCAAGTCGACGGGATCCGTGACCATGAGGAGCACATCATCGGCATAAGCCGAGAGGACGAACTCCATGCCTGGCCCTTGCAGAGCCAGCCCCGTCAACCTCTTCCGCAAAAGGCGCAGGAAAGGCTCCACGCAAACGGCATATAACTGAAATGGGGCATCCCTGATGCACGCCCCTCCCAAAGCGAAGGGGCGCCATCAAAGACCCATTAACTTTAATCAGACAGTCCGTGGCGGCGTACAGAAGTCGGATCTGGGCGACGAAATGTGTCCTGAACCCGAATGCGCGCAGAGTCCCGAAGAGATACACGTGATCCACCCTGTCGAACGCCTTCTCCTGATCCAGGGAAAGGAAGGCAACCGACAGACCAGCCCTCTGGGAATGGTGGACCAGGTCCCGGACCAGATGGATATTGTCGTGGATGGTCCGGCCCGGGACCGTGTAGGACTGTTCGGGTTGGATCATGTGGGCCAGCACGGTGCCAAGGTGAGCAGACATGGCCCTGGCAAAAAATTTATAGTCCGTGCTGAAGAGGGAGACCGGGCGCCAGTTCTTAAGTAGGCAGAGATCGCCCCTCTTAGGCAGCAGGACAATGACCGCACTGCGCCAAGAAAGGGGCATCTTCCCGGGCGCCAGACTTTCCCCCAGGACCCGCGCATAGTTGCCCCGCAAGACATCCCAGAACACCCTGTGGAACTCCATGGTCACCCCGTCCAGCCCCAGGGACTTTCCCCTGGAGAGCTGGCCGAGTGCGCCAGTCAGCTCCGCCAGGCTTAGCGGAGCGTCCAATTTTTCAGCGCCCTCCGGGCCAACTTTCGGCAGGTCTTCCCACAAAACTCTGCGCGCATCCCCGCTGGACAGATCCGGAGAGAACAGTAATAGGCCCGGGCCTCCGCGCTGATTCCCTCCGGATCTTAGACCAGAGATCCATCGTCGGCCAGCAGCCCCAAGAGCTGCTTATGGACCCCTCGTCTTTTTCCCAGCGAGTAGAAGGGGGAGCCGTGGTCCAGGTCCCACAGGAAATGGATCCGCGACTTCACATAAGCGCCTCGGGACCCGACGAGCTGCAGGTCCTTCAGCGCGCCCTTCTTCTCTTCGTACACCTGCCGCAGGGCCGGGTCCTCGACGACTTGACCGAGACGGGACTCCAGGTGAAGCACCTCCTTCTCCAACCACCCAACCCGGGCCTCCCGCCTCTTGGTCAACCCCTTCGGGGACTCCCGGCAGAAGAGACGGACGTGAGCCTTACCCACGTCCCGCCATAGCCTCAAGGAGGGGAAGCCCCCCTACTTCCTTCTCCAGTTGGCCCAGAACCGACGAAACGAATCCCAGAACCTCATGTCCTCCAGCAGCAGGTTGTTAAAATGCCAGTACGTGGACAGCCCCCCGTGGGCACAGTGGAGCGAGCTCTGCCCACACCAGGTGGTGGTCCGTGCATGGTACCGGTCGCATGGAAGCCGCCGGAACGCAGGAGACATACGCCCGGGAAATGTAAAGGCGGTCGATTCTGGACCTTCCTCCTCCAGACCTCACGCTAGTGAAGGCGCTGGAGTCAGGATGGAGATTTCGCCAGACGTCCACCAAGTCGAAGGACCCGACTAGGTCCCTCAACTTTTCCATCGCCACCGGGCTTCACGGGGGACCCGAACGGTCCCTCGCCTCGAGGGTACAGTTAAAATCCCCCCCTGAGGATGATGCACTCGCCGACGTCGACGGAGCCCAGAAGAGCGGACACTTCTTCAAAGAAGCGCACTTGCTGCACATCGGTCTGGGGGGGGTGTACACGTTCACTAGATGGAGCGGCACGCCCCCCAGGCGAACAGTGACCTGGAGCAAGCGGCCCGGCACATGCTCCTTGACCCCCAAGGTCTCCGGCTGAAAATGTGGGGCCAGCAAGATAGCCACCCCGCTGGAATTGTTGGAGAGGTGACTCATGCTGACCCCTCCTTGCCGCTCCAGGAGCCACATGGCCTCGTCTCCTGGAACAGTGTGGGTTTCTTGCGGGAAGCACACCGCATACTTCCCGTCCCGAAGGACCGAGAAGTTATTGAATCTACGGCGCGCCTCCCTGCTGCCGTTGATGTTGAGGCTGGCTATGGTTATCTTGATGTCAGAAGCATAGTGCAACCTCTACCTACACCTAACGGGGGGAGGGAGCGCAGTCACTTGGCAACCGCCACTCCCTGAGCAGCCCAGTGAGGAACTTTTTGAGCCGACGCAGCTCGAGCGGTTTCATGCCCTTGTCCGCATCCATGATCTTTACGGCGGCGCGGACAGACCCAATGAGCAGCGTCAGCTCCGACCACCTGTCGAGGGCCAGCCGGAACTTTTTGTGACGACCCAGGCACGTGGCCATAAAATCCCGGAGTTCCGCAATGGGGATGAGGGGAGACTCGGTGAGGGACACGAGGTCATCCACCGAGTCCCCGTCCTCCTCCAGGGGGTCGTCACCAGCAGCCGACCCGTCCATTGCGCAGGGCGCAGCGAACGGCTCAAGCTGCACCAGCTGGCCCTGCCTCTGCCCGGATCCCACCCCCTGGATCGGCATCAGAGGAGTCCTCCCTGGGCTCCACCAGGGGTGCCGGGCCAGAAGGCAGCGGCAGTTCGGGCTCCCCCTCCGCCTCAGGCGCCGGAGAAACCAGGGAGAAAACAATTCCCAGTTCCTCCAGCACATCCGGCATCGACGTCAGGGACGGAGTCAGGGGGCCTTCCCCTTCCCCTTCGCCAGCCACTGACCCAGCAGACTGTGTCTCCTGAATAAAAACCTCGACCAGGTCGAGCAGTCCCTGGGAGATATCTGGGTCACATTGGGCGAGCTCAGCTTCTTCGATCTCACCCGCCCCAGTTCCTGGGGAACCCGACCCTGCGAGGAGTAATGGTTCCGATGTAATATTGTTATTCTCCGTGGGTTGTTCCATGGCCCCCCCCTACGGGCAGTGTCTCTCCCCCATTCCCGGGTGGCATGGGCCGGACAGACACATCTGTCTCACCCTCCCGAGGGACAGGCGACCCCTGCCGATTGCTCGTGATGGTGACGGCAGCGGCGGGGGGGGAGCGCAGTATCCGCGGCGTGCGACGACTCCCCCTGTTCGGAGGGACCTTCCTCCTCACGGTCCTCCTCCTCTTCCAGGGGGTCTCGCCTTTTTAGTATGGAGGGACACAGAGGGAGGGAGACCTCCATGTCTGCTGTGGCCTCCTCCTCCGGTCCCTCCGGTGGAGCGGGTTTCTTGGGCCCCTCGGGCCTGAGCCCGGCCGCAGGTATGGATTTTTCTGTCTCAGCAGTTGCGGCCACATGCTCGGGCAAGAGGACCCCCCCACTCTCGTACATTACCACCAAATCCGCGAGGAGAGCGGGCATAAAGTTCAATAACACTCTGTCCTCCACAAGGGGACCCGCCTTAAGGTGTTTGGTCTTCCATTGCACTTTCCTTCTGACCGGACGCTCTCCCTCCCCCCCACCGAATGCCATGATGGCAATGGCCTCCGACGTTCATCACACATCTGTTGTTTTTGACGCGTGGACAGACTCGGTGGGAGGAGTGGCGGTGGCGCTAGCCTCGGACGCACTAGATAATCTGGTGGCCTTGGAGTCGGGGCAGCTTTTCCTAATATGCCCCACCTCCTTACAGGCATGGCACTGCACAACATCCGACGTTCAGAAGACGCGGTAGGCGGTCCCCTCGTGACGCACCACAAACGTGCCGTCGCTGTCCTCCTCCCGCGCTAGCTGGATGAAGAGCTGGCGCTGGAAGGAGAAGGCATGGCGAAGGCTGGCTTCACGGAAGCCGAGCGGGATGGGCGCAATCCCTGACTTCACCTCCCCAAGTTGATGCAGTTGGGGGAGGAGGAGCTCACCAGGAACAAAGGGCGAGACATTTGAGATTACAATGCTTTGCGCGGTGGCCTCAAGAGGGTCTACCAGCAGGAAGGTCCCGCCCACGGTGAGCCCCTTTTCGATGGCCACGGGCACCACCCATTCCGACCCTAGGAAGAACACAGCCTTCCCGTACATTTTTGAGGCTGCTACAATGGCTGACAGGCCGACAACCCCAGCCATGGCTTTTATGCATGCCTCAATTGTCATATTGGGGTGAACAAATGTAAGAAATCACACAACACCAGGTTATAATCCAACAGCTTTATTTGAAATCACAAGCTTTCGGAGCGCTGCTCCTTCATCAGGTGAAGTGGAGAGATGCATAAAAACACAGCTATATAGTCAGAGAATAATGTCAGATGTTTACAGGTAATCTTTCTAACTGCCATTTATCACACCTCGGCAGAGAGATAATCACAGCAATCAAAGGTGTAAATGGTGTCCAAACAGGTCAGTCAGGAAAACATTACATCAAAGAACAATGAGGTGGGGTCACAAGGGGTCAAATGTTACAGATGCTGGGGTCTGTATGAAAAACCAAAAAACAGACAAAAAACATTTTTTTTGCTGGAAACCACAGCAGGTCCGGCCGCATCTGTGTGGAGAGAACAAGCCAACGATGACTCGAGTCTGGATGACCCTACATCAGGTGGGGTTACATGTAGCGTGACATGAACCCAAGATCTCGGTTGAGGCCGTCCTCATGGGTGCGGAACTTGGCTATCAGTTTCTGCTCGACGATTTTGCGTTGTCGTGTGTCTCGAAGGCCACCTTGAAGAATGCTTTCCCGAAGATCGGAGGCTGCATGTCCTTGACTGCTGAAGTGTTCCCCGACTGGGAGGGAACACTTCTGCCTGGCGATTGTTGCGCGGTGTCCGTTCATCCATTGTCGCAGTGTCTGCATGGTCTTGCCGATGTACCATGCTCCGGGGCATCCTTTCCTGCAACGTATGAGGTAGACACCGTTGGCCGAGTCACATGAGTATGTACCATGTACCTGGTGGGTGGTGTCCCCACGTGTGATGATGGTATCTGTGTTGATGATCTGGCATGTCTTGCAGAGGTTGCTGTGGCAGGGTTGTGTGGTGTCGTGGTCGCTGTTCTCCTGAAAGCTGGGTAATTTGCTGCGAACAATGGTCTGTTTGAGGTTAGGCGGCTGTTTGAAGGCGAGTAGTGGAGGCGTGGGGATGGCCTTAGTGAGGTGTTCGTCGTCATCGATGACATGTTGAAGGTTGCGAAGAACATGGCGTAGTTTCTCCGCTCCGGGGAAGTACTGGACGACGAAGGGTACTCTGTTGGTTGTGTCCCGTGTTTGTCTTCTGAGGAGGTCTATGCGATTTTTCGCTGTGGCCCATCGGAATTGTCGATCGACAAGTCGAGCGTCATATCCCATTCTTACGAGGGCGTCTTTCAGCGTCTGTAGGTGTCCATCGCGTTCCTCCTCGTCTGAGCAGATCCTGTGTATTCACAGGGCTTGTCCATAAGGGATGGCTTCTTTAATGTGGTTAGGGTGGAAGCTGGAGAAGTGAAGCATCCTGAGGTTGTCCGTGGGCTTGCGGTAGAGTGAAGTGCTGAGGTGTCTGTCTTTGATGGAGATTCGTGTGTCCAAGAATGAAACCGATCCTGAGGAGTAGTCCATGGTGAGTTTGATGGTGGGATGGAACTTGTTGATGTTATCTTTTCAGTGATTCTTCGCCGTGGGTCCATATGACGACGAACACCTCGCTAAGGCCATCCCTACGCCTCCACTACTTGCCTTCAAACAGCCGCCTAACCTCAAACAGACCATTGTTCGCAGCAAATTACCCAGCTTTCAGGAGAACAGCGACCACGACACCACACAACCCTGCCACAGCAATCTCTGCAAGACATGCCAGGTCATCCAACACAGATACCATCATCACACGTGAGGACACCACCCACCAGGTACATGGTACATACTCATGTGACTCGGCCAATGGTGTCTACCTCATACGTTGCAGGAAAGGATGCCCTGGAGCATGGTACATCGGCGAGACCATGCAGACACTGCGACAACGGATGAAAGGACACCGCGCAACAATCGCCAGGCAGGAGTGTTCCCTCCCAGTCGGGGAACACTTCAGCAGTCAAGGACATTCAGCCTCCGATCTTCGGGTAAGCATTCTCCAAGGCGGCCTTCGAGACACACGACAACGCAAAATCGTCGAGCAGAAACTGATAGCCAAGTTCCGCACCCATGAGGACGGCCTCAACCGAGATCTTGGGTTCATGTCACACTACATGTAACCCCACCTGACATAGGGTCATCCAGACTTGAGTCGTCATTGGCTTGTTCTCTCCACACAGATGCGGCCGGACCTGCTGTGATTTGCAGCAAAAAAAATGTTTTTTGTCTGTTTTTTTGTTTTTCATACAGACCCCAGCATCAGTAACATTTGACCCCTTGTGACCCCACCTCATTGTTCTTTGATGTAATGTTTTCCTGACTGACCTGTTTGGACACCATTTACACCTTTGATTGCTGTGATTATCTCTCTGCCGAGGTGTGATAAATGGCAGTTAGAAAGATTACCTGTAAACATCTGACATTATTCTCTGACTATATAAGCTGTGTTTTTATGCATCTCTCCACTTCACCTGATGAAGGAGCAGCGCTCCAAAAGCTTGTGATTTCAAATAAAGCTGTTGGACTATAACCTGGTGTTGTGTGATTTCTTACATTTGTCCACCCCAGTCCAACACCAGCATCTCCACACCATATTGGGGTGAGTGTAGCTCTTGACCCCATGTTTTTTGGTGATTAACCTGAAGGGTGACAGGGCAGCAGAAGCAGCGGGAGCAACTGTGGCTGTGGCTGCCACGCCCACGTATGTCCTCGCTGACCCCGTCACCGACAAAGATGTGGTCGCCATCATTGGGTGGTTCTTCCAAAGAACTACACTCAGCCCAATTCACAGGCCTAAAGATGTTAATAATGGCCTTTGTTTTTAATTCCTCTCCTGAGCAGAGGGAGCTGTTTAAATTGAAGGCATACCTCTCCCTTTATTGACTGAATTGGGAGAGGGGCCTTCTCCCCTCTGCTCAATGGGTAAGTAATACACAATAAATGGAGGTGCCTCTTAGAGAGAGAGGCAGAGAGCGACCGAGAGAGAGGGGGTGGGAAGGAGGGAGGCCGCAAGGGCAGGGTCGTCACTCAGGATGGTGGGTGGGTGGGTGTTGGCAGGGGTGCACTCTCCGATGTAAATAAAAAGATTCCATCGGTGGTCTTCTGGTGGGGGGAGAAGATGACTTCACCTGGGAAGCTGGAGATGCCCAGGCTCAGTTCTGCACCAGGTCTTAATGATGTGTGGACTTCACCTAGGCAGCTCCAGCTGTCCCAGGTCAGGCAATGGGAAGGGTGTTTATTAGTGGTGTGTGTGGCCTAGTTTTTTACAAGAGCTACAAACACACACACACACCCCTTGATGTTCCGGCCACCTTCTTTTCTTCTTTCCTCACCCCACCTACAATACAAAGTCTTTGGGAGAGTGCACCAAAATAACACCCACCTGTAGATGTTCAGAAATGATGCTGTTCCCTCCTTCCAAACAGTTGATGTTGGTTGTTCTGTTTTTCTCCCCTCTCTCCCTCTCCTAAAATGGAGGCCAATTGGGGAGACAGAGTTGGAAAGGCCTCTCCTCTCCTCTGGTGGTGTTTATTCTTGGCCTTCCCTTTTCTTTCGCCTCTCCTGTCCTCTCTCTCCAGGCACCTCAGCTGCAGCTGTTGTGTTGATGTTGGTGGTGGTCTGCAGTCTGGTCTCCTCCTCCTCAAAGAGACCAGCACTCACACTTGCTCCCGCTTCCGCTTCTGCTTCCTGAGGCAGCTGCACAGCCAGCAATGCTGAGAATGAGGTGCTACAGCATCAATGAACAAAGCCTATGGCAATGATGAGTTACAATTGGACTGTACCCGATATTGGTCCACCTTTTAAGTGTAATACCAATGAGCTTGGGTTTTAAGACTTGATTTAGGACTCCAATCATTTTATTGAGCGGTGAGCATGAATTTTTCATGCAGTCTAAAGCATTTGCACCTGGCGCTAATTCTCCAACTTTTCTACTGACACCGCCCACAGAAGTGCCAGGCAATGACTATCTCCAACAAGTGAGAATCTAACCACCTACCCTTGACATTCAACTACATTAGCATCGCCGAATCCTCCACCATCAACATCCTGGGGTCACCATTGACCAGAAACTTAATTGGACCAGCCACATAAATACTGTGGCAACAAGAGCAGGTCAGAGGCTAGGTATTCTGTGGCGAGTGTCTCATCTCCTGACTCCCCAAAGCCTTTCCACCATCTACAAGGCTCAAGTAAGGAGTGTGATGAAATACTCTCCACTTGCCTGGATGAGTGCAGCTGCAACAACACTCAAGAAGCTCAACACCATCCAGGACAAAGCAGCCCATTTGATTGGCACCCCATCCACCACCTTAAACATTTACTCCCTCCACCAGCAGTGTTCTGTGGCTGCAGTGTGTACCATCTACAAGATGCATTGCAGCAACTCGCCAAGTCTTCTTCGGCAGCACCTCCCAAACCCGCGACCTCTTCCAACTAGAAGGACAAGGGCAACAGGTGCATGGGAACACCACCACCTCCACGTTCCCCTCCAAGTCACACACCATCCTGATTTAGAAGTATATCACCGATCCTTCATTGTTGCTGGGTCAAAATCCTGGAACTCCCTACCTAACAGCACTGTGGGAGTACCTTCACCACACAGATTGCAGCGGTTCAAGAAGGCGGCTCACCACCACCTTCTCAAGGGCAACTAGGGATGGGCAATAAATGCTGGCCTTGCCAGCGATGCCCAGATCCCATAAGCAAATGTTTTTTAAATTCCTTGGCTATAACGAATTTCTAGCCAGATATCTGTGCCCTATTTGCTGTCTTTGGCACCATGGGAGACGCGGGAGGTGAATTTCCTTTAAGCTCCTCTCATTCTACCGCCATAACTTTGGTGGAAATTCAGCGGAAGTCCTGATTATACACATAAATGAAATTTCCACTGAACATCCACTGAAGTTACGATGGCAGAGCAGGAGAAGCCCCAAGACAATTTCCGACCAAGGTGTGGATTTTATCTCTCTTGCAATGTTTCTAGTATCTTTTTATTACTGTGGTGTTTTAAGTTGGAGGTTTTCTGGCATTTCTGAAATTGTTATTACGAGAATTTGTGGAATTAATTTTTGGAGGACAACTTATATTTACTCATTACCATAAGTTAAACATTCCCCCCCCCCCAAAAAAAAAATGCCTTATTTGGCAAAGGCCGTCAAAAGGTTGAAATGACTTTAAAACCTTTCTAAAAGCTGTTAGCATTTTTTCCCTTTTTTGCATCCACTTGACTTTAAGTGGCTACGGGCTAGATTTTCAGTATAGGCAGTTTTGGAGCGCTAACCTTAGCGCCCGCCCGAAGTTAGCGCCCGCCCCAAAGTAGCGCCCCGTTACCGGGAATTCAGTGGCTTCGCCCTAAGAGGTTGGTGGAGCGCTAAAAGAGGCGTTCCACTACTCTCTTTAGGCGCTAAGCCGGCGGTCCAGAGGGATAGCGCCCAGGCGGGGCGCAGCGCGGGTGCGGTCATTTTTGGACTGACAGCAGACCCCGTGGCGCCGACCAGCTCTTAAAGGGGGAAGGGACGAATTGGTCTGCTGCCACGCCCTGCACACTGCAGCCTTGCAAAGAGGCCTCAACACTGCTGCTCAGCCCCAGGGAGTCATGGCAACGCCAGAGAAGGCCCGTCAGCGTGCCCTGCGCTTCTCAGAGGGTGATCTGGACATAATGGTCACAGCTCTGGAGGTGAGGCACAAGATCTTGTTCCCAGAGAGTGGGAGGAATCCAACCCACCACGACTACACCAAAGCCTGGAAGCAGATCGCCCAGAGGGTGACGTTCACCGGCGATGCCCCCAGGACCCACAAACAATGTCGTAAAAAATACAACGACCTGACCAGGATTGTCAAGGTGAGTAGCCTTTCCAGTCTCCTCCTCATTCTTGCATGTACACCTGACATGATGGGCAAAGGGAGCTGAAAGTCCTATTGGCCAGCCCTCAGCCAGGAGCATTGGGACAGTCATGAGCATCAAATGGCCATTCGGCACTCTACACTTTGGCCAAGCTATTCCACCATGGGAGGCTGTGCACACTACATCAGGGCTTCACTCTGTCCAAGCTATTCCACCATGGGAGGCAGTGCACACTACATCAGGGCTTCACTCTGGCCAAGCTATTCCACCATGGGAGGCAGTGCACACTACATCAGGGCTACACTGTGCACTTACAGCCCGTCCTTTCTCTTGCAGGCTAAAGTAGCCTTTAATCGCCAGGCCCGTGCCAGGGGTGGCCGCGCCAAGCTGCAGAAGCTCACTCGGCTGGAGGAGTGCATGTGTGTGCTCATGGGAGCCCGTGTGATCGTCCCCACAGCGTCCGGAGTATCCGACCCTCCACTGCCCGGCAATGGTAAGGACCTCGCCTTTTGGCCCTCTCGCGTCGCACTGGCCCATCCGAGCTACCTCCTTTGCCACTGTCCCACCAATGCACTGAATGCCACCAGTCCTAACTCCCTCGCTGACGCCGTCTCCTCACTCTGAAGCTACTCTTGTGCATTCCTGCTTTCAGCTGGTGACGACCAGGACCCTGAAGCTGCCAGTGACAGCACCTCCGAGCAGGAGGAGGAGGAGGAGCAAGCCGGACCATCGGGGGAACAGTCACGTCCCGCAGGAGAGGAGGAAATGCTTGACACCTCCTCACTGGACGAGTGCCTGGAGGAACTGTCGCAGGGCAATGCAACTTCTGGGACCAGTGGCGTCCAGCCACCCAGGAGCCGTGCGCGTGGCCCGCGGCCTTCCCCCCAAAGGGGGGAAGGATCAGAGGGGAGTGCTGCTGATCGGCACACTCGCCGCCACCAACGTGGCAAGGGTCCCTTAGTTCGGCCCCCTCCTCCCCAGCGGGAGAGTCGCGACTCCAGTCCGGACACCTTCACCTCGGAGGAGGTGCGGAAGCTGGATAAGATGGCCGAGGATTCGGACCGGCGCCACACGGAGCTCATGAGCGTGGTGGGGCGCATGCCTGAGGCCATCGAGTCGCTGGCGACCAGTGTGTGCGAGTTCGGGGCAGCAACTGCCGCGAGTGGCCGCATGCTGACTGATGCCGTCAAGACCCTGGCGGATGTGATGCGCGCGCACACCAGGACAACAGGGGCACTCACTGCTGCCACACGCGCTGTCTCAGGCAGGCATCGCCAGGGCAGCCGCCGCGCTGGACCATCCCAGCAAGCCGCCCCTCGGCTGATTGTTGCAGATCCTGCAGTGCAGGCCCGGCCGAGTGCCACCGCGCCACAGCACCAGCCAGCGCATCCCAGACGCCAGCTGGCCCACATTGCGCCATCCGTCGCCGCCATTCCCCCACTGGGGCGTCAAGGGCAAGCGGCTGCAGCTGATGGTGGCCAGGCTCAGGTGCGCCACTCAGCAGACGGCCCCTCGAGGCCCAAACGCCGTGCAGGCCGCCCCCAGCGGCATCTGGCGGAAGGGCACCTGAGCCTCAGGCACCTTCCCCCAGCCTCGCAGCAGCCACTGGGCAGAGCTTGCGAAGGAGCAGCAGGCCGGGCAGGGGAGGCAAAAGGCTGGGCAAGGTCTCGCCCTCGCGGGCCACTCAGTAGAGTGTGTGGCCAGCTTTCCTTTTATATGGCGGTGGCCATCTTTATTTTGCCCATGGTTGTGTTGTTGGAGGGCTTATTTTTTGCGTTAGGCCGACGTTGAGGCCCGGTTTGAAGAAAGGTGGAGTGACTCCTCCCCAGTTTGTGGGAGTGAGTCATTTGTTGGGCTTTTTGTGGGGCCCGTTTATTGTTTTTGGGGATTCATGTGGGAAGGGCTTTTCATTTTTGTGCAATAAAAAATTATCTTTATTCATGCAGTCTCCATGGTTGTTCTTCTTAGTGTTTGTTGGCTTCGCCGGCTGAGGGGTTGTGGAGCGGCTGCATTCATCTTCCCTCATGGCCCCTGGCCATTCCCTGACAGGGGGCTTAGAAGTACCGTGTAATAAGGTGGCGTCGTGCGGCCCTTGGCCCTGGTCGCTCCCTCCTGGGAACGTACTCCTGCTCCTCCTCCTCCTCCTCCTCATGCTCCTCCTGCTCCTCCTCCTGAGGTGCTGGTCCAACGTCAGGTGGCAGTGCCTGAGTCCTGCGGAGACCCGGTCCGGCGAATACTGGAGAGCTCCTCCGGAGCGATCAAGGCAGCGGAACCGCTGCTTGAGGACCCCAATAGTTAGCTCGATGATGTTGCGGGTGGTTTGATGGCTCTCGTTGTAGGCCTCTTCAGCAGCGGTCCTGGGCGCGCGGAGCGGGGTCATGAGCCAGGTGCACAAAGGATAGCCTTTGTCCCCGAGTAGCCATCCTCTTGGGGGAGGCTGTGCCTGGAACATGTCATGCACAGTACTCTGCCGCAGGATAAAGGCATCGTGGCTGCTGCCTGGGAAGCTGGCATTGACTGCCATGATGCGCTGCTTGTGGTCACAGACCAGCTGCACATTCAGAGAATGGTAGCCCTTCCTGTTGCGATACTGCTCGCCATGCTCCAGAGGGGCCCGCAAAGCCACATGCGTACAGTCAATGGCGCCCTGCACCAAGGGGAATTCCCCGAGTCTGGAAAATCCCAATGCGCGCTGATGCTGGCTCTCCAGGGCCATGGGGAAGGAGATGAATTGGCTTCTCCTTCTGAACAGTGCTTCGGTCACCTGGCGGATGCAGCGATGCGCGCCGTACTGGGAGATGTTTGCTATGTCCCCAGCAGCGTATTGGAAGGAGCCGGTGGCATAGAAGTTCAATGCCACCGTCACCTTCACTTCCACCGACAGAGACGTCCTGCACCTGAGCTTTGGCCGCAGATCTCGGCGAAGCAGGTGGCAGATCTCTGCAATCATCTCCTTTCGGAATCGGAGCCTTTTAACACATCGCGCGGCACTCATGTTTAGGTAGGAGCGCTGCTGGCGGTATAGCCTGACTGGGTAAGGCCTACGTGGCCGACGCCTGTAGCCCCCTCTGCCTCTAGCCAGGGCTGCCCCTCTCACAATGCGTCTGCGAGCCCTACGGACATGGAGCTGCAGCTCCGCGTTGGCACCCCATGCAACCCCCATCAAATCCTGGCAAACACTCAAATTTCCAAAAGGCCACTTGCAGCGCTCTGGCCTGAGTCCAAAAATACCTGGGCTCTTGCTGCTTGAAACCAGTTAGCTATCCTCCTTGTTGTGTCTCCAGAAATGCATTGCACAAGAGTGTTTTCTGAAAAAAGGCTGGCCTTTATACTGGAGAGCACGTCCCCTTTAATTTGCGCCCCCCGGGGCCCGCGCTGGTTGTGTTGCGTTCCTTTTTCCAAACGCTCCGGCCGCCAGCCGCACAATGGGGCGGTCCGACTGAAGTTTGGAATCGGGGCGCACAAAGGGCGTTGCACGAGGATGTGACGTCATTTTCTGCGTGCGCATCCGGGCGGGCGCTAAACTTTGCGCCGGCGCTAACGGGCAACTTAATTTGGGGCGGGGCGCAAACTGCGCTGCGCATGGGCGCTACACGCATAGCGCCCGAAAATCACTTCTCTTAAGGCGCTAACTGCTGGCGCTATCAACTGAAAATCTAGCCCTACATCTTTAAGTTTCTACTAAATTACATTTTGCAGTCCACCATTAGGCTAGTTCTCTGTAAAAGACTAAAGCTGCAATGGGGCTGTGAATAATTATGGAACATGAGCTGTCTCCGGACAATTGGGTAAAATCAACACATACAGGGGCCATTGGCGCATTAAATATCACTTGGACAGAGATGTTGAGAGGAAAATTGAGCAAGGATGATTGTACACCAGTAACAGAGCCTGCCTGATCTTCCTTCCATTTAACCTAAAGGAAGGATGGGTTCTGTAACAGGTGTGCAAACCTTCTTGCCAATGTTGCTCTCTGGAGTCTGTCCAGATGATGCTTAACCCCCAGGCAGTAAAGAGGAAGTTTCTGGCACTGGCTTCTTCTGTGTACAGAGCTGAAACACCAAGGTGTTGGTATTCCATTACATGATTGCTTGCCAGAGCAAATGTTTCCAATCAAATTACAAAATGCTGTTTGGCAGTAAACTGAAAACCGAAAGGCTCATAAAATTAGTTCATAGAATCAGAAGCAAGTTGTTATGATCTGCAATGCACTGCCTGAAAGGATGGTAGAAGCAGATTCAGTAATAACTTTCAGAAATGAATTGAACAAATACTTGAAAAGGAAAAATGTGCAGGGCTATGGGGAAAGAGGGAGGGAGTGGGACTTGTTGGATATCTCTTTCAAAGAGCCAGAACCGGCACGATGGGCTGAATGGCCTTTGTTAAGTCTGTGTGTTCTAGTTATTGTTAATAAGAATCACTGCACACAGACCACAAGAGTAAATTCAACAGGTCTTTACTAGTCGGAGGTCAGGCTGAACTGCCCAATAAATCATTACACAGCACTTATATACCGGTGTGGTCACCACCGGTATTACAGTATACAGCAGCCAAGATAAAGTAGTGCATCTCTTAAAATAGTTCTCTTAAAGGTGGAACGGTTACATACACCACAATCCTCCCTTTTTAGCTTAACAGTATATATTCCCCATTAAACATAACATAATAACATATATACACAACTTCATGTAAAAACAGTTCACAGATTCAGCCTCTGAGGAGGCCTCCTGATCCGAGACGGATAACGCCTTTCAGGGGTCTCTGGTTCTCGTTGCTGGGGTGACTCATCTAGTTGATCCCCTATGGATAGGACATCATCATCAGGTATATTCACTTCTGAGGTAGATGCTTCAGGTTCACTAACTTCCTCCACGGTTGTCTCTGTCGTAGCCATGGGCTCGACCCTTGTTCTCGATCCCACCAGTTGGTCAGCATGACGTCGCATTACATTTTCACCAACATCTACCGTGTACATCAGGGGTCCTTGTCTGGCCCGAATTGTTCCAGATTGCCATTTCTCGTTTTTATAGTCCCTGGCTAACACCGGTTGTCCTATTTCAAAACTCTGAGTGGGCTTGTTATTGATATGCTGGAACTGTTTGTTTTCGACTTCCCTCCGCACATTTGGTTTTAACAAGTCCAACCTGGACCGCAACCTCCTGTTATAGAACATCATGGCAGGACTTTGGTTTGTTGTTGCATGGGTGGCATTTCGATATGCCAGTAGGAAATTGTCCACCTTGTGTTGCAATGGAATCTGATCTTCGCTCATGGCCTTTATTGCCTTTTTGAACGTCTGTACAAACCTCTCGGCCAGCCCATTCGTAGCTGGATGATATGGGGCAGAGGTATAATGTTTCACCCCATTCTTCTTCAGGAATTTCTGGAATTCCTCTGACACGAACTGTGGTCCGTTGTCTGAACATATTTGCTCTGGCAATCCATTTCTTGCAAATATCGTTCTTAGCACCGCGATCGTCTTCTCCGAGGTAGTGGCAGTCATTTTAATCACTTCTGGCCATTTAGAATGTGCGTCCACCGCAATTAAAAACATGGAATCCATGAATGGACCAGCAAAGTCAATATGTACACGTTGCCATGGGGTTGAAGGCCATTCCCATGGATGCAGCGGTGCAATTGGAGGTGCATTTTGGACTTTTTGGCACCCTGAGCAGCTTTTCGTCAGATCCTCTATCTGTTGGTCGATACCCGGCCACCACACATAAGCCCTAGCAAGGCTTTTCATCTTGACTCCCCCCAGATGACCTTCATGTAGTTCTTTTAGAACTCTCTCTCTTAACTTAGGAGGGATAATCACCCTTGTTCCATACATCAATGTTCCCTGACAGATGGACAGCTGTTCTCGTCTTGCTGAGAATGCCGGTAACAGTGGATCACCATGGGCTGGCCATCCCTTTACTGTCAATTCGTAGACCCGGGACAGTGTCGGGTCATTCCTAGTCTCCCTTTCAATATTTGCATTGGTGACAGGTAAACATTCGATGATGGTCGAGTGAAATAACTCCACCGGGTCAACCGTCAGTGCCTCCTCCTCAGTAGGTAGTGGCAGGCGCGACAGCCCATCAGCATTACCATGCTGCTTTGTACCTTTGAATTTTATCTGATATTGATGTGCCCCTAGGAAAAGGGACCATCTCTGGAGCCTCTGTGCTGTCATCACCGAAACACCCTTCTTAGGGTTAAAAATAGATACCAACGGCTGGTGGTCTGTCAGCAGTGTAAACTTCTGGCCCTGCAGGTAATGATTAAACTTCTTTACTCCCCATACAAGGCTGAGAGCCTCCCTATCTATCTGAGCATAGTTGCGCTCAGCGGAGGTCAATGATCTGGATGCAAATGCGACTGGCTTTTCCAAGCCATTTGGCAACTTGTGTGAGAGTACTGCTCCAATACCATAAGGAGAAGCATCACAAGCTAAACGAATAGGTAGCGTTGGGTTGAAGTGAGCCAACACTTCCTCTGAGGTGATCAATGCCTTGCTTTTGTGAAAGGCCTTCTTACAGTCCTCGCTCCACTTCCATGGTACTTCTTTCTGCAAAAGAGCGTTCAGCGGGTGCAGCACCGTGGATAGATTTGGCAGAAACTTATGGTAATAGTTAATCAACCCTAGGAACGACCTCAACTGGGATACATTTTCCGGAGCGGGAGCCTTCACAACAGCTTCGATCTTGTCAGGTGACTTGTGCAGCCCCTCCTGGTCAATGACATGACCACAGTACGAGATCCGTTTCTGAAAGAACTCACAATTCTGGCGATTAACTCGAAGTCCATATTCCTTCAATCTGGTGAGCACCAGTTTCAAATTTGCAAGGTGTTCCTCATCGTCATCTCCTGTAATCAGGATATCGTCCAAGTAACATTGAGTGCTTGGAATTCCCTGTAATACCTGCTCCATGGCCCTCTGCCAAATTGCTGGAGCCGAAGCCACTCCAAAAACCAGTCTATTATATCGATACAAGCCTCTGTGCGTGTTGATTGTGAGATACTGGCGCGACTCTTCCTCAACTTCCATCTGTAAGTACGCTTGCGCCAGGTCTATCTTGGTGAAGTGTTTCCCGCCAGACAATGAAGCAAAGATATCCTCAATCCGCGGAAGCGGATATTGCACCGTGTGAAGCACCGGATTAACCGTGATCTTGAAGTCTCCACAGATGCGGACCTTCCCCGGTTCCCCTGGCTTGTTACTCGATGAACGCTTCATGACGGGAACAATGGGCGTGGCCCACTCACTCCAGTCCACCTTAGACAGTACTCCTGAACGTTCTAGCCCTTCCAGCTCAGCTTCCACAGCAGGTCGTATTGCATAAGGTACCGGTCTGGCTTTGAAAAATTTTGGGTTTGCATGTTCTGCAATCTTGATTTTTGCCGTAATTCCTCTCAGTGTTCCCAGTCCCTGTTGGAACACCTCTTTAACCTCACCAATATTCTGGACAATCGTTCAGGTTTGACATTTTTTTTCCGGAATCTACCGTTATTGCTTTTAGGGAGTGCCAGTCCATATTTATTTTCCTGATCCACTCCCGTCCCAGAAGTGGTGGACCTCCCTCAGGTAGTACATATAAGTCCATTCCTTGGTGTTCTTTGCCCTTGTGTACCACCTTGACTTTTATCTTTCCGATGGGGTATACTCTTTGCCCCGTGTATGTCTGCAATACTATCTCCGTATCCCGTAGGGGAATATGTGTGAATAACCTTTTGTAATCTTGCTTATTCATGACCGTCAACGCCGATCCGGTGTCCAATTCCATCTTCACTTGGACTCCTGCTATCTGAAGTGTGACCCAGATAGTTTGTAGGTCAGCTTCCTTACTCACATTGTGAATTCTCAGACTACCCAGTTCCTTGCTGTTGGAGTCTGAATCCGAATTCTGTTCATCCGAACTCTTCTCAGCCACCTTATGTACCTTTCTGCACTTTTCCTGCGGTGACTTTTTGTTGCTGGTCTTCTTTCCTGACCGGCATACTTTAGCTATGTGACCAAGCTTGCCACATTTTCTACATTCCTGATTTTTAAACCAGCATTGGTTCTGATCGTGTGTTGTCTTTCCACAACGATAACATTTCGCTGTACCCAAAGCCATTTGATCTACGCTGAGTACCGCTGCCTTCAGCTGCATTTCCGCAGTGCCTCTCGCTGCGGCTTCGTGCGATGCTGCAATAGTGACAGCCTTATCAAGTGTAAGATCATTCTCTTCAAGCAGCCGCTTTTGTGTTCCTTCTTTCGACAATCCACACACGAATTTGTCTCTCAGTGCCTCTGTCAGTCTTTCCCCAAACTGACAGTATTTCGCTAGCTTACGCAGTTCAATTAAATACTCCGCGTTGCTTTCCTCTTTCAGTTGCGTTCTCGCATAAAATTTAAATCGTTCCGCTAACATCAGCGGTGTGGGGTTCAAATGATTTCTCAGGACAGCAACAATATTAGCGAAAGCCTAATCCGCCGGTTTAGCTGGTGATAGAAGATGCTTCAATAGCCCATATGTCTTCGCACCCATTGAGTTTAGTAAGGTTAGTGCTTTATCTTCATCTGATATTTTATTTGCCTTACAATAAATCTCTATGCGTTCTACATACGTGGCCCAATCTTCAACATCGGGATCGAAATCGTTGATGTTACCACACTTAGGCATCCTCGCAATCTTCTTGAGAAACAAAAATATATTTTTTTTTTCTTCAAAATGGCGGTTTCCCGCGCTTGTCTTCTTCCCCCGCCTACGAAAATGGCGGCTTCCCGCGTTTGCCTTTCTCCCCCGCTGGCTGTAATGGCGATTGCCGTATTGCTGCGTTCGCCCTCCCCAGCGGTTCTCAAATCGTGCCTCCCAGCCCCTCTTGCAGTCCGGTCCTTTCCCCCGGCTGCGGCTGAGTTCTCCGCGTTTTTTTTAAATTTTATCCCGCGCCTCGCGGCCTCGGTAGCTGCCCGGCCTTTTTCCCCGGTCGCGGTCGAGCTCTCTCTCGACGCTGTTGCGTCTCCCAGCCCGCTTGCAGCCCGGTCTTTTACACCGGCTGCGTTTGCATTCACTGCGGTTCCCGTGCCTTACGCTGCCCCAGTCTCAGCGCCTCTGGCCCCGACTTCTGTCCGGCTCTTTTCCCCGGCCGTGGTCGAGTTCTCCGCCCTTATATCCTCCGTTTTTCCCTCCCCTACTTCACAGCCAATGTGGCCGACTTGCTGCTCGTCACTGATCGGCTGACCCACCACCGTGATAGAAGGGATGATCACTGCCTGTTGCTGATGGAAGGCTTCGTGTCAGGATTTTTCCTTGCTCTTCAGACCCGAGTCTTTTCTCAGCAGGATGATGAGGGCGGATGCCTCTTCTCGACACCCGTTAAACTGCCTTGGATATATCTCTGCCGCAGGGTAAGATCGTCATCGTCGCCACTGTTAAGTCTGTGTGTTCTAGTTATTGTTAATAAGAATCACTGCACACAGACCACAAGAGTAAATTCAACAGGTCTTTACTAGTCGGAGGTCAGGCTGAACTGCCCAATAAATCATTACACAGCACTTATATACTGGTGTGGTCACCACCGGTATTACAGTATACAGCAGCCAAGATAAAGTAGTGCATCTCTTAAAATAGTTCTCTTAAAGGTGGAACGGTTACATACACCGCAGCCTTCTCTGTGCTGTATGATTCTATGATTGTCACAGAATCTTACAACGCAGCAGGAAGCCATTCGGCCCATCATGCCTGTGCCAGCTCTTTGAAAGAGCTATCCAATTAGTCCCACTCCCCCGCTCTTTCCCCATAGCCCTGCAAATTGTTTCCTTTTCAAGTATATACAGCAACAAGGACTTGCATTTATATAGTGCCTTTAATGTAGTAAAGCATTTCACAGGAGTGTTAGCAGAAAACATTTGACACAGAGCCACATGAGATATTGGAGATATATTTAAATCCCTGTTCTGATTCCAATTGCATCAGGGTTTATCCAGACCATGTTGAAGAAGTTTAATTCTTTCCGAGTGTTGAATTTGATTTAACTGACAGCAGTGAAAATGTTTAGAGGCTGACCCTGTCAGTAATCCCAGGGTCAGTGAATTTCCATAAAGCTGGTGAGACAAAGCTGGGAGGCTCACCAGCACTCGGCTAGATATACCAGAGATGGAGAGATGGAGGGTTGAAGGCATAACATTCAGGAAGGGGATGGAGCAAGGGTGCAGCTTGTAATTTAAAGGGCTGTGTGCAGCTAAAGTGGTGAGCAGGCTCATGCAAGAGGGAATGAAATAGCCTCTGCAACAGAAGTGAAAAGGTAAGGACGATAGCAAAATACTGCAGATGCTGGAAATCCGAAATAACAACAGAAAATGCTGGAAAAACTCAGCAGGCCAGGCAACATCCGTGGAGAGAAATTAGAATCGACGTTTCGGGTCTAACCCTGAGTTTTTCCAGCATTTTCTGTTGTTATTTTGAAAAGGTAAGTATCTCATTTCCGACATGCTGCTGTCCCAAATTAACAATATTGGAGCTCTGCCTGGTGGAACGAAGCACTGAGTGGCCAAACCAGATGGGGGTACAATTGGGCTCAGTAGTGTCAATTTTTTGGAGCTACAAGGCCCCTTTAAGCACCATATTGTAACGGGGTTAGCGCACCTAACGTCTGCCGGTAGAATGCAGAGCAGGCAGATCATGACTTCAATCAGCATGCAACGCTGATTTAATGCCAGCGTTGCCATTTTGGAGCTCCACATTCTAGCCTCTGCCCTCTCTTAACCTCGCACAGCTGAACACGGCATTAAGCAGCATGAAGGATCCCCACCAGCGCTCTTTAAAGGGATCACCAACTAATTACAAGTTAGTTGCTGGTTCATTTCTTTTGGCAGTTGCTGCAATTCTATGAGTTTTGGGTGCTTCCTTTAGTTGGTTAAAGTTTCAGTACTGTACAGCAATGGTGTGACAGATGCTGAAGTACTTTTTTGGTGACTAAATGCTTCTGCACAGAACAGTTGCTCACAGACATGGGTGGACTAGTAAGCCTTCCTCTTGGCATTGAGCATGGCCAGGAGAATGAACAGAGGCCACACAGAGCAGGACAAGCTGCTAGAACAGGGAGGAGGAGGAGCAGAAGGGCTCTCACTTGGTGGCCATATCCATAGCATGCATTAAGGGAGCAATTCCTTTGGCACTGCTGCTCACTCATGTTGAGGAAGCTCATTCTCTGCCTGTAAACCCTGTGTTGGGGGTATCTCCTGCAGTGTGGTGCAGCCCTGCACTGACGCCCTCTGCCCTGTGCAGCATCAGGTGGGTGAGGAGGAGGTTGGCACTCCTGTTGTTGCTGCTGCTGTTGTGCCTGGTTGTGCTGCTGCCACAGCTGCTCTTCCTCCGATTCTGAGGACCAGGATGAGAGGATATAAATGGTTCCCATTCCGCTGGTATATATCTCAGTTGAGGAATAGATGTTGTAAGCTCTCAGTCAATGTAGGGAAAGGGTATTCCAAGGAGGTCACAGTACATATGGATCTCAGAATAAACACTTACAACCTCAATACACCTGAAATATGTGTTCCAAATCCTCAAAACAGAAAGTTCTGGCATCTGAAAGTGAACTTATGTTGCAGGTTAGCTTTTATGCTGCAGTTGCAGCTGTCAACTAATCAGCTTGATGCTTTACCCGACACAATCAGCTGCCGTGTTTGTCGAACGGCGTGGGACACGTTGAAAATGTGGCAAAATGGAAAAATCCTGTCAAAATAGGATTATCCAGGTAGTTAACAAGCTGTCAACTGCTTTAAGTGCCTCTCGCGCTGCTTGGTGTTGGGTCTGATCGGAAGTCACAGACCCAACACTTTGCGAAGTTGTGTGGCGGCGGGTTCACAACACGCTGTCAATCATTTTGATTTTAACTCCGGACCCATCTCCAAACCCGCCCTCTGAGCACCGGCAAAATCGCGGCCATTGCTTCTGGGTGCTAATGGTCTGCTCTATCAGATTTCTTGTGGCGACATAGCTCTCATTGTATGCCTGCTGTGCACGTGTGCGTGGGTTGTGGACCGGAGTCCTGAGCCATGTTGTCAGCAGATAACCCTTGTTGCCCAGTAGCCACCTTTTGTTTTGCCATGGTGGCTCCAATGCAGATGGCTCAGAGGACTGCCATAGAATAAACGCATTGTGATTGTTGCCTGTATACCGGGCACTGACCTCCATGATGCACTGCCTGAGGTCACACACCAGCTTCACGTTGAAGCAGTGGAATCCATTTTGGTTCTAGTACATGGCAGAGTTGACATGAGACACATGTAAATCAATGTGTGTGCAGTCAATGGCATCCTGCACCATAGGGAAGCCTGCAATCCTTGCAACCCTTTGTGCTTACTCCACCTGCTTCTCTCTGGCAAGAGGGAAGGAGATTAAGTTGTCCCTCTTTGCATAGAGAGCCTCAGTCACTTCCCAATGCACTACAAACTGAGAGATTATGCTTATATCTTCAGCAGCAGCTTGGAAAGAGCTAGACACTTAAAAATTCATCGTCACAGTCACCTTGACAGCCACAGCCAATGCTGTCCTTGCCCTGTTGTGAGGTTGCAGTTGTGGCTGCTGCAGGTGGCATATTTCAATGATGACTTCTTTGGTACAACACAGATGTCTCTAGCCTTGATTGTCACTGAAGTTCAGGCTGAGACTTCCGCGAGAGGTAGTCGCTGACATCTGCACAATGCTGCACCAAAACCTGCAGCCCAGAGGAGTGGGTGGACACTCCTTACCAGTGGCGGTCAAAGTCACCACCGCACTCAACTTCTTTGCTTCAGGGTCCTTCCAGTGGTCAGCAGCAGACATCAGCGGCATCTCCCAGTTGGCCGCACACAGTTGCATCACGCAGTACCGATGCCCTGTTTGCCAAATCGCACTGTTGTATCGGTCTGTGTATTGATGCACTGTCGTATCGGTCCGTGTATTGATACACTGTCGTATCGGTCTGTGTATTGATGCACTGTCGTATCGGTCTGTGTATAGATGACCATCTATAAAAAAAAAAGAAAGACTTGCATTTATATAGTGCCTTTCACGGCCACCGGGTGTCTCAAAGCGCTTTACAGCCAATGAAGTACTTTTGAAGTGGCGTCACTGTTGTAATGTAAGAATCTATTTAGAAGTGTTACCATGTTCTGCTGTGTCTGGCAATTGATGTCCTCGCATGGATGTTGCCATCCTTTCCCTGGTGGCACCTACATTCGCCATTGCATGCACCATGGCATTGCTCATGTTTGACATGGACTCCTCCATTCTCTGCACCCTCGCATTTACCATGGTTGCAAACCCTGTCAGAGCCTCCTGCACTTGTTCCTGAAGCTTCAGCACCGCTCTCTTTCTGGATGGCCCCAGAGGCACAGTGTCCACATGCAGCTGGGCAGAGCTAGGAGCATCCTGCGGCCTCCAACGAGGACTCTCCACTGCTGTCGCTGTCTCCACCATCTGCTGATGTTCACTTGTGAGCTGTGAAACACCAGGTGACAACAGTACTCTATGTTCGCGAAGGACCCACCGATGGTGCTGGGAGCGCTGAGTCCTGGTGACGCTGCTTCCTCAGAGGTTGCAGTTTCCTCTGAGGAGTCGTCTGGCTCTTCCTCCTGGACAGCAGGGAGGGGGGCTCTTGATGGTCCTGTGGGGGAGTAAAGGCATGAGTTAGACATGTGATATTTAGGTAGCAGACACATCCCATTGTGCAGATGATCAGAATTCAAACTCTATGAACATCAAATGCCATATCAGTCACTCATGAAATCTAAATGAGAGAGTTGCAAATCTACTCTGTCACCAGCTTGCTCTACTGCGCCCATCTCTCCATCCCCCACTTGCATCTCCTCTGCACCTCCGGCAATCTCTATAGCAGCCTACTCAGCGTTAGTTAAATGCGCCATGGAAGGTGGCCCTCCTCCTGTCCTCCCCCTCTCCCTCTTATTGTGGGCTCTCTTTTCCTGCAATGTGGGACACAAGTGGAGCTTGAGCGAGAATGATGGAGTGAGTTTAGAGAATCCATAGCATAGATGCTTAGAGGGAGAAAAAGATGGAGTGAGGTGCCAATACCAAGGGCCCTCCCTGTGCGTTGTTGTTGTTGTCATTGCATAACAGTGATAGTGAGTGTGAAGGGTGCATAGTAGAATGGTGGAGTGATTCTGTACATAGAGCGAGAGGGATGGTTAAGGATGCAAGGGATGTAAGGATAAGTTGGAATGTGCAGGAGTAGGTTGACAATACAGAGTGCTGGTGATGAGAAGAGATGGGAAGCAGATTGAAGGTAAGTGTGATGTTATACTCACTTTTGCAGAGTGTAGCAGATCATTGAACCTTTTCCTGCATGCACACAAAGACCTGGCGCTAACCTCCTCAGCAATTTGTAGCCAGGCTGTCTTTGTTGTGCTGAGGAGGCTTCCTCCGTCCATTGCAGGAGAACAGAACCTCCTTGCACCCTCTTACTCCCTCCACAGGAGCATAGAGGTTGTAAGACGTGCAGAATTACCCCTTGCTCCGTCCAACAGGTTATAGAGTTCGGACTTGAGACTTATGAGAAATTACACCAGACACGCGGGTTCTGTCTTTAACCTTTTATTGTTCCTAAGACAGATTCAAAACCCCAACCACTATTCGAGCAGTCCACCAATAATATTACAGGGAATCATACATACAACCACCCGCCGATGATTGGTCCAACGTTGATTGTAGGTCCTCATAAGCGAGACTGGCCCGGCCCTTCCTTCCTCAGACTGCAGCCTGATCCTCGTAGGCGAAATGACTGGCCAAGCCACCTTCTTCTGACTGCAGTGCTGATATTCTTTAGCCACTGTGTTTTATACAGCTTTCCTTGCCTTTTGCAGTAAATCAATCATTCAGAGATAGTGAAATGTTCCTTTAATGTTGGTCTGAGCTGTTTGAGCAGTCAAGCGTTCACACTCACACATCCTGTGTATTTTCCATGAATTGCCCTTATCACAGCCCAAAATGCTTCATTCACTCCTAAAGTTTACAAAAGTGGCAGAAAACCATTTGGTTAGGTTCATGAGTTATGTCGTATTCTGCATTCCAAAACTTCAAAGGTTTGACTTCTCCCTTTTAACCTCCAAAAAGTCATCAGAGACACGATGTCTGCAAAATCTAAGGAGGTTTATTTATCTCTATTGTCTATGACTACCCCCTGCAGTCACAACCACGTTTCCTGCCTTTTCAGTGAAAGGCTGCTTGTTGCATTCACCAACTTTATTTCACTTTGAAAAACCTTTTTGTGGCAAAGCATTTCAAGAAATATTAAAAATTAAGAATTAAGGGTCTGTGTATGCCTACAAGGGAGTAATTATCAATGCGGGGAGAAGACTTTGTTCTTGGAGCAGTCATCTCACAAAGACTAGCATTCAGGAGCATCAGAAAGTTACTAAAACCCAAAGGCTACATGGGCCCCTTAAATGCAGCTGAATCGAAGACGTCAGCAGAGGCGAGCAACAGACCCGAACCCACTGATTGGGCCGGGTAATGCGCACGGCGGGCTTAATAAGCCCAATCTAATGAAAATCGTTATCTCAGTGCGGTTGAAACTGGCAGCAGGATGGGAACCCACCAAACAATGAACCCGATGCAAACCCGCCTCCGCTGGGAAAATCCAGCCGAATGATTCCACTGCCTGGACCGCTCTGAAAGAGCCCTGCAGTACTCAGCTGAGCGGTTCTGAAGATTTGTGGTAATATGCTGCATGAGGGAACAGCCCTTGTCACCACCTATCAGGCAAGAAACTGAGGAGCACGAGGAGGAGGAGGCGGTGGAGGTGGAAGAGGAAAAGGTTGAAGAGGAAGAGGCGGAAGAGGAAGGGAGGCTACAACCCAGACAGCCCCTTCTTGCCCGGGCTCTACGAGAACAAATAATTAATGAGCGATACCAGTAACCTCAACCCAAATTCCTCATTCACCAACAGTCCCACACTCCATGGCCTAGAAATTGGGTATAGCCCCGCTTGGGGCGTTAGACTTGGTGCTGCGCAAAGTTTTGCGCCAGGCGCAATTTAGCGCCACCTAGCGCGATATTGGGTCGTAGCGCCCCTAAGGTGATCGCGGCGCTAAATCAGGCGCTGCACGGTAGACTAAGGGCGCTAACATGGTGGCGCAACTCAATATCGGGGCGGCCGGGTGCAGCGCAGGTGCAGTCAATCATCGATGATCACGAGAGAGTCAGGAACCGGCCAGCTCTTAAAGGGGTGGGTCCAGAAGGATCAGCAGCCACACTCTGCGCCCTGCAGAACTGAATTTCGGCACTGTGATTTGTTTGGCGCTAAAAACTTTCTGAGGATGGAAAGGGCAAGGCAAAGAGCAGAGCACTTCACGGATGATGCATTGGATGCATTGGCAGGCGGTGTGGAGCGCCGTCGAGCGTTCCTGTACGCGGACAATGGCAGGAGGCCTAGTCAGCAGGATTACCGCAGAGCATCGAGGGCCATCACTCAGAGGGTGAACTCCAGCAGCCTGGTGGTCAGGACTCCATTGCAGTGCCACAAGAAATTCAACGACCTCACTCGGGTCATCAGGGTGAGTGATGTTTTTGCAGTCCTCTTCATGCCTTCATCTGCACCTGACTTTATGGCCAATGGGTGCGCCATGCCCCACTGGCCATCTGTCAGCACGCACCCATGGCCCTTTCTGGGAACACACTTGCACATACAGCTGGCGCCATGATGTCAGGGCTATTCCACCAAGGGGGGCATGACATGACAGATGAGGCCATGATGTCGGGGCTATTCCACCAAGGGGGGCATGACATGACAGATGAGGCCATGATGTCAGGGCTATTCCACCAAGGGGGGCATGACATGACAGATGAGGCCATGATGTCTCATCATTTCCTGTCCTTTCCCCTGCAGTGCAAGCTGGCACGGAACCGACGAGAACAGCTCCGGACCGGTGGAGGACCGCCAAACCTCCAGAACCTGACGGACCTGGAGGAGCGAGTGCACCAGATTGTTGGCGGCCGCCTGACTGGTCCTGTCACCACTGGAGCAGCCGAACCCATTGTGCACGGCGATGGTAAGGTTATGACCTTTTTGATCTGTGTCCTTCCACTTGTGACCCCCCACCGGCATGCTTTTTCACTGTGGACCCATGTCATAGCATTGCACCAATCTTGCATCCCTTGCTGCCACCCTCTCCTCTCGCTAAAGCCACTCTTCAACCTCCCTGCTTTCAGATGCTGCATCACCAGATTGGGAGCCGGGCCCTCAAGCTGCCAGTCCCACTGAGTCCGGAGACGACCAGCTGGAGGAAGCCGGACCTTCTGTGCCAGCCTCAGGGGAGGCACACCAGCTGCAGAGTGGGGATAGTTCTTCCCTGGAGGGGAGCAGGCGGGGGTGCCTCTGATGAGGAACCAACTCCAGGAGCCAGCGGGCTGCACCAACGCAGGGGGGGAAGGGAAGCTCGGGGGCCGTCTCCCCGGAGGCCGAGTCAGGCCACCATGACTGCTGCACAGAGCGCAGAGGAGGTTCAGTCACTAGCTGAAATGAGCGCCCAGGCTCGGCTCAGGCACAATGAGCTGATCGCTGCAGTGGCAAGGCTGCCTGAAGCCATTGACACACTGGCAGGGAGTCTCCAGGACTTCGGTGCAGCACAGGAAAGGAGTGCGCAGGCCTTCTCTGATGCACAGAAAAGGACTGTCCAGGGCTTCAGCGATGCACTGGCACCTGCCACGCAGTCACTCGCTGGCCTCATGCAGGCGCAGATTGAGGCCACGCGAGCACTGACTGCTGCCACCGTTGAAGGATCAGGTAGGATTACCCGGGGCCCTTGCAGCACCACAGCAGGGCATCAATCTGTGGGCCAGCCGATTGGGGCGCATGCTGCGCTGCTGCCCCGTCAGAGTGCCAGTGTGTCGCATGCCCACGGAGCAGGTGTCCGCTCTCAGGATGTCAGCATTCCTGATGCCACCACTGGCACATCTCCACTGCAGCTGCCACCACCTGCAGGACAGACTGCATCCGCCCATGAGTGTTAGATCCGTGATTCTGAGAGTATGATGTTTTCAATAACCACATGGATGCTGTAACTTAACAATCAACAGGTATTTACTGGAGTAGGGTAGTCTCAAGACTGGGGGTACAGAGGCATGCTCAAGGTTTATATACAGGTGTGGTCACTGCTGGTACTACAGTATACAGGAGCTGTAAAAGTAGTTCTCTTTTAAAGGCACATACACTACAATTCCTCCCCTTTTAGATTAGCAGTACCCATAATATTCAAATAACAATTAACACTTTAACATGTACATTAAACAACAATAGTCCATTTATAGATTCAGTCTTTGGGGCGGCTTCCTGATCCTTTCGGGATAGCGCTTTTCCTGAGGTTCTTGTTCTTGGTGCGGAGGCGATTCTGGCCCCTTTTCGTCGGTTAGTTCATCGGTTTCCACTGCTACTGGTTCGGAGGTAGATGCTACCAATATGTCGGGTTCATCCCCAGGTACTCGAGACATGGGGTTGACTCGTTCCTGTGACGCTAAGATCTGATCGACGTGGCGTCTCACAATGTTCTCCCCGACATCCACTGTGTACATTAATGGCCCCTGCCTTGTGCATATCGTTCCGGGTTGCCATTTCTCTGTTCGGTAGTCACGGGCCAAGACTGGTTGTCCTACATTGAAGCTCCTTGTCGGCTTCTCATTGATGTGCTGGAATTGTTTATCCTCAACATTTCTTCGCACATTTGGTCTGAGCAAATCCAGACGAGATCTCAACCTTCGGTTAAAGAACATCATGGCCGGGGTCTGGTTGGTGACTGCATGTGTCGCATTTCTGTAGGCTAATAGGAAATTGTCCACCTTATGCTGTAATGGAATTTCATCATCGCACATGGCCTTTATCGCCTTTTTAAAGGATTGGACGAACCTCTCCGCCAATCCATTTGTGGCTGAATGATACGGGGTGGATGTGTAATGCCTTACCCCATTCCTTCTCATAAATTTTCGAAACTCTTCGGACACAAACTGTGGTCCATTATCAGAGCAAATCTGTTCTGGCAAGCCGTTCCTGGCAAATATGGTCTGTAGTGGTTGAGCACATTTTTATCACCTCAGGCCATTGTGAGTGAGCATCCACTGCTATTAAGAACATTGAGTCCATGAATGGACCAGCAAAATCAATATGCACCAGTTGCCATGGAGAGGACGGCCACTCCCATGGGTGTAGAGGGGTATGTGGTGGTGCATTTTGGACCTTCTGGCATCCTGAGCAGCTCTTGGTTAGGTCCTCGATTTGTTGATCGATCCCCGGCCACCACACATAAGCCCTAGCAAGGCTTTTCATTTTCACCCCTCCCAGATGACCTTCATGAAGCTCATTTAGCACTCTCTCTCTTAACTTGGGTGGAATCACCACTCGGGATCCACACATCACTGTCCCCTGGCATACTGACAGCTGTTCTCTTCTGGATGAGAATGCTGGCAACAGTGAGTCGCCATGTGTTGGCCATCCCCTCACCGTCAAATCATATACCCGAGACAGTGTCGGATCATTGCGGGTCTCCTTCTCTATATCCGCGTTCGTTACTGGCAATCGTTAAATTATTGACGAATAAAATATCTCGATAGGGTCCACTGCTGGTGCTTCCTCCACAGTAGGCAGTAGTAGGCGTGATAGCCCATCAGCGTTTCCATGCTGTTTCGTGCCCTTGTATTCTATTTCATATTGATTCGCCCCTAGAAACAGGGACCATCTTTGTAACCGTTGTGCAGTCATCACTGGAGCGCCCTTCTTAGGATTAAAGATGGAGACAAGTGGTTGGTGGTCAGTCAGCAAGGTGAACTTCTGCCCATGCAGATAGTGGTTGAATATATTTACTCCCCATACTAGGCTGAGGGCCTCCCTGTCAATCTGGGCGTAGTTGCGCTCGGCTGAGGTTAGTGACTGAGACGCAAAGGCTACTGGCCTCTCCAACCCATCTGGGAATTTGTGCGACAGCACCGCTCCAATACCATAGGGTGATGCATCACATGCCAAACGAATTGGTAGTGCTGGGTTGAAATGGGCCAACACCTCTTTTGATGTGATCAATTCTTTACACTTCTGGAAAGCTCGTCTACGTTCGTCATTCCACTTCCATGATACCCCTGTTTGCAGTAGGGTGTTCAGTGGGTGTAATACCATGGACAAATTTGGTAAGAACTTATGGTAGTAGTTTACCAGCCCGAGGAACGACCTCAGTTGTGACACATTTTCCGGTGCTGGAGCCTTGACTACTGCCTCAATCTTTTCAGGGGACTTATGTAACCCCTCTTTATCGATGACGTGGCCACAATACGAGATCTGCTTCTGGAAAAACTCGCACTTGTGGCGATTAGCTTGTAGCCCATTGTCCTTTCATCTGGTGAGCACCTTCTCCAAGTTGGCGAGGTGATCACTGTCATTTTCGCCCGTGACCAGGATGTCGTCCAAATAACACTGGGTCCCTGGAATCCCTTGCAGGACTTGATCCATCGCCCTTTGCCAAATAGCCGGAGTCGATGCTACCCCGAACACCAGCCGCTTATATTGATAGAGACCTTTATGAGTGTTGATCGTGAGGTATTGTTTCGAGGCTTCTTCTACCTCCATTTGCAAGTACGCCTGGGCTAGATCAATTTTGGTGAAGCGTTTACCTCCAGATAGCGAGGCGAAAATATCCTCAATTCATGGAAGCGGATATTGTACCGTGTGAAGGACTGGGTTCACAGATCACAGATCACAGAAACCTCACAGTGCAGATAGAGGCCATTTCGGCCCATCGAGCCTGCACCGACACATATCCCACCCTATCCCCGTAACCCCACGTATTTAATCCCCCTAACACTAAGGGTCAATTTTTAACATAGCCAATCAACCTAACCCGCACATCTTTGGACTGTGGGAGGAAAACGGAGCACCCGGAGGAAACCCACGCAAACACGGGGAGAATGTGCAAACTCCACACAGACAGTCACCCGAGGCCGGATTCGAACCCGGGTCCCTGGCGCTGTGAGGCAACAGTGCTAACCACTATGCCACCGTGCTGCCCAGTCACTGTCACCTTAAAATCCCCACAGGTGCGGACCTTCTTTGGTTCCCCAGGCGTATTACTCAACGACCTCTTCATTACAGGAACGATGGGTGGAGCCCACTCGCTCCAGTCTACTTTGGACAGTACTCCTGAATGTTCCAACCCTTCCAGCTCTGCTTCGACGGCTGGTCTGATCGCATAAGGCACTGGTCTGGCCTGAAGAAACTTTGGGCTTGCATTTTCCTCTATTTTAATCATTGCTGTTATGCCTTTTAGTGTTCCGAGTCCCTCCTGGAACACTTCTTTTGCGTCAGTTAGCATTTTTGACAGTCGTCCAGGTGTGACGTCATCATCATTTTTGGCCTCAACCTTCAGTGCCTGTATGGAATACCAATCTAATTGAATCTTCCGGATCCATTCACGTCCTAGCAGTGGTGGTCCTCCATCTGGCAATCCATATAAGTCCATTTTAGGTATTTCCTGGCCTTTGTATATCACTTTCACCCTTATTTTTCCTTTGGGGTAGACTTTTTGCCCCGTGTACGTCTTTAAGACAATCTCTGTTGCTTTCAAGGGTATATGTGAAAATAGCCACTTGTAGTCCCTTTGGTTTACGACTGTTAGGGCTGATCCTGTGTCCAATTCCATTTTCACTTGGACTCTGTCTATCTTGAGTGTAACCCAGATAGTCTGGTGATCCTCCATTTTGGTTACCTTATGTAGTTTCAGACAACCCAGCTCCCTGCTTCCGGAGTCTGTGTCACTTTCTGTTCGTCTGAACTACTGTCCATCACCTTGTGTACCTTTTTGTACTTCTCCTGTGGAGATTTCTTGCTGTTGGTTTTCTTCCCAGACCTGCAGACTCTTGCTATGTGTCCTGCTTTTCCACACTGTCTGCACACTTGGTCCTTGAACCAACAATCCTTCTGGTCATGTGTTATTCTGCCACAGCAATAACACTTCCCTGTTCCATAGGACATTTCATTGGTGCCATATTCTTGCGGTCTCCGTTGTATCTCTGCAGCGCCCCTTGCGGCTGCTTCGTGTGATACTGCCATATTGAAAGCCTTGTCCAGCGTAAGATCCTTTTCTGATAGAAGCCATTTCTGGGTTCCTTCACTTTGAAGCCCACACACAAACTTGTCCCTTAACGTATCTGCTAGTCCCACTCCAAACTGGCAATGTTTCGATAGCTTGCGCAGTTCCGTTAAGTACTCAGCATTGCTTTCGTCTTTGTGTTGGTTCCTTTTATGGAACTTAAACCGTTCTGCTATCAGCAGTGGTGTGGGGTTTAAGTGGTCCTGTAGGATTTCTACTATGCTTTCAAAATTCTTATTCACAGGCTTCTCTGGGTTTATTAGGTTTCGCAGTAACCCATAAGTTTTTGCACCCATGGAATTTAACAAAACCAGTGCTTTCCTAGCATCTGGCACTTCATTCGCCCTGCAGTACACCTCAATATGTTCCACATATGTCGCCCAATCTTCGACTTCATTGTCGAATGTAGAGATACTGCCACTCTTCAGCATCCCTGAGTGTGATTTAACTGTCAAAAATGGCATCTCCCGTGCTCGTCCTTCTTCTCCGCTGCGGCTTCTAAAAATGGCGTCTCCCGCACTCTTCCTTCTTCTCCGCGGCTCAATGGCGTCTCCCGCACTCTCCCTTCTTCGCCCCGCGGACACTGTTTAGCCCTTGAGCCCTGGCTGTGCTCTGCGCATTTTTTCTTCTTTTTTTTCTGTGCGCCTTTCCCGTTTCCGCCACTCGGTCCTGAACCCGGCTGCTGCTTTACCCTCTCTCTCTCCGTTTTGTTTTTCCTCGACGCCGCTTGGTTTTCAACCCCCGGCTGCGCCCTGTGCGCTTCACCCTCTATCTTACCCCGTCGACGCTGCTCGGCTTTTTCTCTGCCGTCGGTCGGCTCCAGCCGCCGCTGTCCGGGAAGGGTCTGCGCTGTACCTGTCGTCAGTCTGCTGCTGATCGTCGTGGCTGGGGAACCAAGCCCGGCTCTCCACAGCCTCCCCTGCGATGTTCACTCTCTGCCGGACGACTGGACGGTTGCTCGTGGTCGACGCCCGTGTTTCTGGCCTTGACTTTCTTCCACCGCCCTCCCGGAGCGAATCCTCGAAGGGAAATGCAGAGCTGCCGGTAGATTCGAATCGACACTTGTCACCACTGTTAGATCTGTGATTCTGAGAGTATGATGTTTTCAATAACCACACGGATGCTGTAACTTAACAATCAACAGATATTTACTGGAGTAGTGTAGTCTCAAGACTGGGGGTACAGAGGCATGCTCAAGGCTTATATACAGGTGTGGTCACTGCCGGTACTACAGTATGCAGGAGCTGTAAAAGTTGTTCTCTCTTAAAGGTACATACACTACAATGAGCAGTTGGAGCAGTCAGCACCCGGGCCCTCCAAGCCCAGAGGTCGTCCAACCCGTTCCTCAGGGGCTTCTGCGCTTTCGGCCACTCAGCAGGCCTCCCCCAGCCTTGATGCAGCCACTGGGGTCCAATTAAGGAGGAGCTGCAGGGAGGGAAGGGGGCGTTCCAGAAAGAGGGTCAAAAGTAGAGGGAGCTTCGGAGACGGCGAGGTTGAACATTTCAAGGCCCTCTACAGCTCTTGTGAATGATGGGGATGTGTTGGTTACTGTCGCGGGTTTGGCAGACATTAAAGTTGTATTTCCTTGCTGATGTGTTAAATCCTTAGTTATGTGTTTTGCCGTTACTTTTGTGTTAAATCCTTAGTTATGTGTTAAGCCGTTACTTAAGTGTTATTTCGTTAGTTTTGCTTTCTGCTGCAATTGCTTTATGAAGTTGGAAGGCTCCACTTTTTTGAAAATAAATTAAAAAAATTATTTACACTGGACATCTAAACTATTTACACTTAATCTGTCCTTCATAGGCTTTGGGTGAACCGGACGGTCCTCTCCCAAACACACCAAGCAATCCGTTAGTGGGGCCTAGAAACAAGTCATTATGAGCCTCTGACGAACAGCCCTTCCAGTTTCGGGAACCCTCCCGCCTTCCTCCTCCTCCTCCTCCTCCTCCTCCACCTCCTCCTCCTCCGCCACCTCTGCCTCCGCCTCCTCCTCCTCCTCCTCCTCTGCTGGTCCTTCAAGCTCGGCTGGCATTGGCTGGGTGCGTTGTATGGAGATGGTTGTGGAGCATGCAGCAGACAACAACGATGTGTGCGACTCGCTCCGGCGAGTACTGCAGGGCGCCCCCCGAATGGTCGAGACATCGGAACCGTTGCTTCAGCACGCCGATTGTGTGCTCCACAGTGTTTCGCGTCGCCTGATGGCTGGAGTTGTAGTTCTCCTCTGCCTGGGTGCTGGGCGAACGTAGCAGGGTCATAAGCCATGGGCACAAAGGATAGCACTTGTCTCCGAGAAGCCAGCCTCGTGGGTGAGCCGGGGCCCCGAAAAGGTCTGCCACTGTGGTCTGACGCAGGATGAAAGCGTCGTGGCTGCTGCCAGGGAATTGTGTGTTGACCGCGAGGATCAGCAGCTGGTGGTCACACACCAGCTGTACATTAAGGGAGTGGAACCCCTTGCGGTTGCGGTAATCCTCGGGATTGTTCACAGGCGCCCGCAAAGCCACGTGCATACAGTCAATGGCGCCCTGCACCATGGGGAAGCCAGCTATTGCCGTGAAGCCTTCTGCGTGCTCCTGCTGCTTCTCCAGTGTCAAAGGGAACGAAATAAATTGCCGCCTCCTGTTATATAGGGCATCTGTAACTTGGCGGATGCAGCAATGCACCGCAAACTGGGAAATGTTAGCTATGTCCCCAGTCGCGGCCTGAAAGGAGCCGCTGGCAAAGAAATTGAGGGCTACAGTAACCTATACAGGCACCGACAGAGATGTCCTGCACCGTATGCGCGGCAGAAGATCATCCTGAAGCAGCTGGCACAGCTCAGTCACCACCTCCTTATGGAATCGCAGCCTTCTGACACACTGCTCCTCCGACATGTTGTGGTAGGAGAACTGCTGTCTGAAAACCCTCGCTGTGTAAGGTGTGGTGTGGCGACGTCTGTTGGCCCTCCTCCGTCTGGCCACTCCTGGCCCTCTCTCCCTCCATCTCTGTGCCCTCTCAAGATGTTCTAGCAGCGGGATGTTCCCTTCCAGAGCAGCCCCCATAATAAGAGTGATCAAGGTAAAGGTTGTAAGCTCTTACCAGCAGCTAGGTAATGTTCACAGGGCTAAAGGTCCTCTGGCACCGCTGGTTGAATGGCAATAAGGCTCTAGCACTGCAGCTGCTCAACTGTATCAAACCAGCCAACAAGTTGCGTTCACAAAAGGGCTGACGTTTTCAGAACAGTGGTGTCCCCTTTAAACAGCGCCCCCCTACTCCGAGAGTGCCTGGGGAACGTTCCAGTGAGCTGTCACTATTAGCGCCAGGTGCAACGGAGGCGGGCACCACCCAATTTCCGGTCCGGGGCGCTAAAAAGGCATTGCACCATGGAATGATGTCATGATCAGCCTGCGCCCGCGAGCGCGCGCTAAGATTTGCGCCAGCGCTAAATGCATGGTCAATATGGGGCGAGGCGCTAGGTTCCCTGCGACCGCACAGAAATTGGCTATCGCCCCACTTTTTGGCCTCTTTAGGCGATAATCGGTGGCGCTAACAACCCAATTTCTCCCCCCTTATCTTCCCTCTGTCACTGACCATCACATCATCCTCTATCCCCCAATGCAAAAATAAAAGCCAACACAAAATACACATTCCACTCCAAATTTATAAATGAAATCATGCCATAGTGCATACATAAATAAAATAATCACCCTTGTTTATTCCCTTAATGCCTCTTCCGTGTGCCTTTGCCTGTCCTAGTGCTCCTACGAGGTACTTCCCCAGTGGCTACAGCATGGCTGGTGGAAGGCTGCTGACTTTCAGTGGAGAGGACTGTAGATGGCCTTGCAAGGTGACCTCGAGCAGCTCTAGGCCTAGAAGGCCCGGCTGCAGATTGCACCATCTTGGCCTGGGCTTCAGCAGTCAGGGCTGACTGGCTGGCTGACAGGCAACAGCAAGGGCACTGGTGGAGGGGCAGGGGTGGGAGCACAAATGCTGTCATTTGGAGAGAGGACAGCAGGTTTGTTCTCCATGGAGCCACTGCTACTCTCATAGGTTGGCGCCTCAACATTCCTAGTACTCTGTTGGAGAGCAGTTTGCTGGAGTGCTGTGATGCCTGAACAGCAGTTTCCAGACCCATGATGACACCAGTCTGAGCTTCCACTGCAGCACCCAGATGTTGAGTGCATGCTGCTGGTGCTGAAGAGCTGAGACATCAGATGCTGCATCATAGTTAGTTCCACAGGTGTGTTGGTGGAAGTAGCCACCCGTTGCATGTTGGAAAGGATGAGCTCCAAGGTTTGTGTAAAATCCTGTGCCAAGTTAGTGCCGGACTCCTCCATGCTCCTTGACATTGAATGCAGGCTTTCTGGCAGGCTTCCCAATGCACCAAGCATTTTGGTGTGTACGCCCGTCAGCCTTCTTCTGTAGCCTGCCCCATCAATGTCATCACCTGAGTTCTCTGCAGCAGAACTCGTGTGCGACCTCGCCCTCTGGCGAGTTGGGACCAGCGCTACCTTTTCCCCCTGCTCTGGCTGCAACGCACTAGTGCCCGGTGATTCACCACATGCAGATCCTGCCTCTATCCTATCCTCTAAATTACACACAGTTCCAGTATCTGAGCTGGTGGCTGCGAGTGTGAAAGCAAGTGACGGTGTATTTCAGGTTGGCAAACTATAACTAGTGGGGTGCCACAGGGATCAGTGCTGGGGCCTCAACTATTTACAATCTATATTAATGACTTGGATGAAGTGACCGAGTGTACTGTAGTAAAATTTGCTGATGATACAAAGATAGGTGGGTAAGCAAGTTGTGAGGAGGACACAAATGGATGGATTTTGTCAGTGTGGGCGGGCTGGGACGTGTCAGGTAGAAATCGTGTCAGGACCCCGCCTCCGAAGTGAAGTGATGAAAAAGTGGGATTTTCCCCTAATTACATAGAAACATTGAAGATAAGAGCAGGAGTAGGCCATTCGGCCCCTCGAGCCTGCTCCGCCATTCAATCAGGCCATGGCTGATCATCCAAATTCAGTACCCTGTCCCTGCCTTCTCCCCATATCCCTTGATCCCTTTAGTCTTAAGAAATATATCCAACTCCTTCTTGAAAATATTTAATGAATTGGCTTCAACTGCCTTCTGTAGTAGAGAATTCCACAGGTTCACTGCTCTCTGGGTGAAGAAATTCCTCCTCATCTCTGTCCTAAATGGCTTATCCCTTAACCTTAGACTGTGAGCCCTGGTTCTGGACTCACTGGCCATCAGGAACATCCTTCCTGTATCTAGTCTGTCTAGTCCTGTTAGAATTTTATAAGTTTCAATGAGATCCCCTCTCATTCTTCTAAACTCCAGTGAGCATAAGCCCAATCGACCAAATCTCTCCTCATACGTCATTCCTGCCATCCCAGGTATCAGTCTGGTGAATCTTCGCTGCACTCCCTCCATTGCAAGAACATCCTTCCTCAGGTAAGGCGACCAAAACTGCACACAATACTCAAGGTGTGGTCTCACCAAGGCCCTGTACAACTGCAGCAAGACATCTTTGTTCCTGTACTCAAACCCTCTCGCTACGAAGGCCAACATACCATTTGCCTTCTTAACTGCCTGCTGCACCTGCATGCTTACCTTCAGCGACTGGTGCACAAGGACACCCAGGTCTCGTTGCACTTCCCCTTCTCCCAATCTATTGCCATTCAGATAATAATCTGCCTTCCTGTTTTTGCCACCAAAGTGGATAACCTCGCATTTATCCACATTATACTGCATCTGCCATGCATCTGCCCAATTACCCAACCTGTCCAAATCATACTGGCGTTTCTTGGCATCCTCCTCACAGCACACATGCCCACCCAGCTTTGTGTTGTTTGCAAACTTGGAGCTATTGGCCCAGAAATTCGGGTCGGGGGCTTCCCGCGGGTGCAAGCCCCCAACCTACACTTACATATCGCGCTGACATTTGAAGACTGGGCCTGCGTGGATTTCCGGTCTGTGGCCCGGTTCTGCTCCCGGCGCGCTGTGCGTGCGTGATCCAGCGGCGTAGTTAGTGCGATGAGCCGGCTGGGACCACGTGAGCACTGGGCAACCAATGGGAGTTTACAAAAGTCCATTCATGAGTTAGACATAAGACCTGTCACACTCATGAAAAGTCCGGGCGCCCAAAACACTACTTAAAATTTAAATAAAAGTTAAAAAAACATTCCAATAATTAAATTAACTATTAATAACTTTAAAAAACTATTGTAAACAATTATTCAAATTTCTGCCAAAATTTTTTTTTCAAGAAATCGGGTCCAAAAATACACTTGCCTTACTGTAAATTCTTTAAAAATAATAAACCTGTGGAAAAAAATTTCTAACTTTAATTATTAGACCACTTACCTTATAAAACTAAGTCCTTACGTCTGCTTTTTACATTCATAAAAAGTGGAGGCCTTCACACACGGACAAACCTGTCAAAAAAAACGAAGTTCAACGCGTACGCGCAGCCTCAAACGTCGCAAGGGAACCGCCTCTTAAACCCTTGGTTCAGAGGAGAGGAAATGACAGTTTTCCGCACATGCGCTGTGCATGCTGAAATCCGGCACTTCCAACGGGCCCACGCGTGAGTACCCTGTCCGTACTCACGCGTTGGGACCGGAATTACTGGGCCATTACATCTAGTTCCCTCGTCTAGATAATTAATATATATTGTGAATAGCTGGGGTCCTAGGACTGATCCCTGCGGTACCCCACTAGTCACTGCCTGCCACTCAGAAAAAGACTCGTTTATTCCAACTCTTTGCTTCCTGTCTGCCAACCAGTTTTCTATCCAAGTCAGTACCTTGCCCCCAATCCCATGTGCCTTAACTTTACACGCTAATCTCTTATGCGGGACCTTATCGAAAGCCTTCTGAAAGTCGAAATACACCACATCCACTGGTCTCCCTTATCTATTTTACCAGTTACATCCTCAAAAAATTCCAGTAGCTTAGTCAAGCACGATTTACCTTTTGTAAATCCATGTTGACTTTGTCCGATCCTGTCACTGTTTTCCAAGTGCTCTGCTATTACATCTTTTATAATGGACTCTAGCATTTTCCCCACTACCGATGTCAGGCTTACCGGTCTATAATTGCCTGTTTTCTCTTTACCACCTTTTTTGAATAGTGGGGTAACATTAGCTACTCTCCAATCCATGGGTACTGTTCCAGAGTCTATAGAATTTTGGAAGATGACCAGCAATGCATCTACTATTTCTAGGGCCACTTCCTTGTGTACCCTAGGATGTAGATTATCAGGCCCTGGGGATTTATCGACCTACAATCCCGTCAATTTCCCTAACACCATTTCCCTACAAAAACTGATTTCTTTCAGTTCCTCCCTCTCATTAGACCCTTTGTTCCCCGACATCTCTGGGAGGTTATTTGTGTCCTCCTTTGTGAAGACAGAACCAAAGTATGTATTTAATTGGTCTGCCATTGGGCAATTGATTTCCTGTGTGTGGGAACCCTTGGCCCAATTAGTCTTTTCATACAGAAAGTCACCTCCGATGACGTCATCAATGCTGCTGGATTTAAGACCTGCAAGCAGCCTTGCTTCTTTTGGAGACTGCAAAGGCTCTGCAAATTGTATGAAGGGGGAGTTGATTTCCCGACATGTCTACAATCAAGCAAAAGTGTGCTCCTCGATTTGATGAGACCTCCCTCCAAGCTCTGGTGCACGGAGCCGGATGCAATAAGGAGGTGCTGTTCCCTTCCTCAGGGAGAAAAAAGCCACCCCAGCAGACAAAAGCTGTGTGGCTACAAGTGGCCCAGGAGGTCAGCTCCATTTCGCTGAGCCGAAGAACCTGGCTGCAATGCAGGAAGAGGTTTCATGACCTTCTCCACGCAGGAAAGGTGAATATGACTTTCCCATCACCCTCAATCTGATCCCCATCGCCTCTCCTCACCAGCACTCTGCTTTGCCAACCTCTTCCTCCACATCCCACTTGACACTTACATGCCTGCACCCTTACCCATTCCCTCTCTCTCTAAGGTCACATTCACTTAACTATTCGAACATGCAGCCCTCACACTCCCTATCACTGTGATGATATGACAACAACAACTTTCAACACACAGGGAGGGTCCTTTGTATCCTTCTAAGCATCTATCCTATGGATTCTCTACACTCACTCCTTCATTCTCATTCAAACTCCACTTGTGTCCCTCATTGCAGGAAAAGAGAGCCCACAATAAGAGGGAAAGAGACATGACAGGAGGAAGGCCACCCTCAGTAGTCCAGCTCACCGCCTGGGAGGAGGCGGCCCTGGAAATCGCCGGGATCGAGGGGGATTCCTAAGTGGGCGCATCGCAGCAAGCTGGTGACAGAATAGTTTGGCATCTCTCTCATTGACATTGCATGAGTCACTGATAATGAACCTGATGCTCTAACAGATTGACTTATGCTCATCTGCACTATTCAATGTTCATGTAACCTTGACCTCACATCTCTAACACTTTCCTTTACTCCCCCACAGGACCATCGAAAGCCCCCGTCTCCACTGTCCAGGAGGAAGAGCTTGAGCTTCCAGACTCCTCAGAGGAAGCTGCAACATCTGAGGGCACAGCATCAGCAGAATTCAGAGCACCCAGCACCAACGCAGACACTCACACCTCGGTGGGACCTTCGCAAGATAGAGTAGTGTTGGCACCTGGTGTATCACAGCTCAGAGGTGAGCATCAGCAGATGGCGGAGACAGGGACAGCAGTGGAGCGTCCTCGATGGAGGGCGCAGGACTCTGCCAGCTTGGCTCAGCTGCATGTCGACCATGTGCCTTCAGGTCCATCCAGAACGAGAGCGATGCTTGAACTCCAGGAACAGGTGCAGGAGTCTCTGTCAGGTTTTGTCTCCAGGGTCGCTGCGAGTGTCAAGCGAATGGAGGAGTCCTTCGCGAACACGAGCAGAGCCTTTGTGGAGGCATTGGCACATGAATGCATCACCACGGAAAGGATGGCAACTTCCGTGGAAAGGATGGCTACAGTAGAGGAGAGGATGTCTACGGCCATGGAGGAGCTAAGTCGCCAGAGTGTAGAAAACATGGTCATTGTTCAGAATAGACTGACGTCTCTTGAGGAGCAATGGCCAGCTATTGAGCATAGAAACCAGACCTTCATGGAAGTCCTCTGGAGTAGGACTTCCAGTGCAGAAACGGGTCCTCATGGCCCCCCTGAAGTGCAGCAAGGTGCTGTCAAGCCACTTGCTAGCTCTGAAGTGGGGCTGACCCATGAGAGAGATGTTCATGGCAGACACCAAGGAAGTGGGGGTTCCTCTCCAAATGCTCACACAACCATGCCACTGCAAGGCCCTTGGTCAGAGCCCCACCAGTGTCCTCACCCAACTGAGATGGGCGTCTCATCCCCTGCAGCTGCAGTTCGCAACCCCAGAGGATGGCCGCCAAAGGTGTCGAGACAGGAGCAGCAAGAAAGTGAGCAAGGGGCCTCCACATCTGCTGAATCCACAGGGGAAGCACCACATAGGAGCATGCGAAAGAGGAAGATAATGCACAAGTAGTCACAAGGGTAGTCACTTGGGTGTTATGTTGTGTTTATTTTTGAAATGACACCAGTTGCTTGTTGTGATAAAAAATTCTGATGCTAAACTGTTGAAGTTGTGGCCTGTGTCATTTCGCAAAATAGGAATCCACAGGTTCTTGGCCATTGTCGATGCTCTGGTAAGAAGGTGCGAGGCAAAAGTGTTTGATTGTACAGGCTAAGCAAATGTGACCAACATGAGTGCGTCCCTTGCATCCCGGGCAGCAATATGGTCGCACTCTGGCGCCTTCTGGCCTGTGCATCTTCAGGTGGGTGACTAGCAGCTTGGCGCTCCTGTTGATGCTGCTGCTGTTGGTGCTGCTGTTGCTCATGGTTCTGCTGCTGCCGCGGCTGGTCTTCATCTGAATCTGCTGTCCAGGAGGAAAGGAGTTAAATGGTCACCATGCTTCTGGTGTATGCCTCAGTTGAGGAAGTGCTTAGTCAAGGTGGGGAGAGGGGTTTCCCAGGAGGTCACACTGGAGATGGGTGTCAGGCTCCAAACTTCCACAACAATGAGTATGCCTGCTAAAGGTTCCCCCAGACCTGAGGCAACAAAGTGCTGCCGCCTGCAAATGATCATTGGTGAAAACTCCTTCTTAATGGTGGAGCTGCAGCTGTTCGTAAGCAATCCACTTGTGAGGTTGCCAGCATTACCTGGCGTGTTCCAGAGGAGGCATGTAGGATGGGGGAAATGTGTTCAAACCGGAAAGGCCTCTCAAAATGGGATTATAGAGGCATTTAAGTGGTTGTTAAGGGTCTTAAGGGCCTATCCTGCCTCTTAGAGGCGGGATGGAAAGCGGATCAGAAAACACACATTTGGGAAAATTGCTCGGAGGCGGGATGGAGGCAGGATCGGGCCTGCTTGCCATTTTTGGCGATTTTAGCAACTCACATGCTTCCAAACCCGCCTCCTCGGGCCTGGCAAAATCAAGCCCAAAGAGTCTGCAAAAGGATATAGATAGGTTAAGTGAGTGGGCAAAAATTTGGCAAATGGAGTATAATGTGGAAAAATGTGAGGTTTTCCACTTTGGTAGGAAGAATAAAAAAACAAAATGTTATTTAAATGGAGAGAGACTACAGGATGCTGCAGTACAGAGGGATCTGGGTGTTCTCGTACATAAACACAAAAGGTTAGCATGCAGGTACAGCAAGTAATTAGGAAGGCAAATGGAATGTTGGCTTTTATTGCAAGGGGGATGGAATGTAAAAGTACAACTTGCTACAACTGTACAGGGCATTGGTGAGGCCACATCTGGAGTGCTGCGTACAGTTTTGGTCACCTTATTTAAGGAAGGATATACTTGCATTGAAGGGTGTTCAGCTAACGTTCACTAGGTTGATTCCTGAGATGAAAGGGTTGGTTTATGAGGAAAGGTTGAGCAGGTTGGGCCTATACTCATTGGAGTTTAGAAGAATGAGAGGTGATCTTATTGAAACATATGAGATTCTGAGGGGGCTTGACAGGGTAGATGCTGAGAGGAAATCTAGAACTAGGGGCCTAGTTTCAGGATAAGGGGTCGCCCATTTAAGACAGAAATGAGGAGGAATTTCTTCTCTCAGAGGGTAGTGAATCTTTGGAATTCTCTACCCCAGCGAGCTGCGGAGGCTTAGTCAGTGAATATATTCAAGGCTGAGATAGACAGATATTTGAGCTACAGGGGAATCAAGGCTTATGGGGAACAGGCAGGAAAGTGGAGTTGAGGCCAAGATCAGATCAGCCGTGATCTTATTGAATGGCAGAGAAGGCTCGAGGGGCCGAATGGCCTACTCCTGCTGCTATTTCTTATGTTTTTATGTTCTTATGACCCAAGCGCACCCAGCACCAGTGCAGATACACACACCTCAGTGGGTCCTGTGCAAGATAGAGTAGAGTTGTCACCTGGTGTTTCACACTTCACAAGTGAGCAAGAGCAGATGGTGCTGACAGTGACAGCAATGGAGACTCCTCGCCAGAGGGCACAGGACGCTCCAAGCTCTGCTGAGCTGCATGCAGACGCTGAGCCTCGGGGGCCATCGAGAAAGTGGCTGATCTTGGAAGGCAGCAACAATTGCATGAGGCTCTGGCAGCTTTCGCAGCCGCGATGTCTGCAAATGTGCAGAGAATGGATCAGTCCATCTCCAACATGAGCACCACCATGTCACAGGCGATGGCAAAGATATGCTGTTCCATGGAAAGGATGGCCAGCTGCATGGAGCAGAAAATGTGCCAGTCACATGAGCACATGCTAGCTGTGGACAACAGATGTTAAACGTTCATAGACTTCCGCTCTAGGAGAGATATAAACCTAGACTTGGACATGCAGCAAGGTGCTTTCCAGCTGATTGCTAGCACGGAAGTGCAGGTGGCCCATGAGAGGGATGATGCTGAGAGGGGACATGGAAGTTCTCAAAGTGCTCCCACTTCTCCCCCATTGCCTCCCACTCAGTCAGAGCCCCACAAGCTTCCTTGGATCCTGGGGGTCGAGTCTGCCCCTGCACAGTTGCAGGAGAAGCAGGCTTTGGCGGGGCCATCACAGTCTCCAAAACCCAGAGGACGTCGCCAAAAGTGTCTAACCAGTTGCAGCAGGGAGGTGAGCAGCCTGCCTCTACCTCTGCTGAAGCCACAGGTATTGCACCTCGTGGAAGCACTCGGAAAAGAAAAAAGACATAAAAGCAGATGCACACGGGTACGCACATGGGTGTATGAAAAAAGTTATGTTAAGTTTCAGTTCTTTTGATGATTTCTTTGCACCACTTTCCGGTCTTGTCCATTTTTGCCAGCTACCTTGGAAGTGGCTTTGTCACTTGGAGTGAATGATGAGACATTACTTAAGCTCGAGCAGTGGGGGTTTGGGTGAGAGGAATGGTTTGGTCATTGTAGGGATGCTTTATGGTGTTGTTGTGGGGAACTTAGTACAGTATGTGGCAGTCATACGGCTGCATTGGAGCAAATTAAGTAAATCTGGCAATGATGAGGCTATCCAGGACCTCCCGAGCAGTAATGTGCGCCGCTTCTGGTGTCATCTCCACCTCAGGTTCCTCCTCATCATCCTCCTCCTCTGAAGAGGCTATGCGCTCTGCTCCTTGCTCCTCCTGCAGCTCCAATCCTCGCTGCTGCACTATGTTGTGCAACGCTCATAAATGACGATGATTCTGGAGACCCTGGCTGGTGCGTACTGAAGGGCTCATCCAGATATGTCAAGGCATCTGAAGCGCATCTTCAGCAAGCCGATTGTTTGCTCTATGACACAGCTGGTGGACATGTGGCTTTCATTATAATGCCCCTTGGCCTCAGTATATGATGTCCACAATGTTGTCAACAGCCACATCTTCAGTGGCTATCCCTGGTCTCCAAGCAGTCAGCTGGTAAGTCTGTTTGGGGGTGTGAAGAGCTGAGGGAGGGTGGACTGGCACAGAACGGAAGTGTTGTGACAGCTGCCAGGGAATCTGGCGCACACATGCATGATCATCTTTTTATGGTTGCAGACGAGCTGCACATTGAGGGAGTGGAAGCACTTGTGGTTCACTAACACTCCTGGGTGATAAAGGAGTGCCTTCATAGCCACATGTGTGCAGTCGATGACCTGCACCTGTGGGAAGTCAGCCAGAGCCGCAAAGCCAAGCGCCCGCTCAATAACACTGGCCTTATCAGTGGCAAATTTGATAAAATTGGCTAACTTGTGAAACATGGCGTCGGTCACCTGGGTGGTGCATCTGTGAGGGAGATCCCGCAAATGTCTGCTGCAGATCCTTGGAAGGAGCCTCAGGTGAAGAAGTTGACGGCATTGGTGGCTTTGACAGCCACCGGTAAGGAGTGTCCACCAGGACCTCTGCGAAGCAGGTCTTGTTGCAACAATCTACAAATGTCTGCGACGTCCTGGCACGATAGTCTGAGCCTCCTTTGGCATTGCTGCTCAGTCATGTTGAGGAAGCTCATCCTCTGCCTGTATACCCTGTGTTGGGGGTATCGCCTCCAGCGCGCTGCAGCCCTGTGCTGCCCCCTCTCTCCTGTGGAGCATCAGATCGTTGAGGCGAAGGCTGCTGCTGGTGTGGCTGCTGCTGCTGGTGGTGGGGCTCATCTTGGTCCGATTCTGAGAACCAAGGTGAAACAGTATAAGCGGCACACATGCTGATGTTGTAGATGGCAGGTAATTTGGAGATCAGAAGGCCAATCCCTCAATGTTCTGGTACCAAGTAGCAATGTGGTGAGAGTGGCTTTTGAGGTTGCAGAAATGACCTGCAAACTACTAACTCCTAAATCTGTGGAAAAAATGGAGTCAGCAAGAGCCTTTCCATGAGGCAATTAATGAGGTGTAATGTTGGAGTATTTATCTGCTTTTCCCAGCTCTCAATGAATGGACTCACCAATGGTGCTTGAGCTTCCGCCTCCCCTTCACAGGCCAGTTACCCAAGATGCAGGAATCCTGTGCTCCTGCAGTAAAAGTAAAAAGCTGGTGTTAAAAACCCTATTAAGGGTCTCTCAACAAGCAGTTAATGACTTGAATGAGGTTGCGCACCTCTGCCGATCGGCTCTGTGTCGTACATTCAAAGCCACCTGAGTTAAATGAGCGAGGCGGCGGGATGACGGCGATTTCCGGTATTTTTTCTGCCGACCCACCCCAAACCCGCACGCTCAGCAATGGAAAAATTCCGGCCTTCATGATTGCTGGAAAAAGAGACCCACAGAAGGAAGATTTGTCAATTGGAGCAGCACACCCAACCACCACTTCAAAGCTACCTGGAGGAGTTCATTCTGGATATAGCAAGTCACCACTTTGTGAGGTCCATTGAAGAGGGACACAGGAAGCCATCCTGTATTTGAAGGTTAGTACCCATTCTTGCAGCTTTTGATTCCCTCCATGTATTGTCATAAACTCAGGTATTCTATCCATAGGCAACTTAATCAGGCATCAAAGCATCATAGCATTTCATGTGTTGGCTACCAAAATGTGTTACAAGCAATGTTTTACAGATTGCAATAGATGCTTTTTTCCAATGTGTTTCCGTAGGGACAGCTAAGCAGCATCAGCTAGCAGAGCTTAAGGTGTAAGCTCATTCATCTTGCATAATACAGCATCAATCACTGTATCTGCAACAAGCAACAACTCAAGAATATTCACTCTGGGGGAAGGTGTAGAGTTAGGTTTAGAGCAGGAAGCAGTGCAGTAAACACAGACAACATGAATGAGAGGAGCAAGTGCGGGTATCAGCAAAAGAGCAGGAAGCAGTTGGTTAGAGGATCAGCTCGAGGTCACTCTGGGGTTTTGCCTCCAGTTGATACAGAAAGTCTCTCTCCTCTCTCTGTCTGATCCACTGTGCACATTTAATAGAAAGCAGCAGACTCTAAATCTTTCAGTACAGTTAGTCCACTGCACCAACACACTGAGCAGTGACTGCTGCTAACATCTGAGTGGTGTTAAACAAATCCCAAACCAATCAAAGATCGACAGCTCATGAAAGAGTTTAGTTAAAACAAACTTCAAACTTCAGTCGGTGGATTGCAGGCCAGTAACGCTCAGATCATTCCAGTTCAGTGTGATCGGGCAAACCTTGCTCTGCTTTGCACAGTACGCCTGTTTTATAAATAGAGATACGGTTTCTCCAGGAGGAGAAGGGCTATTTGCCATATAACTGTTCGGATTTACTGTTTATTCAGAATAACTTGCATTTATATAGCACCATTAATGTGGAAAAACACCCCAAGGCACTTCACAGAGGCGTGATCAGGTACAATTGTACACAGAACCAAAGAAGGGGATTTTAGGATTGGTCAAAGAGGTGGGTCTTCAGGAGTTATTTAAAGGAGGAGAGAAAGGTAGACCCAAGGTGATCAAGCTTGGCTTCTGTAGGTGTTGGACTTTAATGTGAATCATATCACATGATGCCCAGAATGTATATTGAAGCGAGGTACCGTATCACCAAACCTCCAGACCTTGACATAATGGCCATTGCTGGTTTAACTGCTAATCAATTTAACCTGATGTTTCCTGCCTGAATTTAGAAAGGAACAGGAGATGACCTGGACAATCCCAGATAGTTAATGCGTCATTGCTAATGTGTTAGCATTGTTCTGGCCAATCTGCTATTAACACAGAGATTAGGAGAGAAGTTAAAAAAAACAATTAGGAAGGCAAAGAGGAACTATGAAATTAAATTATCAAGGAACATAAATAAAAATAATAAAATATTTTACAAGCACATCAATAAAAAAGGAAGGTTGGGATGGGAATAGGGCCATTAAGGGATAGACAGGATAATACCACAGGTAACGATAGAGAGATGGCAGAAATACAAAATAAATATTTTGCTTCAGTATTTGCCAGGGAGATAAAACAGATGGACATGACATTGTATGATGAGTTTAGTAATGAGATAAGTGCATTTAAAATTTAAAAAGGGGATATATTAAATAAACTAATCAAACTCAAAGAGGATAAAACCCCTGGTCCGGATGGATTGCATCCACGCATTTTAAAAGAATCTAGGGAAGAGATAGCAGAGGCATTATTAGACATATTTAAAAATTCATTAGAAAGAGATTTAGTGCCAGAGGACTGGCAGATTGCTAACCTATATTTAAGGAGGGTGATAGAACATGTCCAGGGAATTATAGACCAGTCAGCTTAACATCGGTGGTAGGAAAAATAATGGAATCCCTACTAAAGGAGAAAATAGAAGAACATCTAGAAACCAAAAACATAGTAATTAGTAGTTAGCATGAATTTCAAAAGGGAAAGTCTTGCTTGACCAACCTCATAGAATTTTTTAAAGAGGTAACAGAGAGAGTAGACAATAATAATGCAGTAGATGTAATTTATCTAGATTTTCAAAAGGCCTTCGATAAGGTACCCCATAATAGACTGATGAACGAGGTCAGAGAATGCGGAGTCAGGGGACAAGTAGCAGAATGGATAACTAGCTGGCTTCAAGACAGAAATCAGAGAGTAGGGGTAAAGGGTAGCTATTCACAGTGGCAGAAGGTGAGTAGTTCCATAAGGATCAGTGCTGGGACCACTGTTGTTCACAATTTAAATTAATGATTTAGACGTTGGAATCAAAAATACCATTTCTAAATTTGCGAATGTCTCCATATTGGGGGGGATAGTCAATACTGAGGAGGACTGCAACAAATTATAGAAGGACATTAATAAACTTGCAGAATGGCATATAATTGGCAAATGAAGTTCAACACAGATAAATGTGAGGTATTACATTTTGGCAGGAAAAATAGGGAGGTCACTTATCACTTGGAGGGTGCGAGTCTAGGTGGGGTAGAGGAACAAAGGGATCTCGGAGTACAAATACACAAATCACTAAAAGTTGCAACACAAGTGAGCAAGGCCATAAAAAAGGCAAACCAAGCAAAAGGGTTTATTTCTAGAGGGATAGAATTGAAGAGTAGGGAAGTTATGCTAAACCTATTTCGAATCATGGTTAGACCACACTTAGAGTACTGCATGCAGTTCTGGTCGCCATATTATAAAAAGGGTATAGAGGCACTGGAGAGGGGGCAGAGAAGATTTACAAGGATGGTGCCAGAAATGCGAGGGTATATATATCCGGAAAGGATGAACAGACTGGGTCTCTTTTCTCTTGAAAAAAGAAGGCTGAGGGGTGACCTAATAGAGGTCTTTAAAATTATGAGAGGCTTTGATAGAGTGGATACAGAGAGAATGTTTCCACTTGTGGGGAAGAGCATAACTAGAGGCCATCAATATCAGATAGTCACCAAGAAATCCAATAGGGAATTCAGAAGAAACTTCAATACCCAAAGAGTGGTGAGAATGTGGAACTCACTACCACAGGGAGTGGTTAAAGCAAATAGCATACAGGAAACTTTGTTATATCCGGCACCGACGGGACCGAGCTGTTGCCGATCTATCAAAACTGCCGGACATACAAAGTTAATGTTGAAGCATACGGAGGTTTTCATCTCCATATCTGACAGCAAACACTGTTGCTTAGCAACAGCTTGTAAACAGTTGGCCCGTACCTTGGAAGCGTCTCTGTAGCTTAGCAACAGCTTCAGAGACTTTCCAGAGCCGGACTGTTGAAAACAAAGCCACGAGAAGAAAAAAAAACTAACAAAACGACTCCTGATTTCTGCCGGTAGATCGAGGTTTCCGGACATACAACCTCCAGATAAACCAAAGTTTCCTGTAGATGCATTTAAGGGGAGACTAGACAAGCATATGAGGGAGAAGAGAATAGAGAGTTATGCTGATAGATTTAGATGAGGAAAGACGGGAGGAGGCTCGAGTGGAGCATAAACGCCGGCATGGACTGGTTGGGCCGAATGGCCTGTTTCTGTGCCGTATATCCTATGTAAACCTCACATGGGGTCCGTCTGGTTCTTTCTACTCCACCATCGTCCCGACTAATCTCCAATATTAGTATATCCTAATTGGACAATGACCCCAAGATGTTATGATTAACTTTGAAGGGACAGCTGATAGAGAAACTTTTAACACAAGACATGTATAATATAGTTTTTGTAAGAGTTGTGAGCTGTTAGAGATTAAATAAAGCCACTAATAAGGATTATAAAGCAGAAAAGAGCAGCTGGTTTCATAATTTTTTTTTAAGAGTTGGTCTGATTGTCTCATGAATTGAGAGGGTGGGTTCGCAATACGGCATTACTGTATATATGCTTTTAAGTGGTTGCTGTTGCTATCGTTGTTGTTGTAAACGTTGTTGTTGTAAAGTTTGGCCAGGACAAAAAAGTTGTGCTCAAAGGAGTTCATGGCCCATTCAGTACAAAAAAAATTAGAGGGAACATTGATTGTGGGATGAGGGAGAAGTGGGATGAGAGAAAGGATTAGGTATGTGGATACCCTCCTCTTCAATGGCATCATCCCCACCAGTGGTCACAGCCTCAGCAATGGCTCTTCCCATAATCCCAGCACCGTCTGCTCCATAACAACATAACAACATAAGAACATAAGAATTAGGAGCAGGAGTAGGCCATACGGCCCCTCGAGCCTGCTCCACTGATCTTCGACCTCAACTCCAATTTCCTGCCCTATCTCCATACCCCTTAATTCCTCTGGAGTGCAAAAATCTATCTATCTCAGCCTTGAATATACTCGATGACTATGCATCCACAGCACTTTGGGGCAGAGAATTCCAAAGATTCACAACCCTCTGAGTGAAGAAATTCCTCCTCATCTCAGTCTTAAAAGGCCTGCCCTGTATCCTGAGAGTATGCCCCCTAGTTCTAGACTCCCCAGCCAGGGGAAACAAACTCTCAGCATCTACCCTGTCAATCTCCCTCAGAATCTTTTATGTTTCTTTGAGATCACTTCTCATTCTTCCAAACTCCAGAGAGGATAAGCCCAATCTACTCAATCTCTCCTCATAGGACTACCCTCTCATCCATGGGGGTTACAACAGGCAGGCACGCCTCTCCCCCCCCTCCAATTGATTCCTGCTGCCTCCAGTTGTGTGCCACCTTGTCATGTAAGAGAGAGGGAAGTGCGTCAGTGAGCGTCATGCAAACTGTTTGGGTGATATTGCTCTCATGATTGAATAGCTAGCAGTGTGTGAAAGCTATGAGATATGGGTGTCAATCTTGCAGCAGTGTTACGAGTGTGAGGATGAGGTGAAGCATATGAATGTTAGGTATGAGTCCTGATTGACAGAGATTGTTGTTATGTGAGTGATGCGGGTGTGGTGAATTTAACAGTAGCTGAAACTAGTGGTTCAGTTGGTAGGACATGGCATTTGAAGATGCATTCACTGACCTTAAACACTTGTGTGAGATCATTAAACTTCTTGTGGCACTGCACCATGTTCTTGGAGCTATACGCCTGCCATTGACCTCCGCGACTATCTCTTGCCACTGCCTTCTAAGCCAGTGCCTAGAGGGTCTCCTGAGGATGCAGGACATCTCTCCTTTGTTCCACTTCTTCAACCAAGACCTCCAGTGCAACATCTGAAATCCTTGGTGCCTGTTCTTTCCCGTGATCAGCCATTCTTCACTCTTTCACAGATCAGATTCACTTGTAGAATGACTCCCAGCACCTATTCCAGCCACAATGCACCTTCACTTTAAGAGGTGCAGGCTAGCTTTAAGTACTGCTGGGCACTCATGATATTGTGCCCCCTCCTGATGCATGCAGCCAATGAACAACATGGGAAGTGCTGGCTATATGCAGCAATCACTATAATGAGCAGGCAGCACAAAGTTGGCGTGCTACCTGCATTACACTGAAGGGGCGCAAGTTAATTGCAATCCTTGCACCCATTTTCAGGGCTAACCAATTTAAACCTCAGTCTTTAAAAGGACCATCACAGGCCATTCCAAAAGTGGGGAAAAAATGCCATAGCACTGTTTTTTTTTTTTTCCCCCCCACCCACTGCTGGTTCCTCTGTTCCCACTGAGATTTTCCCTCTTTAAGGACCTACTTCCGGCTTAACTTTGCAAAGAAACCGATAGATTACCTGCTCCACCTACCCTCCCCCACCACCCCCCCGTCCCCCACCCTGCCCGAGTTGGTGAGCTGGCTATCAGCACTCATTAAGCAATGGCAGCTCACCTAAAGTATTCTTATGATCAGCATTGCTGTACCAAGAGAATGTCCAAGGCCGACCTTAAACATATAACAGTATGTCATAAATTTTGATGAAAAACAGCATTTCTACCATTTTTCATTCAAATAGGAAAATCTAACCCTAAGGAAAAGGATAATCAAAGTAGTTGAGGTTTATTGGTATTATTCACTGCATTTGATTGCTTCTTTTCACCTTTTATTCTGTCTCTTTTCATGTTGCCAGATTTTTCAAACTCTCATCTTTGTCTCATGTAAACCTTTTCAAAGTTCAAGAACTGTACAGATGAGTGCTTTGCTGGCAAATCTTTATTGACTTTGCAACAGGTGACTTTTTTTCACAAGTGTGCAGGGTATTGCATACTCAATTGAACATGCCAATAAAAAGAAAGATTTGCATTTATATAGCACCTTTCATGACCTCAGGGCGTCCCAAAATGCTTTACAGCCAATTAAGTATTTTTGAAGTGTAATCACTGTTGTAATGTAGGAAACGCAATGGCCAATTTGCAAACAATAAGCTCCACAAACAGCAATGTGGTAATGACCAGATAGTCTGTTTTTTTTACTGATTGTAATTGGGGGATAACTCCCCTGCTCTTCTTCAAAATAGTGCCAAAGGATCTCTTATGTTAAGCTGAGAAGGTAGACGGGGCCTCGGTTTAACGTCTCATCTAAAAGACGGAAACTCCCTCAGTACTGCACTGGTGCGTCAGCCTGGATTATCTACTCAATCTCTGGAGTGGGCGTGAAAGTCTTTTTTTTTGCCATCTCCTTTGTTACAAACTAAGTCAAGCGTGGAATCAAGAGAATCAATGCTGGACTGGCAGAAAGTTTTTAAAAATGGTATTTTAAAATGCTCTCCCACATTCCCTGTTTTGTTCCTTCCCTGGAGCTAACTTGCTGTATCACATGCAAAATGTTCTTTCCCACATTTGAAAACAATTTCTTAGGGATGCATTGTAACTGGCTGTCCATTTATTTTCTTGTAGCTTATTCCCAAGATGACAGTCCAGGACAGAGTAGCACCAAGATCTCTTGTATGGAACTGTGGGTTGCAACAAGCACCCCCGAACCAAGCTACTAGTATCCCAGAGCAGGCAATTAGCGAGGTTGAGGAAGGGTCACCAGATGAAGCACAAAGGAGGAGCAAATAAAGGTGGCAGGAGAGGTAGATGGCAGGTTGCAGCAAGCGGCCAGCTCATGCCATATATCCCAGCATACAAGTCATTTGAGTAGCAGAAATGGGGGCCACCTGGGGATCCAGGCCTGAGTTCTGATCTTAATCCCCCCCAGAAGAATTCAGTCACAAAATATTTTGAACCCCTTTATAAAGGCTGCCGAGTGGCTATACTGTAGAAAATACAATTAGGCCCGTTGGCGCTAGCTGGACACGAAGCAACTTACTCAAACTGCTTTTCTTGACCGCCCCCCTCAAGTGGACATCTGGATCCAGGGTACTCTGACAGAGTCAAGAATGGAGGCCACCATTGTGTAGTCTGCTACAATTCCACTGGCAAAACAGGGCCAAGGAATATCAATGTCTTCATTTAAATACCATCATAGACACTTGCGCCAATGTAGACACATCTTTGATGCCTATCAGAGGAAAGAAGGCAGAAAAAGCGATGCAGGGATTATTCCAGTATTCAGATTGCTTGATGGCAGGAAGACCAGGGCTGAGGAAATTCCTAGTGTGGGAATTCCCTCCTCTCGACCCCACCCCGTTCAAATGTTAGAGGCCGTGTTTGGGGTAAATGGAAGTTACACCCGCCAAGGCCCTGTGTGTATCTGAGTGGCGACCTGGGTCTCGAGAGAATTCCCACCTCCATTGAGTCTCCTGTGTCCATTCCTCTCCAGGACTGCTAGTGGGGCTGAGGGTTTTTGATTCCATGGTGTTTTGCTTGCCTATGTAGGTAGATAAATAAATACATTTGTTCTCCTCACATACCAAGGTTACATTACCAAATCAATTGGTGCATGTCTCATATGGTGGAGGACTCTTTACCTAGAATATCAAATGGAATTCCAGCAGCCCAATGTTGCTGCCAGGAGTGCAGTAGGGCAGGATTTATTTCTGGCCATCTAGCCACCCTTTGACCCTCTCCCAAATCCCAGAGATGAAATTATTTGAATATTTGGGACCGGCACCCATGCCAGAATCAGCACTACTGGGGTGCCCACATGAGTTTCGATGCAGTACCTTGTCATTCCATCGGGGGTAAGGGTGACCCAGGCTGATCTAGCCAAAGCTCAAACTGCCACAACTTTACCTCCCTGCTGCTCCCATGTTGGTTGGCCTGACATCCGTATGGCATTGATCTCTCTTCGATTGATTGCTGTTAGTGTATAACATTATGGGGCATACATATGGCCCTGTATGGCAAATATGCCTGCTTCATATAGACATACATACCATTAGCCATACAAAAGATATAACTGGCAGGATTTCCAGTGTGACTTCAGGATTTAGGGTGGAAAAAGCATCAGCTCCACATCTTTAGGAAGCTCTCTGGGGAAACTCGAAGGAAACAGGTTCTGCCCTAAATTACTGTCCCTCTGCTCACACTACACTAGATTGCTGCTCCAAAAAACAGCAGAAATTCTGTACCAAGGTTATTGTAATGACGGCAAATGAATATAAAACTTAAAGGAATAAATTTGTTTGCATTTTTCTTTCTTTAATACATGTCTGTGCAACAGTAAATAATATTATTAAAAGGTTTTGCTTTATTAAAAAAACAAATTCAAGACTTCTATTCAGGATTCAAGAACCTCTCTCAGACTTGGGTAATGGTACAGTTCTTCCAGAGTTTGCTGTCTATATTAATCACATTTTCTGCTGATTACTTTGAGTTCTCCATCCAATGCACATAAATAAATGAAGCACAGCTGCTCTAACCATTTAGAATATATTATAGGCTTGGCATCATAGTGCAGCGGCTTAAGCATCTGTCTCCTGAACAGGAGAGCCTGCATTTGAATCCCAGAAGTACTTTTGTCATAACTTAATAGATTTGAAATTGTTGTCAAAACTAAGAGATGTGACTTGGGCATATTTGTTGAGAACCATATTAAGAGTTCTACTGCTACTACTTTTGTATGACGAGATAAGCTAATTTGGCTGTCCATTCGATGGCCTCCTTAGATGGTCTGCTTAGAAATGAACTTCCAGGATTTGGTGCAGGGCCATATAGATGTTGAAAAAGGTCAGTGCAAGCACCGACCCCTGTGGCAGACCATAGTTGAGCGTTCGTGTTTGGCTGGTCTTGTCATCAAGATAGATACAGAACTTATGATTGCTCGTTAGGGTGTTGATAAGCCTGGGAATCTTGCAGCATTGGATGATTATTGAAAGCTTATATTAAGAGTAAAACTACAGGGAAAAAATGCTATTGATTTAAATGTATCAACTAAGGTGAGGAAAAAACTAGAGGGCCTTATTTTCTATTTTCTGAGGCTAAATGTAACTAATTGGCCCCTCCAGAAATTAGTTCTGATGCTTCCAAAAAGTTGCAACATTTTTCAACACTTGATAACAGGTAAATAAAAAATGCTGAATCACTTTTGAGTTTAACTATTGTTATTTTCATTGTGAAAGGTTAAATATCTGAAAAACTTTGTATCCATGCTGCCACTGTCTCTTTAAACCCATGGGCTTTAATTTTGCTAACAAGTCTATTATGTGGTACTTTGTCAAATGTCTTTTGAAAGCCCATGCGCACAACATCAACTGCACTACAGAGTTTCAACTGTTTCAACAGAGTGCTGAGAGTTGGGTGAGTCAGGGAGTCTTAACTGGTTGCTGAAATCAAACTTTTGTTTGTTTCACATTTACTGTGTACTGTTTACTGTTTAAAATCTAAATTTCCCAGCTTTAAGCAGGGTTAAAAAGGGATAAACAAGTCCTACAACTCAGAGCAGCTGAAGGCAGTTAACAAGGGAAACTGGAGTAATCTGGTTAAACTGGTTCTCCTGTAGCTGGGCTCAGCAAGTCTTTGTTTCAGGGCCTATAAAAACAGGCTTTGAAGTGCGATTTTGCACTGAGTGCAGTTTTCAACAGAGTGCTGAGAGTTGGGTGAATCAGGGAGTTAGGTGAGGCAAGGCCTCAGAGCTTCAGCGGGTGCTTCAGCAGTAGAGCGGGCCTACAAAGGGCTCCAGAGACCAGGTAAGGCTTACTTTACTGGTGGTATTGAATTAATTTAATTTAAATTGATTAAAGGGGTAGGTCATGCCAGGAGAGCCCAGCCCCGTGATATGCTCCTCTTGCTCTATGTGGGAATTCAGGGACGCTGCCAGTGTCCCTGACCAACACGTGTGCCAGAAATGCATCCAGCTGCAGCTACTAACGGGCCGTCTTGGGGCGCTGGAGCTGCAGGTGGATGGGTTGTGGAGCATTCACGATGCTGAGAGGGTCGCGAATTACTCGTATAGTGAGTTGGTCACACCGCAGGGTAGGGCTGCACAGGCAGAAGGGAAATGGGTGACCACCAGGCGGAACAATAGAAGCAGGCAGGTTGTGCAGGGGACCCCTGTGGCCATCCCCCTTTCAACCAGATATACCGCTTTGGATACTGTTGGGGGGGATGACTTACCAGGGGAAGGCGGCAGCAGCCAACTTCCTGGCACTGAGGGTGCTCCTGCTGCCCAGGAAGGGAGGAAAAAGAGTGGGAGAGCAATAGTGGTAGGGGATTCTATAGTAAGGGGAACAGATAGGCGTTTCTGTGGCCGTAGACGTGAATCCAGGATGGTTTGTTGCCTCCCTGGTGCCAGGGTCAAGGATGTCACTGAGTGGCTGCAGGGCATTCTGGAGGGGGAGGGCGAACAGCCAGAGGTCGTGGTCCACATTGGTACCAACGACATAGGTAAAAAGAGGGATGAGGTCCTGCAGCAAGAATTTAGGGAGCTAGGTAGAAGATTAAAGAGCAGGACCTCAGGTTGTAATCTCTGGATTACTCCCGGTGCCACGTGCTAGTGAGTATAGGAATAGGAAGATAGAACAGATGAATGCGTGGCTAAAGAGTTGGTGCAGGAGGGAGGGCTTTAGTTTCCTGGATCACTGGGCCTGCTTCTGGGAAAGGTGGGACTTGTACAAGTCGGACGGTTTACACCTGAACCAGAGGGGGACCAATATCCTTGCGGGGAGGTTTGCTAGCACTGTTGGGGGGGGGGGTTTAAACTAACTTGGCAGGGGGATGGGATACAGAATGGAGCTATAGTAGGGGGTGATTTACAGCCAAATACGGAGGAAAAAACAAGTCACCTGGGAAGGCAGAGCAAATATGTGAAGGCAAAAGGGAATATGGCAAGGCTGGAAGGCATTTATTTTAATGCAAGGAGTCTTGCAAATAAGGTGGATGAACTGAAGTTGTTGTTGAACACATGGGAGTACGATATTGTTGCTATCACGGAGACATGGTTGAGGGAGGGTCAGGACTGGCAGCTCAATATTCCGGGGTATAGAATCTTCAGGCGAGACAGAGGGGGGTGTAAAAGGGGAGGGGGTGTTGCAATATTAATTAAGGCGTCAATTACTGCTGTAAGGAGGGATGATATATTAGCGGGTTCCTCTAATGAGGCCATATGGGTAGAACTTAAAAACAAAAAGGGGGCAAGCACTTTGCTGGGAGTGTACTATAGGCCCCCAAACAGTCAGGGGGAGATAGAGGAACAGATATGTAGGCAAATCTCAGAGAAGTGCGAAAATAATAGGGTAATAATAGTGGGGGATTTCAACTTCCCCAATATTAATTGGGATAGTCAGAGTATGAAAGGCTTAGAGGGTGCAGAATTCTTAAAGTGCATCCAGGAGAGCTTTTTGAGCCAACATGTAGAAAGTCCTACAAGGGAGGGAATGTAGCCGGGCAAGTGGTGGAAGTGTCAGTAGGAGAGCATTTTGGCGACAGTGACCATAATTCGGTGAGATTTAAGGTGGTCATGGAAAAAGACAAAGACGGCCCGGAAATAAGGGTTCTAAATTGGGGGAAGGCCGATTTTAATATGATAAGGCAGGATCTGGCCAAAGTGGACTGGGAGCAGCTACTTATAGGAAAATCCACATCAAAGCAGTGGGAGACTTTCAGAAGGGAAATAGAGAGAGTACAACGTCAACATGTTCCCGTAAAGGTCAAGGGTGGGACCAACAAGCAAAGGGAACCTTGGATGACAAGGGATGTACAAAAATGCATTAGGAAAAAAAGTTTTTTTTTTGGCAGTTACTAAAGACGGAGGAAGCCCTAGAGGAGTATAAAAAGTGCAGGGGCATATTTAAAAAAGAGATTAGGAGAGCGAGGAGGGGCCATGAAATAACACTGGTGAGCAAAATAAAGGAAAATCCTAAGATGTTTTATAAGTATATTAAGGGCAAGAGGATAACCAGGGAAAGGGTAGGGCCCATTAGGGACCAAAGTGGCAATCTGTGTGTAGAGCCAGATGATGTAGGCGGGGTTTTAAATGAATTTTTTGCATCTGTGTTCACTATGGAGAAAGACGATGTAGACATAGAAATCGGGCAAGGGGACTGTGATATACTTGAGCATATTAGCATCGAGAGGGAGGAGGTACTAGCGGTTTTAGCAGGCCAAAAAGTGGATAAATCCCCAGGCCCGGACGAGATGTATCCCAGGCTGATGTGTGAGGCAAAGGAGGAGATTGCAAGGGCTCTGACACAAATTTTCAGAACCTCTCTGGCCACAGGGGATGTACCAGAGGACTGGAGAACAGCTAACGTAGTACCATTATTCAAGAAGGGTAGCAGGGATAAACCAGGGAATTACAGGCCAGTGAGCCTAACATCTGTGGTAGGGAAATTATTGGAAAAAATTCTGAGGGACAAAATTAGTCTCCACTTGGAGAGGCAAGGATTAATTGGGGATAGTCAGCATGGCTTTGTTAAGGGTAAATCATGTCTGACCAATCTGATTGAATTTTTCGAGGGGGTGACTAGGTGTGTGGATGAGGGAAATGATGTGGATGTGGTATACATGGACTTCAGTAAGGCTTTTGACAAAGTCCCGCATAGGAGACTGGTCAAGAAGGTAAGAGCCCATGGGATCCAGGGTGCCTTGGCACGTTGGATCCTAAACTGGCTGAGTGGCAGGAGGCAGAGGGTGATGGTCGAAGGTTACTTTTCTGACTGGAAGCCTGTGTCCAGTGGGGTACCTCGGGGATCGGTTCTGGGTCCCTTGCTGTTTGTGATCTACATAAATGATTTGGATGAGAATGTAAAAGGTATGATCAGTAAGTTCGCAGATGACACGAAAATTGGTGGGGTGGTAAATTGCGAGGAGGAAAGCCTCAGGCTACAGGACGATATAAACGGGTTGGTCAGATGGGTGGAAAAGTGGCAAATGGAATTTAACCCTGAAAAGTACCAAGGTGATGCATTTTGGATGGACAAATAAGGCAAGGGAATACACAATGAGTGGTAGGACCCTAGGAAGTACAGAGGGTCAGAGGGACCTTGGTGTGCATGTACATAGATCCTTGAAGGCAGCGGAACAGGTAGATAAGGTGGTTAAAAAGGCATATGGGATACTTGCCTTCATTAGCCGAGACATAGAATATAAGAGCAGGGAGGTTATGATGGAGCCGCACAAAATGCTGGTAAGGCCACAGCTGGAGTACTGTGTGCAGTTCTGGTCGCCTCACTATAGGAAGGATGTGATTGCTTTGGAGAGGGTACAGAGAAGATTCACCAGGATCTTACCTGGGATGGAGCGCCTCGGCTATGAAGAAAGACTAAACAGGCTGGGGTTGTTTTCCTTGGAGCAAAGAAGGCTGAGGGGGGACCTGATTGAGGTGTACAAAATGATGAGGGGCATAGATAGGGTAGATAAAGAGGAACTTTTCCCCTTAGTAGGGGGGTCAATAACAAGGGGGCATAGATTCAAGGTAAGGGGCAGGAGGTTTAGAGGGGATTTGAGGAGGAACTTTTTCACCCAGAGGGTGGTTGGAGTCTGGAACTCACTGCCTAAGAGGGTGGTAGAGGCAGGAACCCTCACAACATTCAAGAAGCATTTGGATGAGCACTTGAAATGCCATTGCATACAAGGCTATGGACCAAATGCTGGAAAATGGGATTAGATTGGACAGGGCTTGATGGACGGCGCAGACACGATGGGCCGAAGGGCCTCTTTCTGTGCTGTATAACTCTATGACTCTATGACTACCTTCATCAACCCTCTCCATTACTTTATCAAAGAACTTGATCAAGTTAGTCAAACATGATTTGTCGTTAACAAATCCATGCTGACTTTTAGCCCATACCTTTCCAAATGCCAATTAGTTTTCTCCCGGATTATTGTCTCTAAAAGTTTCCCAACCATCAATGTGAGGTTGACTGGCCTGTAGTTGTCAGGTTTATCACTCCTTTTTTTTAAACATGGGTGTAACAGTTGATGGTCTGCAGTCCTCTGGTACCAGCCCCATATCCAAGGTGGATTGGAAGATTGTAGCCAGAGCCTCTGCAATTTCTGCCCTTACTACCCTCAGAAACCTAGGATACATCCCTTCCAGACCAGATGACTTTCCTACTTTGAGGACTGCCAACCTTTTAAGTACTTCCTCTTTATTTATTTTTATCCTATCCAATATCACTACTGCTTCATCCTTTACAGTTACTTTGGCAGCATCCTCTTCTCCATTGAAGACAGATGCAAAGTTCTCATTTAATACCTCAGCCATGCCCTCTGTCTCCACACGGATATTTTCTTTTTGGTCCCTAATCGACTCCACCCTTCCTTTGACCACCCTTTTATTATTTGTGTGTTTATAAAATACTTTTGTGTTCCCTTTTATGTTAGCCACTAATCTATCCTCATACTCACTCTCTGCCCCTCTTATTCACTTTTTAAGGCCTCCTCTGTACTTTCTACATTCAGCTTGGTTCTCTATATTATAAACTGTATATTTGTCATAGGCCTCTTTTTTCTGTCTCACTTTAACCTCTACATCTTTAATCATCCAGGGAGCTCTAGCTATAGCTGCCCTTCCTTTCCCCCTCGTGGGAATGTGTCTACCCTGTACCCGAACCATCTCCATTTTGTAGGCCTCCCATTGTTCATTTACTGTTTTGCCTACTAATTTTTGATTCCAATCAGCATAGGTCAGATCCCTTTTCAACTCACTGAAGCTAGCCCTCCTCCAGTCAAGTATTTTTTATACAAAAGCAAAATACTGCAAATGCTGGAAATCTGAAATAAAAACAGAAAATGCTGGAAATACAGATGCAGGTCAGGCAGCATCTGTAGAGAGAGAAACAGAGTTAACATTTCAGGTCGATGACCCTTCGTCAGAACTGGAAAAAGTTGGAGATGTAAAAGGTTTTTAAGCAAGTGTAGGGGCAGGGAGAGGGGGGAAGGAGGAGAGGAAAGAACAAAAGGGAAGGTCTGTGATAGGATGGAAGGCAGGAGAGATTAAAAGACAAAATTGATGATGGTGCAAGGCAAGAGGAGATGGTAATGGGACAAGTTAAGAAACAAAAGATGAGTCTAGAAGAAGTATAAATGGCAATGGCAGAATCATCAACAGCTGCCATATGAAAAAAAGGGGCAGAGGTTATGGTCTGAAATAGTTGAACTCGATGTTGAGTCCAGAAGACTATAAAGTGCCTAATCGAAAGATGAGGTGCTGTTCCTCGAGCTTACGTTGAGCTTCATTGGAACAATGTAAGAGGCCGAGGACAGAGGTCAGAGTGGCAGTGGAGCGGAGAATTAAAGTGACAGGCGACCGAAAGCTCGGGATCACCCTTACGGACTGAACGGAGGTGTTCCACAAAGCAGCCACCCATTCTGCGTTTGGTCTCCCCAATGTATTTTTTATGTTTGATTGTGCCTTGTCCTTTTCCATTACTATTCTAAACCTGATGATATTATAATCTCTATTACCCAAAGGTCTCCCACTGAAAAATGCCCCACTTCATTCCCCAGTACTAGATCCAGCACTGCATCCTTCCTTGTTGGGCTGGAAACACACGGATCAAAAAGTTCTCTGCTCACATTTCAGGAATTCCTCCCTCTCTTTGCCATTTACACTGTTACTATCCCAGTCTATATTCGGATAATTGAAGTCCCACATTATCACTACTCTGTAGTTCTTACATCTTTCTGTAATTTGCCTGCAAATTTGCTCCTCTATCTCCTTCCCACTATTTGGTGGGCAGTAGTATACTCCTAGTAGTGCAATAGTGCCTCTATTGCTCCTTAATTCTAAACAAATAGATTCTGACTTTGACCACTCAACTACACCATCCCGCTCCAGTGTTCAAATATTTGTTCTTTTTTTTCCTTCCCTATCTTTCCCAAATACCTTGTAGCCAGGATCATTAAGTTCCCAATTCTCCCATTCTTTGGGTCAGGTCTCTGTTATTGGTATTACATCATAGGCATGTGGCAAATTTTGCCTGCAACTCACCAACCTTTATTACCATGCTACATGCATTCATGTACTCCAAACCCATCTTAGATGCCTCGCATTTGCCCCTTGTCTGATCGCTTCTATTTCTGAACTATTCTTTACTCTAATGCTATGTGCCTCTCCCAGTCCTCTGTGCACCCTGTTTCTCCTCTCTGATGTTTCATCCCCCTACCAAATTAGTTTAAACCACTGTATTAGTTAACCTTCCCACGATGACATCGGTCCCAGCTCTGTTGAGGTGGAACCCGTCCACCTTGAACAAGTCCCTCCTGCCCCAGGACTGGTCCCAATGCCCCAGGAATCTGCAGCCCTCCCTCTTGCACCTTTCTCCAGCCAAACGTTAACCTGTTTTATCCTACAATTCCTTTACTCACTAGCATGTGGCACTGGGAGTAATCCAGAGATTGCTACCTTTGAGGTCCTGCTTTTTAACTTCCTCGCTAACTCCTGAAACTCTGACTGCAGCACCTCAACACTTTACCTTCCTCTGCCATTGGTTCCCACATGGACCACAACTTCTGGGTGTTCTCCTTCACCTCTCAATGTTCTGCACCCTCTCAATGTTCTCAATAAACTGGTATTAATGGAAATGAGCAACTGGAGGCCAGAGCCCAGTCCTGGACAATTCTAAAAAAAAGCTCTACTTTCATTACTTTGACTGCAGCCACAGACAGTAGCTCCTTTCCCATCACACAGTATGCCAATGGTAAGCTAGTGACCTGTACATTGATAGACTAATCTTAATCTGTAACAGTCCAAATCGCTCCTGCTGAAATAGGCAAGCTAGGGTAAGAGAGGAATAAGCACGAGCAGGCTTCTTCTGACTTTTCTTAAGTTCTATTGCACTAATAGTGAAGATTTGTGTTTCAGTCAGTTTCAAACCATAAAAGGCCATGGTTCATTTGTACACATCATTTCCTGCTCTTGTGTGGTGTTGCACACAGTAGCCTGCTATCTGAAACACAGTTTTGATGTTTAGCTGTAAAACTGGCCTGTCCTTTCATGTCACTGCTCTAATTCATGGATGCATACAATCTTACATCACAGAAGGAGGCTATTCAGCCCATCATGCCTGTGCTGGCTCTTTCAAAGAGCTATCCAATTAATCTTACTCCCCGCTCTTTCCCCATAGCCCTGCAAATGTTTCTTTTTCAAGTATATATGCATTTCACTTTTGAATGTCACTAGTGAATGTGCTTCTACCAACCTTTCAGATTCCAGATCATAAAAACGCACTGCATAAAATTATTTCTCCTCATACCTCCTCTGGTTCTTTTGACAATTATTAACTCTAGAAAAACATAGGGGTCTAAATTCGATAGCCCCCGAAAATGGGCATGGGGATCGCAATGCGCCTGTTGCTTCCGATGCAGGCAGAACACAAACTTTGTGCTGCCTGCTAATTTAAATGATTGCAGCGTGCAGCCAGCACTAAATGCACTGTTGAGTAGCTGCACGCCTCAGCAGAGAGGCCAGTTTGTACGAGGCTTACACGACTTAAAACCAGCCTGCACTACGTAAAGCCAGCCTGCACCTCTTCAGGGTAGATGCATTCTGGCTGGAGTAGGTGCTGGAAGTTCCTGTGAAAGACAGTCTGAGCAGGAAGAAGACTGAATTATGGTGCAACAGGGGAGAGAGCATGCTCTAAGGTTCTGTGATGCTGCACTGGAGGCCCTGGTGGAGGTGGTAGACAGGAGGAGAGTGGTCCTCTATCCACAAGGGGCCAGGAGACAAACTCTGAAAGCAGTTGGAGCAGATAGCCATGGTGGTCAATGCCAGGAGTCAAGCCATGAGGGCCTGGATGCAGTGCCACACGAAGTTCAATGATCTCATATGCATTGTCAAGGCCAGTGAATTCATCTTTATATGCCATTTCCCCCATCTGCTTCACTAACTTCACAAACTGTTCAATGCACCACACTCCCAGCACTCACCTACCAACAATTGCTATCAAACAGGACTGAAACCTTGCATTCATAGCTTCACCTCACTCTAGGGGGTGGCGTGTGTGCAGTCAGCTTGCCTCTCACTGGGTTCCCGAGCGGTTTGAATCGCTCCCACACCCCTGGGTTCTAGACACCGGACTTAGGTACAGGCGGCGATACAGAATTGGAGTAGACAACTGTTTTGGTACAAGAAAACCGTATTTTTATTTTAAAAAGGCACAATAAAAGTTACAACACTGAAAATTACTGGAATAGTTACAGGCTTACAAGAGTACACTTTATTAGGAATGGGGAACACACGTCACATCGAGGGAAAAAGCACAGTATTAATCCCCTTACCCTTGTCCCACCCCCAATATCTAACTAACTGTGCTGTGAGGGGCCAGGGATTATGCTCACCAATAAGGGTTTCTGGACAGGTCGGATCCTGTCGATTGAGCCGGTTGCGGTTTTGGGGTTCGCTCTTGGTGTCCTTTGGGGCCTGCCGTCGTCACGTGGTCCCAGGGCGTGGCGGTGGAGTTGTCCGAGTAAAGTACCCTCTTTTCCTCCATTAGAGATAGGGAGTAAAGTCTTTGTTGGGTACTTTACCTTGCAGAATGGAAACTTCGGGTTTTGTTCTTCTGGTGGTGGTCTGGTCGTCGAAGTTTTGTAGCGGTTGGGGTTCAGTGTTGGCTTGGTCGCGGTGGCCTAGATCATTACCTGTGCAGTGGTAATGATCCGAAGGTATAGTTTACCCGGCCCTTTGTTACCATGGTGCTCGTGGTCGTCGGCTTCTTCTACCCCTGCTTCGAACGTCAGCTTATGCCTGGACCGGGGTGTGTGCCCGCTCGTCCCGAATGCTTCTCTACACTGCCTTTCTCTGCTCATCGGCCTTGCCGTTCACCTCATTTCGCCTCATCTTCTCCTTTCTTTCGGTTACCGGTGGGCCTACAATTATACTACTTCGGAGGTTCCTTATCTGCGCGCCAAATCAGGGTTAGTTCTTTGTCTAATTTTGGCGGGCTCATTAAAGTGATTATAGCCATTCACTTTAACTGCTTTTTGGGTGGTTGCCCCATTGTTAAATATTACTTAATGTCTTGGTGTTTGTTATTCATAATGTTTAATCAGCGTTTTCCTGGCTTGGTGGCTACTTCGAACTGTAACTGATTATTTATGCAAAAGGTTTGATGGGTTGAAGATTAAGTCTTTCCTGAGTTGATTGGTTTCAAAATAAAGAATGCGTATTCTGCATTATCTAATGTCTGGCTTCAGAAATAACAAGTCCCTCACAGACCCACGCATGTCATCTGACCTGCCGTTTTGCAGGGCTCTTTTTTTCAATCTTGCAGGCTTCTGCCACGAGGTCCAGAAGCCATTTTGTTTCGGGTACCCTTATAACTTCGCCCTTCAGGGTCCCTTTATTAATAACTCTGGGGAATGTGGGAATTTTGACAAACCTACACTCCCCCCTGTTGATACTAAACTCGCTTTAAGTATCATACCTACAAAGGTGAGCAAAATTCTGACCCTCCACAGCCAATCTTCCCCTTAATTACCTATCTATAATCCCATGACACACGCATTTCCCATTCTTCGAAAATGTAGTGTACATAAGCATTCATAGGCAAAAATACAATTATTTACACACATCCAAGCATGGAGGGGTCCAACACCCCTGCACCACTTGATACATACACATCTTTATTAAAAATAACACGTCAACAGCTTTATTAAAAATAACAAAAGCACAAAAAAAATGTCAATCTTTATTCAGAAATACTAAAAAGATTCAAACAGGTGTATCTCCCTCCACCTTAACATAATGCTCCTTCCACATCCTTTGGTTTCAGAATTCTAGTATTTGGCCTTTTCCCTTGCACTGAGTGCACACTGGGTACAACACTATTCCCAGCTGGCAAACCACGAGGATGTGGGAAGCCATTCTAACCCATGAAGGGACCTCTATGTTTTCAAAAATGTCCCACCAGGGAGGAACTACAATATGCAATATCTTGGCCCCTATCTCTACTGTTTTCTGCTCCAACGTGTAGAAATGTTTTTGTGCGACGATTACCGCTTTTAGGCCTAGAAATTCAGTTGGTTGCACCAGCAGTTAGCGCCTTAAGAGAAGTGAATTTTGGGCGCTATGCGTGTAGCGCCCGGGCGCAGCACAGTTTGCGCCTCGCCCCAAATTAAGTGGATCCTTAGCGCCGGCGTAAAGTTTAGCGCCCGCCCGGCTGCGCGCGCAGAAAATGACGTCACATCCTCGTGCAATGCCCTTTGCGCGCCCCGATTCCAAACTTCAGTCGGACCGCCCCATTGTGCGGCTGGCGGCCAGAGCGTTTGTAAAATGGAACGCAACACAGCCGACGCGGGCCCCGGGGAGCGCAAATTAAAGGGCACGTACCCTGCAGTATAAAAGGCAGCCATTTTGCCGCAAACACTCTTGTGCAACGGATTTCTGGACACACAACAAGGAGGAGAGCTAACTGGTTTCGTGCAGCAATAGCTCAGGTATTTTTGGACTCGGGCCAAAGCGCTGCAAGTGCCCTGTTGGAAATTTGACTGTTTGCCAGCATTTGATGGGGGCTGCATGGGGTGCCAACGCGGAGTTTCAGCGCCATGTGCGTAGGGCTCGCAGACGCGGGGTCAGAGGGGCAGCCCTGGCTAGAGGCAGAGGGGGCAACAGGCGTCAGCAACATAGGCCTTACTCAGTCAGGGTATACCGCCAGCAGCGCTCCTACCTCACCATGAGTGGCGCGCGATGTGTAAGAAGGCTGAGATTCCAAAAGGAGGTGGTTGCTGAGATCTGCCACCTGCTTCGCAGAGATCTGCATCCAAAGCTCAGGTGCAGGACGTCTCTGTCGGTGGAAGTGAAGGTGACGGTGGCATTGAACTTCTATGCCACCGGCTCCTTCCAATCCGCTGTTGGGGACATAGCGAACATATCCCAGTTCGGCGTGCATCGCTGCATCCGCCAGGTGACCGATGCCCTTTTCAGAAGGAGACGCCAATTCATCTCCTTCCCCATGGCCCTGGAGAGCCAGCATCAGCGTGCAGTGGGATTTGCTAGACTCGCGGCCTTCCCCTTGGTGCAGGGCGCCATTGACTGTACGCATGTGGCTTTGCGGGCACCTCTGGAGCATGGCGAGCAGTATCGCAACCGGAAGGGCTACCATTCTCTCAATGTGCAGCTGGTGTGTGACCACAAGCAGCGCATCCTGGCTGTCGATGCCTGCTTTCCAGGCAGCTGCCACGATGCCTTTATCCTGCGGCAGAGTACTGTGCATGACATGTTCGAGGCACAGCCTCCCCCAAGAGGATGGTTACTCGGGGACAAAGGCTATCATTTGTGTACCTGGCTCATGACCCCGCTCCGCGCGCCCAGGACCGCTGCTGAAGAGGCATACAACGAGAGCCATCAAAGGAGCAGAAACATCATCGAGCAAACTATTGGGGTCCTCAAGCAGCGGTTCCGCTGCCTTGATCGTTCCGGCGGATCTCTGCAGTATTCGCCGCAACGGGTCTCCCAATTTGTCGTAGTTTGCTGCATGCTACACAACCTGGCTCTCCGCAGGATTCAGGCACTGCCACCTGACGTTGGACCACCACCTCAGGAGGAGGAGGAGTACGTTCCCAGGAGGGAGCGACAAGGTCCAAGGGCCGTCCGTCGCCAGCTTATTGAACGTAACTTCTAAGCCCCCTGTCAGGGAATGCCTTGTGGCCATGAAGCAAGATGAATGCAGCCGCTCCGCAAGCCCTCAGCCGGCGAAGGCAACAAAGACTAACAAGAACAACCATGGACACTGTCTGAATAAAGATAAATTTATATTTGACAAAAATGAAACCCCTTCCCACATGAATCCCAAAAACAATCAACGGCCCCCACAAAAAGTGCAACAAACGACTCACTCCCACAACCTGGGGAGGAGTAACTCCACATTTGAACAAACCAGGCCTCAACCTCGGCCTTAACGCAAAAAACATACCCATAAACAAAACAACCATGGGCAAAATAAAGATGTCCACCGCCATATAAAATGAAAGCTGGCCACACCCTCTACTTAGTGGCCCGCGAGGGCGAGACCTTGTCCAGCCTTTTGGCGCCCCTGCCCGGCCTGCTGCTCCTCCGCAAGCTCTGCCCAGTGGCTGCTGCGAGGCTGGGGGAAGGCGCCTGAGGGTCAGATGCCCTTCCGCCAGATGGCCTTGGGGGTGCGGAAAGGGTACTCACCCTGACAATCCTGGTCAGGTCATTGTATTTCTTCCGACATTGCACCTTGTCCCTGGGGGCATCGCCGTAGGACGACACCCTGGTGGCAATCTCCCTCCAGGCTTTGGTGTAGATGCGGTGGGTGGGATTCCTGCCATTGTCTGGGAACAAGATCCTGCGCCTCTTCTCCAATGCTGTCAGCATGATATCCAGATCACGCTCTGAGAAGCGCAGGGCACGCTCACGGGCTTTATCATGCATTGCCATGGCTCCTTGGCCTCAGCAGCAGTGTTGAGGCCTAGTTTGAAAGCTGCAGTGTGCAGGGCGTGGCAGCAGACCAAATCGTCCCTTCCCCCTTTAAGAGCTGGCCGGCGCCACGGGGTCTGCTGTCAATCAAAAAATGACCGCACCCGCGCTGCGCCCCGCCTCGGCGGTATCCCTCTGCACCGCCGGCTTAGCGCCTAAAGATAGTCGTGTAATGCCTCTTTTAGCGCTCCAGCAACCTCTTAGGGCGAAGCAACTGAATTTCGGCGAAGGGGGCGCAACTTTGGGGCGGGCGCTAAAGTCGGGCGGGCGCTAACGTTAGCGCCCCAAAACTGGCTATACTGAATTTCTAGGCCCTAGTGTCTTGGTCAGATGTTCTGGTAGAGGGGGGATTTCGTAGCCGAAATGTGCTACATATTTTTGCAGGTTGGTGAAATTCTCTTTTACAGTGAGGTGAACAGTGGAGGGTTCAGGAATGGGAACAATTTGTTACTGGGCCACTTGAACTTCTGCCTCGGGTTAAAACAGAAACTGCTATCACTTACCGGACACCAGCTATGCTGTCCATGCTGGTAGTAGGGCACGCCTGTGGTGACACAATATGTCCCACCTCCTACATATGCTACCTGTGGGGGAACATGGTCTTGTGCCATTACCTCCATGGTACAGTTTATAGGTTTTGCGCCAGCAGCTTTAAACCCGCACTGTGGTTTTGAATAGGTGTTCAAGTGCTGGGGACACAGTATTATGTATGCTTCCCGGCTCCGGCACCCCGAGAGGTCAGTACCTCTCATTGCATGCTCCCACTTTATGACATAGAAACATAGAAGATAGGCGCAGGAGTAAGCCATTCGGCCCTTCGAGCCTGCTCTGCCATTCAATGAGATCATGGTTGATCATCCAAATTCAGTACCCTGTCCCTGCCTTCTCCCCATATCCCTTGATCCCTTTAGCCTTAAGAAATATATCCAACTCTTTCTTGAATATATTTAATGAACTGGCCTCCACCGCCCTCTGTGGCAGAGAATTCCACAGGTTCACCACTCTCTGGGTGAAGAAATCCCTCCTCATTTCAGTCCTAAATGGCTTACCCCTTATCCTTAGACTATGACCCCTGGTTCTGGACTCCCCGGCCATCAAAAACATCCTTCCTGCATCTAGTCTGTCCAGGCCTGACAGAATTTTATAGGTTTCGATGAGATCCCCTCAAAATCTTCTAAACTCCAGTGAGTATAAGCCCAATCGACCCAAACTCTCCTCATACGTCATTCCGGCCATCCCAGGTATCAGCCTGGTGAATCTTCGCTGCACTCCTTCCATGGCAAGAACGTCCTTCCTCAGGTAAGGCGACCAAAACTGCACACAATACTCAAGGTGCGGTCTCACCAAGGCCCTGTACAACTGTAGCAAGACATCCTTGTTCCTGTACTCGAACCCTCTTGTTTCTGCCCAATCACCCAACCTGTCCAAATCGTACTGGAGTTTCACGACATCCTCCTCACAGCATACCCTCCCACCCAGCTTTGTGTCGTCTGCAAATTTGGAGATATTACATCCAATTCCCTCGTCCAGATCATTAATATATATTGTGAACAGCTGGGGTCCTAGGACTGATCCTTGCGGTACCCCACTAGTCACTGCCTGCCACTCGGAAAACGACCCGTTTATTCCAACTCTTTGCTTTCTGTCCGCCAACCAGTTCTCTATCCAAGTCAATACCTTGCCCCCAATCCCATGTGCCTTAATTTTGCACGCTAATTTCTTATGTGGGACCTTATCGAAAGCCTTCTGAAAGTCCAAATACACCACATCCACTGGTTCTCCCTTATCTATGTTACCAGTTACATCCTCAAAAAATTCCAGTAGATTAGTCAAGCACGATTTACCTTTTGTAAATCCATGTTGACTTTGTCCAATCCTGTCACTGCTTTCCAAGTGCTCTGCTATTACATCTTTTATAATGGACTCTAGCATTTTCCCCACTACCGATGTCAGGCTTACGGGTCTATAATTCCCCGCCTTTTCTCTACCACCTTTTTTGAATAGTGGGGTAACATTAGCTACCCTCCAATTCATGGGTACTGTTCCAGAGTCTATCGAGTTCTGGAAGATGACCAGCAATGCATCTACTATTTCTAGGGCCACTTCCTTAAATACCCTGGGATGTAGATTATCAGGCCCTGGGGATTTATCGGCCTTCAGTCCCATCAATTTTCCTAACACCATTTCCCTACAAATACTGATTTCTTTCAGTTCCTCCCTTTCATCAGACCCTATGTTCCCCGGCATCTCTGGGAGGTTATTTGTGTCCTCCTTTGTGCAGACAGAACCAAAATATGTATTTAGTTGATCTGCCATTTCTTTGTTCCCCATTATAAATTCACCTGATTCTGACTGCAAGGGACCTACACTTGACTTCACCAATCCTTTTCTCTTCACATATCTATAACAGCTTTTACAGTCAGTTTTTATGTTCACTGCAAGCTTACTCTCATATTCTAGTTTCCCTTTCTTAATTAATCCCTTTGTCCTCCTTTGTTGAATCCTAAACTGCTCCCAATCCTCAGGATTATTGCTTTTTCTGGCCAATTTATATGTCCTCTCTTTGGATCTTATGCTATCCCTAATTTCCCTTGTTAGCCACGGTTGAGTCACCTTTTTGTTTTATTTTTATGCCAAACTGGGATGAACAAATTCTGTAGCTCATCCATTCGGTCTTTGAATGTTTGCCATTGCCTATCCACTGTCAACCCTTTGAGTGACATTCCCCAATCAATCCTACCCAACTCACTCCTCAGACCATCGTAGTTTCCTTTATTTAAATTGAGGACCCTAGTCTCTGATTCAACTACTTCATTCTCCATCTTAATGAAGAATTCGATCATATTATGATCGCTCCGACCCAAGGGGCCTCGTAGAACAAGATTGCTAATTAATCCTTTCTCATTACATAATACCCAGTCTAAGATGGCCTGATCTCTGGTTGGTTCCTCGACATATTGGTCCAGGAAACCGTCCCGTAAACACTCCAGGAATTCCTCCTCCACAGTATTGTTAATAATTTGGTTGGCCCAATCTATATGTAGATTAATGTCACCCATGATGACTGCTGTGCCCTTATTGCACGCTTCTTTAATTTCCTTTTAATGCCATCCCCAACCTCTGCCTTACTGTTTGGAGGTCTATATACCACTCCCACTAATGTTTTTTTCCCCTTAGTATTCCTCAATTCTACCCGTACAGATTCCACATCATCAGGGCTAATGGGCCAGTAATTCCTGTCCCAACGCATGAGTACGGATGGGGTACTCACGCGTGGGCCCGGAGGAATTGCCGGTTTTCAGCATGCACAGCGCATGCGGGGAAAACCGGCATTTCCTCTCCTCTGACCCAAGGGGTTAAGAGGCGGAACGCGTACGAAGTGTCAGGCAGCACGTGCGCGCTGAACCTCCCTTTTTTTATTAGTTGCCCGTGGGGAAAAGACTCCGGTTTTTACATGTGGAAAAAGCAGCCGTAAGTACTTACTTTTAACAGGTAAGTGGTCTATTAAGTTAAATTAGAAAATTTTTCCACAGGTTCTTTTCTTTTGAAGACTTTACAGTAAGGTAAGTGTATTTTTAGCCCCATTTTTTATATAATTTTTTTCAAAATTTAAAATTATTGTTTAAAATAGTTTTTTACAGTTAGTTATAGTTTATTTAAGTAGTGCGATGTTTTTTAAAATTTTCTTTCAAGTTTAAGTAGTGTTTTGGGGCCAGGAGTTTTCATGAGTTTGACAGTTCTTACTATCAAACTCATGAATGAACTTTCGCAACCTCCCATTGGTTGCCCAGTGCTCACGTGATCCCAGCCGGCTCATCGCACTAAGTACGCCGCTGGGTCACGCACGCACAGGACCTGAAGTGGACCAGTGACAGGAAATGCAATGCGGGCCAGGATTGAAATGTCAGCGCGCCGGGTAAGTGAACATCGGGGGCTTGCACGCGCGGCAAGCCCCCGAACCTAATTTCTGGCCTAATATCCTTCATTACAATTGTGTTAATCCCTTCTTTAACCAGTAATGCTACCCCACCTCCCTTTCCTTTCTGCCTATCTTTCCTGAATATCGAATACCCCTGAATGTTGAGTTCCCAGTCTTGGCCATCCTTGAGCCACGTTTCCGTAATCCCAACCTGTATTTCGGCGCGGGTTGGGCTGTCCCACCCATGACCGGCATCTTCACTACTATCCCCATGATTGTGTGGTTAGAGCGCCCACAATCTACTGGGACAGGGTAGGCCTCAGAAGCTAGCCGGTGTTGACACGTGCTTAATGAATTCTCGAATGGGTGGAGGGCTGCGAGGTGCTTGTTGCTGATCCAGGAGGGGACTAAATCCTGTTTTAAATCCTCCAGGTTACTGCGGCCCCCGCCCAGCAACCATGCCCCGTACAATACACACACCTCGTTCTGTGCAGCCTGATCTGAAGCATTTCTGTCCTCTCTTATGAGGGCATTTACGGTTCTGGCGTGTCTTTCCAGCTCAGCAATGATCTCTTTTAAATGGACCATTATGGCTTGGTCCTCGTGTAACTCTGAGCCTACTACTGTATCTTCATCCATTAGGATTTTTCGTAATTGTGTTTTCAAATCATTTATCTGTGTCCGTAATTCTATGTCATCCAGGCTGTTGATGACAGAGGACCCTGTGTTAAGCATTGTGAAAACATCATTCCAGGCTCCCCTTCTTTGTCTCCCCGCATTACCAAAATACTCATTGTGTGTGGTGTACAGTTCGGTTTTGTCTACATTGGCAAAATCAAACTCGTAGAATTTCCTAAACAGTTCTCTTAACAGGGCCTGGTATAGCTGTTCTGTCTCTTTGGGGCACCACTCAGGTAAGTGTACCTCGGTGAGGTTTGAAATCACAGAAGCTACCACATAGTGTACCCCCGGTATAGTACCTGTTCCGTCGGCACTAGTACCAGCACATTCCCTGGTCCCTTGATGGTGGCAGGGCACCCCTCTCTGTGTGTCCTTGCTGCCTGAGTCGTGGGCAGGGGCTTTCGGGTGCGTGCCACGAGTTCAGTGGCTTTGACTGGGGCTGGATAACGTGGGACTATGCAAGTGTTTAGGTGGGAATCCCATTCCACCCCCTCCCCCTTATCCTGCCATGATGAGGAGAAGATGATAGATATGCCCTTGGGGCAGGCCCTTTGCAACCCCCAGATACAGACATAAATTCCTTGTTCTGACTCCCACCACTTATCCCAGCACACTCTAGTCCCCCCTCGGGTCCCTGTGACCGTCCGGTAGGTGTCGTTCCCCATTCGTTCCCAGTTAGCTGTACGGTCCCCCATGTCTCTGCTCAGCTTTCTGAGCCACCACCACCTTCCCAGGGGAATCTGTCCTCTGCAAGTCAAGCACACGCGTTTCCCCTCAGTGACCCCAACCCATGTGGCCACAACCCGTATGCTGGGGCAGGGGAGGGAGGCCTCCCCGTAGGTGAACCCGGTCTGGCTGGAGTACCGGGTGGAGTTGGATCCCAGCCACCATCTTCCCTCATGGGAATAGATGTGGGAGTCCTCCACGTCACCTCGCTTCCCAGTGCTCATTCCTATCAGGGCGAGTAGGAGTATGCCCCACTTCATCTCGAAATCCCTTCTGTAAAGAGACACAAGAGCATATAGCCAGGTCCCGAGAAGATTCTCTGACTTGGGTAAAGCATAGTCGAGTCTTGCGACCTCGACTCAATACAAGCACTCTTTAACAAGAACACTTAAACTGCCAATCACCTTGTTTAAAATTAAACTAACACCCAAACTTAGCAATAACTGAAATTACATTACAGAAACTATGTACATCCACCGCCCGTCTCCGGGCGGCCAGGCTAATCCCTGTTCAGGCTGCAGCACACTACTCCCCTCGGTGTGGCTGCTCTGTCCTGTTCCTTTGGTCCCTCACAGCCTGCGGCTGCTGGCTGGGGACCTCTGTCCTCAGACTGATCCCTGACCTTAGAGGCTGCCCGTTTAAATTGGGGAGCCAGTGACCACGGTTTCCTTGGCTGTGGCATTCATGGGGACCTTCTAGGGACCTTGGCTGGTGGGGTTTTTCTGGCTGGTGGATCTTTAACATGAGCCACTGCCCCCTCCGGTGCGGTCTGTGGGCTCTTCACTGCCGCTGGCTGGGGATTTTCATCCTCAGGCTTTACCGCTCCTAAACCTGTGCTAGGGGCAGGCAACTCTGCGCAGCCTGATGCTGCCGGCTGCGGGTCCTCGCCCTCACATTCCACCTCTCCTAAACCTGGGTTAGGGGCAGGTAACTCTCTGCAGCCTAATGCTGCAGGCTGAGGGTCCTCGCCCCCAGGTCCTACCTCGTCTAAGTCCCAGATGAGTGGGGGAGTGTCCCAAACAGTGGGTGGGATGGCTCCTCCCCTAAAACAAGCCACTGCACCTGCCTGTGCAGTCTGTGAATTTTCTCTAGCTGCAGGCTGAAGATTTCTATTCTCAGACCTTGCCCTAACTGGCTGTTCCCTTCTCTCGGGCTTAAACAATTTGCATTGATTAATGTAACTAGCAGCCTGCCAGTAACCCTGTTTTAAAGTTTCACCCGCTGCCCCGAACGGGCCTTCTATGGACTCCCCATTCTTTCTCTCTACCAGGATGGCCTTAAAGACGGGATCTTGGGCTTGGACCTGCCTTAAGTCCAGGGCCAAAGCTACCCCTTGTGTGCCTCCCTTGTCATGGATTGCGGCTACCGGGCCTGCCCTGCCTGGATCCCAGAACTCTCCTTCCCTGACCCCCTGCTTGGCCACCTCGTCGATCTTTTGGTTACCCTCCCACGTGGTATGGAGGGATCCAGCCAAAGGTTTGGACCTTTCCCCAGCCTGCTCGTTCCCTGTGAATCCCATTAGGCTAAATGGGACCTTGTTAGACCTGGGTGAATTGGTCGGGTCTTCCGAATGGACCACCGTGCTGGAGGCTCCAGTGTCCACCAAATATCTCCCCTGCACCGTCTCCACCCCCATCTTAACATAGGGTCTGCGCCCCTCAGCGTTTTCAAGGGGGCACAGGTCGACAGGTTGCGCTGGTTCTCGTCAGGGCTGTGGGTTGGATGGGGCTGATGGGGTCAGCGCACCTATAGTGGCACTACCCTCCCAGGGCCAGTCAATAGGGTCCTCATCGTGTCCAAAAATGACTCGACTGTGGCACGAGGGATCCCTAACTCTGTCTTTTGGGCTGGGGCTGAGGAATTCTTTCCCTTGTTATCCTTCCAAGGGTTTTTGCACTCCTTCCTCCAGTGTCCATCCTTCCCACACCCGTAACAATTACGCTTCGTGCTGGAAGGGTTATTCCCTTCCTGATGCCATTCCTTCCTACCCTGTCTGGGTTTTACTTCATGCACCTTCCCCTTAGGTGGGTGCGCCTCGGTTCCCCTACCATTCCTGTAGGCTAGGGTCAACTGTATGATCACCGTGAGTTCAGTAGTCAGGGGATTCTTGGGGTCAAACAAGACTTCCGCCTTGGCCCTGACCTGGGATAAGCTGTTTGCCACCAGGCAACAGAGTCAGTGGGCCAGCTAATCCCGGTCCAGGAACGCCCGGTTAGGTGCCCCTATGCAGGCACTCCTATACACCGGCCACAACTGGTCCGCGAAAGCCTGCGGGGTTCCCTTGCGATCTGCACTGTCTTCTCCACTCGGGAGAAAGGACTTCCCTCATTCATCCCCATGGCCTCAAGAACTTCCTCCTTAAGTTCCCCATACTCACACTGTCCCTTCTTACACTGGTCAGAAAGGGACTGGAGGAGCTTGCCCTCCAGGCAGAACAGCAGCATTTTGGCCTGCTCGGCATCATCGCACTCATTGATGCTGGCCGCTTGCTCCACCTCCCTGAAGTGGACCGAGCGGTCTCCTTTCTCTGTAAGCTTTGGTATGTGGCTTACTATAGCTCTAAGCTGTTGGGTGCCGGAGGAAACTACAAACTGGTGTTGGAGGGGTCCCTCTTCCCCGTCGCGAGTGGGTGGGTCAAACCTCTGCTGCCGGGCTGGGTACATCGGCCCTGGTTCCAGCCTCTCTTGCGGGGGTTGTTCCACCTCCGCTTCTACCCCTAACTCCACCCCTCCCCCCCCCCCCCCGCTTGCTGCCAGACCTCGCTAAAACCTGGCGCTACGGGTGGTGGTTGTGGGACCTCCTGTTCCTCAACTGGGTCATCCCTTGGCACTACCACTGGTGTCTGAACCGTTATCCCCTCGTTCCCTGTGAAATCCGCCTGGGCTGCCTTCGGGCTTATGAGGCACACCATGCCCTTTGCCTTCCTTAGGGCAAGGCTCAGATTCTCTATCCGTTCCTTGCAGGGGCCGTGATCTGCGTCTTCAAACCCCTGTTCACTCGTTAACTTACTGGCTGCCTTTATGTCTTTTACTTTCTCCTCCTGCTCTCTTACTTGTCTCGCGAGGTGGGCATTCTTCTCCTGCAACCTCAGCTCATTGCTCTTGGCTTCAGTGACCTGGCACTGTAGATATTCCAGCCTAGCCTTATGCTCCCCCATTAACTGTACCCTTTCCTGATTCAGGGCCTGCAATGCTACCAGTAACTTCTCCCCTGCTAGAGTCCTGTCCTGGACTTCCAGGGCTGACTTCCGTATCTCGGCTGCCTGTGCTTCAACGAGCTGGATCCGTTTCTTGAAGCACATCAGCCAGACTGCCTTTTCTATGGATTTCCTATGATCCTTCCCTTCTGTCCATTTAGCTGCAGCATCTACCGGATGCCCAGCCTTTAAAAGATTAGTAATCCACTTCTCAGTGATATTCACTTTACTGAATACATAGTCAGAAATCCTCTCTTCCATCACGGTTTGCTCTCCCGAACCAGTGTCTACTGTGTTGCACCCCTGTTGCCGGAGTCCTGCCGTGGTCGCCATTTCTGTAGGGGGTGGCGTGTGTGCAGTCAGCTCGCCTCTCACTGGGTTCCTGAGCGGTTTGAATCACTCCCACACCCCTGGGTTCTAGACACCGGACTTAGGTACAGGCGGCGATACAGAATTGGAGTAGACAATTGGTTTGGTACAAGAAAACAGTATTTTTATTTTAAAAAGGCACAATAAAAGTTACAAAACTGGAAAAATTACTGGAACAGTTACAGGCTTACAAGAGTACACTTAATTAGGAATGGGGAGCACACGGCACATCGAGGGAAAAATCACAGTATTAATCCCCTTACCCTTGTCCCACCCCCAATATCTAACTAATTGTGCTGTGAGGGGCCAGGGATTATGCTCACCAATAGGGGTTTCTGGACAGGTCGGATCCTGTCGATTGAGCCGGTTGCGGTTTTTGGCTTTGCTCTTGGTGTCCTTTGGGGCCTGCCATCGTCACGTGGTCTCAGGGCGCGGCGGTGGAATCGTCTGAGTAAAGTGTCCTCTTTTCCTCCATTAGAGATAGGGAGTAAAGTCTTTGTTGGGTACTTTACCTTGCAGAATGGAAACTTCAGGTTTTGTTCTTCTGGTGGTGGTCTGGTCATCGAAGTTTTGTTGCGGTTGGGGTTCAGTGTTGGCTTGGTCACAGTGGCCTAGATCATTACCTGTGCAGTGGTAATGATCCGAAGGTATAGTTTACCAGGCCCTTTGTTACCGCGGTGCTCGTGGTCATCGACTTCTTCTTCTACCCTTGCTTCGAACGACAGCTTATGCCTGGACCGGGGTGTGTGCCCACTCACCCCCAACGCTTCTCTACGCTGCCCTTCTCTGCTCATCGGCCTTGCCTTTCACCTCGTCTCACCTTGTCTTCTCCTTTCTTTCGGTTACCAGTGGGCATACAATTATACTACTTCGGAGGTTCTTTATCTGCGCGCCAAATCAGGGTTAGTTCTTTGTCTAATTTTGGTGGGCTCGTTAAAGTGGTTATAGTCGTTCACTTTAACTGCTTTTTGGGTCGTTGCCCCGTGGTTAAATGTTGCTTAATGTCTCGGTGTTTGTTATTCATAATGTTTAATCAGCGTTTTCCTGGCTTGGTGGCTACTTCAAACTGTAACCGATTATTTATGCAAAAGGTTTGATGGGTTGAAAATTAAGTCTTTCCTGAGTTGATTGGTTTCAAAATGAAGAATGCTTATTCTGCATTATCTAATGTCTGGCTTCAGAAATAATAAGTCCCTCACAGACCCACGCATGTCATCTGACCTGCCGTTTTGCAGGGCCCTGTTTTTTTTCAATCTTGCAGGCTTCTGCCACGAGGTCCAGAAGCCATTTTGTTTAGTGTACCCTTATAACTTCGTCCTTCAGGGTCCCTTTATTAATAACTCTGGGGAATGTGGGAATTTTGAGAACCCTACAACTCTCACACACTTAGCGTTGCTGCAAGCTTCGCACCTACATCTCAAAGCTTGCACACAATGTCAGCTATTCAATCATGACAGGCACATCACCCAAACACTTTGCACCACAGCCACTGAAACACTTCCCTCCCTCTTGCAGGAGAAGTTGGCAAATAACCAATGGTAGCAGGAGCTAACCGTGAAAGGATATTTACTTGTCCTAGCCTCTTTGGGGTTATCCCGAATCAGGCATATTTCTTAGATGTTCATTTTCAACTAAAGTTTGAGGTAGCCGAATCCTAAAGACACTTAACTGGGTCTAAAGGTCCGGGCTATCTCTCCCTAAAGGAAAGGAACAACCCGAGAATGTTACCGTCCTCCAGATAGCGCTTTTAATAAGCTTAGCAAGACTGTAACGTTCCAGATATTATGAGGGTCCAGAGATCTCCTTCAGAAATGTAAACCTTCACCAAAGTGTGTACAGAGATTGAGTTTGCGAGTTATTGATACAGAAGACTTACGTGAGACAATTCTAAAAATATATAGAAATTTATTAAAAGAACTGACATGCAATTTACAGTTGGTGAATCGGTCAATCGCCACATTAACAGTTCTAAAAAGAGAAAAAATACGATCTTATTTTTAACAGAGAATCTTACTTTTAAATCTTAACTTCGCTACAGTATTACAGTTCTTAAAGTTTTCTATACAGGATATCCATCAATATCAAAATACCTTTGATCCCCAAGGTACAAAGAGTGGAAGACCACAGAGCCACCTCTGTAGTTGAGAATCACCCTGCCCGATTAAAGCGACTGTTATCTCAATTGAGACTTCAATATTTATACCCTTTTTCAGTTGTATTTCCTTTTAAAGTTTCTGCTGATGCAAGTTAATTATCACTATTCATCTTTCTGCTGACCTCTGCAGTTCTTTACTGCTACATCAGCTTGTAATATTCCAGAATCTGTCACATCTCCAGGTGTTCTGCGTTCACCATATAAAAAGGTGTGAAAAGCAGGTGTCCCTTATTTTATGTGTCATCTTAACGAGGGCAGATGTTCCTTATCTTATGTGCCCTCTTTACGAAGTTTAATTTATATCACTTATCCAGGGGTTGACCATTGTGTTGTTCCCAAAAGGTCAGCTACTCGGAGCCATCCAATTCTTCTGTTTCAATAAGGTTATTTATTCAGGGTCAACAACTTGTCCTGTTTCAACAAGGCCAGAATTCTTTCATAAGATAGTATATTTTTCTAAAAAGGCTATATAGTATATTCCTTCACAACCGGCGGGGGAAAAGCAAGGCTGCATGACCTTACCCCAATGGAGGAGACGAAGGTCGTGATCATTGGAGCCATGGTCAACAGTGGAGCTGAAACCATCAAAGATGGTGGTATCCTCATTCGTAATTCTCCTTCTCTTTCACTTACCCCTCATCCCACAATGTCTTTTGATCTAAAAACTGCAGATGGCGTAAGAGTACACCTCTAACTTTCACCCAACCCGCATTCAACCTTACCATTGTGCCTTTCTCCTTTCACGAACCCAGGAGCTGCAACCTGGCCAGCCAGTGGTCGAACAACAACAGATGGAAGAGGAAGATGGCACTGATGATGATAAACACAGCACCGTCACCCAATTTCACACTCGCAGCCACCAGCTCAGATACTGACACTATGCCTAATTTAGAGGATAGCTTAGAAGCAGGATCTGCATGTGGTGAGACATGGGGCACAAGTGACCTGCAGCCAGGGCAGGGGGCAAGGGTATCACAGGTGCCAGCTCCCCGGAGACTGATGTCACACACGAGCTTGCTGCAGAGGACTCAGATGAGCACGTCAAAAGGACAGGCTGCAGAAGAAGGCTGATGGGTATGCAAAATAAAATGCTTGGTGCATTGGGAAGCCTGCCAGAAAGCCTGCATGTAATGTTGAGGCACATGGAGGAGTCCGGCAGCAACTTGGCACAGGGCCTTGCACAGAGCTTGGGGCCCAACCTTTCCCACATGGAAATGGTGATTAACGCCATTAGCATACTTGTGGACCCAACCAAGATGCAGAATTTCATGGCCAATGTCTCAGCTTCCATTGCAGCACAAGCAGAAACCACCCAACATCTGGGTGCTGCAGTGGAAGCTCAGACTTCTGTCATGCAAGCTCAGCTTGCTGCCAATCAAGCTCAGACTGCTGCCATCATGGCTGCAGATACCTGTGTTCAAAGGGGCTTGCAGGGTGTCATAGCAGTCCAGCAACCTGTCCTCCAACAGATTACTAGGATTGCTAAGGCACCACCCCGGAGGACTGGCAGAGGCTCTCAGGAGCACGAACCTGTTTCCTCTCTATGGAAGACAGCATTCATACACCCACCACTGCCACTCTGCCATTGCCATTGCTGTTGCCTGTCAACCAACCAGCCCAGACTGTTGCTGCCCCTGCTGAGATGGTACTGTCTGCAGCCGGACCTTCTAGGCCCAGAGCTGCTTGAGTTTGTTCTCCAAGGCCATCTGCAATCTCCTCAACTGAATGTCAGCAGCCTTCACCCAGCCATGCAGCCACTGAGGTAGCACTGCATAGGATCATTAGGACAGGCAAAGACACATGGAAGACAAGCATTAAGTAAATATACAAGGGTGATTATTTGACTTTTGTATGCAGTACAGCATGATTTTATTTATAAATTTGGTTTGCAATGTTTATTTTGTGTTGGCTTTTATTTTTGCATTGTGGTCACGTGGACGTGGTGTTGGTCAGTGCCAGAGGGAAGGTAAGGTGCAAGACTGTTGGCGAATGGGGAATTTTGGTTATGTTTACTGGTATCACAGTCGGATGAGTCGGGCACAAACAGCCCGGGCAGAAAGGGTCTGCCTAAGATGCCTCCTCCCTTTCTTTTCCTCCTCTTCCTTCTCTTCCTCCTACTCTTCAGCTGGTGCTGTATAGCTGGTGGTGAGGGCTGTGTCCTCATGATGACAAGGTTGTGTAGCATGCAGCAGACCACCACGAATCTGGACACCCACTCTGCCAAGCACTGCAGGGTGCCTCCAGAGCGGCCCAGGCAGTGGAAGCGTTGCTTCAGTATGCCAATGCTCTGCTCGATGATATTTTGTGTGATAGCATGACTTTTATTATATGCAAGTTACCCACATATGAGTGGGTTGCGCACCTGTGTCCTGAGCCATGTTATTAACAAATAGCCCTGATCACCCAGTAGCCACCCTCTGGTTTGTCATGGTGGCTCAAATGCAGATGGCATAGCGGACTACCACAGAATAAAGACATCATGACTGCTGTCAATCATTCACCTGCATGATTTGGTGAGTATGGTCACACATCACTGGATGTTGAGTGAGTGGAATCCCTTTCGGTTGTGGTACATCTCAGAGTTCACATGCTGCTCCCACAAAGCTACAGGTGTGCAGGCAATGGGGACCCTGTACCATGGGGAATCCTGCAATCCTGGCAAAGCACATGCTCACGCCGCCTGCTGCTCTCTGGCCAAAGAGAAGGAAATGTATTCAAATGTATTGGAATAGAGAGCCTCAGTTACCTCCCTTATGCAACAGTGGATGGCAAGCTTGGAGATGTTGCAAATATCTCCTGCTCCAGCCTAGAAGGAGCCCGACGCTCGAAAGTTCATGGCCAAAGCCACTGGCAATGTGGTCCTCGTCCTGCACTGAGGTTGCAGTTGTGGCTGCAGCAGATGGCAGATTTCAGTGAGGACGCCCTTAGTGAAGGTAGACATCTGACACACTGTTCCTCGCTGAGGTTGCACTGGAGTATTGCTACCTGAACACTCTAGAGATATGGCTTCCTGCTGAGAGCCCTTCTCCCCCTCATCCTCCTCCCTCTTCCAACAGCTTGCCATGCTCTGTGTTGCATCTGCTCATTCTCCCTGTCATACTGCAGGCCAAGTGGAATGCATACTACAGCACCCATGTCCAGGAGAAGTGGTCTGTGCAGAATCCTTGAAGTCAGGACAAAGTCCATCAGCACCTGCTGCACCACTATAGACTTTAGTTACTTTAAAGAACTCCAGAAACCACCAATCCCTTCTACAAAAGCATCAACAGCCAATAGAAATCAATCAGCAACAACCGCTAAGTAGGTGATGATCCCTTTAAATTGCACTGTTGGGAGGTCCTTCCTGCTGCTAAACGCATGTTCAGATATGCAAGCTAAAGACAAGGCGTTAGCTGAAGCATTGAGCTCCCAAATGGCAGCGCTGGCATCAAATCAGCATTGCACGCGGATGTCGTCACAATCTCCCTACTCTGCATACTTTCGGCGGACGTTCCCTGCACGCGCGTTAACACCCTACCCAAGATGGAGTCTGGTGCAGCCCACACCAGACGTGCACATGCACCATGGACACCATTTTAGAACCATCATGGGCCTCCCAGGCAGCAATGTGCTGGTGCCATCTCCACCTCAGGTTCCTCCTCCTACTCCTCCTCATGTTCCACCTGTTCCTCCTCCTCCTTGTATTCAACCTGTTCCTCCTCCTTCTCCTCCTCCGAAGAGACTGTGCACACTGTGTCTTACTCCTCCTGCAGTTCCAATCCTCGCTGCTGTGCTATGTTGTGTAGCGCGCAGCATACAACGATGATTCTGGAGACCCTGCCTGGTACGTACTGAAGATCTGTCAAGAAGCGCATTTTCAGCATGCCTATTGTCTGCTCTGTGACACATCTGGTGGACATGTGGCTGTCATTATAGCGCTCCTCGGCCTCCTTGCTTGGCCTCCTCAATGCTGTCATCAACCACGTCTTCAGTGGATAGCCCTTGTCTCCAAGTAGCCAGCTGGTAAGTCTGTTTTGAGGTGCGAAGAGCTGAGGGAGGATGGACTGGCGCAGCATGAAAGAGTCATGACAGCTCCCTGGGAATCTGGCACACACATGCATGATGAGATTTTTATAGTTGCAGACGAGCTGCACATTGAGGAAGTGGACATCCATGCAGTTCACAAACACTCCTGGGTGATGTGGAGGTGCCTTGATGGCCATGTGTGCTGTCGATGATGCCTTGCACCCGTGAGAAGCCAGCCAGAGCCGCAAAGCCAAGCGCCCGTTCAGTAACACTGGCTTCATCAATGGCAAATTTTACATCATTGGCTGACTTGTGAAGCATGGCACCAGTCACCTGGGTGGTGCATCTGTGGGTGGCCGACTGCGAGAACCTGCAAATGTCTGCTGCAGATCCCTGTGCTGATCCCCTCTCTCCTTTGGAGCATCAGGTCGGTGATGTTAAGGCTGTTGGTGTAGTTGCTGCTGCTGCTGGTTTTGTGGTGGCTGCTGCTGGTGTTGGTGCTGGGGCTAACCTTGGTCTGATTCTGAGATCCATGGTGAGACAGCATAAGTGGCACCCATGCTGATGTAATAGATGGCAGGTAAAGTGGAGATCAGAGGCCCAATCCTTCAATGTTCTGATAGTGACCAGCCAAGTGGTGAGAGTGACTTCTGAGGTTGTGGAAATGACCTGCAAACTCCTGACAGCTAAATCTCTGCACAAAATGGAGTCAGCAAGAGCCTTTCCATTAGGCAAGGAAGCAGGTGTAAAGTGGGAGCATTTATGTGTTTTTCCAGCCGTCACTTAATGAACTCTCACAATGGCCACTGAGCTTCCACCTCCCCTTCCCAGGCAAGGTTCCCGAGGTACATGAATCCCGTTCGCAACCAGTTAAAGTCCAAACCTGACATTAAAAAGGCAATTAAGGGTCTGTAAACGAGCAGTTAAGTACCTCAATGAGATCGCCCGCCTCTCCCGAGCGGGTCCATGGCACGCATCGAAATGTGCCCGAGTTAAGGGCGGAAGTTGACAGGATGACGACAGGTTCCCGACGGGCTGTCAATTTTTTCACTTTTAACCACTGACCCGCCCCCAACCCCGCCCCCAACCCCAACCCCAACCCCGCACGCTCTCCAATGTGCAAATTATGGCCAGAAAGTTTTACTTGGTTGCATGTGGGAGTTTGGTGATACAGCAGCCTTCTTACAATGCAACTGAAGGTCATACAACTGTTGGATTGAGGATGGGTGCTTCACAATGTCCAAATTGAAGATGGACAACAGACAAGGTGGTGCTGGTAGGTCCTTCATTAAGGTTGGGAGAGAGGACATAGGACTTACCTTCCCCATTCTGGTCAGGTAATTAAATCTCTTCTTTGGCACTAGATGGCTACTCTGAGGCAATGTTCCCTTTAAGCTGTGTGGCCACAAGCACACCAGGGCTCCCATGCAGCCGGTTAGCCAGCTTTTAAATTGAAAAAAAATGCGCATGTGTGGAATTTTGCATGGGCTGCGGAGCCCGTTAAAGGGGCTGCGTAGCCCAAAAATAATGACCGGAAACATTGCTCTTAGGGTTGAAGGTGTCACTGATAGCCTGTGCAACCTGCCTCCACTGCATTCTCACCATGGCATGAGATCTTTTCCAGGGTGCCAAACAAGCCTGCCTGCTTAGCTCTTATTTTCTACAAGAGTACTTCCATCTCGGCATCAGAGAAGTAAGCTGGAAGCTGTTCTCCCTGGAGATCTCCTCACAGCTGTCTTTAAGTCATTCTCTCCAAGACATTGGAATACTTGCCCCTTGAGCTGTGTGGGGGTTCGCAAAAAAATCCCCTCAGCCCGAAGATACTGGAGGTATTAATCTACATCATGGACGGAGACTGTGCGTGACTTTAAATTGCCTCTGGGTTGGACTGCGTACAGTTTTGGTGTCCATACTTAAGAAAGGACATACTTGCTCTCGAGTCAGTACAAAGAAGGTTCACTCGGTTAATCCCGGGGATGGACATATGAGGAGAGGTTGAGTAGATTGGGACTCATTGGAGTTCAGAAGAATGAGAGGCGATCTTATTGAAACATATAAGATTGTGAAGGGATTGGATCGAGTGGATGCGGGGAAGATGTTCCCGATGATGGGTGAAACTAGAACTAGGGGGCACAGTCTTAGAATAAGGGGCTGCTCTTTCAAAACTGAGATGAGGAGGAACTACTTCACTCAGAGGGTGGTAGGTCCATGGAATATGCTGCCCCAAAAAGCTGTAGAAGCTACATCATTACATAAATTTAAAACAGAAATAGACAGTTTCCTAGAAGTAAAGGGAATTAAGGGTTACGGGGAGCGGGCAGGAATTTGGACATGAGTCTAGGTTCGGATCGGTTATGGCCCTGTGGGTAGCGGAGCAGGCCCAGGGGCCGTGTAGCCTGATCCTGCTCCTATTTTGTGTGTCTAATTCTGTTAGATTCAGGAGATGATTCTGTGATAGTGGATTAGCGGTTAGGATCAGATCAGCCATGATCTTATTGAATGGCGGAGCAGGCTTGAGGGGCCGATTGGCCTACTCCTGCACCTATTTCTTATGTTCTTACAATGTTTTAAAATGTGCCCAGAACTGAAAAAGGCTATGTTGCGGTGTGTGGACAACACCGGAATCGAAGAACTTCGTGGAAAATTTTGCACACTTTAAGGCAGTACATTTTATTAATAAAATTGTTCCCTGGAGTTTGGTAATTGCAAAGGGGTTTAAAAATGGCCGTCAGAAAAGCATGGCCAGGACAATGGGGCTTGGAAAAGCAGCTCGCAGCTCGTGGATGTCTGTGAAAAGTGGGAGGGTCAAGCAGTGGCAGCCAGATTCTGTCAATCAAAAATGGGAGTTTCCCTTCCCTACAGAGGCATTGTTTGTTTACAAGAAACTGCAGGATGTTGACATAAGGGATTAAACCACTTGAGACTGACCGCAGGACAAAGGGCTTCTGTTTACCTAGTAATCCAACCCATTCAAAGCCCCTTACACACAATGAGACACACCGAAATTATGGAAAGGACTTTGATAGGGAACAGTTTAGAATGAATGGGTTTTTGAATCACCCATTACTCCCTTTTGTTAGCCCAGAAACTCTGGATGTGGGCGGGAACATTTCGGCCCCAGAATGAAGACACATTCAAACCACTCCAAGCCCGTTTGAGTCAGCCAATCATGGCCTTTCTCTTGTGTATTCGAACTTTTCGGCGCAAATTTGCACACAGACCCTTTCAGCGCCAAACAGCAGGAGCTCGCAGGATATAAAGATAGTTCCTGAGAAGCGATCTCTCTCTCTTATTTCCTTGGACCATAGGTGAGCAGGTTTCTGACTCCTCAGCAAGGCAATCTAGTAAGGAGTTAAAGGGGGTGGTAATTTAAGGGAAATTGCTAAGATTGTTTAATTAACATTGTAGCCATTTATCCCTCATTTTGACGTCTGTCTTCCCCCATTTAAGCAATTGTACAGTGATTACTAAAATCGTGTGGTGTAGTTTTCTTTAGTTTAATAAAAGTAGATTTTCTCACATCCAGACCAGTTGTCCATTTTAATATCATTAATTATAAGTCCTCCAGTCAGAACTGGAAGGGTGGGTTTAGCGATTTGATACCGCTGTTTGGGATTGGTCAGAGTGTAGTAGCAAAAGGCTGCCTGACCAGGTGAATTACCATAAACCAGGTAAAGGGAGGTAAATTACTGTAAACCCCAAAAAAGATGCCCCCTACAAATTGATGACCGCGGCAGGACTGGAGGCAGTTATTGATATGATGAGTGGTCTGAATCTGGAGAAAGCATCGGCTCTTGTTTTCAGTCTGTGGGTAGCCCTGCAGATGTTAGCGGCAGCATGTAAGCTGACCTATTATAGCATAGGTGGCTGGGTTAAGAAGGGTGAGATGAGGAAGCAGGAGCAGGTGACAGAGGCCAAGAATCGGGAGTCAGAGTTGGAAAAATGCCAGGCAGAGATAGAGCGCCTTGTGCAGGAAGCCACTGAGAACAGAGATAGCGAGATGAGACTGCGGGAAGAGAATGTCCACCTCATCTCAGAAGTTACAGCAGCTTATAAGCTGGCCTGCGACCAAAGGTTCAGTGAAGCAGATCATGGCCCCTGTAGAGCAGAGATAGAAAGCCTTAACATGGCTTTAAAAGGAGCAAGGGCAATGATTTGCCTGATCGGCCCGAAGGCAGGTCAGCCGGATTTTACCAGCAGCCTAAATCAAACCGCCCCACAGGCAACACCCAGGGAAAGGCTGGCTAGGGAATTGGAGATCCCAAGACAGCAGCCCACAGCTCTGGGTTTTGAGGACCTCTGGCAGCAAGAAGGGGTGGACAATGGGGTGGTAGGAGAATGCCAGCAGGTCCCGCTAGGCAGGCGGGGACCAGGACCAGTGTACCCCCTCCGACAACGGAGGTACGGTCCGCCCGTGAGCGATAATAACCCAGGGGCTGTTCAGCATACCTATCTGGTACCCTATAATACCCAACAGCTCAGAGGCCCGGTGAAACATATTCCCATGCTGTCTGAAAAAGGAGACCCCCTCCATGCACTTCCAACAGGTAGAACAGGCAGCCGGTGTTAACGGCTGTGATGATGAAGAGAAAGCCAAAATGTTGCTTTTCTCTGTGGATAGCAAGCTCTATCAGACCCTTTCAGATGAGGCTAAGAGAGGGCAGAAGGGTTTTGAGGACCTGAAGGAGGAAATACTGGAAGCCATGGGTGCGAACGATGGCAATCCGTTCGATCGTGTAGGGAAAACCCTGCAGAAGGAGGGGGAGACACCACAGGCATTTTCAGACAGGCTGTGGCCAGTCTACAACAGCGCGTGTACAGGGGGACAAAATAGGGCACACCTGAACGAGAGGCAGTGGACCCAATGGCTTCATCGCCAGGTGTCCAATTGCCTACCCCAGATAAAAGTAAAAGCTGATACTTGGTTTGACCCCCTAGTAACCGAAGAGACTGTCATCCGGCAGCTCACGGTAGCATATAGGAATGGGAGGAATAGTGAGACCCCCCAGCAAAAGTGTAAAGTCCACGAGGTTAAACCTGGGGCTCAATATAAGAAAGAGTGGTGCCAGGAGGGGAGCCGTTCCTCCCAGAACAAGGTCACTTGTTACAAGTGCGGGGAGGATGGCCACAGGTGCAGGGATTGTAAAAAGCCTGGGAGAGGCGATAAAGCCAGGACCCCCACAGCCCCAACTCAGAAGGCAGAGACAGAAACTCCTCCTGATACAGATGAGTCCATCCTGGAGTCGATAAAATCTTTCCTCCGGGCCAATCAGGGAAAGGTAGCAGCCATCAGTGGTGCTGCAGCCCCCTCGCCCACCTCTGCCTCCCCACAATGACTGGCCGGTATGCTGGCCAAGGAGGATGCACGTGCAGGCACTTTCTGGGACCCATATGAGTCTGGGCCAGTGGCAGCGATTACAGGCAGGGATGGGACACAGGGAAAATCAGGAAAATTGTATAAATCTGACCATACAAGCTCAAGTTCACAGGTTGTAAAAACAGGCGCTGTGGCTTGTTTCCAGGGAAAAGTTGTCCAGCCCACAAATTGGGACACTTCCCTGCCCCAGTGGGACCTAAGTTTTGGCCAAAGTTTAAATTTGAACAAGTTATGTGGCTCAGAAATAGAGGAACAGCAACCTGAGATTAGAAATCTGCAGGCTGCTGCATGTCCATTCACAGAGACTGCTCGCGCAGGCGCGGTTCCCCAGCCCGTACCCCCAGCAGCTCCTTTTCAGTTTTCCTGCACAGGCGCAGTCGCGCGCCTGAGGGGAGAAGTTTCCCAACACCAGGTTTGCGCAGGCGCAGTCGCGAACTTGGAACCCCCAGCGGCTCCTGTTCACTGTGAGGCCGCGCGTGCAGGCGCAGTCAGCCGTTTAAAGGTCCCCGCTTCCCAATCTATACGCGCAGGTGCAGTAGCCTGCTTGGAAGACCCAGCGGTTCTTCCTGTCTTTTTCAAGGAAACCGAACGCGCAGGCGCAGTTGCCTGCGGGACCACAGCGGCTCTTTCTCAGTTTTCTCACGCAGGCGCAGCCGCCTGTTTGGATACAGAGGGTTCACAGCCTCTGCCGCGGGACTCGGGAGGAGATTCGCGCAGTCGCCTGTTTAAAGGAAGAAGCTTCCCAGCCCACTTCTAGAGTGGTCCCCCCCATGATGTGGGACCCTGGGGAGGCAGGGATAGCAATCCCTCTTGCAGGGGACATAGGGAAGGAGCTGGTGCCAGGTTTTGGACCTGGAGAGGAAGATTTTCAGCCATCAGCAGCGGGTGGTGAGGGAATACCTGCCCCCAGTACAGGAGTGGGTAGGGAAAAGGAGACAAACCCGGAGTACCAGCAGGCTGCCAGGTGTATTAAACAGTCCGGGCTGTTTGCATCAGGGGGAGAAGGTTCCCAGCCAGCTAGGGCTGTGACCCAAGCACAGGGTCCGCCAGCCAAAGTTTCCCCCACAGAGACGCCCCTCAGAAGGTCTCAGTGGGTCTGCAAGCCAAAGAAAAGATGGTCACCAGAGTACCTGCCACAGAGAGCAATCTCCTGAGCCCGGGAGGAAACAGAACACAGGGGTCCCCAATCAGCAGCCATAAGCTGCAAGGGACAAGAAGCAGGAGTCAGTCCAACTTCGCTGCAGGCAGCTGTAATCTGTGACATTGCCAGAGATTAGCCTGGCCGTCCGGAGACGGGCGGCATTTGTATTATAGCTTTGGTTTGATTATCATTTTGAATATAGCGTGCTTTTAAGGTGAATTTTAAGTTTAGAATTAACATTTTGTAGTTTAAAGTTTAAGTTTACAAGTGTGCCAAATGCCTGTGTTTTGGTCCAAGGTCGAGGGACCCGACCATGTCTCCACCTAAGGCAGCAGGTCAGTGAGAGACCTGGCTGCATGTCCTTTTAAGTTTTTGCAGGAGAGTGGACAAAGAAGCAGCCCTGGTCGCCCAGCCCGAGCTGGGCATCAAATGAAGATATGGTGATACAGAAGGTTGGGGATCACCTCGCCACTGGACAAATCCAAGAGGAGACCCCGCAGCGACCTTCGGGAGAAACCGGACAGGGTCCGGAGGAACTTGCCTACTCCTCCTAGTAGGCAACCCAGCACTATCCTGACCGAATTTCACTTGCGGGAGACCTCGCTATTGAGGAGTCATGGTGGGGAAGCATGGGCGCCTTGTCAGATAGGGATGCGTTCCCCGGGAGTGGGTGGTGATGGCCCGGGAAAGATTGTGAAGCGGAGGGGGAGAACCAAGAGTCGCGTGGGTGCGTTCAGGGAAGGGAGGAACTCACCCGGGGTCCACGGGATAAGTTAGAGTGTAAGTGTGGCTGGGGAGGATGAGTGGGTGGCCGGATCTGGGATCCAAGTTTGAGTGTGGGGCCAGGGAGAGCCGCCACACAGGCACCCATCATTCTCTCCAGCCAGTCGAGGGAAGACGGGAGGGGGAGGGACTGGGAGTCATGATCCCATACTCTCCGGTCTCGGTCTATGAAACAGGAGGGGTACCCCGCCTCCAAAATGGGACAAGGGAACGGCTCGGGGCTGGTGGAGCAGACTGTTCTGTAAAATCCATTCTTCTGTTTTTGAAAGGTTTAAGACCATTTAAGGGGGGTGGAAGGAACATTTACTGCCCGGGTGGGAGGAGTAATTACCCACTCGAATTTCGCAACCCATCATTGGCACGTGATGGTCGGGGTTTATTTAAGCATGTTGTTAAACCAGATTTTTTTTGTATTTTGTTACAGCTCCAAGCTCAGCAGAGGCATAGGACCCTCTCCATGCTTGGGATCATTTTGTGACAACTCCAAGCTGAGCAGAGGCGTAGGACCCTCTCCGTGCTTGGGATCATTTTGTGACAACTCCAAGCTGAGCAGAGGCGTAGGACCCTCTCCGTGCTTGGGATCATTGTGATTACATTGTATAACCAAGATTGCAACATTTTGTAATATGTTATAATGTAAAGAGTGATGCAGGGGTGTGAGACCCCGTATTGTAAATTGATGTATCTGTAGATGCCTACCGTACCACGGTTTTTTCTCAAATTTGAAGGGAATAGATGGGTCGGGGGATGAGTGGTAGGTAGCTGTTAGGTAAATACAGGGGCTGGTTGTTTGTTGGGGGTCAGAAAATTTTGCTCACTTCTTCAAGTGGATACTACAAGCAAGTTGGAAGTATCCAAAGGGCGGAATGTAGGGGTTCGCAAAAAATCCCCTCGGCCCCGGAGATACTGGAGGTATTAATCTACATCATGGATAGAGACTGTGCGTGACTTTAAATTGCCTCTGGGTTGGACAATGTTTTAAAACATGCCCAGAACCGCAAAAGGCTGCATTGCGGTGCGTGGACAACATCAGAATCGAGGAACTTCATGGAAAATTTCGCACACTTTAAGACAGTACATTTTATTAATAAAATTGTTCCCAGGAGTTTGGTAATTGCAAAGGGGTTTAAAAATGGCCGTCAGAAAAGCATGGCCAGGACAATGGGGCTTGGAAGAGCAGCTCGTGGATGTCTGTGAAAAGTGGGAGGGTCAAGCAGTGGCAGCCAGATTCTATCAATCAAAAACGGGAGTTTCCCTTTCCTACAGAGGCAATGTTTGTTTACAAGAAACTGCAGGATGTTGACATAAGGGATTAAACCACTTGAGACCGACCGCAGGACAAAGCGCTTATGTTTACTTAGTAATCCAACCCATTCAAAGCCCCTTACACACAATGAGACACACCAAAACTATGGAAAGGACTTTGACAGGGAACAGTTTAGAATGAATGGGTTTTTGAATCACCCATTACTCCCTTTTAGCCCAGAAACTCTGGATGTGGGCAGGAACATTTCAGCCCCAGAACGAAGACACATTCAAATCACTCCAAGCCCGTTTGTGTCAGCCAATCGTGGCCTTTCTCTTGTGTATTCGAACTTTTCGGCGCGAATTTGCACACAGACCCTTTCAGCGCCAAACAACAGGAGCTTGCAGGATATAAAGATAGCTCCTGAGAAGCGATCTCTCTCTCTTATTTCCTTGGACCACAGGTGAGCAGGTTTCTGACTCCTCAGCAAGGCAATCTAGTAAGGAGTTAAAGGGGGTGGTAATTTAAGGGAAATTGCTAAGATTGTTCAATTAACATTGTAGCCATTTATCCCTCGTTTTGACGTCTGTCTTCCCCCATTTAAGCAAATGTACAGTGATTGCTAAAATCGTGTGGTGTAGTTTTCTTTAGTTTAATAAAAGTAGATTTTCTCACATCCAGACCAGTTGTCCATTTTAATATATCATTAATTATAAGTCCTCCAGTCAGAACTGGAAGGGTGGGTTTAGCGATTCGAAACTGCTGTTTGGGATTGGTCAGAGTGTAGTAGCAAAAAGCTGCCTGACCAGGTAAATTACCGTAAACCCCGAAAAAGATGCCCCCTACAGCTGCCATAGGATTTTAAATTCCATGGGTGAAGGCAGCCTTTCCGAGGCAAGTCTCCCAAAAGTTAGGCAAATTGGATGACCTTGGAAAATCTGCTGCTGTCAGTGGTGGGAACATGGGGCAGGCAGAAGCTTACAGCTGCTGCACTTCTGCCAATGGATTGGTAAGGCAAGACATCAAGGCACAAGCCAATCTGGAAAATGTATTAAACATCAGCAAGAGCACCCTGGAGTACTGAGTTCAAATGTGGTTGCCATACTTACAAAGTGATGTAGAGGCAGTAAAAAAGATTCAGAGTGTTTGAAGCTTCTGGATTTTAGATTCTAGCTACTAAAAAGGGAGCTAAGGGAGCTGAATGTATTCTCAGTCGAAAAAGATGGAGGGGCAGGAACATGGTAATGTGGCCGCTTAAATATTTCTTTTCACCTCTAGGACCTTGGGTTGAGTCCAGCATAGACTGATTGGATGAATAATTCTGCTGTCTGCTGGCTAAGAGGGACCCACCTTAATTGAGTTTGGGTGGTTGCAATCCCAACCCATTATTCCTACATACTTATCCAGCTTGCTTGTTTCTGATTTTTCATTTTACTGGATCACTTTCAGTCAGTTTGCTGGCAATTCTGGTAATGATTATCATGGATTGGCAATGTTAGGTCTAATGGGACCATAAAGATGTTAGTGTCTAACTTTGTGTAGTCCGTATTATAGTAGTTCCATCCAATAACATAACATCAGCACTCAATAGGTTCAATGCTGTGTTGCAAGTCAGCGATGTAACCTACACTAACTTGTAGCATGCAGTCCTGAGATCTCTTTCCATTAACTATTTCCATAGGGGTCGATTTTAACTCAGGTGCGGGCTTTGGACGTGTTCCCCGAATTTCGTGTTTCCCACATGAATCTAAATGGATGTGGGAGATTGATGCAATTTTAACTCAATTGGCCAATTGATTTCCAACGTGTGGGAAGCCTTGGCAAATGAGTATTTCCAGTCAGAAAGTCGCATAATATGTCGTCATCATTGCTGCTGCATTTAAGGTCTGCAACAAGCCTTGCTTCTGCAGGCTGCCAACCTTTTGGCATTTACAGTTAGAGGGACCTGGAGTCACAATGGCCAGTGACAGACCTAGGGCTGCTCCCAGGTTCAACGATGTTGCCCTGCAGGCTCTGGTTGAGGGAGTTGGAGCTCATAAGGATGTGCTCTTCCCTTCATCTGGGAGGAAGAAGCCTCCTCAGCAGACCAAGGCTGTGTGGCTGCAAGTGGCAGAGGAGGTCAACTCCTTAACAGTTACCCGTAGAACCTGGATACAGTGCAGAAAGAGATTTCATGACCTTCTTCATACTGGAAAAGTGAGCATGCATTTCCCATCACCTTCAATCTGACCCCATTGCCTTTCCTCACCACTCAGCTTTAGCAATCTCTTCCTCCACATCCCACTTGGCACTGACATCCATGCACCCTTACCCATTCCCTTTCTCTCTATGCTCACATTCACCTAACTATTTGACTATGCAGCCCTCACACTCCCTATCACTGTGATGCTATGAAAACAACTGACAAACATAGAAACTAGGAGCAGGAGTAGGCCACCCGGCCCTTCGAGCCTGCTCCGCCATTCAACGAGATCATGGCTGATCATCCAAACCCTAGCACCCGGTCCCTACACTGACAGCCATCCCACCCAAGCCCTATCCCCATAACCCCACATATTTAATCCCCCCTAACACTAAGGGTCAATTTTTTTTTATCATGGCCAATCAACCTAACCCGCACATCTTTGGACTGTGGGAGGAAACCGGAGCACCCGGAGGAAACCCACGCAAACACGGGGAGAATGTGCAAACTCCACACAGACAGTCACCCGAGGCCGGATTTGAACCCGGGTCCCTGGCGCTGTGAGGCAACAGTGCTAACCACTATGCCACCGTGCTGCCCACAGGGATGGCCCTTGGTCTTGCCACATCACTCCATCTTTGTCTCCTTTTAAGTATCTATGCTGTGGAATCTCTACACTTGCTCCTTCATTCTCACTCAAGCTCCACTTGTCTCCATCAATGCTAGAAAAGAGAGCTCACAATAAAAGGGAAAGAGCCAGGACAGGAGGAGGGTCACCATCAGTAGCCCAGCTCACCCCCTGGGAGGAGGCCGTCCTGGAAATAATCGGAGTGGAAGAAGATGCACAAGTTGGGGACGGACAGACGGGTGCATCACACCAAGCTGGTGACAGAATACCTTTACATCTCTCTCATTGACATTGCATGAGTCGCTGATAATGATTCTGAAGCTCTAACAGATGGACTTATGATCATCTGCAATATGCAAAGTGCATGTAACCTTGACCACACATCTCTAACTCTTTCATTTACTCCCCCACAGAACCATCGAGAACCCCCCTCCCCACTGTCCAGGAGTAAGAGCCTGAGCTTCCAGACTCCTCAGAGGAAGCTGCAACTTCTGAGGGCGCAGTGTCAGCAGAATTCACCGCACCCAGCACCAGCGCAGACACTCACACCTCAATGGGACCTTCGGGACATAGAGCAGTGTTGTCACCTGGTGTATCACAGCTCACAAGTGAGCATCAGCAGATTGTAGAGGCAGGGACAGCAGTGGAGTGTCCTTGTCGGAGGGCGCAGGACTCTGCCAGCTCGGCTCAGCTGCATGTCGACCCTCTGCCTCTGCCTTTGCCACAAGATCAGCGGTGCTGGAACTCCAGGAACAGATGCAGGTGTCTCTGGCAGGTTTTGTCTCCAGGGTCGCTGCGATTGTGGTGCGAATGGAGGAGTCCATAGCGAACATGAGCAGAGCCTTTGTGGAGTCATTGGCGCATGAACGCATCACCATGGAAAGGATGGCACCCTCCGTGGAAAGGATGGCTACAGTAGACGAGAGGATGGCTATGGCCATGGAGGAGTTAAGTTGCCAGAGTGTAGAAAACATGGTGAGTGTTCAGAATAGACTGACATCTCTGGAGGAGCGATGGTCAGCTATTGAACAGAGAAACCAGACCTTCATGGAAGTCCTTCTGAGTAGGACTGCCAGTGCAGATACATAAGAACATAAGAACATAAGTAATAGGAGCAGGAGTAGGCCAATCGGCCCCTCGAGCCTGCTCCACCATTCAATAAGATCATGGCTGATCTGATCCTAACCTCAAATCTTCTATCACTCTGCATCCACCCGAACCCATGTGATCTCCCGGGAGAGGCGAAAAACCAGATAAAGACCCAATGGCCAATTTGGGAGAAAAAAATCTGGGAAATTCCTCTCCGACCCATCTAGGCGATCGAAATTCTTCCAGGAGATCACTCTGTCCCTATATTTTCTACAGTACTTACCTTCTGTAAAGGCGATCTCCACCCCAGCCAGGAACAGGAATAAAACCATCTCCTGAAATCTAACAGAATTAGAACACAGTAGGAGCAGAACAAGGCTACACGGCCCCTGGGCCCACTCCACTACCCACAGGGCCATGACCATTCCGAACCCAGACTCATGTCCAATTTCCTGCCCGCTCCCCGTAACCCTTAATTCCCTTTACTTCTAGGAAACTATCTATTTCTGTTTTAAATTTATTTAATGATGTAGCTTCCACAGCTTTCTGGGGCAGCAAATTCCACAAACCTACCACCCTCTGAGTGAAGAAGTTTCTCCTCATCTCAGTTTTGAATGAGCAGCCCCTTATTTTAAGATTATGCCCCCTAGTTCTAGTTTCACCCATCATTGGGAGCATCCTCACCGCATCCACCCGATCAAGCCCCTTCACAATCTTATATGTTTCAATAAGATCGCCTCTCATTCTTCTGAACTCCAATGAGTAGAGTCCCAATCTACTCAACCTCTCCTCATATGACCACCCCCTCATCCCCGGGATTAACCGAGTGAACCTTCTTTGTACTGACTCGAGAGCAAGTATGTCTTTTCTTAAGTATGGACACCAAAACTGTATGCAGTATTCCAGGTGCGGCCTCACCAATACCTTGTACAACTGCAGCAATACCTCCCTGTTTTTATATTCCAACCCCCTAGCAATAAAAGCCAACATTCCATTGGCCTTCTTAATCACTTGCTGCACCTGCATACTAACTTTTTGAGTTTCGTGCACCAGGACCCCCAGATCCCTTTGTACTACAGTACTTTCCAGTTTCTTGCCATTAAGATAATAACTTGCTCTATGATTTTTCCTGCCAAAGTGCATAACCTCACACTTTCCAGTATTATATTCCATCTGCCAAATCTCTGCCCACTTACTTAGCCTGTCTATGTCCCTTTGCAGATTTTTTATGTCCTCCTCACTCACTACTTTCCGTCCCATCTTTGTATCATCTGCAAACTTTGATATGTTACACTCGGTCCCCTCCTCCAAATCGTTAATATAGATTGTAAAGAGTTGGGGACCCAGCACTGACCCCTGCGGAACACCACTAGTTACTGGTTGCCAATCTGAGAACGAACCATTTATCCCAACTCTCTGCTTTCTGTTAGAGAGCCAATCCTCCACCCACGCCAGAATATTACCCCCAATCCCGTGATTTTTTATCTTGAGCAATAATCTTTTGTGTGGCACCTTGTCAAATGCCTTTTGGAAGTCTAAATACACTACGTCCACTGGTTCCCCTTTATCCTCTGTATGTTACTTCCTCAAAGAACTCAAGCAAATTTGTTAAACATGACTTCCCCTTCATGAAACCATGCTGAGTTTGCCCTATTAAATTATGTTTATCCAAATGTCCCGTTACTGTCTCCTTAATAATGGACTCTAACATTTTACCAACCACAGATGTTAGGCTAACAGGTCTATAGTTTCCAGCCTTCTGCCTACTACCCTTTTTAAATAAGGGTGTTACATTAGCAGTTTTCCAATCTGCCGGGACCTTTGCTGAGTCCAGTGAGTTTTGGAAAATTATTACCAATGCATCCACAATCCCTACCGCTACTTCCCTCAAGACCCTGGGATGCAAGCCATCAGGTCCAGGGGATTTATCCGCCTTGAGTCCCATTATTTTACCAAGTACCACTTCCTTAGTGATTTTAATTGTATTTAGTTCCTCCCCCCCTAGAGCCCCCTGTTTGTCCAGTGTTGGGATATTCTTAGTGTCCTCTACTGTAAAGACTGATACAAAATAATTGTTCAGTGTTTTTGCCATCTCCATGTTTCCCACCATTAATTTCCCGGTCTCATCCTCTAAGGGACCAACATTTACTTTAGCCACCCTTTTTCTTTTTATATAACTATAGAAACTTTTACTGTCTGTTTTTATATTTTTTGCTAATTTACTTTCATAATCTATCTTCCCTTTCTTAATCAATCTTTTTGTTATTTTTTGCTGTCTTTTAAAGACTTCCCAATCTTCCATCCTCCCACTAGATTTGGCTACCTTATATGCCCTTGTTTTTAGTCGGATACTATCCTTAATTACTTTACTTAGCCATGGATGGCTATCTTTTCTTTTACACCCTTTTTTCCTCAGTGGAATATATTTTTTTTGGAAGTTGTAAAATAACTCCTTAAATGTACACCACTGGTCATGTACCGTCTTACCCTTTAATCTATTTTCCCAGTCCACTCTAATTAATTCTGCTCTCATACCTTCATAGTCTCCTTTATTCAAGCTCAGCACGCTTGTTTGAGATCCAACCTTCTCACCCTCTAATTGAATATGGAACTCAACCATGTTATGGTCACTCATTCCAAGGGGATCCTTTACTAGGACATTTTTAATTAATCCTGTCTCATTACACAGGACCAAATCTAAGGTTGCTTGCCCCCTGGTCGGTTCAGTTACATACTGCTCAAGAAACCCATCCCTAATACACTCAATGAACTCTTCCTCAAGGCTGCTCTGCCCAATTTGATTTGTCCAGTTAATATGATAATTAAAATCCCCCATAATTATAGCTGTTCCCTTATTACAAGCCTCAACTATTTCCTGATTAACACTCCGTCCAACAGAGTTGCAACTGTTCGGAGGCCTATAGACTACACCCACTAGTGTTTTTTTCCCCTTATTATTCCTTACCTCCACCCAAACTGTTTCACTATCCTGCTCCTTTGACCCAATATCATTTCTCTGTATTATAGTGATTCCTTCCTTTATTAACATAGCCACCCCACCTCCTCTCCCTTCCTGCCTGTCCTTCCTGATTGTTAAATAACCTGGTATGTTTAATTCCCAGTCATGGTCACCCTGCAGCCATGTTTCTGTAATGGCCACAAGATCATACCCATATGTCATTATTTGTGCCGTTAACACATTCATTTTGTTACGAATGCTACGTGCATTCAGATAAAGAACTTTCAAATATGTTTTGTAACACTTAGTTCCTGTTTTTTCCTGAGTCCCCATGGCCCCCCTAATGTGCAGCAAGGCGCTCTCAAGCCATTTCCAAGTGCTGAGGGGGAGCCGACCCATGAGAGGGAAGTTGGTGGCAGACATCAAGGAAGTGGGGGCTCCTCTCCAAGCGCTCACACTTCCATGCCACTGCAGAGCCCTCGGTCAGAGCCCCACCAGTGTCCACACCCAACTGAGATCGGCATCTCAACCCCTGCACAGCCGCAGGAGCAGCAGACTGTTGATGAGCCCTCACAGTTTCGCCACCCCAGAAGACGCCCACCAAAGGTGTCGAGACAGGAGCAGCAAGAAAGTTAGCAAGGGGCCTCCACATCTGCTGAAGCCACAGGAGAAGCACCACGTAGGAGCACGCATAAGAGGAAGATAATGCACAAGTAGTCACAAGGGTAATCACTTGGGTGTCATGTTGTGCTCATTTTTGAAATGCCATCAGTTGCTTATTTTGATTTAAAAAAATTCTGATGGCAAACTGTTGCAGTTGTGGCCTGTGTCATTTCGCAAATGTGACTTCTACAATGAGGGCTTAGGGCGACTTGCAATTGTCAGTATGGTGGTCAGGGTGATAGGAATCCGTAGGTTCTAGTCCATTGTCGAAGCTCTGGTAAGAAGGTGCGAGACTAAAGATTTTGATTGTCCAGGCTAAGCAAATCTGGCCAAGATGAGTGCGTCCCTTTCATCCTGGGCAGCAATGTTGTCGCGCCTTCTGGCCTGTGCTGCCTCAGGTGGGTGAGCAGCAGCCTGTCACTCCTGCAGCTGCTGTTGCTTTTGCTGGTGCTGCTATTGTTCCTGGTTCTGCTGCTGCCGTGCCTGGTGCTCGAGCTCCTCTAATGCCCAGAAGAGAAGGAAAAAAATGGCTCCCATGCTTCTGGCATATGCCTCCGTTGAGGAAGCGCTGAGTGAGGGTGGGGAGAGGGGTTTCCCAGGAGGCCACACTGGAGATGTGTGTGAGGCTCCAACCTTCCAAAGGTGTGGTTAAGCCTGGTAAAAGTTGCCCCAGGCCTGAAACAACAAAGTCCTGCCACCTACAAATGATGGCTGATCAAATCTCCTCTTTAATGGTTGATCTGCAGCTGATAGTCAGCAAGCCACTAGTGCTACCGCCAGGTTTCACAGGCGTGATTCCCACCAGGCGTGTTTTATGTGGGAAAGGTGTTAAAATTGCAAGGGACTGTTAAAATGGGATTATAGAGGCCATTTAGTGGTGATTAAGGGCCTTAAAGACCAGTCCCGCCTGTTGGATACGTGTCGGATTCAGGACCATCACACACGCCTGAGTAAAAATGGCTCGGAGTCGGGAACCAGGCGGGAGGGCTCCCGCCCGCCAGTTTTGCGCTTTTAACCCCACGCATGCCTCCAAGCCCGCCTCCACGGCTCAGTTAAAATTGACCCCATACTGTTTGCTTCTGTGCCCATTTCTTTGGACGAAATGACAAAAATATTAGAGAACACCATTAGGCATAAAGAGTTGGGACTACTGGTCATTTTTATTCAGACTTACTACTGCTCTCAGATAAATCTAACAGTCCTAATCTAAAAAAGCAGAGAAGGAATTAAGATAAGGAGAGTAATGAAGGAAATAATGCAGAAAGAAAAGATTTTTTAAATCACTGCTTAGATTAAAGAAAGCTTGTTTAGAATATGCATCAATCATAGAGATGGTTCCCTACTAAAAGCACCCTTTACTGTGTTGCCAAGGTTTTTCAGCCAATCAGAAGTTAGTGTGTTGTTTATCATGTGAGAAGTGTACAGCGCTGATGAAATTAAGAGAGCTGTAGAAAACTAAATAAAGTTCTTTTCTTATGTTTTATTCCATACTCAAGATTAAATTTGTTTAAAATAACGCCACAAGCGAGCGGAGAGTGTTCCAAACTTCTAGCACCCTCTGTATGAAAAAATGCTACCTGATTTCACTCCTGAATGGACTAGCTCTAATTTTAAGATTATGTCCCCTTGTTCTTAATTTCCTCCACCAGAGGAAATAGTTTCTCCATATTTACCTTATCAAATCCTTTTAGCATTTTAAATAACTCAGTCAGATCACCCCTCAATCTTTCATACTCAAGAGAATACAAGCCAAATTAATGCAGCCTGTCCTCATAACTTAACCCTCTAACCATCAGGATGTCAAACCTACGGCCCGCGATACTGTTTAATCCGGCCCACGGTGTCCAATGCTTAGCGTTGCCATGTGTTCCAAATTGTGACACGAATCTCCCAGGTGCTGGTTCTCAAGCCTGGGAGAAATGTAGCTTTTAATCTTTGCAGTGGAGCAGACGCCCCTTCCACCCTGTGATATCACCACCCCCCACCGCCCCCCTCCCCCCACCCCCTGCATTTTTTACCTTCAAGGACCGCTACTTAGGCCATTATAGAACTGGGGAAGCTAGTTGGATGCTCTAGCGAGTTTTTAACACATTTTGTAGAAGTGTCCTAAAACAGGTGCAGGATACTTCTTTGCATATTTAAATTGATCCAATGCTGATTTCAGGCAGCCGCCATGGATGCCTAAAACAGCGAGGTCTGAAATGGCAGCAGCCTTGCCGTCAATGCAGATTAGGTGCAGGACCTCATACCCAGAAATTGGTATATATTGAGCCCGTTTTACACCCAAAAACCAGGTAAAACACATACCAATTTCTACCTCAGTGTGTCCAAATAACTTTTGCTGAATGTGGCCCACGCCGAGTGAAAGGATATCGGATCAGGCCCACCATATAAATTCAGTTTGACACCCTAGGTTTACATTAATGTTTGATTGACAATTTCTGTTTTAATGTTAACATTCAACTGTTAGTCAACATCCTTCCTTCTATGGTTCACAACGACACGCTTTGAGTAAGCACAAGACACTTGATGGTGGAGTATTCAGAACAAATTTTATTGATATCCAGCATTGGTGATCGATCTATACTGTACACAGAGAGTAACTTTTGGGTTCTAGTGCTATCTTTCGAGCCCTCCAAAGAACTGTTGAAAGCCACGCTCCTTTTTACACCATATTTTGCCTACATCAAAGGAGCATGTCAGGGATAAGACCTCATGATGTATCTGTTCCTGAATCTTTTGAAAACAATCTATTCATGTAAAATGGCCTAGAGTTTCGAGTGCGTAGCACCCGTTGTTTGGGAGCTATGGGTGCCGAATTGGGACCAAAGTGGCATCTGAACAGCCGCGCACACTTCTGGTGCTGGCCACGTCGGACGCCATCTTGGTGAGGGTGGTAGGTCAACCATTTGGAGCATGTGCTAGAAGTAAGGTAAATAGACAGATTGTGATGCCAATCAGTGTGCAATGCTGATTTTACACCAGTGCTGCCATTTTCATTGTCATAACTGGAACTAATGCCCTCGCTTAACCTCGCACAGCTGAACATGCATTCAGCAGCAGGAAGGACCCCACCTTCAGCATTATTTAAAGGGATCATTAACAAATTTCAGGCAACTTGCTTTTCGATTTTTACTGGCTCTGTGTAAGATTGTGGAACTGGTTGGAGCTTTCTAGAGTTATCTAAGGTTGGTGGGGTGACAGCAAGTGGTGCTGCAAGTGGAGAAGGCCTTGCTTCTGACTTCAAGTGTCCTGGTCAGACCACTTGCTCCCAGTCATGACAGGGAGATGGAACAGAGGCAGCGAAAAAGAGGACAAGTTGCTCGCAGAGGGAGGAGGAGGAGGGGGAGAAGGGCTCTCAGCAGGAGGCCTTATCCACCTAGGGTCTTCAGAGAGCAATTCTCTTACCTCAAACTGGGCCAGGAGCAGTGTCTGAGGCATCTGTGATTTACGAAGGAGGTGCTCACAGAACTCTGCCACCTCTTGCAATCAGATCTGCAGCCTCACTCCAGGGTAAGGACAGCACTGCCAGCGGCTGTGAAGGTGACCGTGGCCCTGAATTTCTTTGCGCCAGGATCCTTCCAGGCTAGAGCAGACAGGCTCAGTGAGTGGGCGAGAACATGGCAGATGGAATATAATGTGGATAAATGTGAAGTTATCCAATTTGGTAGAAAAAACAGAAAGGCAGAGTATTTCCTAAATGGTGAAAGATTGGGGAATGCAGATGCTCAAAGGGACCTGGGTGTCCTTGTACATGAGTCACTGAAAGCAAATGTGCAGGTGCAGCAAGCCATTAGGAAGGCAAATGGTATGCTAACCTTCATTACAAGAGGATTTGAGTACAGGAGTAAAGAAGTCTTACTCCAATTATATAGGGCCTTGGTGAGACCACACCTGGAGTACTATGTACAATTTTGGTCTCCTTACCTAAGGAAGGATATACTTGCCATAGAGGGAGTGCAAAGAAGGTTGACGAGTTTTGTGATAAATCCATGTAGGGAAACAAGGAACTTGAAGAGGCGAGATATTAGAATTAGTCCATGTACTTTATTAAACAACTGCGTAACAAACATACAGGCCTGCATCCTCCCATTCCACCTCCGCTGACCTTAACTAGCAGCAGCACTAGCTACAGCACCACCTGGTGGATAACCTTAATCATAGCATCCCAGATTACTATATTCCTCCCCCCTTAAGATTTCAGTATGAATTTCTTAAAAAACAACCATTCCTAAGGGTCACATAAAAAGTTGCCATTCAGTATGTTCAATATTTGACAAATCTAACAGGTCAGTACCAACCTCTCTGGTGGCTTGCGAGTCCTTTGTGAACGTCTAACAGTAAAGTCCCTGCTTGTTTGTGGTGAAGCCATCAGCTGCTCCTGAGCAGTGCCCATAGTATCTGACTCTGCAACAATGGTTTCCTCTTGATGAATGGGTTTCTGTGGAATTGTCTCTGTCCATGGTGGTGGCACCACAGATGCACTTGGGTAACTGGGGGCCAACCTGTCCTCAGCCATTGCATCTGGAACCTCAATTTCAATTTCCCTATGTCTGGTAAGTATCTGATCTACATGTCTGCGTACTACCCTACCATCTCCCAACATGACCTTGTATGATACTGGACCTGTCATTGAGTCTATGAAGCCAGGAATCCACTTTGGTCCATAACTGAAATTCCTGGTAAGTACCGCATCTCCTTCTCCAAAACTTCGGCTCTTTGTTCTTTTGTCATGGTTCTCTTTTTGTTTGTTTTGTCTGTTTTCCATTTTCCTTTTTAGGTCTGGGTGGACAAGGTCAAGAGTGGAGCATAGTCTACGACCTAATAACATCTCAGCAGGAGAGAGTCCTGTGGTGGATTGAGGTGTTATTCTGTAGCTGAACAGAACCCGTGACACTTTGGCTGCTAAACTCCCTTCTGCACTTTTTTTTATCATCTCTTTAAATGTTTGTACGGCTCTCTCCACAAGTCCATTTGAGGATGGATGATATGGAGCCGAGGTCACCTGCACTATGCCATTGTTTCTCATGAACTCTTTTGTCTCTGCACTCACAAAACAAGTGGCATTGTCACTCACCATGATCTCCGGTAGTCCTTGATTACTGAAGCTCTGACGCAGGCAGTCTATAAAAGTAGTGGAGGAAGCAGAATTAACAGGATAAACATCCATCCATTTGGAATGTGCATCAATGATTATGAGGAACATCTTCCCCATGAATGGACCCGCATAATCTAAGTGCAATCTTCTCCATGGTTTATCCGGCCACTCCCAGGGGTGGAGAGGAGCCGCTGCTGGTGCCTTCTGGTGTTCCTGACAAGTGCTGCATGTCTTGACTAGATTTTCTATCTCCTCATCTAGCTTTGGCCACCACAAGTAACTCCTAGCCAAGGCTTTCATACGCGAGACCCCAGGATGACACTGATGTAGTTGCTCTAGGATAGACTGTCGTGCTGGCTGTGGAATAATCACTCGTGCTCCCCACAACACACAACCATCCTGCACACTCAGCTCTGTTTTCCTGACACTGTAGGGTGTGAAGTCAGTCCCTTCCAGATGCTGTGGCCATCCCCTCACCACATATTCTCGAACTCTAGACAGTACTGGCTCCTTACCTGTCCATGTTCTTACTTGCTCTGCAGTCACAAGTGCCATGTCAGTGTCCTCCAACATCAAAACTCTGTCCTCTGGAGCTGCAAGGAAAAGTGTGCCTGGCAGTGGAAGACGGCTCAAGACATCTGCGTTCCCATTGTGCTTGCCCGCCTTGTAGACGATGACATACTCATATGCCCTCAACGTCACTGCCCACCTCTGGATCCCATGTGACACCATCTGTGGAACTGCTTTCATTTCACTGAAAAGAGAGAGAAGAGGTTTATGATCAGTGCATATGGTGAACTTCCTGCCATATATGCACTTGTGGAACCTCTGTAACCCAAACATTACTGCTAACCCCTCTTTGGCTAACTGGGAATAGTTTTTTTTCACTGGTGTTAGAGTTCGGGACATAAACCCTATTGGTCTTTCAGTTCCATCTTTCATGCGGTGTGAAAGAACTGCCCCCACCCCGTAAGGTGAAGTGTCACAAGACAGAATTATGTCTTTCTCTTCATTGTAGTGAACCAGCACATCCGACGACAGCATCAGTTTCTTGGACTGTTCAAATGAAACCCCCTGCTCCTCTCTCCACTGCCACTGTGTCTCCTTGTGCAGTAGTTTGTGAAGAGGTGCTAACACTGTTGACAAGTTTGGTAAAAACCTGTTATAATAGTTCAGCAGTCCCAGGTAAGCTTTTAACTCAGCCACATTGGTAGGAGCAGGGGTGTCCTGCAGTGCTTGTACCTTCTCCTTGATTGGATGGAGCCCGGTGGCGTCCACTCTGTGTCCTAGGAACACTGCCTCATTCCCCAGGAAAGTGCACTTACTCCTCTTGAGCCAGAACCCTGCCCTCTCCAATCTCTGTAGTACCTCTCTCAGAGTGCTCAGATGCTCCTGGTCGGTTCTTACCGTCACCAGAATGTCATCCAGATAGATGGAAACATGTGGAATCCCTTGCAGTACACCTTCGATTGTCCTCTGGAAGATAGCTGGACTAGGTGAGACACCAAACGGTAAGCGGTTATATGTAAACAAGCCCTTGTGTGTATTTATGGTAACATACTTCTTTGATTCGTCATCCAGTGTAATCTGCAAGTATGCATGACTCATATCCAACTTTGTGAATTTCTTTCCTCCAGCCAGGTTTGCAAAGAGATCCTCTGTTTTGGGAATAGGATACTGCTCTAGTTTGGACACCCGATTGACTGTCAATTTATTTTCTCCACAGAGTCTTACCGAATTGTCCGGTTTTAAAACAGGTACTATGGGAGCTGCCCATTCTGAACATTTCACTGGCTCCAGTATGTTCTCTCTCAATAGATGGTCAAGCTCACCCTCTACCTTTGGTTTCATGGCATAAGGCATAGGTCGTTGTTTAAAAAACCTTGGCGGTGCCTCCTTGTCTACATAAATCTTAGCTGGGGGGCCATTAAATGTGCCAAGTTCCTCCTTGAACACGTTCTCATGTTCACTCAACACTTCTTGCAAAGTCAACTGTTTGCCCTCATCTATTTTACTTACTGCTCCCCAGTCTAATTTAAGTTATTTTATCCAGCCCCGACCTAACAGGTTTGGTCCGGTACCCGATACTATAACTACAGGTAGCTGTTCCACTGTGTCCCTGTGTTGCACAGTTACATTAGCTGCACCTAATGTCGCTACTTGTTCACCTGTATATGTTTTAAGACGCAGAGAGCAAGACTTTAACTCTGGAACTTTTGCACGGTTCCACAATTTTGAGTACTCTGCCCTGTTCATTATGGTTACACCGCACCCTGTATCAACTTCAAAGTTCACCTTAGAGTCATTTACTGTCAGTTGCAATGTGATAGGAGCCACTTTTGGAATGTTCTCTAACATGCTATACATTATGAACATGTCCTCTTCTTCCTCAGCTTCCCCGCTGATGTGGTGTGCTCCATGTTTTTTCACTTCTCTTCCTTGGTTTTGCTTTCCTCCCCCTTTTGGTTTGGATTCCTCCACAGGTGATTTTGCCCTGCATGCTCGTTTTATGTGTCCTTGTTTCCCACACTTGTGGCACTTTTCCTCCAGAAACTGGCATTCACTCGCCAGGTGATCACCCTTGCATCTATAACATGCCTTCATATGCTCACGTTGTGGTTTCTGACGCATGTTTAACTTGTGCACAATAACCTGACCTGCAACTTGCTTAGCATTAGCCCTGTCTGAACCCTGTATTTCTTTTACATCTCCGTTCGCTGTCTCTATGGCTTGAGCAAGTTCCAATGCTTTTTCATAAGTAAGCCCAGTCTCGGACAATAATCTACGCTGCATTCGGTCGTCCATTATTCCGCAAACTAGCCTATCTCTCAGCATTTCCTTCAGGTTGTTCCCATAATTGCAATCTTGTGCTAATTTACGCAACACCGCTACATAGTCCATTACACTCTCTTCCTCTTTCCTGTTCCTTGAATTAAACTGGAACCACTGTACAATCTCACTAGGCTTAAGGTTGAAATGTTCTTTTAGCAAGGCCACTAATTCAACAATTGATTTGTCTCCAGGCTTTTCAGGACAGAGCAGATTCTTCATCAAACTCTAGGTTTGGCTTCCCACTGAACTAAGCATAATGGCTTTCCTTTTTCCGGCATCATTTACTTCATTTGCTTCAAAGAAATAACCCAACACTTCACAGTATTCCTCCCAGGTTTGTGCTTGAATATCAAAAGCAGAGACCGTTCCTACCATGGCAGCCATGCTCTCGTCCAATTGGTAGCTAACTTTAACTCATGAGTTTGTTTTTTAAAAGTCCCAGCAGACTTCACTTCTTTATTCAGTGTCCTTTTACCTCGTCGCCAAGTGATAAATCCATGTAGTGAAACAAGGAACTCGAAGAGGCAAGATATTAGAATTAGTCCATGTACTTTATTAAACAACTGCGTAACAAACATACAGGCCTGCATCCTCCCATTCCACCTCCGCTGACCTTAACTAGCAGCAGCACTAGCTACAGCACCACCTGGTGTATAACCTTAATCATAACATCCCAGATTACTATAAGTTTGATTCCTGTGATGGCGGGACTGTCGTATGAGAAGAGATTGAGTAAACTAGGCCTGTATTCTCTTGAATTCAGAAGAATGAGAGGGGATCTCATTAAAGCATACAAAATTATTACAGGGCTTGATAGGTGGATGCTGGGAGAATGTTTCCCTTGGCTGGGGAGTCTAGAACCAGGGGCCACAGCCTCAGGATAAAGGGTAGGCCAGTCAGGACTGAGATGAGAAGAAATTTCTTCACACAGAGGGTCATGAATCTTTGGAATTCACTACCCCAGATGGCTGTGGAGGTTCAGTCATTGGGTATATTCAAAACAGAAGTCGATAGATTTCTGACTAGTAAGGGCATCAAGGGATATGGCGATAAGGCCGGTGAATGGAATTGAGGCAGAAGATCAGCCATGATCTCATTGAATGGCGGAGCAGGCTCGAAGGGCCGAATGGCCTACTCCTGCTCCTATTTTTATGCTCTTATGTTCTTAACATCTGTAACATCTCGCAGTTCGCTGTCCACTGCTTCATAAGAGAGGTGACAGATGCTCTTTATGCCAGGAGATGGGACTTCATTGCCTTCTCTCTGACCAGCGAGAAGCAGGCAGAGCCTGCACGTGGCTTTGCCAGGATAGCAGACTTCCCCATGGTGCAGGGTGCCATTGACTGTACGCACGTGGCTTTGCGTGTACCATATCTAAATGCTGAGATGTACCACAACTGAAAAGGTTAACACTCGCTGAATGTGCAGTTGGTGTGCGACCATGCTCAGCACATCATGATGGTGAATGCCCAGTATCCTGGCAGCAGTCATGATGCTTTTATTCTGAGCCAGTCCACTGTTCCCTCAGTCTTTGAGCTACCAAGAAAAATCAGAGGGTGGCTACTGGGCGACAAGGGCTATCCCTTGACCACCTGGCTCATGACTTCACTCCATAACCCAACCAGATGTGGGCAGCATGCATACAACAAAAGCCATGCTGCCACACGAAACATCATAAAGCAGACCATTGGTGTCCTTAAACAACGCTTCCGCTGCCTGGAAAGCTCTAGAGGAGCCCTACAGTACTCACCGGAGTGTGTGTCCCGATTTGTCGTGGTTTGCTATATCCTCCACAATCTGGCCATCATGAGGGCACAGCCCTTGCCATGAGGGATATGGCCACCAGCTCAGAAGCAGAAGGAGAAAGAGGATGAAGAGGAGGGGAAGGAACCAGAAGGAAGGAGGCAACCCAGACACCTTGTTTCAGACCAGGATATCCGGGATCGAATCATCTGCCTGTGGCATGAGTGAACACAATCCCAATTCCCTTTTCAACATTAGTCCCACACCTTATATTCCCTCTGTTACTGACCATCACAGCGTCATCTTGGCTACAATACTGAAATAATAGCCACCATAATGCAAACTTTCCAATTAAACTTTATCCATATATCCATCCAATATTACATCAAAATTCAAATAATCCCCCTTGTGCATTCCCTTAGTGACTGTCTTGGTGTGCCTCTGCCTATCCTATTGCTCCTATCCAGTGTTAACCCAGTAGCTGCAGCATGGCTGGTGGAAGGCTGCTGACTTTCAGTGGGGGACACTGCAGGTGGCCTTGCAGGATGACCTCGAGCAGCTCTGGGCCTAGTTGGCCCAGCTTCAGACTGCACCACCTCAACATGGACGGCAGCAGTCTGGGCTGGCTGGCTGACAGGCAACAGCAAGGGCACTGGCAGAGTGGCAGTGGTGGGAGTACGAATGCTGTAGTCCTGAGAGAGAACAACAGGGTCATCATCCAAGGATCCATTGACACTCCCCAGGGGCAGCGCCTCAGCAATCCTAGTAACTGCTGGAGTACAGACTGCTGGACTGCTGTGACACCCTGCAAGCATCTTTCAACACTGGTAAACCCAGCCCTGATTGCAGCAGCCTGTAGTTGCATGAATTCAGCCTGAACTTCCGTTGCAGCACTCAGACATTGGGTGGCTTGTGCTTGTGTGCAATGGAAGCTGAGACTTCAGCTATCAGATGCAGCATGATGGTAGGGTCCACAAGTCCCTTAATGGACCTGCCCAGACCTTCCACGCTGAAAAGGATGGGCTTCAAGCTCTGCCCAAATCCCTGTGCAAGGCTGGAACTGGACTCCTCCATGCTCCTTGACATTGATTTCAGGTTTTCTGGCAGGCCTGCCAATGCACCAAGCATTTCATTGTGTATACCCATCAACATTCTTTTGTAGGCTGCCCCATCGAGGTCTTCATCTAAGTCCTGTGCAGCAGAACACATGTGCGACCTCGCCCTCTGGGGAGCTGGCGTCTGAGCTACCCTTTCCCCCGTCTAGTGTCTCACCACGAGCAGATCCCGCCTCTATGCCATCCTTTAAATTACGCGCAGTGAAATTGAATGACAATGTGTCTTCATCTTCACTTCTCTTCTTGCTCTTCCTCCACTGCTTCGGTAGATTGCTGTTCTTGGGTATCTGAAAGGAAGAAGTGACAAGGGTAGGGTTGTGGTGAGGGGAGAGCAGTAACTAAGAGATGCGTGCTTACAGCATTAGCAGCTTCTCTGTCAGTAAAGATTGTGGGATGAGAGAAGGAGGATTAGGTATGCAGATACCCTCATCTTCAATAGCTTCAGCCCTGCCAGGGGCCACAGCCTCAACAATGGCCCTTCCCATAATAGCCAGCACCATCTCCTCCATGGGGAATAGAACATGCAGATGTGCCTCTCCTCTTCGGGTGAGTTCCTGCTGCCTGCAGTTGTGCGTCACTGAGTGTCATGCAATCTGTGTGGCTGATGTGTTTATTTTTCATTCATGGGATGTGAGCGTTGCTGGCAAGGCCAGCATTTATTACCCTTGAGAAGTGGTAATGAGCCACCTTATTGAACCGTTGCAGTCCATGTGGTGAAGGTACTCCCACAGTGCTGTTAGGTAGGAAGTTCCAGGATTTTGACCCAGGGACAATTAAGGAATGGTGATATACTTCTAAGTCAGGATGGTGTGTGGCTTGAAGGGGAAACTTGGATCCGGTGTGTTCCTATGCATTTTCTGCCCTTGTCCTTCTAGGTGGTAGAGGTCATGGGTTTGGGTGGTGCGGTGGAAGAAGCCTTGGCGAGTTGCTGCAGTGCATCTTGTAGATGGTACACATGGCAGCCACGGTACTCATCCAGGCAAATGGAGAGTATTCCACCACACTCCTGACTTGTACCTTGTAAATGGTGGAAAGGCTTTGGGGAGTCAGGAGGTGAGACACTCAGCACAGAATTCCCCACCTCTGATTTGCTCTTGTAGCCACAGTATTTATGTGGCTGGTCCAGTTAAGTTTCTGGTCAACGGTGACCCCCCAGGATGTTGAAAGTGGGGGATTCGGCAATGGTAATGCTGTTGACTGTCAAGGGGCGGTGGTTAGATTCTCGCTTGCTGGAGATAGTCATTGCCTGACGCTTTGTGGCACAAATGTTATTTGCCACTTATCAGCCCAAGCCTGAATGTTGTCCAGGTCTAGCTGCATGCAGGCACACTCTGCTTCATTATCTAAGGAGTAGCGAATGGCACTGAACAGTGTGCAATCATCAGCGAACACCCCCACTTCTGACCTTAGGATGGAGGGAAGGTCATTGATGAAGCAGCTGAAGATGATTGGGCCTAGGAGACTGCCCTGAGGAATTCCTGCAGTGATGTCCCGAGGCTGAGATGATTGGCACCCAACAACCACAACCATCTTCCTTTGTGCTAGGTATGACTCCAGCCAGTGGAGAGTTCTCCCCCTGACTCCTTTTGACTTCAGCTTTACTAGGGCTCCTTGATGCCACACTCAGTCAAATGTTGCCTTGATGTCAAGGGCAGTCATTCTCCTCACCTATGGAATTCTGCACTTTTTTCATGTTTGGACCAAGGCTGTAATGAGGTCTGGAGCCGAGTGGTCCTGGCTGTCATGGTTGAATAGTTGGCAGTGTGTGCAAGCTGTGAGATGTGAGTTTGAAACTTGCAACAGTGTGTGAGCATGAGGTGAAGATCTATATGTGCTAGGTGTTGTGATATTGGAATATTTCATGGTACTGTTGTCATGTGAAATCCATCTACCTGGATGAACCCATTGGTGTCACTTTGTCTTTATTGTACAGACAGTTCCCTAATTGATTTTTTGTATGATTAATAGCTGCGCACTGTACTAAGGATGGTTGATAAATACAAGACATATCTTCTGAATCTCTGCAGTATTTTCTAATTGGTTACTTGCTGAATTGATTAGCAATCACTGGGGGGAAAAATCATCTCCTTAGCGCCTCATTTTGGCACCAGTAGATGGCACTAATGGGGCAGTATCACCGGGGCAAGGCGAATCCAGCGCCACATGCAAATTCCACCCTGTCCCCCCGTTGCGCCGCTGGTAAGAGGTATCAGCGGGAACGTCAACACCAGGTGGATTGTGACGTCAGTGAGTATGCAAAGTTCACTGACCGCCCGATCTGCTAAATTGATTGTCGCCACTTACGTTAGCACCTGGAGTAAACACCGACAGGGAGAGCTGGCGTGAAGCACCAGGAAGCCGGCTCCAGTGACGTTATTGAAAGGAATCATCATTAATCACTTGCAGCTATCAGGTTAGTGCAGTTTCAGTGGTTTACTGTCAGGTTCACATAGAGTAACAGTTTCATTCAGTCATTAAAAGGTTGTTTAGTATCAGGAGTGTTGTGGCTACTAACAATTAGTTACATTTATTCTCACAACATATCAAAGTGCTACACTTGGTTACATTAATGTGGGCTGTACTGACAGGCAACCTCACCCCCAAGGATCTATGGCAGAGGGAATGGAGGCAGCGAGAAAGATTAGAACAAGTGTTCATCCCTGTTTGGCATAAAAATAAAACAAAAAAGGTGACTCAACCGTGGCTAACAATGGAAATTAGGGATAACATAAGATCCAAGGAGAAGACATATAAATTGGCCAGAAAAAGCAGCAAACCTGAGGATTGGGAGTAGTTTAGGATTCAGCAAAGGAGGACAAACGGATTAATTAAGAGGGGGAAAATAGAGTATGAGAGTAAGCTTGCAGGGAACATAAAAACTGACATAAAAGCATTTATAGATATGTGAAAAGAAAAAGATTGGTAAAGTCAAGCATAGGTCCCTTGCAGTCAGAATCAGGGGAATTTATAATGGGGAACAAAGACATGGCAGACCAATTAAATACATACTTTGGTTCTGTCTTCACAAAGGAGGACACAAATAAACTCCCAGACATGTTGGGAATATAGGGTCTAATGAGAGGGAGGAACTGAATGAAATCAGTATTTGTAGGGAAATGGTGTTAGGGAAATTGACGGGATTGAAGGCCGATAAATCCCCAGGGCCTGATAATCTACATCTTAGGGTACTTACGGAAGTGGCCTTAGAAATAGTAGATGCATTGCTGGTCATCTTACAAAATTCTATAGATTGTGGAACAGTTCCCATGGATTGGAGGGTAGCTAATGTAACCCCATGGTTTAAAAAAGGTGGTAGAGAAAAAACGGGGAATTATAGACCGGTAAGCCTGACATCGGTAGTGGGGAAAATGCTAGAGTCCATTATAAAAGATGTAATAGCAGAGCACTTGGAAAACAGTGACAGGATCAGACAAAGTCAACATGGATTTACAAAAGGTAAATCATGTTTGACTAATCTACTGGAATTTTTTGAGGATGTAACTGGTAGAATAGATAAGGGAGAACCAGTGGATGTGGTGTATTTGGATTTTCAGAAGGCTTTCGATAAGGTCCCACGTAAGAGACTAGCATGCAAAGTTAAAGCACATGGGATTGGGGGTAAGGTACTGACTTGGATAGAAAACTGGTTGGCAGACAGGAAGCAAAGAGTTGGAATAAACAGGTCTTTTTCCGAGTGGAAGGCAGTGACTAGTGGGGTACTGCAGGGATCGGTGCTAGGACCCCAGTTATTCACAGTATACATTAATGATCTAGACGAGGGAACTAGATGTAATGGCCCAGAAATTCGGGTCTCCACGGGTGAGTACGCATGGGGTACTCACCCGTAGGCCCGATGGGAGTGTCGGTTTCCTGCATGCACTTCGCATGCGCGGGAAACCGGCACTTCCGTTCCCCTGAACGAAGAGGTTCAGAGGTCGAACGCATACGCGGGGGAGGCTGCGTGTGCGCATCAAACTTAGATTTTTTTTACAGGCTTCTCCAGGAACGTAAGCCTGCAGAATTTAGAAATATAAAAAGCAGGCGTAAGGCCTGCTTTTTACAAGGTAAGTGGTGAATTAATTAAAATTAAAACAGTTTTTCCACAGGTTTATTATTTTTAAATACTTTAAAGCAAGGTAAGTTTATTTTTAGCCCCGTTAGAATAGAAAATTATTTTTTTCAAAAATTTAAATGATTGTTTAATTAGTTATTTCATGTAATTTATAGTTTATTTAAAAAATGTAATGTTTTTTAAAAATGTATTTGAAGGTTTAGTGCTATTTTGGGGCCGTAGTATTTGTAAGTCTTGACAGCACTTCCTGTCAGACTTATGAATGGAGCATTCCCTGCTCCGATTGGCTGCCCATGGCCCACGTGATCCCAGGGGACGCATCGAACTAACTGCGCCCCTGGGATACGCAAGCACTGCGCGCTGGCAGCTGGACCAGGCCCCGGATTGGAATTCCACGGGGCCCTACAGCTCACCGGCCGGCGCGAAAGGTAAGTGCAGATCGGGGGCTTGCACCCACGGGAAGCCCCCGACCCAAATTTCTGGGCCATTATCTCCAAGTTTGCAGATGACACAATGCTGGGTGGACGTGTGTGCTGTGAGGAGGATGCAGAGAAACTCCAGTATGATTTGGACAGGTTGGGCGATTGGGCAGATGCATGGCAGGTGCAGTATAATGTGGATAAATGCGAGGTTATCCACTTTGGTGGCGAAAACAGGAAGGCAGATTATTATCTGAACGGCAATAGATTGGGAAAAGGGGAAGTGCAACGAGACCTGGGCGTCCTTGTGCACCAGTCGCTGAAGTTAAGAATGCAGGTGCAGCAGGCGGTTAAGAAGGCAAATAGTATGCTGGCCTTCATAGCGAGAGGATTCGAGTACAGGAGCAAGGATGTCTTGCTGCAGTTGTACAGGGCCTTGGTGAGACCACACCTTGAGTATTGTGTGCAGTTTGGGTCGCCTTATCTGAGGAAAGATGTTCTTGCCATGGAGGGAGTGAGTGAAGATTCACCAAACTGATACCTGGGATGGCAGGAATGACATATGAAGAGAGATTGGGTCGATTAGGCTTATATTCGCTAGAGTTTAGAAGAATGAGAGGGGATCTCATTGAAACTTATGACATTCTAACAGGACTAGACAGACTAGATGCAGGAAGGCTGTTCCCGATGGCGGGGGAGTCCAGAACCAGGGCTCACAGTCTAAGGATAAGCGATAAGCCATTTAGGACAGAGATGAGGAGAAATTTCTTCACCCAGAGAGTGGTGAACCTGTGGAATTCTCTACCACAGAAGGCAGTTGAGGCCAATTCATTAAATATATTCAAGAAGGAGTTAGATATATTTCTTAAGGCTAAGGGGATCAAGGGATATGGGGAGAAAGTAGGGACAGGGTACTGAATTTGGATGATCAGCTATGATTGCATTGAATGGCGGAGCAGGCTCGAGGGGCCGAATGGCCTACTCCTGCTCCTATCTTCTATGTGGCCAGGGGGAGGACAAGGGGTATGAGGGCTCTCAACAGGAGGCCTTACCCTCCGAGGGTATTCTGAGAACACTTCTCCTACTTCCAAGTAAGTGAGGAGCAGTGTATTAGAAGGCTCCACATCAGCAAGGAGGTGGTCACAGAACCCTGCCACCTCCTGTAACCAGACCTTGAGCCTCAGATTAGGATGAGGACGGCTCTCTCAGTGGCAGTGAAGGTCATTGTCGCCCTCAATTTCTTCGCCAGCGGATCCTTCCTGTCTGCAACAGGAGATATAGCTAACATCTCGCAGTTCGCCATCCATCGCTGCATCCGGGAGGCCACAAAGGCTCTCTACAGCAGGAGAAGGGATTACATTTCCTTCCCCATTACCAGAGAGAAGCAGGACGAACGTGCATGTGGCTTTGCTAGGATAGCGGGATTCCCCATGGTGCAGGGTGCCACTGACTGCACCCACGTAGCTTTGCGGTTACTAGATAACAGGCCTGAGACCTTCCGTAACCACAAAGGCTACCATTCACTTAATGTGCAGTTGGTGTGTGACCACAGACAGGGAATCCTTAATGTGAATGCCCGCTATCATGGAAGCAGCCATGATATCTTCATCCTGCCAGCACTCTTCCAGCCACCATGTCCAGCTCATGGCTGGCTGGTCGGAGACAAGGGTTATCCGCTCGCCACCTGGTTCATGATTCCCCGCTGCAACCCCAACACTCCTGCCCAGCATTCATATAATGAGAGCCATGCCACCACCAGGAACATCATTGAGCAGGCCATCGGGGAGCTCAAGCAATGGTTCCGCTGCCTTGACCGCTCGGAAAGAGTCCTCCAGTACTTGGCTGAGTGGGTGACCCATTTCATCATGGTCTTCTGCATGCTCCACAACTTGGCCATTATAAGGGCCCAGCCCTTGCCACCAGGGATTGTGGGACTACCTCAAGAGGAGTAGGAGGGAGAAGAGGAGGAGGAGGAGGATGAGGAGGAAGAGGACGATGATGATGATGAGGAGGAGGAGCGAAGGAAGAGGCAGCCACTCAATCGGCCTTCCGGAAGGGCGGTCTGTGACCGCCTCATCAGACTGCGGTTCCAATTAATTAAACTCCAGATCCCCATTGCTCACCACATCCCCATCATTCCATCCCTGTCGCAGGCCGAATCACAGCACAAAGCTGAAATGAGAGACACCACAAAATAATCCAAACTGAATTAATTAATTTATCAATAATCAGTGAACACACATTTACACCAACAATATTAACTATTCACCCTTGTGCAATCCCTTAGTGCCTCTCGTTATTGTGCCTTTGCCTACTCTAGAGCTTCTATGAAGTGTAGGCCCAATGGCTGCAGCAGGGCAGGAGGAAGGCTGCTGAGTTTCCATGCAGGAGACTTCAGATGGGCATGCAGGATGCCCTTGACCAGCTCTGGGCCTGGAAGGCCCAGCTGTAGACTGCATTACCTCAGCATGGGCGGCAGCAATCTGGGCTGGTTGGATGACAGGCAGTGACAAGGGCAATGATGGAGTGGCAGTGGTGGGAGCAGGAATGCTGTCATCCTGAGAGAGGGCAGCAGCTTCCTGCTCCACTGACCCACCGCCACTCCCCTGGGGCAGCACCACAGCATCCTTAGCAATCTGTTTCAGCACAGATTGCTGGCCTGCTGTGACACTGTGAAAGCCCCAGTCGATGGTGGTAGACCCAGCGATGATGGCAGCACTCAGAGCTTGCGTTGCATCAAGCTGAGACTGCATGAGAGCAGTCTGAGATTGAATGCCACCAAGCATAGACTGCATTACAGCACTAAGATGTTGCATCGCTTCCACCTGTGCTGCAATGGAAGCTGCTAGATCACCCATCACATGTGGCATCAGGTCTGGTTCCCACGGTCTCTCTGGGAGTCTACCATTCTTTGCAGACTGGAAATGATGGGCTCCATGGTGTGCGCAGAGCTCTGTGCAGTGTTGGAGGTGGACTCCTCCACGCTCCTTACCATTGCCAAGAGGGTCTCGGGCACCCTTGCCCTTGCACCTATCATCTCCGTGTGCATGACCATCACCCTTCTTCTAAATGCCTCCCCATCAAGGCCCTCATTTGAGTCCTGTGCAGCAGAACTCACGTGCAAACTCGCCCTCCGGGGAGCTGGACCCTGAGCTATCATTTCCCCCTGGCCTTGCTGCAGCCCACTCGTCCCCGGTGCCCCACCCTGTGCAGATCCCGCCACCATACTAGCCTCTAATGAACGCGTAGTGCCAGTTTCTGAGCTGGTGCCTGCGGGTGAGACATGAAGTGACACGGTGTCTTCTTCCTCCTCTTCTCTTGCCTCGCTCTCTACGGTGCCCTCAGGGACAGGCTGCTCAGATGCTTGTTGATTATCTGCAAGCATATAGGCAGAAGAGTCGGGTTAAGGTGAGGGGAGGGGAGCAGGAAGGGAGAAAGGCATGCATACAGCATGATTAGCTGGAAAGTGCGAAATGCTTGTGGGGTGTGGGGGAAGTGGGGTGTGAGAAGAAAGAGTAGGGATGATCATACCGTTGTTGTCCCCAAGGGGGTCAATGTCGCCAGTGGCCATGGCACCCACCACCTGACGCCCAATGATTTGCAGCACTCAATTTTCCAGCGCAGACAGTGGTTGGGTGTCGGCTTGTCCCCCGCCTGTGTGCTCCTGCTCCTTTCTGTTGTGAGCTAGCTTGGCCGCAAAAGAAAGGAATGTGTGTGAGTGAGTGTGAAGCAATGTGCTTGTGTGATGTGCCTGCCATAGTTGAATAGCTGTCATCGTGTGCAAGGTGTGAGATGTGGGTGTGAGTGCTGGTAGGTTGAGATTGTTGGTGGGTGAGTGCTGGAGGTATGGTGCATTGAGCAGTGTTTGAAGACAGTGGTACAGATGGTGGTATGTAGCATTTGTTGAAGCATTGATTCACCCTGACCACACGAGTGAGGTCGTTAAATTTCTTCCTGCACTGTGTGAGTGTCCTGGGGACCACAGTGCTGCCCGATACGTACTGGGCTACCTCCCTCCACATGGTGTGGAAGACTTGGAGCGAGGACCTCCTGCCACTTTCTGGGTAGTGCACCACCCTCTGTCTCTCCACTGCAAACACCAACACCTCCAATACATGGCACAGAATCTGCGGGCTCTCTCTCTGGGGTGTGGAACTGCCATCTGGCACCAATACTGGTGAAAGAGGGAGCTGTTTCATTAGGACAGGCTCCACTTAAACCAGGCTTGGGCAAGCGTCCTGGCAAATCAAATAACTGGGGCTGTAGATAGGGCTTTAAACTAAAAAAGCAGGGGTGGGGTGGGGGGGTTGGGGAGGGATCATGTGAGGGGGAATTTAGAAATCTAAAGAGAAAGGTCAAGGCAATTGGGAAGTGTAGCAATTTGGGTAAATATAAGCAGAGTGTGACAGGAAGGGACAGAGATTTTAATGGTAGCAGTGCAGCAGAGAATAAGGTCAAAGCAGGGAATAATGGTAAAAAAATTTTAATTAAAGGCTCTTTATCTAAATGCATGAAGCATTCATAACAAGATAGACGAACTAATGGCACAAATAGAGATAAATGTGTTTGATCTAATAGCCATTACAGAGACATGGTTGCAAGGTGACCAAGGTTGGAAACTAAATATTCCAGGGTACTTGACATTTTGAAAAGAAAGGAAGAAAGCAAAATGAAGGGGAGGAGTAGCCCTGGTAATAAAGGATGACTTAAGGACAGTAGAGAGAAAGGATCTCAGCTCGGAAGATCAGGAAGTAGAAACAGTATGGGTGGAGATAAGGAATAACAAGGGGCAAAAAACATTGGTGGAAGTAGTAGGCCCCCTAACAGTAGCTATACCGTTGGACAGAGTATGAATCAAGAAATAGTAGGAGATTGTAACAGAGGTAATGCAATAATTGTGGGGGACTTTAATCTTTATATGGACTGAACAAATCAAATTGGCAAAGGTAGTCTGGAGGACGAGTTCATAGAATGCATTTGGGTCAATTTCCCGGAACAATACATCATAGAACCAACCAGCGAAGAGGCTATTTTAGATCTTATATTGTGTAATGAGACAGGGTTAATTAGCCATTTCATAGCAAAGGATCCTTTGGGGCAGAGTGATCATAATATGATAGAATTTCACATTAAGTTTGAGAGTGACTTGCCTAAGTCCGAAACTGGAGTCTTAATCTTAAATAAATCCAATTACATAGTTGTGAGGGGCAAGTTGGCTAAGGTAGATTGGAAAAATAGATTAAAAGGTATGGCGGTAGATAAGCAGTGGCTAGCATTTAGAGAAATATTTCAAAAATACATTCCATTGAGAAACAAAAATTCCACTGGAAAAGTGATCCATCTGTGGCTAACTGAAGAAGTTAAGGATAGCATTAGATAACATTAGATTGAAAGAAGAAGCTATAATGTTGCAAAGAATAGTAGAAAGCCTGAGGATTGGGAGAGTTTCAGAAACCAGCGAAGGATAACCAAAAAATTGATTACAAGGAAAAAAATAAAATATGAGAGAAAACTAGCAAGAAATATAAAAAAGAACTTCTACAAGTATGTAAAAAGGAAGAGAGTTGCAAAAGTAAACGTTGGTCCCTTAGAGGCTGAGACAGGAGAAATTATTATGGGGGATAAGGAAATGGCAGACTCATTAAGCTAATATTTTGTATCTGTCTTCATAGTAGAAGACACAAAAAGCATACCAAAAATGGTGGGGAACCAAGGGTCTAATGAGGGTGAGGTACTTAACATAATTAATATAACTAGAGAAAAAGTACTAGAGAAAATAATGAGACTATAAACCAACAAATCCCCTAGACCTGATGGCCTACATCCTAGGGTTCTAAAAGAGATGGCTGCAGAAATAGTAGATGCATTGGTTTTGATCTTCCAAAATTCCCAGCAGATTGGCAGGTAGCAAATATAACACTGCTATTCAAGAAAGGATGGAGAGAGAAAACATGAAACTACAGGCCAGTTAGCCTGAAATTAGTAGGGAAAATGCTGGAATCCATTGTTAAGGAAGTGCTATCAGGGCACTTAGCAAATCATAACATGATTAGGCAGAGTCAACATGGTTTTATGAAATGTAAATTGTGCTTGACAAATTTATTAGAGTTTGTTGAGGATGTAACTAATAGGGTAGATAAAGGGGAACCAATGGATGTAGTATATTTAGATTTCCAAAAGGGATTCGATAAGGTGCCACATAAAAGGTTATTACAAAAGATAAGGGCTCATGGAGTTGGGGGAAATATAATAGCATGGATAATGGTTAATGGACAGAAAACTGAGAGTAGCAATAAATGGGTCTTTTTCAGGTTGGCTGGCTGCAAATAGTAGGAAGCCGCAAGGATCAGTGCTGGGGCCTCAGCTATTTACAATCTATATTAATGACCTAGGTGAAGGGACCGAGTGTAATGTATCCAAGTTTGCTGATGATACAAAGCTAGGTGGGACAGTAAACTGTGAGGAGAACACAAAGAGTCTGCAAAGGGATATAGATAGACTAAGTGAGTGGGCAGTAAGGTGGCAAATGGAGTATAATGTAGGGAAATGTGAGCTTATTCACTTTAATAGGAAGAAGAGGGAAACAGAATATTTTTTTAAATGGTGAGAAACTTTTAAATGTTGGTGATCAAAGAGATTTGGGTGTCCTCGTGCAAGCCTCAGGCTACAGGACGGTATAGATGGGTTGGTCAGATGGGCAGAACAGTGGCAAATGGAATTTAACCCTGAAAAGTGTGAGGTGATGCATTTTGGAAGGACTAACATGGCATGGGAATACACAATGAATGGTTGGAACCTAGGAAGGACAGAGGATCAGAGGGACTTTGGTGTGCATGTACATAGATCCCTGAAGTCAGCAGGACAGGTAGATAAGGTAGTTAAAAAGGTATATGGGATACTTGTCTTCATTAGCCGAGGCATAGAACATAAGAGCAGGGAGGTTATGATGGAGCTGTACAAAACGCTGGTAAGGCCACAGCTGGAGTACTGTGTGCAGTTCTGGTCGCCACACTATAGGAAGGATGTGATTGCTTTAGAGAGGGTGCAGAGGAGATTTACCAGGATGTTACCTGGGCTGGAGCACTTCAGTTATGAAGAAAGACTGAACAGGCTGGGGTTGTTTTCCTTGGAGCAGAGAAGGCTGAGGGGGGACCTGATTGAGGTGTACAAAATTATGAGGGGCATAGATAGGGTAGATAGAAAGAAACTTTTCCCCTTAGTAGAGGGGTCAATAACCAGGGGGCATAGTGTCATGGTAAGGGGGCAGGAGTTTTAGAGGGGATTTGAGGAAAGACTTTTTCACCCAGAGGGTGGTTGGAATCTGGGACTCACTGCCTGAAAGGGTGGTAGAGGCAGGAACCCTCACAACATTCAAGAAGCATTTAGATGAGCACTTGAAATGCCATAGCATACAAAGCTACGGATCAAGTGCTGGAAAATGGGATTAGAATAGATAGGGCTTGATGGCCGGCGCAGACACGATGAGCCGAAGGGCCTCTTTCTGTGCTGTATAACTCTATGGCCTAGAAATTCAGTTGCGTTCGCCAGCCGTTAACGCCATAAGAGGGGTAGATTTCCAGCGCTAGGCACTTAGCGCCCGGGCGCAGGCCGATCTGCGCCTACGCCCAACTTCAGTTGACATTTAGCGCCGGCGCAAAGTGTTTGCGCCCGCTCAGCTGCGCGCGCAGCTTATGACGTCATTTCGTCGTGCAACGCTGTTTGTGCGCCCCAAACCGGAAATTCAGTGGCGCCCGCCCAATGTGGGCGTGGCGCTGTTAAGAACTGTGAAGTGGAACGCAGCAGAGGCCCTGCGGGCCTCGGGGAGCGCTAATTAAAGGGCACTTACACTGAACTATAAAGGCCAGCCATTTTGCTGCAATGACTTCAGTGCTTTGGATTTCTGTACAGAGACCAAGGAACAGACCTTACTGATTTGGGACAACATAGGAGGTATTTTTGGCTTCTGGCCAGAGCTTGGAAATTTGACTCTTGTGATTTCACTGTTTGCAAGTTTATTATGGGGGCTGCATGGGGTTCCAACCCTCAGTTCCAGCATTATGTGCGAAGGGCTCGCAGACGCTGTGTGAGAGGGGCAGCCATGCCTAGACGCAGAGGGGCCATCAGGCGTCGGCAACGTAGGCCTTACCTACTCAGGGAATACCGGCAGCAGGTGTCCTATCTCACCATGACTGCCGCGCATTGTGTTAAGAGGCTGTGCTTCAGAAGGGAGGTGGTTGCAGAGATCTGCCAGCTGCTTCACAGAGATCTGCGTCCACAGCTGATGTGCAGGACCTCTCTGTCGGTGGAAGTGAAGGTCACGGTGGCTCTGAACTTTTATGCAAGCGGCTCCTTCCAAGCCGCTGCTGGGGACATAGCGAACATCTCCCAGTTCGCCGTGCATCGCTGCATCCGGCAGGTCACCGATGCCCTTTTCGCAAGGAGACACCAATTCATCTCCTTCCCCATGACCCTAGAGAGGCAGGAGCAGCGTGCAGTCGGATTTGCCAGGATCGCCGACTTCCCCATGGTGCAGGGCGCCATTGACTGCACGCATGTGGCTATGCGGGCACCTATCGACAATGCCGAGGATTACCGCAACCGGAAGGGCTACCATTCCCTCAATGTACAGCTGGTGTGTGACCACAGGCAGCGCATCCTAGCTGTCAATGCCCGCTTTCCAGGAAGCAGGCACGATGCATTTATCCTGCGCCAGACTACTGTGGCTGACATGTTCCAGGCACAGCCTCCACCAAGGGGATGGCTTATTGGGGACAAGGGCTACCCTTTGTGTACATGGCTCATGACCCCGCTCCGCGCGCCCAGGACCCCTGCGGAGGAGGCATACAACGAAAGCCATCAAACCACAAGGAACATCATAGAGCAAATGATTGGCGTCCTCAAGCAACAGTTCCGCTGCCTGGATCATTCCGGCGGATCTCTACAGTATTCGCCGGATAGAGTCTCCCAGTTCGTCGTCGTTTGCTGCATGCTGCACAACCTGGCTATCCGCAGGACTCAGGCACTGCCACCTCACGTTGGACCACCACCTCAGGAGGACGAGCAGGAGGACCATGAGGAGGAGGAGGAGGAGGAGGAGTACCAGCCCAGGAGGGAGCCACAAGGTCCAAGGGCCGTCCGCCGGTGGCTTATTGAATGGCACTTCTAGGCCCCCTGTCAGGGAATGGCTTGTGGCAATGAACGCACCTGAATGCAGCCGCTCCGCAAGCCCTCAGCCGGTTAACGCAACAACCACTTGAAACATGACACCTGGACAAGCTGAATAAATAAAAAGCTTTATTTAACAAACTCAGGGCCCTTCCCACATGAAACAGAGAAACAGACAAGACCCCCAAAAAACAGTCAAAAACATATCTCACTCCCACAACCTGGGGAGGAATAACAAAACTTGTCAATAACATTTGCCTTCATCCTCGGCCTTCCCAAAATAAGCCCCCCCCCCTCCAGAACACAACCACCCCCATATAAAAAAACATTTGCCTTCATCTTCGGCCTTCCCAAAATAAGCCATTAGGCCTTTGAGGTCCCTTTGCCCATAATGTGAGGTGCACATGCAAGGATGAGGAGGACACTGGAAAGGCTACTCACCTTGACCAACCGAGTGAGGTCGTTGTACTTCTTGCGGCATTGGTCACCAGTCCTGGGGACATCGCTGGTGGCTGACACCCTGTGGGCGATTTCCCTCCAGGCTCTCCTGAACTGCCTCCTGGGAGCCTTCTTGCCACTGTCCGGGCACAAGATCTCTCTTCTCCCACAAAGCAGGCTCTGAGAAGCGCTGCGCTCGTTCACGGGCCTTCTGCATGGCTTCAGGCGCTATTTGGGTCCACCAGCAGTGTTGAGGCCTAGCTGCAGGGTTCCACTATCCAGGGCGTGGCAGCAGACAACGTCGACCCTTCCCCCTTTAAGAGCTGGCCGGCGTCAGGGTGTCTGCTGTCAATCAAAACATGACCGCACCTGCGCTGCGCCCGGCCTCGGCGTTATCAGTCCGCACCGCCGGCTTAGCGCCTAAAGATAGGAGTGCAACGCCAGTTTCAGCGCTCGCCCAAACTCCTTGGCCAAATCTACTGAATTTCGGCGAAGTGGCCTACACTTTCCAGCGGGCGCTAACTTTAGCGACCGCCCGACTTTAGCACCCCAAAAGTGGCGCGACTGAATTTCTAGGCCTATGACTCTATGGGCTGGATTTTGTCAATGGAGGCGACTTGGAGGCGGGACTGCTGCTTGTCATGTCAATGTCCCGCCTCCATCCTCGCCTGACCATTCAGAGGGATTTTCCCCTGATTGAGCTTGTTAAGTCCGCCCGGCGGGCTCAGCAAGCCAAGTAGGGAAGAAGTCACTGACAGATCCAATCAACGTCAGACGTGCTATCTGTCAAGACTTCTTGAAAGAAGTAATGATAGCATTTGACAGCTCTGTGAAGCTGTCAAACACTGCCATTCTCTTGAGTTTGATTAGTTTTTGTGGTGAGGACTGAAAAAGCATTGTAAAAAAGTAAATTTCAGATGTCTGATGGATCGGAGGGTCGATCAGCTATTACCTGAAATTGACAAGGTGGATGTCCGCTCTCCCGATCCAGCACAGCTAAAGGCTACAGAAGTAAAAAAAGGTAAGTGAACACTTTTTTAAACTTATCACTTACCACTCTACACTTGCACCCATCACTCACCTCTACATATTACTCCCAGGTGCCTCCGACCGCCGCAGACCTCCTCCACATCTCCTCCAACCTGGTGGGGTTCTCCGAGGTCGGGAAGCCTTCACCTGTGAAGGTAAAATGGCACTAATCCCTTTTAGATGAGCACTTGAAATGCCATAGCATACAAGGCTACGGATCAAGTGCTGGAAAATGGGATTAGAATAGATAGGGCTTGATGGCCGGCGCAGACCCGAAGCTGCACATCCTCCCACCTCCTGGCAAAAGGGCACGGAGGCGGGATGGGGGCGGGTTTGCCACCTGCCCCCAATTTCTCCGATTTTACATGCTGTCCCGCCTCCATGCCCGCCTCCTCGAGGCTTGGAAAATCGAGCCCTATGACTCTATGACACAGAAAGTTAGCATGCAAGTACAGCAAGCAATAAGGAAGGCAAATGGCATGTTGGCCTTTATCACAAGGGGGTTGGAGTATAAGAGTAAGGAAGTCTTGCTACAATTGTACAGGGCCTTGGTGAGACCACACCTGGAGTACTGTGCACAGTTTTGGTCTCCTTATCTAAGGAAGAATACACTTGCCTTGGATACGGTGAAACGAAGGTTCACTTGATTGATTCCTGGGATGAGAGGGCTGTCCTATGATGAGAGATTGTGTAGAATGGGCCTATAATCTCTGGAGTTTAGAAGAATGAGAGGTGATCTCATTGAAACATACAAGATTCTGAAGGGGATTGACAGGGTAGATGCTGAGAGGTTGTTTCCCCTGGCTGGAGTGTCAAGAACTAGGGGGTATAGTCTCAGGATAAGGGGTAGGCCATTTAAGACCAAGATGAGGAGGAATTTCTTCACTCAGAGGGTTGTGAATCTTTAGAATTTTCTGGCTCAGAGGGCTGTGGATGCTGAGCCTTTGAGTATATTCAAGGCTGAGATAGATAGATTTTTGGACTCTAGTGGAATCAGGGGATATGGGGATCGGGTGGGAAAGTGGAGTTGCGGTCGATGATCAGCCATGATCTTATTGAATGGCAAAACAGGTTCAAGAGGCCGTCATAGAGTCATAGGCCTAGAAATTCGGTTTTGGCGCAGCGAGGGCTTTAGCGCCGGAAGTTAGTGCCGGCGCTAAATCCCGCTGCGCGCGCCAAAAATTCAGTAGCGCCGCGCCCAAACGGCTGCCGGCACTACTGAGGGGTCTCAGCGCCTCAAAACTGGCGCCACGCGCCGCATTGCGGCGCTATTCCGGCGCTGCGGCGCCCGCTGCGGTGCGGCAGGCTCGGGAAGTGCAGGCCTCCTCCTTCCGTTAAGGAGGAGCTGCCTGCACCCGGCCGCGGCCCGCGATAATCTTTTTAAAAATGAGCCCGGCACCTCGGACAAGTGCCGGGCTTGCTTCTGTTCCGGGGGGGGGTGGGGGGGGAAGTCCGGGGAGGGAGCTGCGGCCAGGCGGCCGGCGGGAAAGCGGCCGGCCGCCGCGGGGCCTTTAATGCGCCGGCGCAAAGTTCTGTAAGGCACCTCTGCCAGAACGTTGCTTGCGGCTGCCACGGGCGAGGCGGCCGCAACTCAATTTCCGAGTTCGGGCGGGTTACCATGGCAACCGGGACGCTGCGCACACCGATGACGTCATCGGTGCCGGCGCAGCGCTACCGGCCTAACGCCGATTTAGGGCCCCTGTCAATTTCTAAACTGGCCATAACTTCGGCGCTAGGCCCTCTAGCGCCTCAAAAGCGGCGCTAAGGCCAGTGAATTTCTAGGCCATAGTGTTATACAGCACAGAAAGAGGCTCTTCGGCCCATCGCGTCCGCGCCGGCCATCAAGCCCTATCTAATCTAATTCCATTTTCCAGCATTTGGTCCGTAGCCTTATATGCTATGGCATTTCAAGTGCTCATCCAAATGCTTCTTGAATGTTGTGAGGGTTCCTTCCTCTACCACCCTTTCAGGCAGTGAGTTCCAGATTCCAACCACCCTCTGGGTGAAAAAGTTTCTCCTCAAATCCCCTCCAAACCTCCTGCCCCTTACGTTGAATCTATGCCCCCTTGTTATTGACCCCTCTACTAAGGGGAAAAGTTCTTTTCTATCCACCCTATCTATGCCCCTCATAATTTTGTATACCTCAATCAGGTCCCCCCTCAGCCTTCTCTGCTCCAAGGAAAACAACCCCAGCCTGTTCAGTCTTTCTTCATAACTGAAGCGCTCCAGCCCAGGTAACATCCTGGTAAATCACCTCTGCACCCTCTCCAAAGCAATCACATCCTTCCTATAGTGTGGCGACCAGAACTGCACACAGTACTCCAGCTGTGGCCTTACCAACGTTTTGTACAGCTCCATCATAACCTCCCTGCTCTTATATTCTATGCCTCGGCTAATGAAGGCAAGTATCCCATATGCCTTTTTAACCACCTTATCCACCTGTTCTGCTGCCTTCAGGGATCTATGTACATGCACACCAAGGTCCCTCTGATCCTCTGTCTTTCCTAGGGTCTTACCATTCATTGGCCTAGAAATTCGGTGGGCTTTGCGCCCAGTTACAGCCCAAAGAGGGCTTCTGCGCCAGTAGGGGTGGTAGCGCTGATTTTGAGGGCCGCGGTAATGGCGGCGGTAGCCGGTAGCGCTGCGCCGGCACCGATGACGTCATCGGTGTGCGCAGTGCCCTGGTTCCGCCCCGCTACCGCCCCGACCCCCATCTTCAGTAGCGGCCGCCTCTTCCGTGGCGGCCGCTAACAACATCGGGAGACCGGGTCCTTACTGCAGCCTTAGCGGGGCGCTTTAAGGTGGAGGTGCGGCCGGCCGCTTTTTCGGCGGCCGCCTGCCCGCACCTCCTTCCCCGGCCCCCTCCACCCCCCCCCCGCGGCATTGCCGGCTTGTTTCCGTGGAGCCCGGCACTTCTCCGTTGTGCTGGGCTCTTTTGCCGGCACTCGCGATCGGGGCTCCGGCCGTTGCAGGCACCTCCTCCTTAAGAGAAGGAGGAGGCCTGCAGTACAGCAGCCTGCCGCACCGCATCGGGTGGCGCAGCGTCACCAGGAGCGCTGAAATTCACTTTCAGCGCCCCAAGCGGGGGCGGGCACACCCTGGAACAGCGCCCGGTTCCACCTTGGGGCGCTAAAAGTGAATATGGGACGGGTGCAACTGGCTCCGCAGCCAGCGCAAAATTTTCGGCGCAAACGAGCTGGCGGGGCTATACCCAATTTCTAGGCCATTGTGTATTCCCTTGCCTTGTTAGTCCGTCCAAAATGCATCACCTCACACTTTTCAGGGTTAAATTCCATTTGCCACTGTTCCGCCCATCTGAAACCCATCTATATCGTCCTGTAGCCTGAGGCTTCCCGCCTCGCTATGTACCGCCTCGCTATGTACCACCCCACCAATTTTCATGTCATCTGCGAACTTACTGATCATACCTTTTACATTCACATCCAAATCATTAATGTAGACCACAAACAGCAAGGGGCCCAGCACCGATCCCTGCAGTACCCCACTAGACACAAGCTTCCAGTCACAAAAACAACCTTCCACCATCACCCTCTGCCTTCTGCCACTAAGCCAGTTTTGGATCCAATGTGCCAAGGCACCCTGGATCCCATGGGCTCTTACCTTCTTGACCAGTCTCCTATGCGGGACTTTATCAAAAGCCTTACTGAAATCCATGTAAACCATTCCACTGCACTACCCTCATCCACACACCTAGTCACCCCCTCGAAAAATTCAATCAAATTGGTCAGACATGATCTTCCCTTGACAAAGCCATGCTGGCTATCCCTAATTAATCCCTGCCTCTCCAAGTGGAGACCAATTCTGTCCCTCAGAATTTTTTCCAATAATTTCCCTTCCACTGATGTTAGGCTCACTGGTCTGTAATTCCCTGGTTTATCCCTACTACCCTTCTTGAATAATGGTACTACGTTAGCTGTTCTCCAGTCCTCTGGCACATGCCCTGTGGCCAGAGAGGTTCTGAAAATTTGTGTCAGATCCCCTGCAATCTCCTCCTTTGCCTCACATAGTAGCCTGGGATACATCTTGTCCGAGCCTGGGGAATTATCCACTTTTAAGCCTGAAAAAAACACTAGTACCTCCTCCCTCTCGATGCTAATATGTTCAAGTATATCACAGTCCCCCTGCCCGATTTCTATGTTCGCATCGTCCTTCTCCATAGTGAACACAGATGCAAAATATTCATTTAAAACCCCACCTACATCCTCTGGCTCTACACACAGTTTGCCACTTTGGTCCCGAATGGGCCCCACTCTTTCCCTAGTTATCCTCTTGCCCTTAATATACTTATAAAACCCCTTAGGATTTTCCTTTATTTTGCTCGCCAGTGTTATTTCATGGCCCCTCCTCGCTCTCCTAATTTCTTTTTAAATATCCCCCTGCACTTTTTATACTCCTCTAGGGCTTCCTCTGTCTTTAGTCCTTTGTATCTGCCTAAAGCCCCCCTTTCTTTCCTAATCCATTCTAGTATATCCCTTGACATCCAAGGTTCCCTGGGCTTGTTGGTCCCACCCTTGACCTTTGCGGCAACATGTTGCCATTGTACTCTCTCAATTTCCTTTCTGAAAGACTCCCATTGCTCCGATGTGGATTTTCCTTCAAGTAGCTGATCCCAGTCCACATTGGCCAGATCCTGCCTTATCATACTAAAATCAGCCTTCCCCCAATTTAGAACCTTTATTTCCGGTCCATCCTTGTCTTTTTCCATGACTACCTTAAATCTCACCGAATTATGGTCACTGTCACCAAAGTGCTCACCTCTACCACCTAGAAGGACAAGGGCAGCAGGCAGATGGGAACACCACCATCTCTAATTTCCCCTCCAAGTCACACACCATCCTGACTCGGAAATATATCGCCGATCCTTCATCGTTGCTGGGTCAAAATCCTGGAACTCCCTAACTAACAGCACTGTGGGAGCACCTTCACCACATGAACTGCAACATTTCAAGAAGGAGGCTTACCACCACCTTCTCAAGGGCAATTAGGGATGGACAATAAATGATGGCTTTGCCAGCAATGCCCACATCCCATGAACCAATAAAAAAAACTCCCCAAACTTCCATCTACAGGGAAGAGTTATTTTGGGTGCCATATGTTAGCAAAATCATAAACATAGTAAGAAGATTGTTTTCTGGTCAATATTTGAATGCAGACAGATGGGCATGAATTTTCCTCTTTCATTTTTACCTGCTTTGGGACAGGTAAGTGCAGGAATTTTGTCTGGAAGCTGTTCTGCCGACTCCCTGACATCTGCTCTCCCTTCCAGCATTGACTGCGGACATTGCATATGCCTGGCCATATCTGGTAATGATGTTTTCATGTCATTACCCTACAATTTGCATATGACCACCCATATTTGGGCAAACATATGCAGATTACTGGGAGAAAAAATGTCATTATTGGATATGGGGGGATTTTCAACGTTCGCAGTTGATGCGGGATTCCAAAACAGAATAAAAGGGCCATCAATTGTTGTAGGCATCGCTGAAGATTAAAGAAAAATTTCAAATAAATTTCAAAATAAATGTTAGCAATATTTCTTCACTCAACACTGCCAGCAGCAGGGACCAAATCTATTTTCCTCCCCCCACTCAAGGTGGGCAAGCTTGAAGGGATAATTACTTCAGAATCATTATCAGCGACTCATACAATGTCATTGAGCGAGATGGAAAACTATTCTGTCACCAGCTTGCTGTGATGCACCCGTCTGTCCGTCCCCTACTTGCGCATCGTCCTCCACTCCCACGATCTCCAGGACCGCATCCTCCCAGGGGGTGAGGTGGGCTACTGAGGGTGGCCCTCCTCCTGTCCTCGCTCTTTCTCTCTTATTGTGAGCTCCCTTTTCCTGCAATGAGGGAGACAAGTAGAGGTTGAGTGAGAATGAAGGAGTGAGTGTAGAGAATCCATAGCATAGATGCTTAGAAGGAGACAAAGATGGAGTGAGGTGGCAAGACCAAGGGCCCTCCCTATGTGTTGTCAGATGTTTTCATAGCATCATAGTGATAGGGAGTGTGAGGGCTGCATAGTCAAATAGTTAGGAGAATATGACGTTAGAGAGACAGGGAATGGTTAAGGGTGCATGGATGTCAGTGTCAAGTGGGATGTGGACTAAGAGATTGCGAAAGCTGAGTGCTGGTGAGGAGAGGCAATGGGGATCAGATTGAGGGTGATGGGAAATTCATACTTACTTTTCCAGTGCGCAGAAGGTCATGAAATCTCTTCCTGTACTGAAGCCAGGTTCTGCGGGTTACTGACAACGAGTTCACCTCCTAGGCCACCTGGACCCACACAGCCTTGGTTTGCTGGGGAGGCTTCTTCCTCCCTGAAGAAGGGAAGAGCACCTCTTTATTAGCTCTTGCTCCTTCCACTAAAGTCTGCAGGGCAATGTCATCGAAGTGGGGCGCAGGCCTAGGTCTCTGGCTGGCCATCTTCCTGCAGGTGCCTCTCACTGCAAAGGCCAAAAGGTTGGCAGTCTGCAGAAGAAGCAAGGCTTGTTGCAGACCTTAAATGCAGCAGCAATGATGACATCATCGGAGGCGACTTTCAGACTGGAAAATCTCATTGGCCATGGGTTCCCACACGTTGGAACTCAATTGGCCAATTAAGTTAAAATCGCATCATTCTCCCACATCGATTTAGAATTGGGTGACCAACACGAAATGCAGAATACATGACCCCAGCCCACCCCAGTATCAAAATCCAGCCCAATGTGATTGCTTGGTGTCATCTATTGATATCATATTTTCAAAGTGTTCTGTTTGTACCTTCTCCAATATGTAAATCAAAGACACTTCAACTAGGATGTTTGTTGCATTTCTTAGCTACTTCAATTGGTTGCATATATAATCGTGTTTCCTGTTTCTCATTTGATGTTACTTTTACAAAGGCACATGGTTTTTTAATATTCTGTGATTCTGTTCGAAGTGTTAGTTTTTAGCACTTTACTTGGGCATTGCTATTGTGTTGGTTCCAATGTTCAGACATAGAGGAACCTCCAGCCTGCTGTTTCAATAGGGCCATTGTCTTAGTATTAACAATCAATTCCCATTTCAAAAGCTTGTGTGGTGTTTACAACTTTTGTGTTAACACTTCATCTTATCTCAAAAGCCTGTATTGACACAGCTTATGTCGCTGAGGCTTTCCAGACTTTTAAACCCAGTGGGGGAGAAATTGGGTGGAGCCGCAAACGGGGCGCCAAGCTCACCTGAGCGCCGGATTTAGCGCAGCGTTTGAAGCAGTAGCGACCGCCGGAAATTCAGCTTGAGTGCCCCAAGAGGGACACGGGGCGAGGCTCGAGGCGCTCTGCATCCCTCTTAGGGCGCTGAAACTGAATATCACAGCGCAATGTGCTGCAGCGCCACACGCTGCGGCATGGCGCGCTGCGGTACTGCAGGCCTTCCTCCCATTCTTAAGGGGGAGGGGCCTGCGCCAGCGCGATCGGAGATCGCGAGTGCTGGCAAAAGAGCCCGGCACCGAGGAGAAGTGCAAGGCTCTCGGAAAACAGCCGGCAATGCCACGGGGGGGCGATCAGTATGCCGGGGACGGAGGTGCTGGCAGGCGGCCGCCGGAAAAAACGGCCGCCCCGCACCTCCACCTTAATTTGCGCCACTGCCGCCACAGGAAGGCCCCGTGAACTGGGCGCCATTTGCGAACGCCGCTACAGAGGTGGTCACTGCCAAATATCGAGATCGGGGCGGTAGCGGGGCGCTGCTCACACCGATGATGTCATCGGAGGCGGCGCAGCGCAACAGGTTAACGTCGCCATTAGCGCCCCAGCTAAATATAGCGGGAGGCGTAGCCAGTGGCACTAAAGCCACTGAGTGCCCTCTTTAGGCGTTAACTGGTGGCGCAGCCCACCGAATTTCTAGGCCAGTATGTCATGTGTTAATAATATCAGAAATCTGTTCAAAGGATGGTGTATCTCTTGGAATATGGCTATTTCCTTTACAAACTGATGGCCACAGAAATATCAATGACTTAGATTTATATAATGATTTTAACGTAGGAAAACATCCCAATATGCTCCACAGAGATGGAGTGAAAAACAAATGCCAAGACAAAGAGAAAGGGATTGCAACGGGTGACCAAAATCTTGAGCAAAGAGATGTGCTTTGAGGAGGGACCTAAAGGAGGTGGACAGGGAGCCCGACACCAATTTTACCTGATCCCAGAAGAGCCACCAGAGTCAGAGCAGGAGCACTCCAATGGGCGGAACCCCGACAGAGGAAAATCTGGGCCAGGAAATCTTCCTGCTCAGTTTACACATCAGTAATACACAATAGCAGAATAAATCTCCCAGTGTTATCAACGAATAGGTTGCAGAGAAAGGCTGGAGCATAAAATGCCTGACACAGAAGTGCTTATGCAACTTTGGAGGCTATAGAGTAAATGTTCTGAGTCCTCGTGCATAGTGGGGTAACTGCTCTCTCCAAGCGCAGACTAAAAAAATTGCAGACACGTTGCCCATGAATTTTCATCCATTGATTTATGTTTATTCTGGTAGACTTTATGAGATGTATCAAGACATGTTAATTAGTTCTAATTTGCATTTGTAGGTTGTGTAGATATAGAAAAAAGTTACCAAGCCTTAAGCAAGACTTGGAATTATCATAAAATAGTACAGTACAGAAGTAAGCCATTCGGCCCATCGAGTCTGCGCCGGCTCTTTTGAAGAGCAATCCAGTTAGTCCCACTCCCCACCCCACCCCCCGCTCTTTCCCTATATCATTGCAATTTTTTTCTCCCTCAAGTATTTATCCACTTCCCTTTTGAAATCTGCTATTGAATCTGTTTCCACCACCTTATCAGGCAGTGCATTCTAAATCCTAACCACTCATTAGGGGGAAAAAATCCCATAGACAATATTGGATATAATCCTATCAAAAGTAGTGATAATTGATGTAATAAAACTCACTACGCACTTGGTTTGAGCATAAAGCAAGGCTTTAATCAACTTGTTTCAGAACATGGAGGTCTAGTTGTACTTCACTAGTTCCTTGTCTTACAAAATATCCCTGGAAAGCTGGGCCCACGCCTGAGTATTTATACTCCTTGGACGGCGCCACCAGCTGGCCGTCCAGTGTTATTTCATGAGTAGTTTCTTGATAAATGATGAGATTTATAACAATAATAATCCTATACTAATTGACTTTTTTAAAAGGATGTATGGAGGTTAGAATCCAGATAAGATAGAAGGTTATAGACATCACTATAGGAATAAATGAGCAAATACTGGCAGTATCGCAAAAGCAAAGTTCTGACATAAGAAAATAAGAACATAAGAAATAGTAGCAGGATATTCAGCCCCTCGAGCCTGCTTCGCCATTCAATAAGATCATGGCTGATCTGATCTTGGCCTCAACTTTCCTGCCCGTACCCTATAACCCTTGATTCCACTGGCCTGTGCAGGGCCTACATATCCTAGGGGCGCATGTAGTTCGCAGTGTCACGGGGAGCCAATCACAGAAGGGAATCTCCCTTCATATATTTGACAGGAAGACCTGTCAAATATATGAATGGAGATCACCCCAAAAACATAGTCTTTTGTAAAAATAATTAAAGTTTTTTACAGGGCTAAAAATAAACTTACCTTTTTTAAAGTATTTTTAAATGATAAATCGGTGAAAATTTTTTTTTTACTTTATTTCAGCTCTTATCCTGGTAAAAGCATTTTTCTAAACTCCAATGAGTATAGGCCCAACCTGCTCAACCTTTCCTCATAAGATAACCCCTTCAACTGAGGAATCAACCTAGTGAGCCTTCTGTGAACTGCCTCCAATGCAAGTATATCCTTCCTTAAATAAGGAGACCAAAACTGTACGCAGTACACCAAGTGTGGACTCACCAACACCCTGTACAGTTGTAGCAAGACTTCCCTGCTTTTATACTCCATCCCCCTGCAATAAAGGCCAATATTCCATTTGCCTTCCTAATTACTTGCTGTACCTGCATGCTAACATTTTGTGTTTCATGTACGAGGACACCCAGATTCCTCTGTACTGCAGCATTCTGCAGTCTCTCTCCATTTAAATAATATTTTGCTTTTTATTCTTCCTACCAAAGTGGATAACCTAACATTTTCCCACATTATACTCCCTCTGCCAAATTTTTGCCCACTCACTTAACCTATCTAAATCCCTTTGCAGACTCTTTGTGTATGCCTCACAACTTGTTTTCCCACCTATCTTTGTATCATCAGCAAATTTGGCAACAGTACACTCGGTCCCTTCATCCAAGTCATTAATATAGATTGTAAATAGTTGAGGCCCCAACACTGATCCCTGCGGCACTCCACTAGTTACAGTTTGCCAACCTGAAAATTACCCATTTATTCCGACTCTCTGTTTTCTGTTAGTTAGCCAATCCTCTATCCAATCTAATATATTACCCCCAACACCGTGAGCTCTTATCTTGTGCAGTAACATTTTATGCGGCACCTTATCGAATGCTTTCTGGAAATCCAAATACACTACCTCTACTGGTTCCTCTTTATCCACCTTGCTCATTACATCCTCAAAGAACTTTAGTAAATTTGTCAAACACGATTTCCCTTGCATAAAACCATGTTGACTCTGCTTGATTGTATTATAATTTTGTTAATGTCCTGCTATTACTTCCTTAATAATGGATTCCAGCATTTCCCAATGACAGATGTTAGGCTAACTTAGACAAAAGATCATCGATGTTAACTCTGTTTCTCTCTCCACAGATGCTGCTTGACCTGCTGAGTATTTCCAGCATTTTCTGTTTTTATTACTGGAAGTATCACATTGGTTACTCTGTGAAATGGGTATCAGTCAGGTTTGAATAATGCAGGAGTTTTGCTCAATTACTTTCACTGGATATAAGCTCAGCCTTGCCTTCACTTGACATCAAGGCACAGACACTTTCTAGCAGGGTGACCAGGAGTGAGAGCCCTGGCTGACTTTCTCCTATTATCCTGGGGTTGTTGAAGCCATGTGTCATGCTCCCTACTGCTACCCTGGCTGAGATTGGCTAAGTGAGCATGAATCAAACATTGAGCCAGTGACTTTCCTAGTTTGAGTGGCTCAGAACCCTCCATGTAATGCATTAAACAACTGAGTCATGGGGAGCCAGTCTTAATTATTTTTCAATAAAGTACTTTGCGCGAAACTATTATGTATATATAGATTTTTAATAGGTACAATAGTGGAACGCCAATCTGCTCCTGCCTCCATCCTAATGCAGCAGCCGGGGCAGCGAGTCTGCAGAGTGCCCATCCCATGTATTGCCTGGCAAATGGCAGTAGGCTGTAGATAGCCAGGAATGAATGGGGCACTGAAAAGTTATCCAGAATGCTACGCATCTTATATCATCATTTTTTTTTATTCTATAGATTTTAATTGTGTGATTATTCATGATAAAATAACAATATCAGCAATTTTGCTGTCAGCAATGGCTATTCGAGCACAGTGCTATTTCCATCATACTTCCAACCATCCCTTCAGCAACATTCCAGAGTGGAGCCATAAAATAAGACCAGTCACACGTTGGGCTTTATAAGCAAATATTGGCATGAGATAAATTTTCTGAGACCCTGTCTCCACCACCTGCTGATGCTCACATGTGAGCTGTGATACACCAGGTGACAACACTAATCTATGTCCCGAAGGTCCTACCGAGGTGTGCGTATCTGCGCTGGTGCTGGGTGCGCTTACATTTGCTGACGCTGCATCGTCAGTGGTTGCAGGCTCCCCTGAGGAGTCTTGCTGCTCAGCTTCTTCCTCGTCAACAGTGGGGAAGGGGTGGGGGCTCGGTGGATGGTCCTGTGGGGGAGTAAAGGCATGAGTTAGACATTTGATGGAAGTGTGGCATGCAGATGCAATAGTGCAGATGCTCAAGTGGCATTCTAATAATGTACACCAGCAGCCATTTCAGTCATTCAAGCAGTGTAAATGAGTGAGAGGTAAAACTATTCTGTCACCAGCTTGCTCTGCCTCGCCCATCCGTCCATCCCCCATTTCCACCTCCACCTCTGCGCCGGCGATGTCCAGGGCTGCCTCTTCAGCCTGGGTGAGAATGGCTATGGAAGGTGGCCCTCCTCCTGTCTTTGCCCTTTCCCTTCTATTGTGGGCTCTCTTTTCCTGCAGTGAGGGAGACAAGTGGAGTTGGAGTGAGAAGGATGGAGTGAGTGTAGAGAGTCCAGAGCATAGATGCTTAGAAGGAGACAAAGATGGAGTGAGGTTCCATGTCCAAGGGCCCTCCCTGTGCGTTATTAGTCATTGTCATTGCATGACATTGAAAGGGAGTGTGAGGGCAGCATAGTCGAATAGTGAAGTGATTGGGTTCGTAGAGTGAGAGGGATGGTGAAGGGTGCAAGGGTTGTAAGAGTAAAGTGGGATGTGGAGGAGGAGGTTGACAATGCAGAGTGCTCATGATGAGAGGAGAAGGGGAGCAGAAGGAGGGTCAAGCTGAAGGTATACTCACTTTGCCTGATCTTACAAGGTCATTGAACCTTCTATGGCACTGCAGCCATGTTCTGCTGCACGCTGATCTGGAGGTGATATCCCTTGCCAGCTGTACCCACACAGCCTTGGTTTCTTTGGGAGGCCTCTTCCTCCCAGATGAGGGGAAGAGCACCTCCCTGCTGGCTCTCGCCCCCTCAACCAGCGCCTCATCGGAGAACTTCAGGGAGGCCCTTGCCTTGGAGTTGGCCATTGTTGAAGGAGGTGGTGCAGCATCGACCAAAAACCAGTGGAATTGAAGGGATAATTACAAGTCCTAGCCCTGTTCGGGCTACCCCAGATTAGGCGTATTACCCAGACATTTACCTTCAACTTAAGTTAGAGATAGCTGAATTCTATAAGATGCTTAAATGGGTCTAAAGTTTCAGGCTATCTCTCCCTAAAGGAAAGGAATGACTGAAGATGTTACTGTCCTCCAGATAGCACTTTTAATAAGTTTAACTAGACTGTAACCTTCTGGATATTATGAGGGTCTGGAATACCCCCCAGAATTCTGCAACTCCTTACAAAAGAGTATACAGAAATTGGGTTTGCGAGTTTATACAGAAATACTCTTTGAGACAATTCTAAAAATATAGGGGGAGAAATTGGGTGGAGCTGCAAACGGGGCGCCAAGCTCACCTGGGTGCCAGATTTTGCGCTGCGATCGGAGCAGCAGCGATCGCCGGAAATTCAGCTTGAGTGCCCCAAGAGGGACACGGGGCGAGGCTCGAGGCACTCCACGTCCCTCTTAGGGCGCTGAAACTGAATATCGCAGCGCAACGTGCCACAGCGCCACACGCTACAGCACGGCACGCTGCGGTACTGCAGGCCTTCCTCCCATTCTTAAGAGGGAGGGGCCTGCACCAGCGCGATGAGCGATCGCGAGTGCCAGCAAAAGAGCCCGGCACCGAGGAGAAGTGCCGGGCTCTCGGAAAACAGCCGGCAATGCTGCGGGGGGAGAACAGGAGGCTGGGGACGGAGGTGCTGGCAGGCGGCCGCCGAAAAAAATGGCCACCCCGCGCCTCCACCTTAATTTGCGCCACTGCCACCACAGGTAGGCCCCGTGAACTGGGCGCGATTAGCGAGCGGTGCTACAGAGGCGGTCGCTGACAAATATCACGATCGGGGCGGTAGCGGGGCGCTGCGCACACCGATGCCCCAGCTAAATATCACGGGAGGCATGGCCAGTGGCGCTAAAGCCACTGAGTGCCCTCTTTAGGCACTAACTGGTGGCGCAGCCCACCGAATTTCTCCCCCATATAGTTTTATTGAAGAGCCGACATTCATTTAACAGCTGTTGAGTCAGTCGCAACATTAACAATTCAAAATATAAATAGCTTACATTTCTTATTTCTCAGAGATCCTTATTCTCAAATCTTTACTTCATTACATTTCTACTTTTCTTACTTATCTGTAAATCCAGAACATCCACCAAAATCAAATTATAGTACCGTTTGATCCCCGAGACTCAAAGTTAAAAACTTACAGATGGTGCCTGTAAAGTTGAGAAACGCTTGGCCCATTCAGCGACTTCTGACTTTCTGTTTGAAAAGGTCTATCTTTTATACCCTTTTTTTAGTGGTTTATTCTTTGAAATTCTCTGCTGATGTAAGCTAATTGTCTTATTCATTCTCTCTGTTGAATGCTTTCTGATCTTATTGTCAGTTTAGCTGCTGCATGCATAATTATGTCTCTACCTTTAGGTGTTCAATAGTTATAAAAACAATATGACAGCAATGGTTTCTGTTTGATGCCATTTTTACAAAATTCTTTCATTCAATTCTTAATATTGGCTTAACTGGTTTTTGCAGACATTGTGACTCTGTGGTGTTCCAAGTTCAATACAAAAACAATGTAATTGCTTGGTGCATCTATTGAAGTCATATCTTCAAAGTGTGCTGCAGGTATCATATTTACTATATGTAAATTAAAACCACTTTAACCAGCGTGGTTCATGCATTTCTAGCTATCTTACTTGGTTGCATATTTAATCTTGTTTCCTGTCTTCCAAGTTTAACCTAAAAACTGTTTGACCAGCAGGTGTTTCTTTTACTTGATGTCATCTTTTCAAAGGCACATGCCTCTTTTAATGTTTGTGTTTCTGTTCAACGTGTTAGCTTATAAAACCTAAACCGGGTCCTCCATTGTGTTATTCCCAAACTCCAGACCCTCTGGAATTGCCAAACTGCCATTTCAATAGGGTCAGTGTTCTAGTGTATTTAACCGATTCCTAGTTCAAAGCTTGATTGTTTATAACTTTGTTAACAACTCATCTTTATCTCAGAAGCCTGTTTTCTGTTTACAGCTTGTGCCTCTGAGGTTTTAGACTTTTGAACCCAGTATGTCTTGTATTAATAATATCAGAAATCTGTTCATATTATGGTGTATCTTTCTGAAATATGGCTTATTCCTTCACAGAATGAGCCAAGGCAGCAAGCAGCACTTAAATGAAGCTGGATAAGTGACATCAGCAGAGGTGAGTTTCAGTCCCAAAACATTAATTGGCCAAGGGGAACCCACAACTCTGAAATCAACTGGCCAATTAGGGGAAAATGGCAAATTTTTCCCACCTCTCAATGGAGGCGGGTTTGGAACCCACCCAAACCGAAATCCGCCTCCAACCCGCCTCCATTGGAAAAATCGCGCCCATGGTCTCCAATTGTCCTGGGTTTCCTTGCCATTGGACCAAGAGCTTGCTCTGTCAAGTTTGTGTGGTAGCTGGTGTGCAACGGCCACCCCACGTTAAAAGAATTCACACACAGGAATCTTCCACCCCTTTAAAATGAAGTTTGGGACCTGGAACTTCAGGACCCTCATGGATAACCCCAACAGCAACAGAGCTGAACATCGCACCGCTATCATAGCCCGGGGATTCCGAAGTTTTGACATCGACATCGCCGCCCTGAGCAATACATGGCAGGCAGGAGAAGGCCAGCTCAAGGAACAAGGTGGCGGATACATCTTCTTCCTGGAAAGGCAAACCAGAAGAGGAATGCCGGCTCCATGGGGTTGGCCATCAAAAATGAGCTAGTTTGGCGTAATAGAGATTCCCCTTGTGGGGTAAACTAATGCCTCATGACCCTTCGGCTCACTCTAACCTGGAATCATTACACTATGGTTCTCAGTGTGTACGCCTCAATCCTGGAAGCTACGGATGAGGCCAAAGAGGAATTCTACTCCTGCCTTGAACAATTCCTGTCCCGAGTTCCAACAGGTGACAAGCTGATTCTCCTTGGCGATTTTAATGCCAGAGTTGGAAAGGACACAAACCTCTGGGGAGGTGTGATTGGCAGGGAAGGAGTAGGGAAAACCAACTCTGACGGAATCCTTCTCCTGACGAAATGCTTAGAACATGGTCTTGTCATAATCAACACCTTGTTTCATCAGAGAGATAAGGGCAAGGCCTCATGGTAACACCCTCGCTCCAGGCATTGGCATCTGTTGGACTATGTCATCATCCGAGCGAGGGAGCGCAAGGATGTCCGCATCACCCGTGCCATGACAGGAGCTGATGACTGCTGGACTGACCACCGTCTAATCAGTTCCATTATCTCCATCAGACTAGCCTCAAAATGGCACCAGCAACAGAAATGCAGCCGCAGAAAGATCAAGGCTGAAGGACTCAAAGACCCTGCAAAGAAAGTCCAATTCAATCAACGCCTCACAGCTAACCTGATGACTCCCAGTGAACCGAAGCCGCAGAGTGTCCATAGTGCCTGGTCTGCCCTTAAGTCCACCATAATTAGCACCTGCGAAGAGACTCTTGGTTACTCTACCAGAAAACATCAAGACTGGTTTGATGAGAATGACCAGGAGACCAAGGGGCTAATAAATCAGAAACGTAAGGTGTTCTTGAATTAGAAACATCATCACAACTCGAGGGAAAGAAGACAGATTTACAAACAACTGAAGGCCGAGGTTCAACAAAAAACTCGTGGCCTAAAGAACAGATGGTGGGTGGAAAGAACGCAGGAGATCCAGCAACTAGCTGACAACCATGACGTGCGTGGATTCTTTAACGCAGTCAAGACCATCTACGGCCCAAGCACCCAAGGACCTATCCCGCTGAGAGCTAAGAACAGTGAAGTGCTCATCAAGGACATAGATGCAGTCAGTGCCTACTGGAAGGAGCACTTCGAAGATCTCCTCAACCAAGACTCTGTTTTCGACATGAGTGTCCTTGACTCCATCCCACAGCATGCTATCCGCCTCTATCTCGGCACAATCCGAGCCCGGCATGAGGTTGAAAAGGCCCATCTGACAGCTGAAAAACAACAAGGCTTCCAGAGCAGATGAAATTCCTGCCGAAGTACTAAAGCATGGCGGAGAAGTACTCTTGGCTTGAATCCATGACCTTGTCTCCCTTATCTGGAAGGAGGAGAGCATGCCAAGGGATTTCAGAGACACCGTAATCGTGACCATCTTCAAGAAAGGGGACAAGTCTTATTGTAGTACTTACAGAGGAGTTTCCTTGTTGTCTGCTATAGGGAAAGTCATTGCAAGAATCCTCCTCAATCGTCTCCTCCCAGTGGCTGAAGAGCTTCTCTCAGAGTCACAAAGCGGATTCCGTCTACTAAGAGGCACAATGGACATGATTTTCACTGTGTGACGAATCCAAGAAAAATGTATGGAACTGTAGGAATTAACAAACTCCTATGAATAACTGAGAACGACACCAGAGAACAATTAAACAGGTCTTTACTCAACGGAGATGCCATGAGAACTGCCTGGGTGGTCCCGTGGTTTGCGACGTGACATCATCGCATTTGCACATATTTTCCCGCGCTCTTAAAGGGGCCACGCCCCGTACATGCAAACTCTATATACAAAACACAGTAATGCCTAACACAATGGTACAGGTTTAGGCTGGTGTTAGAACATCATTAAAGAGAATTATATACAGTTAGCCAGAGTCATTCAGTGGTTCTGTCACATGCGCCCCCCCAGAATTCACTTTAACAGACAAAGTCAAATGGTGAGGGGGTCTGACGAGCCTGTCAGAACGACTCCTGTACTCTCGAGGCGGAGGCTGCAGGGCGGCTGGTGGTCTGGCGGGCGGTTGGACTCGGTCTGCCGTAACGACGATGGGTGGCCGACCCCGTCTCGGCGGTTGTGCTGTCTCAACGGGGCGGTCGAGGTCCAAATGTGCCGGCTTTAAGCGGGCGACCGAAATGTGGTCCGGTTTACCACCGACATCTACCGTGAAGGTTTTGTCCCCTGCTTCCAACACACGGAAGGGACCGGTACATGGGGCCTTGAGCGGATCCCTATGTGCGATATGGTGAATAAAAACATATTCAGCCTTGTGAAGCTCCGTGGGAACGTGTGACCTCTGCAGCCCGTGGTGCGAAGTGGGCACCAGTGCGAAACATCTGGCCGCCTCTTGGTGACTAGCAAGCTCGACAGACGCGGACCAGGGCTCCGTCGATGTTGGTAGGAAATCCCCTGGGACTCGCAGCGGCTGACCATACACGAGTTCCGCTGAAGAAGAGTGAAGGTCTTCTTTGGGGGTGGTGCGAAGGCCCAACAGGACCCACGGTAGATTGTCTGCCCATGCAGCGTCCTGGAGGCTGGCCATCAGGGCGGCTTTCATTGAGCGGTGGAAGCGTTCGCAGAGGCCATTCGCCTGTGGGTGGTAGGCTGTGGTGCAGTGTAATTTGACACCGAGTCCTTGGGCCACTGCGTTCCAGAGTTCAGAGGAAAACTGCGGACTCCTGTCCGACGAAATATCTGCGGGCACTCCGAAACGGGCGATCCAGGAGGAAATGAACGCCCTGGCCACGTCCGCCGAAGTAGTGGATGACAGGGGGACCGCCTCTGGCCATCTGGTGATGCGGTCAACCATGGTCAGGATGTGTGAAAAACCATGGGAGGGTGGGAGTGGTCCTACCAAGTCCACATTGACATGGTCAAAACGTCGCTCCGGAACTGTGAAGGTGGCTAATGGAGCTTTGATGTGGCGCTGTACCTTGGCCTTTTGGCAGACCACGCAGGTGTTGGCCCAGTCGCGGACGTCTTTATGCATGCCATGCCATACAAATTTTGCTGACATCAGTTTCTGAGAGGCCTTCATTCCAGGGTGTGACAACCCATGTATGGCGTCGAATAAAATTAGAGAGTTAAATGCGTGGCTCAAAGACTGGTGTGGGCGAAATGGGTTTTGCTTCCAGGGACACTGGCACCAGTACTGGGGCAGGAGGGAGCTGTTCCATTGGGACGGGCTTCACTTGGCCAGTGCTGGGACTGGAGTCCTGGCGGATCATATAACTAGGGCTGTAGAGAGGGCTTTAAACTAACTAGTGGGGTGGAGGTTCCTGGAGAGCAAATAATAAAAAGGACAACAGAGAAGGTCATAGACTTAGGTAGCAGTGGGGAAATTAAAAACCAGAGCGTGTCAGGAAGGGGCAGAAGGTATGGAGTAAAAGGTAAAGTAATAAAAAGGGCAAAAGCAGGAACTAAGTGTCACAAAACATGTTTGAAAGTTCTCTATCTGAATGCACGTAGCATTCGTAACAAAATAGACGAGTTAATGGCACAAATAACTACATATGGGTATGATCTTGTGGCCATTACAGAAACATGGCTGCAGGGTGACAATGCCTAGGAATTAAACATACCAGGTTATTTAACGATCAGGAAGGACAGGCAGGAAGGAAGGGGAGGTGGGGTGGCTATGTTAATAAAGGAAGGAATCACTGTAATACAGAGAAATGATATTGGGTCAAAAGATCAGGATAATGAAACAGTTTGGGTGGAGGTAAGGAATAATAAGAGGAAAAAAACACTAGTGGGTGTAGTCTATAGGCCTCCGAACAGTTGCAACTCTGTTGGACGGAGTATCAATCAGGAAATAGTTGAGGCTTGTAATAAGGGAACATCTATAATTATGGGGGATTTTAACTATCATATTAATTGGACAAATCAAATTGGGCAGGGCTGCCTTGAGGATGAGTTCATTGAGTGTATTAGGGATGGGTTTCTTGAGCAGTATGTAACTGAACCGACCAGGGGGCAAGCAATCTTAGATCTGGTCCTGTGTAACGAGACAGGATTAATTAAAAATGCCCTAGTAAAGGATCCCCTTGGAATGAGTGACCATAACATGGTTGAATTCCATATTCAATTAGAGGGTGAGAAGGTTGGATCTCAAACAAGCATGCTAAGCTTGAATAAAGGAGACTATGAAGGTATGAGAGCAGAATTGAGTAGAGTGGATTGGGAAAATAGATTAAAGGGTAAGACGATACATGATCAGGGGTGTACATTTAAGGAGTTATTTTACAACTTCCAAAAAATATATATTCCACTGAGAAGAAAAGTGTGTAAAAGAAAAGACAGCCATCCGTGGCTAAGTAAAGAAATTAACGATAGTATTCGACTAATAACAAGGGCATATAAGGTAGCCAAATCTAGTGGGAGGATAGAGGATTGGGAAAACTTTAAAAGACAGCAAAAAATAACAAAAAGATTTATTAAGAAAGGGAAGATAGATTATGAAAGTAAATTCGCAAAAAATATAAAAACAGAGAGTAAGAGTTTTTATAGTTATATAAAAAGAAAAATGGTGGCTAAAGTAAATGTTGGTCCCTTAGAGGATGAGACAGGGAAATTAATGGTGGGAAATATGGAGATGGCAAAAACACTGAATGAATATTTTGTATCAGTCTTTACAGTAGAGGACACTAAGAATATCCCAAAACTGGACAAACAGGGGGCTATAGGGGGGGAGGAGCTCAACACGATCAAAATCACTAAGGAAGTGGTACTCGGTAAAATAATGGGACTCAAGGCGGATAAATCACCTGGACCTGATGGCTTACATCCTAGGGTCTTGAAGGAAGTGACGGTAGGGATTGTGGATGCATTGGTAATTATTTTCCAAAACTCCCTGGACTCAGCAAACGTCCCGGCAGACTGGAAAACTGCTAATGTAACACCCTTATTTAAAAAGGGCAGTAGACAGAAGGCTGGAAACTATAGACCGGTTAGCCTAACATCTGTGGTAGGTAAAATTTTGGAGTCCATTATTAAGGAGACAGTAACAGGACATTTGGATAATCATAATTTAATAGGACAAAGTCAGCATGGTTTTATGAAGGGGAAGTCATGTTTGACAAATTTGCTGGAGTTCTTTGAGGAAGTAACATATAGGGTGGATAAAGGGGAACCAGTGGACGTAGTGTATTTAGACTTCCAAAAGGCATTTGACAAGGTGCCACACAAAAGATTATTGCTTAAGATAAAAAATCACGGGATTGGGGGTAATATTCTGGCATGGATAGAGGATTGGCTATCTAACAGAAGGCAGAGAGTTCATTCTCAGACTGGCAATCAGTAACTAGTGGTGTTCCGCAGGGGTCAGTGCTGGGTCCCCAACTCTTTACAATCTATATTAACGATTTGGAACATATCAAAGTTTGCAGATGATACTAAGATGGGAGGGAAAGTAGTGAGTGAGGAGGACATAAAAAACCTGCAAGGGGACATAGACAGGCTAAGTAAGTGGGCAGAGATTTGGCAGATGGAATACAATACTGGAAAGTGTGAGGTTATGCACTTTGGCAGGAAAAATCGTAGAGCAAGTTATTATCATAATGGCAAGAAACTTTAAAGTACTGAAGTACAAAGGGATCTGGGGGTCCTGGTGCACAAAACTCAAAAGGTTAGTATGCAGGTGCAGCAAGTGATTAAGAAGGCCAATGGAATGTTGGCTTTCATTGCTAGGGGGATAGAATATAAAAATAGGGAGGTATTGCTTCAGTTGTACAAGGTATTGGTGAGACCGCACCTGGAATACTGCATACAGTTTTGGTGTCCATACTTAAGAAAAGACATACTTGCTCTCGAGTCATTACAAAGAAGGTTCACTCGGTTAATCCCAGGGATGAGGGGATGGACATATGAGGAGAGGTTGAGTAGATTGGGACTCTACTCATTGGAGTTCAGAAGAATGAGAGGCGATCTTATTGAAGCATATAAGATTGTGAAGGGGTTGGATCGGGTGGATGCGGGGAGGATGTTCCCGATGATGGGTGAAATTGGAACTAGGGGGCATAGTCTTAGAGTAAGGGGCTGCTCTTTCAAAACTGAGATGAGGAGGAACTACTTCACTCAGAGGGTGGTAGGTCCATGGAATATGCTGCCCCAAAAAGCTGTAGAAGCTACATCATTACATAAATTTAAAACAGAAATAGACAGTTTCCTAGAAGTAAAGGGAATTAAGGGTTACGGGGAGCAGGCAGGAATTTGGACACGAGTCTAGGTTCAGATCGGACATGGCCCTGTGGATAGCGGAGCAGGCCCAGGGGCCATGTAGCCTGATCCTGCTCCTATTTCGTGTGTCTAATTCTGTTAGATTCAGGAGATGGTTCTGTGATAGTAGATTGGCGGTTAGGATCAGATCAGCCATGATCTTATTGAATGGTGGAGCAGGCTCGAGGGGCCGATTGACCTACTTCTGCTCCTATTTCTTATGTCCTTATGAACACTTTGTGGCGCCAGACGACCGGCATGACAGGGCGAGGATCCTGTACGGAGACGTCACACAACAGCGTGGTACCTGTCCAATGGAACTTGACATCGGCCAACTGGAGGCCAGTGATGGCCATTCTGTAAGCTTGGACTTCCGGGTCTGAGGCTTGGTCCGCTGCCATGAGTGCGTAGTCAATGCCCAAATGAACCGTATTAACGAACGTGCGGGAGAGGCAGTCTGCCACCAGGTTGTCCTTACCGGCCACGTGCCATATGTCCGTGGTGAATTCGGATATGTAGGTCAGTTGACGCTGCTGTCGGGCTGACCACGGTTCGGTGGTCTTGGACATTGCAAAGGTCAGCGGCTTATGGTCCACAAAGGCGGTGAAAGAACATCCTTCCAGAAGGAACCAAAAATGGCGGATGGCCAGAAAAAGGGCGAGCAACTTCCGGTCGAACGTGCTGTATGCTCTCTCGTTCTGCCGTAGTTGACGGCTGAAGAATGCCAACGGCTGCTATGTCCCATTCACCCACTGCTGTTGCATGGCACCGACTGCGTCGTCCGACGCGTCGGTGGTGAGGGCGATGGTGGCTCCTGGCAGTGGGTGCACCAGCATAGTCGCGCTGGCTAAGGTGCTTTTGGTGTCGGCGAAAACTCGGGCCATGTCATCCGTCCAGTCTACCGGGTTCTTGCCAGTCTTGCCCTTGAGGGCCTCGTACAGGAGCTGCATGAGTCGTGCCGCCTTAGGCACGAAATGGTGGTAAAAGTTTAGCATGCCTAGGAATTCCTGCAGGGCCTTTATGTTCTGCGGGCGTGGAAAGGATGCCACCGCCTCTACCTTCGAAGGTAAAGGAACCGCTCCCTCTGAGGTGATGCGATGCCCCAGGAAATCAATTTGGTGCAGGCCAAACTGACACTTGGCCGGGTTGATAATCAGGCCGTGTTGGCTGAGGCGTCGAAAAAAGGTGCGTAGGTGACAGGTATGTTCTTCTTTAGTAGGACTGGCAATTAGAATGTCATCCAGGTAGACGAAGAGGAACTTGAGGTCCCACAGCACGGAGTCCATCAGGCGTTGGAAAGCCTGGGCGGCGTTCTTTAACCCAAACGGCATTCTTAAAAACTCGAAGTGGCCTAATGAGGTGATGACTGCGGTCTTCTGGACGTCTTGTGGATGAACTGGGACCTGGTGGTAGCCCCGGACGAGGTTGACTGTAGAGAACACGGTGTTCCCTGCCAAGTGGGCAGAGAAATCCTGGATATGGGGGATCGGGTACCGATCGGGAGTGGTGGCATCGTTTAGGCGTCGATAGTCGCCGCATGGCCACCATCCGCCGCCAGGCTTCGGGACGATATGGAGGGGTGGAGACCAGGGTCTATTCGACCGGCGAATAACCCCTAACCATTCCATGGTTGCGAACTCCGCCTTTGCGACCGCCAGCTTGCCAGGTTCCAGGCGCCGGGCCCGCGCGTAGACTGGGGGGCTGTTGGTGGTGATGTGGTATTCCACGCCATGTTTTGTGGCTGTGGAGGAGAACGTGGGTCTTGTCAGGTCGGGGAATTCGCCGAGCAGGCGAGGGAACTCATTAGGAGTCGGGAACGCACAGGAGACAGTGCGTGACGTAGTGTTACTGCGGTAACACGGAAGAGAATTAAAAGTTACTGCGTTGATCAGCCGCCGGTTCCTGACATCGACCAGGAGGCTGTTGACGCACAGAAAAGCCGTGCCGAGGAGGGGCTGGGAAACTTTGGTCGTAACAAAATCCCAGTGAAAATGTTGCCCCCCGAGGCACACCTCCACTCGCCGTCTGCCAAAGGTCCGAATTGCTCCGCCATTGGTCGCTTCAAGGGTGGGGCCGTGATTCCCCGTCTGCACCTCGAGGGTGGACGCAGGTAAAATGCTGCACTGCGCTCCGGTGTCGCACAGAAAACGACGACCGGAGAGAGTGTCAGTGATGAACAGCAATTTTCCCACGTTGCCGACCGCCATCGCGGCCGCGGGGTGCCCGTTAGACCCGTTCCTCGGTGGTCGCAGTGTCAGTTGTTGTTTTTTTGTTTGGGGAAAACTGCAGGGAGGGCGGCAACGCTTCGCCTTCGCGCCGAACTGCGCGTGGTAGAAACACAGTGCAGCAGGCTGACGAGCTGGGGCGGCGTCTGCGGGGGATTGGTGCCTCGTGGCGGCGCAGTACTGCCGAGTTACAGCGAAAATTTTGTCAGCCTCCGCAGCGAGTGTTGCGTAGTCTTCAACTTCAGATCTGGCCAGGGCAGTTTGTACCTGTTCAGGCAGTTGGCTGAGGAAAATCTCGCGGAAGAGGAAACATTCCCGTTCTGAGCCCAGGAGTGTGTGCATTTGGCTCATCAACTCTGAAGGCTTGGAGTCCCCGAGCCTGGGCATAGCGAGTAATCGACGGGCGCGCTCAGATTTCGTGAGCCCAAAAACCTGCAGTAACCGCGCTTTGAGGGTTTCATACTTGCGCTCCGTTGGGGGGTTTTCGAGGAGGCTGACGATCCGAGAGGCGGTAGAGCTGTCGAGTGCGGAGACCACATAAAGATACTTGGTCTGATCCGCATTGATGTTCCTCAGGGCGAACTGGGCCTCGACCTGAATAAACCACGAGGGCGCTTGCTGCTCCCAGAACTGCGGTAGCTTCAGCGAAACGGCGTTTGCTTCCATGCTCTGCTCTTCTTTTGTGAAAACGTTCACAAAAACGGGGTCACCAATGTAGGAATTAACGAATTCCTACGAATAACTGAGAACGACACCAGAGAACAATTAAACAGGTCTTTACTCAACGGAGATGCCATGAGGACTGCCTGGGTGGTCCCGTGGTTTGCGACTTGACGTCATCGCGTTTTCCCGCGCTCTTAAAGGGGCCACGCCCCGTACATGCAAACTCTATATACAAAACACAGTAATGCCTAACACAATGGTATAGGTTCAGGTTGGTGTTAGAACATCGTTAAAGAGAATTATATACAGTTAGCCAGAGTCATTCAGTGGTTCTACCACAGAGCAGCATCAACCTCTGTACATGGCCTTTTTTGACCTCCAAAGGCCTTCAACTGTCAACCGAGAGGGATTATGGAGTATCCTTCTCAAATTTGGCTGTCCTCAAAAATTCATTACCATCCTCCGTCTGCTCCACATGCAAGCTGTGATCCTTACTAATGGATCCATCACAGACCCAATACATGTGAAGACCAGGGTCAAGCTAGGCTGTTCCATTGCACCAACGCTCTTCTCAATCTTTCTCGCTTCAATACTTCATCTCACCTCTAACAAGCTTCCCGCTGGAGTGGAACTAATTTATAGGACGAATGGGAAATTGTTCAATCTCCGTTGCCTTCAGTCCAGAACCAAGATTGTCCCAACCTCTGTTATTAAATTACAGTATGCGGACAACGTTTGTGTTTGTGCACACTCGAAGGCTGAACTCCAAACCATCGTTGACTTCTTCACTGAAGCATATGAGAGACTGGGCCTTACATTAAACATCTGAAAGACAAAGGTTCTTTTCCAAACTGCCCCTACTGCACAGCACTGCCCCCGACTATCAAAATCCATGTTGAGACCTTGGACAGTGTGGACCACTTTCCATACATTGGGAACCTTCTGTCAGCGAGGGCGGACATCAATGACAAAATCCAACACCGCCTTCAGTGTGCCAGTGCAGCCTTCGGCCGCCTGAGGAAAAGAGTGTTTGAAGACCAATACCTCAAACCCAGCACCAAGCTCGTGGTCTACAGAGCAGCAGTGATACCCAACCTCCTGTATGCTTCAGCGACATGTGTTAAATCCGTGAATCTTAAGGTATGGTGTTCTTCAATAAATAGACGGAGACTGCAGATTAACAATCAACAGGTGTTTACTGGATGAGGGTAGTCTAAAAACTAACAGTACAGATCCCTACACAGGGTTTATATACAGGTGTGGTCACTGCCAGTACTACAGTATACAGGAGCTGTAAAAGTAGTTCTCCTCTTAAAGGTACATATACTAAAATTCCTCCCCTTTTAGATTAACAGTACCATAACATTCATTTAACAGTTAACACTTTTAACATGCACATTAACTGAAATAGTCCATTTATAAATTCAGTCTTTGGGGCGGCTTCCTGATCCTTCCTGGATAGCGCCTTTCCTGAGTGTCTTGCTCTTGGTGTGGAGGTGACTCTGGCCCCCTGTCGTCGGTTAGTTCATCCGCTTCCGATGCTACTGTTTCTGGGGTAGATGTCGGGTTCATCACCAGGTACGCGAGACATGGGGTGGAGTCGTTCCTGTGACGCTAGGATTTGGTCGACATGGCGTCTCACAATGTTCTCCCCAACATCCACTGTGTACATTAGTGGCCCCTGCCGTGTGCATATCGTTCCGGGTTGCCATTTCTCTGCCATTTCTCTGTTCGGTAGTCGCGGGCCAAGACTGGTTGTCCTACATTGAAGCTCCTTGTCGGATTCTCATTGATGTGCTGGAACTGCTTATTCTCAACATTTCTTCGCACATTTGGTCTGAGCAAATCCAGACGAGATCTCAACCTTCGGTTAAAGAACATCATGGCCGGGGTCTGGTTGGTAACTGCATGTGTCGCATTTCTGTAGGCTAACAGGAAATTGTCCACCTTATGCTGCAGTGGAATGTCGTCATCGCACATGGCCCTACTGCCTTTTAAAAGGTTTGTATGAACCTCTCAGCCAATCCATTTGTGGCTGGATGATACGGGGCGGATGTGTAATGCCTTACCCCATTCCTTCTCATAAATTTCTGAAACTCTTCGGACACAAACTGTGGTCCGTTATCAGAGCAAATCTGCTCTGGCAAGCCGTTCCTGGCAAATATGGTCCGTAGGACTGTAATCGTTTTCTCCATAGTGGTGGAGGACATTTTGATCAGCTCAGGCCATTTCGAGTGCGCATCCACTGCTATTAAGAACATTGAGTCCATGAATGGACCAGCAAAATCAATATGCACCCATTGCCATGGAGAGGAGGGCCACTCCCATGGGTGTAGAGGGGCATGTGGTGGTGCATTTTGGACCTTCTGGCATCCTGAGCAGCTCTTTGTTAGGTCCTCTATTTGTTGATCGATCCCCGGCCACCACACATAAGCCCTAGCAAGGCTTTTCATTTTCACCCCTCCCAGATGGCCTTCGTGAAGCTCATTGAGCACTCTCTCCCTTAACTTGGGTGGAATTACCACTCGGGATCCACACATCACTGTCCCCTGGCATACTGACAGCTGTTCTCTTCTGGATGAGAATGCTGGCAACAGTGAGTCGCCATGTGTTGGCCATCTCTTCACCGTCAAATCATATACCCGAGTCAGTGTCGGATCATTTCGGGTCTCCTTTTCTATATCCGCGTTAGTTACTGGCAAGCGTTCAATTATAGTTGAATAAAATATCTCGGCAGGGTCCACTGCTGGTACTTCCTCCGCAGTAGACAGTGGCAGGCATGATAGCCCATCAGCGTTTCCATGCTGTTTCGTGCCCTTATACTCGATTTCATATTGGTTCGCCCCTAGGAAAAGGGACCACCTTTGTAGCCATTGCGCAGTCATCACCGGAACGCCCTTCTTTGGATTAAAGATGGAGACAAGTGGTTGGTGGTCAGTCAGCAAGGTGAACTTCTGCCCGTGCAGATAGTGGTTGGACTTTTTCACTCCCCATACTAGGCTGAGGGCCTCCCTGTCAATCTGGGCGTAGTTGCGCTCGGCTGAGGTTAGTGACCGAGACGCAAAGGCTACTGGCCTCTCCAACCCGCCTGGGAATTTGTGCGACAGCACCGCTCCAATACCATAGGGTGATGCATCACACGCCAACCAAATTGGTAGTGCTGGGTTGAAGTGAGACAACACCTCTTTTGATGTGATCAATTCTTTGCACTTCTGGAAAGCTCGTTTACATTCGTCATTCCACTTCCATGGTACCCCCGTTTGCAGTAGGGTGTTCAGTGGGTTTAATACTGTAGACAAATTTGGTAAGAACTTATGGTAGTAGTTCACCAGCCCGAGGAACGACCTCAGTTGTGACACATTTACCGGTGCTGGAGCCTTGACTACTGCCTCAATCTTTTCAGGGGACTTCTGTAACCCCTCTTCATTAATAACGTGGCCAAAGTACGAGATCTGCTTCTGGAAAAACTCGCATTTGTGGCGATTAGCTCGTAGCCCATATTCCTTCAATCCAGAGAGCACCTGCTCCAGGTTGGCGAGGTGATCACTGTCATTTTCGCCCGTGACCAGGATGTCGTCCAAATAACACTGGGTCCCTGGAATCCCTTGCAGGACTTGATCCATTGCCCTTTGCCAAATATCCGGAGCTGATGCTACCCCGAACACCAGCCGGTTGTATTGGTCGAGACCTATGAGTGTTGATCGTGAGGTATTGTTTCGAGGCTTCTTCTACGTCCATTTGCAGGTACGCCTGAGCCAGATCAATCTTAGTGAAGCGTTTTCCTCCAGATAGCGAGGCAAAAATATCTTCAATCCGCGGAAGCAGATATTGTACCGTGTGAAGGACTGGGTTCACTGTCACCTTAAAGTCCCCACAGATGCGAACCTTCTTTGGTTCCCCAGGCGTATTACTCAACGACCTCTTCATTACAGGAATGATGGGTGTAGCCCACTCGCTCCAGTCCACTTTGGACAGTACTCCTGAACGTTCCAAGCCTTCCAGTTCTGCTTCGACGGCTGGGCGGATCGCATAAGGCACCGGTCTGGCCTTAAAAAACTTTGGGCTTGCATTTTCCTCTATTTTGATCGTCGCTGTTATGCCTTTTAGTGTTCCGAGTCCCTCCTGGAACACTTCTTGTGCGTCAGTTAGCATTTTTGACAGTCGTCCAGGTGTGACATCGTCATCCTTTTTGGCCTCTACCATCAGTGCCTGTATGGAATGCCAATCTAACTGTATCTTCCGGATCCATTCACGTCCTAGTAGTGGTGGTCCTCCATCTGGCAATACATATAGATTCATTTTTGGTGTTTCCTTGCCGTTGTATATCACGTTCACCCTTATTTTTCCTTTGGGGTAGAATTTTTGCCCCGTGTACATCTTCAAGACAATCTCTGTATCTCTCAAGGGTATATGTGAGAATAGCTGCTTGTAGTCCCTTCGGTTTATGACTGTTAGGGCTGATCCTGTGTCCAATTCCATTTTCACTTGGACTCCGTCTATCTTGAGCGTGACCCAGATAGTTTGGTGATCCTCCATTTTGATTACATTATGTAGTTTCAGACAACCCAGCTCCTTGCTTCCGGAGTCTGTATCACTTTTCTGTTCGTCTGAACTACTCTCCGTCACCTTATGTACCTTTTTGTACTTCTCCTGTGGAGATTTCATGCTGCTGGTTTTCTTTCCCGACCTGCAGACTCTTGCTATGTGTCCTGCTTTTCCACACTGTCTGCACACTTGGTCCTTGAACCAACAATCCTTCTGGTCGTGTGTTGTTCTGCCGCAGCAATAACACTTCACTGCTCCATATGACATTTCATTGGTGCCATATTCTTGCAGTCTCCGTTGTATCTCTGCAGCGCCCTGTGCAGCTGCTTCATGCGATACTGCCATGCTGAAAGCCTTGTCCAGCTTAAGATCCTTTTCTGATAGAAGCCGTTTCTGTGTTCCTTCACTTTGAAGCCCACACACAAACTTGTCCCTTAACGTATCTGCTAGTCCCATTCCAAACTGGCAGTGTTTCAATAGCTTGCGCAGTTCCGTTAAATACTCAGCATTACTTTCGTCTCTATGCTGGTTCCTTTTGTGGAACTTAAATCTTTCTGCTATCAGCAGCGGTGTGGGGTTTAATGGTCCTGTAGGATTGCCACTATGCTTTCGAAATCCTTATCCACTGGCTTCTCTGGGGTTACTAGGTTTCGCAGTAAGCCATACGTTTTTGCACCCATGGAATTCAACAAAACCAGTGCTTTCCTGGCATCTGGCACTTCATTCGCCTTGCAGTACACTTCAATGCGTTCCACATATGTCGCCCAATCTTCGACTTCATTGTCGAACGCTGTGACACTGCCACTCTTCGGCATCCCTGGGTGTGGTTAGACTGGTTAAAATGGCATCTCCCGCACTCTCCCTTGTTCTCCGCTGGCTCAAAATGGCATCTCCCGCGCTTCCCTTTCTTCCCGCGCTCACCCTTCTTCTCCGCTCCGGCTTCAAAAATGGCGTCTCCCGCGCTCTGCCTTCTCCTCCGTGGCTCAAATGGCGTCTCCCGTGCTTCCTTTCTTCCCCCGCGGACGCTGCTCAGCCCTTGAGCCCTGGCTGCGCTCTGCGCATTTTCCTGTGCACCTCTCTCGTTGCCGCCACTCGGTCCTGAACCCCGGCTGTGCTTTACCCTCTCTCTCTTTTTGTTTTCCGTCGACGCCGCTCGGTCTTCAACCCCCGGCTGCGCCCTGTGCGCTTTACCCTCTCTCTTACCCCGTCGACGCTGCTCGGCCTTTTCTGTGCCGTCGGTCGGCTCCAGCCGCCGCTGTCCGGGAAGGGCCTGCGCCGTACCTGTTGCCAGCCTGTTGCTGGATCATCGTGGCTGGAGAACCAAGCCCAGCTCTTAACAGCCTCCCCTACGATGCTCACTCTCTGCTGGATGACTGGGCGGTTGCTCGTGGTCGACGCCTGTGCTTCTGGCCTCGACTTTCTTCCACTGTCCTCCAGGAGCGAATCCCTGGGAAGAAATGCAGAGTTGCAGGTAGGTTCAAATCGACCTCGTCGCCACTGCTAAATCCGTGAATCTTAAGGTATGGTGTTCTTCAATAAATAGACGGAGACTGCAGATTAACAATCAACAGGTGTTTACTGGATGAGGGTAGTCTAAAAACTAACAGTACAGATCCCTACACAGGGTTTATATACAGGTGTGGTCACTGCCGGTACTACAGTATACAGGAGCTGTAAAAGTAGTTCTCCTCTTAAAGGTACATACACTACAACATGGACAATGTACAGTAGGCATCTCAAAACACTAGACAAGTATCACCAACGCTGCCTCCACAAAATCCTGCAAATCCATTGGCAGGATAGGCGTAGCAATGTCAGTGTTCCCTTTCAGGCCAACATCCCCAGCATTGAGGCATTGATCATGCTCAATGAGCTCCGATGGACAGGTCACATTGTCCGCATGCCTGATACAAGACTCCCAAAATAAGCACTCTACTCTGAGCTCTGTCACGGCAAGCAATTTCCAGGAGGGCAGAGAAAACATTTCAAGGACGTCCAGAAAGCCTCTTTGAAAAAATGTAACATCCTCATCAACTATTGGTATTCCCTGGCCCAAGACCGCTCAAATTGGAGGAGAAGCATTCGAGAAGGCACCGAACACTTTGAGTTTCTTCATCAGGAACACGCGAGGCCAAGTACAAACAGCGGAAGCAGCGTATCACAAACTAAGCACTCCATCCACTCGTCCCTTCAACCAGTACCTGCCCCACCTGTGGTAGAGTCTGTAGATCCCACATAGGACTCATTACTCACCTTAGAACCCACAATATTGGAGTGGGAGCAAGTCATCCTCGACTCCGGAGGACTGCCTAAGAAGAGGAAGAGTGCCTGGTGATGTTGATGTTGGGGCTAATCGTGGAGGGATAAAGAGGACCAAGGTGAGATTTTTTCAAGAGTACCGATGCTGCTGGAATATATTGCAGCTGAAGTTGAGATGACAGAAGCGATCTGTCAATGGTGAGAGAGCTTGCTCTAAGGAAGTGACAGTGGATAGAGAGTTTACTCCAAACACTTCCAAACTGCATAAAGCTGAAAAGTGTATTCCAAATCCTGAAGGTTGCAGCTTCTCAGATTGGAAAGTGAACTGCTGTGAAATGGTAGTTTTTATACCACTTTTACAGCTGTCACCTATTCAGAGGAATGGAGAGTCATTGACAGGCCAACCTACTTACCTGACGCGATCCCTGAGCGCCAGGAACCTCGTGAAAAAGCTGGTAAAATGGTAAGTACATGGTAAAATGGTGTTCAAGTACCTTTGAACAAGCTCTTAAGTATCTGAATTGGCTCACCCACTGCTTGGTGTCAGGTCTGTAAAGCGCAGACAGACCCGACACTTAAGAAACTGACCTGGAAGCAGTTGACAGCGGGATCCCAACCTGCTGTCAATCTTTTCGAGTTTGACAGCGAACCTGCCTCCCTCTGAACACCGGCAAAATTTCGGCCTACATGTTTAATTCTTACTGCCCTCTGGAGTGACCCAGGAAGATGCCATTGCAAAAATCACAACTTCGGCAATAATAAGAAAATTTGACAGACACCACTGTGGGAACCGCAGTGGAGAAGGCCCACCTGGCCAACTAGGGATGGGTAATAAATGCAGCCTTGCCAACATCACCCACTTTCTGAGAACAAATGAAAAAAAAAATTCACGACAAGGCTTCACAAAGAAGGTCGTCACTTAGCCTTCCTGCCTCCTGGAGGTTGACTGAAGACAATTTTTGACCACAGAGAAGACTTTTCCTATAAGCACAAAGGTCACAACTGCAGTACATTACATTTTTATGCCATTGGATTCTTCAAAGTCACCACTGGTGACAAATCAGTCAGTCAGGTGTCTGCAGATGTTTCCCAAGTGAGTGACCGAGGCCTTGTTTACAAGGGACCATGTGTTCATCACTTTTTCTGTGGAAAGGATATCAGCTTGACAGGTTTACCAAGAGCTCAGGTTCGATATCTTTCAATACTAAGTGGCATAGATGATGTAGGTACAATTAAGCTCGTTGATTTATATTGTGAGAAGAACAACATACATTTATAATGCAGCTTTAACATAAAAAGTTCCACGGTGTTTCACAAATTGCAATATAAAAGAGAATGACTGCCAAGCCACAGAGGAGAGATTAAGAAGACAGCACCTCCCAAACCCACGACTTCTATGACCTAGAAGGACAAGGGAGCAGGTGCATGGGAACACACCTCCCCTCCAAGTTACACACCATCCTGACTTGGAAATATATTGCCGTTCCTTCATCATTGCTGTGTCAAAATTCTGTAACTCCCTCCCTAACAGTACTATGAAATTACTTTCACCTCATGGACTGCAGCAGTTCAAGAAGGTGGCTCACCACCACCTTCTCAAGGGTAATTAAAGATGGGCAATAAATGCTGGCCTTGCCAGTGGTGCCCACATCCTGGGAATGAATAAAAAAAGTGACCAAAAGCCTGGTGAAAAAGATAGGTTTTGAGTAGGCGTTTAAAGGTGTCCAGATTGGAGAGGTGGGGGGATTTAGGGATAGATTTCTGGAGAGCAGGGCCAAGGTGGCTGGAAGCTCTGTTATCAATGGTGAAGCAAAATTTGGGGGAGATGCACACAAGACCAGGTACAGGAGAGGATGTAAGACCAGAGGTTATAGGGTGGAACAAGGCATTGGAGGGGCAGGACAGGTAGTAAAAGTAGGTTAGCAAGGATGGGGTAATGGGAGAGTGGAACTTTTTGTGGTACGGCATACAGACAGCTGCATTTTGGAGAGATTAGGGTTTGTGGAGTGGAGGATGGGAGGCTGGCAAAGTGGACATTGAAATAATCAAGTCTAGAGGTGAGAAAAACATGGATAAGTGTTTCATTAGTGGAGCTAGAGTAAAGGTGGCTAATATTACATAGGTGAAAATAGGCAGCCTTGATGATGGATAGGATGTGGGGTTTGAAATTCAGCTCAGATTTGAGCAGGATGCCAAAATTTGACACTGTTTCATTCAGCATGTATGAGTGGTTGGGGATGAGGATGGAATCAGTGGCATGGGAGCAGAATTTGTGATGGTGGATGAAAATTATGGCTTTGGTCTTCTCAATGTTAGGTTGGCGGAAATTGTAGGTCCTCCTTGACTTAATGATGGACAGACAGCCTGACAGAGCAGTCATATGGCCTACTCCTGCTCCTATTTCTTATGTTCTTTATAAAATAAAAGAAGTTGTGAGCTCAAGAAAGCTAGAGAGGAGGTATACCTGGATGTCCTTAGCATATGTGTGGAAGCTTACCCCATGCCTGCGTATGATGTTGACTAGGCAAATGCAGATGAGGGAAAGGAGAGGCCGAGCATAGCCTCTGGAAGTGACAGTGGGGAGCAGGAAGATAAGTAATTGAAGTCATCCCGGTGGTGTGAGAAGGGCAGAAAATGGACTTTAGGGACTCGAACAGAACATTTGAGAGAGTTGGGCATGGAGCTGGAAAGTAGTGATGTGTCCAAGAACCATAGACAGGAAGTGAGGAATTAAGGACTAATTATGAATTAAGAAGTGAGTTATGACAGCAATTTTGAAAGGGATCTGTTCCAAAGGAATGGAAACCTTTTACAGCTAGCATGGAAGGACAGAATATTTCCTGTGCTGCTGGGGCTTGCTGAGGTTAGAGAATTCTTGAATGGAAAACAGCAGACTAGGTTTGAATAGGAAAATATAAGGATAAGTGAATATTCTGGATTTTTCAGGGTAACCTTTGGGGATTAGTGATTATCTATTTGGACCTTTATCTCAGGATGGGTAGGGTGTACATGATCTGGTAGATTACAGAAGGGCAGGGTGGGTTGGCTCAAATCATCAGGCCGCGACTTTTGAATTTAAAGTAGGCCCCCGCCTGCCTGTAGCGGGAGCCTCGGCTGCCTTAAAGTCGACGAAGCTGAAATGGCTCTAGGTGGGAACAGACCAGCCTCAGGCTGGTAAGCTGATTAAGTCTAATCTTAACCCCTCCCATGCACCATTCTCACTGGTGAGGGGCTTAAAAATGATGCCATTGTCTTTAGATTAGAGATATGAAGATCTATAAAAAATCTCCATAGTTCTCAGACCACACATGTGCCATAAATACAGAATACCAGAAAACATTATTCGTTATTACTATAATTTATTCCATCAAACTGCATTGTAGTATTCCAGTCTTTTGCATTATTTACATTATTTGCAAAGTTTTACATAAGTGCCAGTACCGATGGTAATTCATAATAGCTACGAGATATTATTCCAAAGCATGGTACATTTTGAGCTTAAATTCTCAATGCGCAGTACAGTGTAACAGATTTTCAGAACTAAAGTATCAAACTGATATTTTTATTATTTGTAAGGAATAATGTTCATTTTACAGCTCCTATGGAAGGTGAATTGCATTGCATTCAAGGTCAGTGCAAATAATGAAAACGAGTCTAAGCAAAATTGTAGAGGTACAATATAATGACATAAATCATTGTAGAACAATCAGCACATCAGATTGGCCCATTTCAAATTGTGAGAAATCTTCAAATTTAAAATACAATAATCAAACACTGACTACCAGTAATGCGTAATGCTCTCAATCAGCAGCATGAAGATATGTCACTGAAAGGGGGACAAACCCTTGACATTAATTGGGGAAAGTGTAAAGAGAACGAGTCATCATCCAGTGAACTTTTGTTGGGGTAACTACCAGACTTTATTTCAGCTGATGTCTGTAAGCTTTGGGAATCACATAGATCTCTTCATTACACAAGGAATAATAAAACAATGAGTTATACCTTTAGAAGTACCATTCTTACCTTCCTCTCTGATTAGAACACCACTATTTATTTGGCACTTCTGTTAAATTACAGAACTGCTAATACTGGAACTTCACTATCTTGGTCCACTGCTAGCACCCTCTTAGAAGGGAGGACAATAAAATGAGAACCTATAAAGGTTACTGCTTCATACCACTAGGATTTTCTGTATTGTTTAAATATTTCATCAGTGCAGAACATTATATACAAAGTATTTCAATAAATAATTGGTTTATTTGAATTCTATGTGATAATATTGGCCCAGATTTTACGGGGCCTATGATGGACTATGCACAGCTTACGTCATCGTAAGTGGCCCGCAAGTTCCAAGTTTCTGCATGCGCTGCGCATGCGTGAAAACCCGGAACTTGTGATCTGTCAAGTTTCTCCTTGACAGATCGTGCGCATCCGCTGTAAATTCACTTTCGCTGGTGCAGAGTTGAGCTATTTGCCCAACTACTGCCCAGCAAATACCCATCAAACACTTATGCCTGGTAAAAGCAGGCGTAAGGCCTTCTTTTACCAGCGTAAGGGTTAAAATAAATGTTAAAATAATTTTTTTTTAATGATTTAAACATTCACTTACATTTAAAATTAGTTTAGGTTATTTTTGTTCCATTTAAAAATGTTTACATTTACTTTTCAAAAATAATTATTTTTATTTTAAATTAATTTTGAACCTGTGATTATTTATTTTTATTTCAGTGCTGTGAAATTGTATTTATTAGGTGATTCCTATTATGCGTTTGGGGATTTCGTACATAAATGGAATCCCCATAAGCATAATAGGAATCCCCCTTTGTCATTGGTTGGCGCGGCACATGTGATCCCAGGGACGCTTGCGAACCGCCTGCACCCCTAGGATGCATGGGCCTTTACGCAGACGTACCCCTGCAGGTCCAGGACCGGAACAGTCTGAAGCTCCGGAGGCTGCAGGTAAGTATGGAGTTTTCTTGCGGTTTAGAGGTGTACGCGGGCGGTAAGCCTCTGGCCGCAATTTCCAGGCCAATATAAATCAAAGATATGTTTAATTAACACAAAAAGCGGAATGTTCTCACACATATATGAAAATAAAAAGCACTCAGTAATTAAAACAAACAATGCTGTAAACCAAAACAATATCAGCTTTAATTCAGATCCATCTTGGGAAATTTTCAAGGCACTTCCTAGGCAAATCGCATTTCCATCTTCAATGATTTGGGTCTGCAAGAAAAAGAAAATATACCATTTAGAAACTAAAATGCAACAGGTTCCAAGCTACAATAAGAATTTATTCACCATTTATATATTTCTAACCATAGTAAACTGTGCATAGATTTATTGCAACTTTTTCTACCAAAACCATACAATTTTTAATAGAGATCTGTGAACATGGTGATGGTGGGATTTCAGCACCAGTGGTGTGGCCTGTTTTTTCTTTTCAGGGCTGGAATTCCACTGGGGGTGAAACTGGACCTCGTAGCGCCCACTGTGTTTTGCCAATATTTTCTGTTTTATTTCAGAACTGCTGCACTTCCAGATGTTTTTCTTTTTTCCATTCCCTCCTTTTTTACTTTATTGCCTTTATCCTTATGTTGCCTGTCCCATGTCTTTTCATCATCTTCGATACTTGCCAGATCTTTTGTTCTTTTCATGTCTTTCCATCATCTCCCTATAGATCTTTCATATTATCCAACAGCTTTCTGGAAAACAGTTTGTAGGTCATTCAACCCATAAACTCCAACTCTGTGACTGGAGTACTGATGATTCTCTCCCCGCTCCTCCTATCACTATTATTTTTCAACCTAACTGTTTTGATATGGAGCTAAAGTGAGTAAATTGATTTGAGGTACAGATCAGCCGTGATTGGATTAAATGATGGTGCAGGCTTAAGGGGCTGAATGGCCAACTACCCCTACGTTTTTGTGAGAATAGAGAAGATTGTGTGATTCGATAGAAGTGTTTAAACTTATGAGAAATTGGATTGGCACTGGGAACCAGCATAGAGTGGGAGACAGGCCTGGAACGCATACCCAAAGATGAAGGCTCGAGACTCGCTGGAAATTGGGCTTCGGGCCTCATCAACATAATACCAATGAGCTGTGGATGCCAATCAGGCATCGAGATGCAGCTCGCTAGTCATGGCCTTCGCAAAATCTGCCAACTCGGATGCCGAGCCAGCCCACAACTAAGTCCTGGGGGGCCAGAGACAAACCAGAGCAGGGAGAGATTGGTTGACAGTTCTGTCAATGACCAGAAATTCTCTCGGTTACATATGACATTTTTCTTAATTTTTAATCATTGATAAGCAATTTGTAATCCTGTGAATAATCCTATAGAATTGAAATTGCTTTCTGTATTCTTGTTAAGGTTTACATTTGCTTGCTCAATAAACAGAGCACTGCAGATGGAAATCCTTTTTATTTTAGATCCAGAAGACATTTTAGAGCAGATTTATAACTACAAATACAATGGTGCTTTTTCTCAGCATTATTTTTAAGGTGACATTTTCTTTTATCACAGTGATTACCATAATGCATTAACACATTTTCACAAATTGGAAAATAATGTTTACATCATTATAGTTATGTGAGAAATCAGTAAGGTAACATCTAACTATGTAAAATCCTGGCCAGAAATTTCCTCAAAGCTGTTCCTGCAAACACCGCTGTAACTATGCCGGAAGTGGAGTGGAAACCTTGTTTTCTTGCTTATACTTCCTGCTACCTGTCAGAAACTAAAGAGACCCAAAGCAAATGTTCCATTAGAAATGGGCTAAATAATAGTAAGAAATTCTCTGTTAAACATTCATGAATAACTACTTCTATATTCATGGATAGCATCTTCATAGAATTACATAGAATATATAGCTCAGAAACAAGCCATTCGTCCCAACTGGTTTATGCTCCACACGAGCCTCCTCCCATGCTACTTCATCTAACCCCTTCATTAAACTACACAACAGGGGGATGTTGTGTGAATGTGTTAAGCGCTCATCTGCTAAAATGGCCAATAATTTCAAACACCAGAAGATAGGGAGGGGAGTAGGCCTGATAATAAAGGATGATGTAAGGACAGTAATGAAAAAGGATCTTGGCTCGGAAGATCAGGAAGTAGAATCAGTATGGGTGGAGATAAGAAATAACAAGGGTCAGAAAACACTGGTGAGAGTAGTTTATAGCCTCCTAACAGTAGCTATACTGTTGGACAGAGAATTAATCAATAATAGGAGCTTGTAACAAAGGTATAGATAGATAGATTTTTGGACTCTAGGGGGATCAAGGGATATGGCGATTGGGCTGGAAAGTAGATTTGAGGTCGAAGATCAGCCATGATCTTATTGAATGGCGGAGCATGCATGAGGGGCCATATGGCCTTCTTATGTTCTTGTCATTTTGTTAAATGGCAAAAAAATTATATCAGGATTGCAATGGCCCTGCTATTAACTCAAAGGCACGTTGGGATTGGGGGCCCGATATCCTGTGGGAAATCCAGAAGTAAGTTTAGTGCGTCTGTCAGTGGCATTTTAATGCAGCCAGCTCATTATCATTTTATTTCTGGCGTCGATTGTGAGGCAGCGAGCGTGATGAGGACTTGCATGATTCCATCTCCACTCCAGTATTTAAAAGGCCAATTGAAGATGGAATTTGGTTGAGTTTGGAGTTGGAACCAAAAGAAGGCAAGGTGTGAAAATGGATTCAGGATGCTCAAAGGCTGTGTACCACTTCAATGATGTCTCCCTTGATTACTGCTGGGGGCTGTGAGGAGCTAGGGAGAGATACTCTTCCTCAGCAATGGGAGGAAGAAACCTACTGCTGCCCCAAAGAAGGTGTGGCTGGAGGTGGCCCAGGAGATCAGCAGCAGGAGCATTGTGCCATGCTCCTGGATTCAGTGCAGGAAGCACTTTAATGACCTAACCAGGTCAGGAAAGGTGAATACAGTTGCACATTCACCTATATCCTGCTGTGCGCATCACCCCACCCTCTCACTCTGTCTTGTCAAGTATATTTCATTACATCTCTCCTCTTATTCTGCAAGCACACCCATCCCTCTCTTTCTATGCACCTTCTTACATTCCCATCTATCCATCCACCACTGCTACTCACCTTTGGTGACAAAATTAAATATCAGTGACCCACATGTCATATAACACTCAGTCATGTTGACTTAATTTCAACAGCGAGTGAAATATAATCATCTTCATAATGATAAGTTGCAACATACTTACCTTGCCAGTACTAATTCATATCTTTTCTCTCCACGTGCAGCTGGAGTCCATGGACCTCGTGGATGACGAATCCTCAGAGGAGCTGATTCCTTCTGAGGGTGCGCCATCACAGGACTCATGCTTAACATGCACCAGCTCAGATACTCGCTCTTCGGTAGGACCAGTTAGATAGATAGTTGGGTTTTAACCTGGTGACTCACACTTCACAAGTGGGCAAGAGCAAACAGTGGTGGCAGTGAGAGCTGTGGAGCGTCCGCTCCCTCTCCAAGCTCTGCTCAGCTGGAAAAAGATGCTGTACCCCGGGGGGCTGTCAATGAAAAGCAGAATCATTGAGGAGCAGCAGAGAATGTGCGATGTAGTGACAGGACTTCCAAGCACACTGACCATAATTACAGAGAGAATGGAGGAGTCCACCTCAAGCAAGAGTGAGATGATGTTATTGCGACGATGTCTTCTTACATGGATAGAGTGGCCAACTCCGTGGAACATCAAACGCAGCAACCAAATAAGTCTATGCCCGCCTTGACCACGGCCGTGCACACTCTGGATGCCAACATGTTTGCCGCCTTGAACAGGATGACAGATACCTTAACCATGGCCTTACAGTGCTGCACTGATCTAAAAGTGCTCTCCAGCAGAGTGGTAGGGGTGAAGTGTGGCTGTCCTGTCAGAAGGTTGATGGCAAAAGGAGACATGGCAGTGGGGACTCCACTCAAAGCACTTCCGTTTCTCACCCCTCTGCTGCTTCTCTCTGTGCTGTCCAGCTAGCAGTCTCTCAAAGGCATGCTGCTGCTGCTAATGCTGCTGTTGGTGCTGGTCATACTGCTCTTCATCTGAGGCCCAATCTAAGGCAGCCAAGGCACCACCCATCCTGATTTGATTCAGAAAATCTCCAAAGTGTAGAACACAAACTCTCAGCAAAGTACTGTAAAAAAAACTTTTCCCACTAGTAGGTAAGAAAGCAGCTATGAGTACTGAGTATTTATTGCAGTATTTCCATGCGTTCAAATCAGCCCTCAATTGCCATTGTGTTCTCGCCTTGCTTTCAATAGCAAGTTTCAGTAAGCCTGGGAAAGTCATTGATGCGACTTTAAACTTAAAAGCGTGTTGAAATATCGCTCCAATTGAGCAATTACCATAAGTTAATAGGCAACCCGCCTCTCCTGATGGGGTTGCAGACAACCAGCCTAACGCACCCGAGTTAAATGCGGAAGTCGGCAGGTTGGAGCCAGCTTCCTGATACGCTCACATTTTTGTCAGACTTAACCCTCCATCCGCACCCAAACACACAAACTCCTCCAGGTTAAAATTCCCCCCAATGTTTCCATGATTCTGATATGGGGAAAAAGGACCACAGAGCTTGGGCACATGAGCAATTCAAACGAAAAGCTAACTCTGGAGAGATGAAAGCAGTTAATGCCTGTCTGTGCAGCCCCTTGATAGCTGTGTCATAGTAGCCTATCAGAATATCCCAAAGTGTTGTGTGCTCTTCGTCCCAGGTTCCCTGCTCTGTCCTATTGTCTGCCTGGTATTCTTCGGCTCTTCTGCTCAATATTTCCTGGAATCCTGAGATATAGAATAAAATCCAGACTAAACCAGATGTGAGTACTTTGCAGGTCACCCCTGGAGCATCAATTTAATCTAATTCAAAATTAGCTCTGAGGATGACTAGGTTTAAATCTTTCATTTGCCAATAGGAGTTTCTATTAAAAATAATTCTTTAAAAGCACAATCTAAACTTTATTTAGCTTATGCATCCGATAGTAGTTTTATATCATTTTCTAAAATTAAAAAAGATATAAAATTGTTGAACAATAAAAAAGAATTCGGAAGCCGTCAGGTATTATTTATTTTAGACATGTAGATGCCAATTGTTATGTATCACAACTCATTTTGTAACTATAACCCTGATTTTAACCTAGCCAGCCCAGACAACAGTCGGCAACATCAAGCAAGTAAAGGGGGTCATTGCCAATATTTTATGAATACTTTTGAGCTGGTTGCACTGGCATGCGCCTCCCACCCCAACCCCACCCCCCCCCCCACCCAACCACCCCACCATCCCGAGCAACTTGTTAACACTGCACCTTCCTCCCCTCGTTTCTTATAAAGGAGGCCTAATTCCAAAATTGGTGCCATTTTCAGCCGAGCACCGTAACTTCCTCCCCTTCCAGAGTGGTTATCCAATGCTGCATCTTCCTCCCCAACCTCCCTCTAGTGCAGTGTTATCCGTCAGCCACAGTTGTGGTTATGGAAACACCATTTTAACCACATGCAGTAATTTTAGTAGCAAACACCTTAAACACACTCACACAATATAGGTAACTTTGATGCACTGTACTTCACCTGTGTGTATTTGGTTAACAAACATCTACCACCATTCAGTAACCAAGGAAGTAAAGCACTCACAATGATGAAAAACCACTCTCAACACTCTGCGTATTGTCTTACCAATTTACCGACAATGTATAAAAAGGTCAAAGTTCACATGCATACGCCACGTGAACAAGTATTGAGATTGCATGCAAAATGATAGTGTCCATTACTCAATTTTTATTTATTAATCAGAAATAATATAAGCCATAGCTGGATTTCCAATTCGCCACATGTGGCTGGTGGCTTTCCTTTTGGAGAACACTGTTTGAGTCGGCGTCCAAAATGCAGCCATAGTAACATTCACGCCTTTTAGAATGATTCAAATTAGCTGACCCTGCCCTAACCATGAATACTCCAGCAGGCTCACCAGTGCATCGGGATACCCAGTTCTCTGTGCTCACACAGCAGGGTTGAGGGATTTCAGCTCCTAAAGCTAAGATCATTTTATATGCATAATATACTTACATGGCAAATATTTATTGTTGTGTACACAATGGGCTCACAGCTAATCTTGTCAGCAACCTTGCACATCTTTTGTAGTCTGTAACAGAAAACACAGAATGGTATTTAGTAACTAAATATTTAGAAAACGATTACTTCTGTGAACAGTTGTATTCAAAATGTGGTGGAATTCATGAAAATTTTTAATAAAATGCTAAAGTTCAGTGTAAAACCAAATATATACCAAGAATAATATTTCTGTAACACCTGGTCCAGATGTTTGGAATTCAAGGAGGTGAAATTTCTCCTGTTCTGTAATTTTACCAAAATAAGGTGTCATGGCCTAGAAATTCAGTTGGTTGCGCCAGCAGTTAGCGCCTTAAGAGAAGTGAATTTCGGGCGCTATGCGTGTAGCGCCCGGGCGCAGCGCAGTTTGCGCCTCACCCCAAATTAAGTGGACCCTTAGCACCGGCGTAAAGTTTAGCGCCCGCCCGGCTGCGCGCGCAGAAAATGACGTCACATCCTCGTGCAACGCCCTTTGCGCGCCCCGATTCCAAACTTCAGTCGGACCGCCCCATTGTGCGGCTGGCGGCCAGAGCGTTTGTAAAATGGAACGCAACACAGCCGACGCGGGCCCCGGGGAGCGCAAATTAAAGGGCACGTACCCTGCAGTATAAAGGGCAGCCATTTTGCAGCAAACACTCTTGTGCAACGGATTTCTGGACACACAAGGAGGAGAGCTAACTGGTTTCGTGCAGCAATAGCTCAGGTATTTTTGGACTCAGGCCAAAGCGCTGCAAGTGCCCTGTTGGAAATTTGACTGTTTGCCAGCATTTGATGGGGGCTGCATGGGGTGCCAACGCGGAGTTTCAGCGCCATGTGCGTAGGGCTCGCAGACACGGGGTCAGAGGGGCAGCCCTGGCTAGAGGCAGAGGGGGCAACAGGCGTCGGCAACATAGGCCTTACCCAGTCAGGGTATACCGCCAGCAGCGCTCCTACCTCACCATGAGTGGCGCGCGATGTGTAAGAAGGCTGAGATTCCGAAAGGAGGTGGTTGCAGAGATCTGCCACCTGCTTCGCAGAGATCTGCGTCCAAAGCTCAGGTGCAGGACGTCTCTGTCGGTGGAAGTGAAGGTGACGGTGGCATTGAACTTCTATGCCACCGGCTCCTTCCAATCCGCTGTTGGGGACATAGCGAACATATCCCAGTTCGGCGTGCATCGCTGCATCCGCCAGGTGACCGATGCCCTTTTCAGAAGGAGACGCCAATTCATCTCCTTCCCCATGGCCCTGGAGAGCCAGCATCAGTGTGCAGTGGGATTTGCTAGACTCGCGGCCTTCCCCTTGGTGCAGGGTGCCATTGACTGTACGCATGTGGCTTTGCGGGCACCTCTGGAGCATGGCGAGCAGTATCGCAACCGGAAGGGCTACCATTCTCTCAATGTGCAGCTGGTGTGTGACCACAAGCAGCGCATCCTGGCTGTCAATGCCTGCTTTCCAGGCAGCTGCCACGATGCCTTTATCCTGCGGCAGAGTACTGTGCATGACATGTTCGAGGCACAGCCTCCCCCAAGAGGATGGCTACTCGGGGACAAAGGCTATCCTTTGTGTACCTGGCTCATGACCCCGCTCCGCGCGCCCAGGACCGCTGCTGAAGAGGCATACAACGAGAGCCATCAAAGGAGCAGAAACATCATCGAGCAAACTATTGGGGTCCTCAAGCAGCGGTTCCGCTGCCTTGATCGTTCCGGCGGATCTCTGCAGTATTCGCCGCAACGGGTCTCCCAATTTGTCGTAGTTTGCTGCATGCTGCACAACCTGGCTCTCCGCAGGATTCAGGCACTGCCACCTGACGTTGGACCACCACCTCAGGAGGAGGAGCAGGAGGAGGAGTGCGTTCCCAGGAGGGAGCGACAAGGTCCAAGGGCCGTCTGTCGCCAGCTTATTGAACGTAACTTCTAAGCCCCCTGTCAGGGAATGCCTTGTGGCCATGAAGCAAGATGAATGCAGCCACTCCGCAAGCCCTCAGCCGGCGAAGGCAACAAAGACTAACAAGAACAACCATGGACACTGTCTGAATAAAGATAAATTTATATTTGACAAAAATGAAACCCCTTCCCACATGAATCCCAAAAACAATCAACGGCCCCCACAAAAAGTGCAACAAACGACTCACTCCCACAACCTGGGGAGGAGTAACTCCACATTTGAACAAACCAGGCCTCAACCTCGGCCTTAACGCAAAAAACATACCCATCAACAAAGCAACCATGGGCAAAATAAAGATGTCCACCGCCATATAAAATTAAAGCTGGCCACACCCTCTACTTAGTGGCCCGCGAGGGCGAGACCTTGTCCAGCCTTTTGGCGCCCCTGCCCGGCCTGCTGCTCCTCCGCAAGCTCTGCCCAGTGGCTGCTGCGAGGCTGGGGGAAGGCACCTGAGGGTCAGATGTCCTTCCGCCAGATGGCCTTGGGGGGCGGCCTACACGGGCTTTGGGCCTGGAGGGGCCGGCTGTTGATTGGCGCACATGTGCATGGCCACCATCAGCTCCAGCCGCTTGCCGTTGACGCTCCACTGGGGGAGTGGCGGCGACGGATGGCGCAATGTGGGCAAGCTGGCGTATTGGAGTCGCTGGCTGGTGATGTCACACGCTGGCACTCGCCCGGGCACGCACTGCACGATCCGCACCAATCAGCCGAAGGGCGGATCGCTGTGCTGCTGCAGCGCGGCGGGTGTCCTGGCGATGCCTGGCTGAGGCAGCGCGTGTGGCAGCAGTGAGTGCCCCTGTTGCCCTGGTCTGTGCCCGCATCACATCCGCCACTGACTTGATGGCATCAGCCAGCGGCTCCATCGCCGGAGGCATCCGTTCCACTACCTCCATCATCATCTGGCCACTCTCGGCATTTGATGCCCCAAACTCCCGCACACTGGTCGCCAGCGACTCGATGGCCTCAGGCATCCGTCCCACCACCTGCATGAGCTCTGTGTGGCGGCGGTCCGAATCCTCGGCCATTTGGTCCAGCTGGCGCACCTCCGCCTAGGTGAAGGTGGCCGGACTGGAGGCGGGACTCTCCCTTGGCACGTTGCTGGCACTGAATGTCCGCAGCAACTGCACTCCCCTCCGATCCTTCCCCCCTCTGGGGGGAAGGCCGCGGCCCACCCGCAGCCCTCCTGGGTGGCTGGACGCCACTGGTCCCAGCAGCTGCACTCCCCTCCGAAAGTTGCTCCAGGCTCTCGTCTAGGGAAGACGTGTCCAACACTTCGCCCTCTGCTGCGGGACCTGAGTCCTCCCCTGATGGTCCGGGTTGCTCCTCCTCCTCCTCCTCCTCAGAGGGGCTGTCTCTGGCAGCTTCAGGGAGCTCTTCGTCACCAGCTGAAAGCAGGAAGGCACAAGAGTAGCTTCAGAGTGAGGAGAGGGCGTCAGCGAGGGAGTCATGACTGGTGGCATTCAGCGCATTGGTGGCACAGTGGCAAAGGAGGTAGCTCGGATGCGCAAGTGTGACGAGAGAGGGCCAAAAGGCGAGGTCCTTACCATTGCCGGGCAGCGGAGGGTCGGCTTCTCCGCATGCTCTGGGCACAATCACGCGGCCTCCCATGAGGCCACTCACGCGCTCCTCCAGGGGAGTGAGCTTCTGGAACTTGGCGCGGCCTCCCCCGGTGATGTCGCGGCGCTTCCGATTATTCGCAAGTTTAGCCTGCAAGAGAAAGGACGGGCTCCAAGTACGGTGTGTAGCCGTGACGTAGTGTGCACTGCCTCCCATGGTGGAATAGCTTGGCCAGTGTGTAAAGTGCAGAATGTGCAATTGATGCTCATGACTGTCCCAAAGCTGCTGGCTGAGGGCTGCCCATTAGGCGTTTCAGGTCCCTTTGCCCATCATGTCAGGTGTACATGCAAGAATGAGGAGGAGAGTGGAAAGGGTACTCACCCTGACAATCCTGGTCAGGTCATTGTATTTCTTCCGACATTGCACCTTGTCCCTGGGGGAATCGCCGTAGGACGACACCCTGGTGGCGATCTCCCTCCAGGCTTTGGTGTAGACGCGGTGGGTGGGATTCCTGCCATTGTCTGGGAACAAGATCCTGCGCCTCTTCTCCAATGCTGTCAGCATGATATCCAGATCACGCTCTGAGAAGCGCAGGGCACGCTCACGGGCCTTATCATGCGTTGCCATGGCTCGTTGGGCTCAGCAGCAGTGTTGAGGCCTAGTTTGAAAGCTGCAGTGTGCAGGGCGTGGCAGCAGACCAAATCGTCCCTTCCCCCTTTAAGAGCTGGCCGGCGCCACGGGGTCTGCTGTCAATCAAAAAATGACCGCACCCGCGCTGCGCCCCGCCTCGGCGCTATCCCTCTGCACCGCCGGCTTAGCGCCTAAAGATAGTCGTGTAACGCCTCTTTTGCGCTCCAGCAACCTCTTAGGGCGAAGCAACTGAATTTCGGTGAAGGGGGCGCAACTTTGGGGCGGGCGCTAAAGTCGGGCGGGCGCTAACGTTAGCGCCCCAAAAATGGCAAAACTGAATTTCTAGGCCCATGAGTATAAAACCGAGATTTCCATGAAAATCAATGGGTTAAAGTCTTAAAAAAAAGAAAGGCTTTAATTTATGTAGCGCCTTTCATGGCCTCAGAACACTCCAAAGCACTTTACAGCTAATGATGTACATTTGAAGTGTAGTCACTGTTGTAACATTAAATTAGCAAAGGCACTTCCCCAAACAAGTTAATGTATCAGTAACAACTATACCACAGTGGGGGAACTGCAACTCCCACCAGCTTTCAGCACAAAATGTGCAGTGTACACAAAGGTGTCGGCCTGAGGCCCAATCAAAAAATGGGCCTTGGGCTTCATTTGTATGAAACTGGAGAACTGCGGACACTAATCGGGTGTCCGAATACCACTCGCCTGTTGGGGCCTGACTAATTCCAGCCAGCTCTGACACCCAAACCGGTAGGTCCTGCCTCCTACATATACATTCTATCTATACCAGCATATAAGAGGGGTAGGTTAGAGTCATGAAATGCAAAACAATTTATATTGGTTATGATGCAGCACTTAATATCTTCTTACTTAATATTATATATTCAGCTTTGATTTATGATAATGTTATTAATTCCTGGCGATTCACTGCCTTTTGGAGCTCTTTCAGACTATTGCAGAATAAGGTCAGTGAATGTAAGTTACAAGCATGGGCAAGGAAACCTCCTGCTGATTACCACCTACTGCCCTCCCTCAGCTGATGAATCAGTACTCCTCCATGTTGAACACCACTTGGAAGAAGCACTGAGAGTAGCAAGGGCACAGAATATACTCTGGGTGGGGGACTTCAATGTCCATCACCAAGAGTGGCTCGGTAGCACCACTACTGACCGAGCTGGCTGAGTCCTGAAGGATATAACTGCCAGACTGGGCCTGCGACAGGTGGCGAGAGATCCAACACGAGGGAAAAATCTATTTGACCTCATCCTCACCAATCTACCTGTCACAGATGCATCTGTCCATGACAGCATTGGTAGCAGTGACCACCGCACAGTCATTGTGGAGACAAAGTCCCGTCTTCACACTGAGGACTCCCTCGATCGTGTTGTGTGGCACTAACACCATGCTAAATGGGATAGATTCAGTACACAGAACAGATCTAGCAGCTCAAAACTGGGCATCCATGAGGCACTGTGGGCCAGCAGCAGCAGCAGAATTGTATTCCACCACAATCAGTAACTTCATGGCCAGGCATATCCCTCACTCTACCATTACCATCAAGCCAGGGGACCAACCCTGGTTCAATAAGGAATGTAGAAGAGCATGCCAGGAGCAGCACCAAACGTACCTAAAAAACCTGGGGAAGCTGCAATCCAGGACTACATGCATGCTAAAAAGCAGAAGCAGCATGCTATAGACAGAGCTAAGCGATCCCACAATCAATGGATCAGATCAAAGCTTGCAGTCCTGCCACATCCAATCGTGAATGGTGGTGGACCATTAACTAACGGGAGGGGGGGGCTCCATGAATATCCCCATCCTCAATGATGGTGGAGCCCAGCACATGAGTGCCAAAGGCAAAGCTGAAGCGTTTGCAAACATCTTCAGCCAGAACTGCTGAGTGGATGATCCATATCGGCCTACTCCTGAGGTCCCCACCATCACAGAAGCCAGTCTTCAGCCAATTCGTTTCACTCCACGTGATATCAAGAAACAGCTGAGCGCACTAGATACAGCAAAGGTTATGGGCCCCGATAATATCCCGGCTATCGTGCTGAAGGCTTGTGCTCCAGAACAAGCCGCGCCTCTAGCCAAGCTGTCCATTTCCGCATGCAACAAGACCTAGACGACATTGAGGCTTGGGCTGATAAGTGACAGGTAACATTCGCGTCACACAAGTGCCAGGCAATGACTATCTCCAACAAGCGAAAGTCTAACCACCGCCCCTTGACATTGAACGACATTACCATCGCCGAATCCCCCACCATCAACATCCTGGGGGGTCACCATTGACCAGAAACTTAACTGGACCAGCCACATAAATACTGTAGTAACAAGAGCAGGTCAGACGCTAGGTATTCTGTGGCGACTGTCTCACCTCCTGACTCCCCAAAGTCTTTTCACCATCTACAAGGCACAAGTAAGGACTGTGATGGAATGCTCTCCACTTGCCTGGATGAGTGCAGCTCCAACAACACTCAAGAAGCTCCACATCATCCAGGACAAAGCAGTCCGCTTGATTGGCACCCCATCCACCACCTTAAACATTCACTCCCTCCACCACCAGGATACCGTGGCTGCAGTGTGTACCATCTACAAGATGCCTTGCAGCAACTCGCCAAGGCTTCTTCGGCAGCACCTCCCAAACACATGACCTCTTCCACCTAGAAGGACAAGGGCGGCAGGCACATGGGAACACCACCAGCTCCAAGTTCCCCTCCAAGTCACACACCATCCTGACTTAGAGGTCTATCACCGATCCTTCATCGTCGCTGGGTCAAAATCCTGGAACTCCCGACCTAACAGCACTGTGGGAGTACATTCACCACATGCACTGCAACGGTTCAAGAAGGCGGCTCATCACCAACTTCTCAAGGGAGATTAGGGATGGCAATAAATGCTGGCCTTGCCAGTGACGTCCACATCCCATAAATGAATAAAAATAAACTCCTTTAAAAGCACTTCACACTGAATCAAGACAGACCAAATGCTTTTCCTCCATCTGGAGGTCATCTCCTTTTAACCTGCTTCAGCTATAAAGATGAATATCTCGGCCAAATTTGTGCTATTAATATGGGAAATGCAGTCTACCCTTAAGAGGTGGTGTCTAATGGCTGGAGTCAAATACAATCAGAAAGTGGATAAGAAATAGGTTCTAAAACCATGTGACTCCAAAAACAAATTGTTTGCCCTCTGCCAAAAGCCCACCAATAACTAAAAATAGAACAATGGAAAGAAATAATGCCAAAATTGATATTTACATTCCAGTTAAACAGAAACTAGAGGACATACAAGAAATACTTCACGAATGCCAAAAAAACAAACTGAAGGCAATTTGTCTAAGATGCAGAAAGCTCCTGCTGTGCCCCTAAGGTCACACAGTTCCGATATGCAAGCAAGCATCTATATTTAAGAACATAAGAAATAGGAGCAGGAGTAGGCCAATTGGCCCCTCGAGCCTGCTCCGCCATTCAATAAGATCATGGCTGATCTGATCCTAACCGCCAATCCACTATGACAGGACTATCTCCTGAATCTAACAGAATTAGACACGCGAAACAGGAGCAGGATCAGGCTACACGGCCCCTGGGCCCGCTCCGCTACCCACAGGGCCATGACCGATCCGCACCTAAACTCATGTCCAAATTCCTGCCCGCTCCCCGTAACCGTGAATTCCCTTTTCTTCTAGGAAACTGTCTATTTCTGTTTTAAATTTATGTAATGATGTAGCTTCGACAGCTTTTTGGGGCAGCATATTCCATGGACCTACCACCCTCTGAGTGAAGTAGTTCCTCCTCATCTCAGTTTTGAAAGAGCAGCCCCTTATTCTAAGACTATGCCCCCTAGTTCTAGTTTCACCCATCATCTGGAACATCCTCCCTGCATCCACCCGATCCAACCCCTTCATAATCTTATATGTTTCAATAAGATCGCCTCTCATTCTTCTGAACTCCAATGAGTAGAGTCCCAATCTACTCAACCTCTCCTCATATGTCCATCCCCTCATCCCCGGGATTAATCGAGTGAACCTTCTTTGTACTGACTCGAGAGCAAGTATGTCCTTTCTTAAGTATGGACACCAAAACTGTATGCAGTATTCCAGGTGCGGTCTCACCAATACCTTGTACAACTGAAGCAATACCTCCCTATTTTTATATTCTATCCCCCTAGCAATGAAAGCCAACAGTCCATTGGCCTTCTTAATCACTTGCTGCACCTGCATACTAACCTTTTGAGTTTCGTGCACCAGGACCCCCAGATCCCTTTGTACTTCAGTACTTTCAAGTTTCTTGCCATTAAGATAATAACTTGCTCTACGATTTTTCCTGCCAAAGTGCATAACCTCACACTTTCCAGTATTGTATTCCATCTGCCAAATCTCTGCCCACTTACTTAGCCTGTCTATGTCCCCTTGCAGGTTTTTTATGTCCTCCTCACTCACTACTTTCCCTCCCATCTTAGTATCATCTGCAAACTTTGATGTGTTACACTCGGTCCCCTCCTCCAAATCATTAATATAGGTTGTAAAGAGTTGGGGACCCAGCACTGACCCCTGCGGAACACCACTGGCTACTGGAACCCAGAAGACTACCGTTTGATTCAAATGCAATATTATTCCAAACAGATCTGCTCTTAGCATACATGCATTTTAATATTTTATTTGTTGTTACAAGTGGTGTAATATTTCAGCCTAATATATCTGTATGCCTTCAGTTTTTACCCTCTCCTCGCTACAAGAAATTATAATGGACAGGTTGTACAAGATACCATTCTGGGAAATTCAAAAGACCAGCTTTTAGACGATCCATGTGCAGTAAAATGGTGTTTATTCAGAACAATTATTCAACAAAGTTGATTATCGTATCTACCAACTGTCCATCCTGGTGGATGATTCTCTTTTTGCTCGTACATAAATCCTACCCAGACAAACTTTTTGCAATTAAATTATATATTTAGTTCTTTGCCATTAGTATCTTGTATTTTGCAGACACAGAAGCATCCTACATCCTTTCCTGGATAATAATCAAGAAGATCCCCACATCAGGTGGCATAAGTCAGATGAGAGCTCCAACCAAAGAGAGGCAGCATAGGGAAAAAGCTGCTCGCAGATGGAGGAAGAGGAAGAAGCAGAAGATGAGGAAGCAGAAGAGGAGAAAGTGGAAGGAAGGAAGCAACCCAGACAGCCACTTTCTGGCTGGGATATCCGGGAACGAATCATCCACCTGCAGTACCAGTGAACACAACCCCAATTCCCCTTTCAACATTTGTCCCACACCTTACCTTCCCTTCCCTCTGTTACTGACCATCACAGCATTCCCTTGGCCATAATGCTGAAATAAAAACCACCACAAAGCAAACTTTCCAATCCAACTTTATCCATATATGCATCCAATATTACATCAAAAGATTAACTAGTCACCCTTAGTGAGTGTCTTTCATATGCCTTTGCCTATCCTACTGATATTATACAGTGCTACCCCAATGGCTGCAGTATGGCTGATAGAAGACTGCTGACGTTCAGTGGGGGACACTGCAGGTGGCCTTGCAGGACGACCTCGAGGAGCTGATGGCTGGGAGTGTGAAATCAAGTAATGGTGCTTCGTCTTCTTCTTCTGCTTCAGTCTCCTCTCCCTCTTCTTGGTCAACCACTGGCTGGGCAGCCGGGAGTTCTTGGGTGTCTGAAATGAGGAAGGCACTAGGGTAGGGCTGTGGTGAGGGGAGTCAGGTAAAGCAAGAGGTGTATGCTTACACCATGTGCAGCTTGTACATCAGAAGATATTGTGGGATGAGGGGGAAGTGGGATGTGAGAAGGAGGATAACGTATGAAGATATTGGCATCTTGTATTCTTTCAGCCCCGCCACTGGCCTGGCCAAGGGCTCAGCCATGCCCCTGCCAAGAATGGCCAGCACCATCTCTTCCAAGGGGGTGAGGTAAAGCTCGGAATGTGAGGTGTGCCTCGGGTTTGGTACAGATTGTTGATAGGTGATTGATGGGGGAGGAATCGTGCATTGAGTAGTGTGTGAGGCTAGTGGTGGAGTTGGTAGGAGACAGCTTTTAAAGATGTGTTCACTAATCTTAACCAGTTGTCTGATGTCATGAAACTCCTTTGGCACTGGAGCCAGGGCCTGGGGGCAAAACTGTTGGCAGTGACTGCCTCGGTGGTCTGGTCCCACATCCTTCTTACTGGAGGACCTCCTGGCCCCCTGTGGATAGAGTGCCTCTCTTCCAGTGTTGACCCCCTGCACAAAACTCGAGTGATGCATCCGAGACTCTAGGTACCCTTTCCGCAGGTGAATGATTCCATCCTGGATATCGCAGCCAGAAAGGGACTGTCTGGGTTGCATCCTTCCTCTGCTTCCTCCTCTTCTGCTTCTGCCTCTTCTGCATCTTCCTCTTCTGCATCTTCCTTTTTCCTCTGAGTGGATGCTGTAAATCTGAAATAAAAGCATAAAATGCTGGAAATACTCAGGTCAGGCAGCATCTCAACCTGAAACATGAACTCTGTCTCTCTCTCTCTCCACGGATGCTGCCTGACCTGCTGAGTATTTCCAGCATTTTCTGTCTTCTCAAAGGCCTTCCTTTACCATCCGAGGCCTTGCAAGTGTCCAGCAGCACTCCCTGCATACTTAAAAACTTTTAACATATATTGCACCAACTTCAATAAAAATTTTAAAAATCCAATCCAAAAGCTTAAATGCAAACTTACCTAAAAGATGAATGTGTTCCTTTAAGAGGTGCTGACAGCATTTCTGTCAGTCTGTTGAATGCTGAGTTTTCATAGCGAGCTTAGGACCCAGCATTGAACTCAGTGCTACGGTCGAAGTGCGCGGAGGTGACGTTAAATCGGCGTGCGTCACCCTCCCTTTATTGACATGTCCAGGGCCAGCGCTGCTATCAAAATGGTGGCCGCCGAGTCCCACACCAGAGAAGGGCGCTAGAGTGGCGGTCGTCATTTTTCACCAGGAAAGTGGTGCAAATGGGTGGTGCTAAGTGGCCCAATTTCTAAATTGTAGAATTGAATCCTTTGATAATAAATTATTATTTGCATTGGTAAAATGTAATCATATCAAGAATTACTCTCTATGAGGAGCTATTTCAGAAGAATTCTGACATTTTTCATTACTTCTAACTTAGTGCATCATTCTAGAATATCATTTTATTTACAGAATTTTGTGAATAATAAAATGAGGGCCAAAGTTCTTCTGTATCCATCATGGGAATAGATCGGCCAGGGGCAGCACTGAAGAAGCCTGAGTTGGGCAGGCCCGACACCTGCCTCGCTTATCGATAACTACTTTTGTCACGGGGTCCTTCAACAGTTGTTAGGTCCCTCATTAACATATTCAGGAAGCTTAACGCCTGTTTTGGGCATACACCTGGGAGGCCAAAAAAGGGCCCCATGAATTTATCAGTAGGACCAACGTTGGGCGCAGGCCGTCCCAGTGCTAAATTGGCATGCTTTGCACCCATTTTACACCAGAGGAAACAGACACAATGCATATCAATTGCTACCTCAATGTCTACAAATACATACTATTTTGTTCAGATCACTCTGAGGAACATTAAAATTATTTTTTACCACCAACTATGTAGTTATTTAAGAATGATGGATAGATTATTTTAAGATTCTGTTGTATGATTTATTTTCCTTTCTGCCTTACATTTTGTTTTACTTTGCATAGGTGCATGTTCTTTCTGAGCTATATTTAATAATACAAGATTCATAAGGACAGATACAGCTGGCACTCAGGCTTAGAATAATCTGGTTATCTACTCAGACAAAGCCACTGGGATACATTTAGTACAATTCTTCTATGTAAAACGATTGCATTATGGGAACTGGGTTACACATTGACCTATTACTAGGTCCTAAGTTACAATCAAACTCAGACCAGTAGCATGGAAGTCTCCACTGTCTGTTGGTTGTAGGATTTCTATGTTAAGTGAGTTTGGGCAGTCTCAATCCAGTTCCTAGTGCCATAACTGCCTCTAATTATGGACTAAATTGTCAATCTCACTCTTTTCTGAGGTGGTTTCGAGGCACATTGCTTGGAACCTTTCCTCTCCATGTCATACCTGAGCTGGGAATGATTGATGCTAAGCTCGGGCGGCCAAATGGAAATTCATGCATTCCTCAGCCTTAAATTTAAATTTTAGATAAAGCCTTATAGACAGATCATCGAAATTCTTGATGAGAATTTTCCCACTTTATCAATTTGAATTTAGAGTCCATCTAGGTTTTGGTTATAGAATACTCCATCTGAGGGAAAGATTAAAAAGTCATTCCAGAAAGCAGGAGCTTATAATTTGAGCACTGATGCTACATGAAATTGCCTTCTCAGTATTCACTTAATCCAGACGGTAGCATTATCAGGGCCATAAATCCTAATTAGAAAGCAGACTTTATTTTTTTTTGTTTTTGGGATGTAAGCAACATTAGGAAGGCAACGTTTATAAAAAAAACTCCTGCTATCTGTGTTGAGTCTGTGTTTTCAATTGCAGTTATACTGAATAACAGGACACAGACTACAGAAGTAAGTAAACAGGTCAGGGCTGAACTGAGATACACTTTGCTCCGCAGGGTTTATATACCGGTGTGGTCACCACCGGTACTACAATGTACAGGAGCCATCAAAAAGTGGTCCATCACCTTAAGGTATCCTCTTAAGGTGGTACAGGTTACATACACTACAATTCCTCCCCTTTTAGCTTAACAGTGTACACCCCAAATTAAACATTACATGGATAACATATATACAATTTACACACAAAACTGTTCAAAGATTCAGGGCTGGATTTTCCTAAGCCCCTGGAGTCGGGTTGGAGGCGTGCGGGCGATAAAAATCGGAGATCCGGGGGTCCCGACCCCATCCCGCCTCCATGTCAATTTCATAGGAGTCGGGTTCCCGACAAGTGCTGGAACCCGACTCCCAGAGGCGGGAAGGGATTAAAGGCAATTAAACTGCCTGTTAACAGGTAGTTTTTTGCCTATTCGCGATTTTTATTGCAGGTTTGTGGGCTTCCCGACAGCTCCAAACCATGAAAAGTTTGAGAGGCGGGACGTGGGTCTGAGGTCTTGGAGGGGTCGCGATGCCCGGTGTTCAGGTGAGTGAGGGGTGCAGGAGTGCAAAGGTAAGTGTTTTGCAAGTGTTTAAATAAGTTTAACTTACTTTTACTTACCTTTACAGGAGTCCTGCATTCCGGTGTCGGGAGTCGGCTGCAAGAACCACAGAAGCTCCAATTTTTAAAAAAAAATCAGCTTCTTGGTTTCTACAGCAAAATGATTTTAAAGTTATCCTGAGAAAGGACTGAGGCTGAATTAGCAGTTTTTCAGTGCTTGACAGCTTCAAACAGCTGTTAAACACTGATATTTCATGTGCCAAAAGCTTTTGACAGATGAAATGTCAATCTCTGACGTCACCTGTTGCCGGGTGGCCCTTAATTGGCTTGCTGAGCCCACAGGGCGGGCTCAACAAGGTCAGAGAAAAATCCAGTGGGTTGGCCACATCTCCATGGAGGCGGGACAACAAGCCCGAATGTGGGTTTCCCACCTCCAACCCGCCCCCGTAGCAAAATCCAGCCCTCAGTCTCTGAGGAGGCCTCCTGATCCGGCCCGGATAATGCCTTTCAGGGGTCTCTGGTTCTCGTTGCTGGGGTGACTCATCCACTTGATCTCCTATGGATTGAACATCATCATGTACGTTCGGGTCTGAGGTAGATGCTACAGGCTCAATAAATTCTTCAACTGGTGTCTCTGCCGTAGACATGGGGTCGACCCTTGTTCTCGATTCCACAGGTTGGTCAGCATGACGTCGTATTACGTTCTCTCCAACGTCTACCGTGTACATCAAGGGTCCTTGTCGTGCACGAATTGTTCCAGGTTGCCATTTATCATCCCTATAGTCCCTGGCCAACACTGGTTGTCCTATTTCGAAACTACGAGTGGCCTAGTTATTTACATGCTGGAATTGCTTGTTTTCGACTTCCCGTTGCACATTGGGTTTTAACAAATCCAACCGGGACCGCAACCTTCTGTTATAGAACATTATGGCAGGGCTTTGATTTGTCACTGCATGCGTGGCGTTTCGATACGCCATCAGGAAATTGTCCACCTTGTGTTGTAGTGGAATATGGTCTTCACTCATGGCCTTTATCGCCTTTTTGAACATTTGTACAAATCTCTGGGCCAACCCATTTGTAGCCGGATGATATGGGGCAGATGTATAGTGTTTCACCCCATTCTTTTTCATGAATTTCTGGAATTCTTCTGACACAAACTGTGGTCCGTTGTCTGAACATATTTGCTCCGGCAATCCATTCCTTGCAAATATGGTTCTTAGAACTGCAATCGTCTTCAGAGGTAGTGGTTGACATCTTAATCACTTCTGGCCATTTAGAATGTGCGTCTACTGCTATCAAAAACATGGAATCCATGAATGAACCTGCAAAGTCGATATGCACACGTTGCCATGGGGCTGAAGGCCATTCCCACGGATGCAGCGGTGCAATTGGAGGTGCGTTCTGAACTTTTTGGCATCCTGAGCAGCTTTTAGTCAGATCCTCAATTTGTTTGTCGATACCTGGCCACCACACTTAAGCCCTAGCAAGGCTTTTCATCTTGACTCCCCCCAGATGACCTTTGTGCAATTCTTTTAAAACTCTCTCCCTTAATTTAGGAGGAATAATCACCCTTGTTCCATACATCAATGTTCCTTGACATACGGACAGCTGTTCTCGTCTGGCTGAGAATGCTGGTAACAGTGGTTCGCCATGTGCTGGCCATCCCTTCACTGTCAAGTCATAGACCCGAGACCGCGTCGGGTCATTTCGGGTCTCTCTCAATATACCCGCATTGGTGACTGGTAAGCATTTGATGATGGTCGAGTGAAATATCTCGACAGGGTCAACTGCCGGTGCCTCTTCCGCTGTAAGTAGTGGCAGGCGCGACAGCCCATCAGCATTACCATGTTGCTTTGTACCTTTGAGCTCAATATCATATTGATGTGCCCCTAGGAAAAGGGACCATCTCTGAAGCCTCTGCGCCGTCATTACCGGAACACCCTTCTTAGGGTTGAAAATGGAAACCAACGGCTGGTGATGTCAGCAGCGTAAACTTTTGGCCTTGCAGGTAATGGTTAAATTTCTTAACTCCCCACACGAGGCTGAGAGCCTCCCTATCTATCTGAGCATAGTTGCGCTCAGCGGAGGTCAATGATCTGGATGCGAAAGCGACTGGCCTTTCCGAGCCATCTGGAAACTTATGTGAGAGCACTGCCCCGATAACATATGGAGAAGCATCACAAGCTAAGCGAATAGGCAGCGTTGGGTTAAAGTGAGCCAACACTTCCTTAGAGGTGATCAGTGCCTTGCTCTTTTGAAAAGCCCGCTTACAATCATCGCTCCACTTCCATGGTATTCCCGTTTGCAAAAGAGTGTTTAGCGGGTGTAACACCGTGGATAAATTTGGAAGAAACTTGTGGTAATAGTTAACCAACCCGAGGAACGACCTCAACTGGGATACATTTTCCAGTGCTGGAGCTTTGACAACAGCTTCGATCTTGTCAGGTGACTTATGGAGCCCCTCCTGGTCAATGACGTGGCCGCAGTACGAGATTCGCTTTTGAAAGAACTCACATTTCTGGCGATTAGCTCTTAGCCCATATTCTTTCAATCTGATGAGAACCTGCTCCAAATTTGCGAGGTGATCATTATCGTTATCTCCTGTAATCAGGATGTCATCCAGGTAGCATTGTGTGCCTGGGATTCCCTGCAATACCTGCTCCATGGCCCTTTGCCAAATCGCTGGAGCCGATGCCACTCCAAAAACCAGCCTATTATACCGATATAAGCCCTTATGTGTGTTGATCATGAGATACTGTCGTGACGCTTCATCAACTTCCATCTGTAGGTACCCCTGCGCCAGGTCTATCTTGGTGAAGTGCTTTCCACCAGACAGCGAAGCGAAGATATCTTCAATCCGCGGAAGCGGATATTGCACCGTGTGAAGAACAGGATTAACAGTGATCTTGAAATCGCCACAGATGCGAACCTTCCCAGGTTCCCCCGGCTTGTTGCTCAACGAACGCTTCATGACAGGAACAATGGGTGTAGCCCATTCGCTCCAGTCCACCTTGGACAGTACCCCTGAACATTCTAGCCCTTCCAGCTCTGCTTCCACAGCAGGACGTATCGCATAAGGCACCGGTCTGGCTTTGAAAAATTTGGGGTTTGCATGTTCTTCAACCTTGATGGTTGCCGTAATTCCTTTCAGTGTTCCAAGTCCCTGTTGGAACACCTCCTTAGCATCGTCTAAGATTTTGGACAGTCATTTAGGTTTGACGTCGTCCTCCTTACAGGCATCCACAGTCAGTGCTTGTATGGAATGCCAGTCCAAATTTATTCTCCGGATCCATTCCCGTCCCAGTAGTGGCGGACCTCCATCAGGTAACACGTACAAGTCCATTTTCTGACTTTCTTTACCATTGTAGACCACATTTACTTTTATCTTTCCTTTGGGGTATACTATTTGCCCAGTGTATGTTTTCAATACAATCTCCGTATCCCTCAGGGGAATGTGCGAGAATAACCTTTTGTAATCTTGCTTATTCATGACCGTTAATGCCGACCCTGTGTCCAATTCCATCTTCACTTGGACTCCTGCTATCCGGAGCATGACCCAGATAGTTTGGTGGTCTGCTGTGTTACCCACATTATGTATTTTCAGACAACCCAGTTCCTTACTGCTGGAGTCTGAATCCGTCTTCTGTTCATCCGAACTGTTCTCTGTCACCTTGTGTACTTTTTTGTACTTCTCCTGCGGTGACTTTTTGCTGCTGGTCTTCTTTCCTGACCGGCATACTCTCGCTATGTGACCAAGTTTGCCACATTGCCTGCATTCTTTGTCTTTGAACCAGCACTGGTTCTGGTCATGCGTTGTCCTTCCGCAACGATAGCACTTTACTGTGCCCAATGCCATTTCATTGGTGCTGAATTCCAGTGGCCTTTGCTGTATCTCTGCAGCGCCCCGTGCTGCTGCCTCGTGGGATGCTGCAATGCTGAAAGCTTTGTCCAGCGTAAGATCCTTTTCCTCTAGCAGTCGCTTCTGGGTTCCTTCCCTTAGGAGCCCACACACAAACTTATCTCTCAGTGCGTCTGCTAGTCCTGTTCCGAACTGGCAGTACTTTGATAACTTGCGCAGTTCTGTTAAAGAAGAAAGCAACGCTGAATTCCTAAGTTGAATTCTTTTGTAGAATTTAAATTGTTCCACTATCAGCAGCGGTGTGGGGTTTAAATGCTCTTGCAGGATAGTAACAATATCCGCGAAACTCTTTCCTACCGGTTTGTCTGGGGTTACCAGGTTCCTTAATAACCCGTACGTCTTCGCACCCATCGAGTTTAATAGGGTTAGTGCTTTCTTATCATCCGGTACATCATTCGTTCTACAGTAAACTTCGATGCGTTCCACATAAGTGGCCCAATCTTCCACATCGTTGTCGAAGGCAGTGATGTTACCCGTTTTCGGCATCCTTGCTGAGTTTCTCTTTTCCCTTCGGATATTATTTAATATGATGGCTTTTTTTTTTAAAAATTTAAGATGGCGGCTTTTCCCGCGCTTGGCGGCTTTTCCCGCGCTTGTCTTCTTCCCCCGCCGACTCAAGATGGCGATTCCCGCGCTGTTGCTTTCCACGCCTCCCAGCGGTCCTTCCTGCCTTTATTTTCCCGTGTATACGCTTCCTTGCGCTGCTGCTCTTGTTGCCCCGCCGCTCCCGCGGTCCTTATGGCAATAAAGCGCTTTTCTGGCTGCTGCGCATCTCTGCCCAGATTGCAGTCCGGCCCCTGACACCGGCTGTGGTTGTGTTCTCCGCCCTTTTCTTCGTTTTTCCTCCCCTTCTCCCACTGACAACTCGGCCGACTTCCCCCCCCCCCCCGTGCCGCTCGATCGGGCTTACACGCCGCTGTCGTAGAAGGGATGATCACTGCCTGTTGCTGATGTTGGACTTCGTGGCCAGAAAACCAAACCGGGTTCCCAATGGCCTCCCGTGCGATGCAGTGCTCAGCAGGATGTTGAGGGCGGATGCCCTTTTCCGACGCCCGTTTCTGAGGACGAAGCTTCCTTGGAATGGGCCCCAGAATCAGTACTGGGGGAGGTGATGCAAAACTGCCGCTAGGTACGATCAGACTCGTCGCCACTGTTGAGTCTGTGTTTACAAGTGCAGTTATAATGAATAACAGGACACAGACAACAGAAGTAAGTAAACAGGTCTTTAGTGATTGAGGGTCAGGGCGGAGCGGAGGTACACTTTGCTCCGCAGGGTTTATATACTGGTGTGGTCACCTGTACTACAATGTACAGGAGCCGTTAAAAAGTAGTCCATCACCTTAAGGTATCCTCTTAAGGTAGCACAGGTTACATACACTACAATCTGAACATTAATTTATTGTACAACAATTTAGGCTTCAATCCACAACAGATTTTGTTGTCCAGGTTTCAATGTGGCGAGAAATTGGACAAAGAGATTTTGCAGAGCATCACTGCAGTTACTCAGAGATCTGCTCCCATGTACGTCTGTGGATATACTGAGGCTGCTGACTCTCAGGGTGATGACACAACCAGCCAATCTGATGGGCGGGGTGGGGGTGGGAGGGGATGAGGAGAAAGATTCAACGCTTTCATACTGCTCAGGGGGCGGGGGGGTGGGGGGGAAGGGCAAACCAGTGCAATCGGCTCAAAATATTTTAAAATATTGGCATGCAGTCCCCTTAATTTTCTTGATGCAGCCAGTGGTCTTCTGGGTTATCCAAGGCCCGAACACCTCAGGGGGCCCCCTTGTGCCCTTCCATGGAGCTGGACACGAGCATCTTTCCAGTGTCCATATTGGTGGCTGCTCAGGAAATGGGAACCATGGGAATTCTGATGCGGGGGAAATCATCCTGCCGTTTCAGGCTTCTTCTGGGGTCATAGGTCTTCTATAGGGTGGACAAAACTTTCATCCACCACAGGCCAAATTGGAAATTCCTCTTGATACATATTGGGGTGGGGAGCCAGCGGTACTAGGTCTCATGTGGTTTTCTGCCCCTTCAGCTGATCACCTAAGTCCCAAGGAAATTCGGGGCCATTTTCTTTATAGTCAGTTTCTTGGTGATATGGTGAGTCAGCTGCTTGTCTGGTAACATAAATATCTCCTCCATGCTCTGATCCAAAAAGCAAATAAAGATCCAACTAAAAAAAAGTTAACATTCTACATGCAGTTTATTTTTAACACCTGCTGTAAATGGCAAAAAGTAACGCTGGATAATACTTCCACCTGAAGACTAGAAAATACTTCGGGGACCAAAAGCCCTTCATTTATAGGTCAACTAGAAAATCAGCCCTATTTTCTCTGTCTCATAATAAGTCACCCAGCGGGCTTAGTAGACCAATTAAAGGAAAACCGGTTGCTGGTGATGTCAGCGAATGATGTTTCATCTGTCAAAATTTTTTGACAGATGAATTGTCATCGTTTGGCAGTTCTGTGAAGCTGTCAAACACTGACAATCTGTCTTCTAAGTTGAGTCCTTTATTCAAGACTCAATTAGAAAGCCTTCCTGAGCAGAAAGCAGAAGGCTGCTGCATTTGAGAATGCAGCAGCCATTCTGCTTTCTGTGCTGGTGAGATGAGGGACTTCTGAGACTTGAAGGGATGAAGCCTGGAGGAAGAAGCAAAGGTAAGTAAAGCTTTTAAAACACTTAAGACTCACCTCACACACCTACCTCTGCACACATGCACCCATCACTCACCTGCACACCGGACATCTCGGCCCCGCAGACCCCCACAGACCCATGGCTCGCCTCGCTGATCCTGGCGAGGTTCGGAGCTGTCGGGAAGCCCACACTTTAGGTGGCAAAATAGGGATTATCCAAAAACCGCCTGTTAACAGGCAGTTAATTGGCACTAATCCCTTTCCCGCCTCGAGGAGGCGGCTCCCAGCGCGGGTCAGGTACCCGCCTCCTGGGAAGATGGCACGGGGGTGGGTTGGGGGCAGGATGGGTACCCGCCCCCAGATTCTGCCATTTTCTCGGCAGTCCCGCCTCCAAACCCGCCTCCCCAGGGCTGGCAAAATCGCCCCCCAGCGATTGGGGGATTTCCTATGAGGAGAGATTAAGGAGATTAGGCCTATAATCAGTAGAATGAGAGGTGATTTCATTAAAACATATAAAATTCTTATAGGGCTTGGCAGGGTAGATGCTGGGAGGATGTTTCCTCTGGCTGGGGAGTCTAGAACCAGGGGTCACAGTCTCAGAATAAGGGGTCGGCCATTTAGGACTGAGATGAGGAGAAATTTCTTCACTCAGAGGGTTGTGAGGAATTCTCTATCCCAGAGGGCTGTGGATGCTCAGTCATTGAGTATATTCAAGGCAGAGATCAATAGATTTTTGGATATTAAGGGAATCAAAGGATATGTGGATAGTGCAGGAAGGTGGTGTTGAGGTAGAAGATCAGCCATGATCTTATTGAATGGTGAAGCAGGTGCGAAGGCCAAATGGCCTACTCCATCTTCTATTTCTTATGTTCTTAAACCAATGGAAGGCTCTGCTCGTGGGTGGGATCATCTCAATCAGCTACCACAAGGCCTGTTATTTATCCTTATGTCTCGAGGTGATTATTACTTATTGATGACTTTACTCCCTGCTGACTCGTATATTTTTAGAACGGTGTTGAAGAGCTATATTTTAGCCACCAAGGTGGCACAAGTGACTCACTATGCTGGGTGGCCACCACTGGGCTGTATAAATAAAACTTTTGTTATTCCTTTTTTTTGACAATGATAGTATCCTTGCCTGCATTTTTCTTTCAACCAACACCATCAAAAACAGAGTAACTGATCATTCATCTCAGTGCTGTTCGTATGGCCTTGTTATATATTGAATAGTTATATATTGAATAGAATGATGCAACACAGAAGGAGGCCATTCAGCCATTCGGCCCATCATGTGCCGGCTCTTTTGTAGAGCTATCCAATTAATCCCACTCCCCTGCTCTTTCCCCATAGGCCTGTAACTTTTATCCTTTCAAGTATTTATCCAATTTCCTTTTGAAAGATACTATTGAACATGCTTTCACCAACCCTTCAGGCAGTGCATTCCAGATCACCATAACTCACTTTTGCCAATCACATTAAATCTGTGTACTCTTGTTATTGGCCCTTCTGCCAATGGAGACAGTGGGCAAGATTTTAACTCAGGTGCGGGATGGTGTCGTGTTATCCGAATTTCGTGTTTCCCACACGAATCTAAATGGATGTGGGAGATTGATGCAATTTTAACTTAAGTGGCCAATTGATTTCCAACATGTGGGAAGTCTTTGCAAATGGGTTTTTCATGACTGAAAGTCCCCTCCGATGACGTCATCATTGCTGCTGCATTTAAGGTCCACAGCAAGCCTTGCTTCTTCTGCAGGCTTTCAAGCTTTCTCCATTTGGTGTCAGAGGGACCTGCAGGAAAAATGACAAGCGGGAGGCCCAGATCAGCTCCTCGTTTTGACGAGGTGGCCCTGCAGGCATTGGTGGATGGGGCTAGGGCCAACAGGGAGGTGCTCTTCCCTTCCTCAGGGAGGAAGAGGCCTTCCAAGCAGACTAAGGCAGTGTGGATGCAGCTGGCTGAGGAGGTCAACTCCTTGGGAGTCACACGGCGAACCTGGATTCAGTGCCGGAAAAGATTTCATGACCATCAGCGCACTGGAAAAGTGAGTATGAATTTCCCATCACCCTCAATCTGACCCCCATTGACTTTCCTCACCAGCACTCAGCTTTAGCAATCTCTTCCTCCACATCCCACTTGACACAGACATCCCTGCACCCTTACCCATTCCCTACCTCTCTATGCTCAAATTCACAGAACTATTCGACTATGCAGCCCTCACATTCCCTATCACTCTGATGCTATGAAAACAACTGACAACACACAAGGAGGGCCCTTGGTCTTGCCACCTCACTCCATCTTTGTCTCATTCTAAGTATGTATGCTATGCAATCGCTACACTCATTCCTTCATTCTCACTCAACCTCCACTTGTCTCCCTCATTGCAGGAAAAGAGAGCTCACAACAAAAGAAAGCCAGTGAGGACAGGAGGAGGGACAGCCTCTATAGACCACCTGACCACCTGGGAGGAGGCAGCACTTGAAATAGTGGGACTGGAGGATGATGCACATGTGGGGGATGGACAGACGGGTGCAACACAGCAAGCTGGTGACAGAAAAGTTTCCCATCTCTTTGACATTGCATGAGTCGCTGATAATGATTGTGAAGCTCTAACAGATGGACTTATGAGCATCTGCAAAAAGCAATGTGCATATAGCCTTGGCATCACATCTCTGACTCTTTCCTTTACTCCCCCACAGGACCATCACAAGCATCCGACCCCCCTAGCCAGGAAGAAGAGGCTGAGCAGCCAGACTCCTCAGTGGAAGCTGCAACCTCTGAGGGTGCAGCGTCACCAGAAATCTGCGCACCCAGCACCAGCGCAGACACTCACACCTTGGTGGGGCCTTCGGGACATAGAGTAGTGTTGTCACCTGGTGTATCACAGCTCACAAGTGAGCATCAGCAGATTGTGGAAACAGGGACAGCAGTGGAGAGTCCTAGTCGGAGGGTGCAGGACTCTGCCAGCTCGGCTCAGCAGCATGTCGACCCTCTGCCTCTGGGTCCATCCATGAGATCAGCGGTGATGGAACTACAGGAACAGGTGCAGGAGTCTCTGGCAGGTTTTGTCTCTAGGGTCGCTGCGAGTGTGGAGCGAATGGAGCAGCCCATAGTGACCATGACCAGAGCCTTTGTGGAGTCATTGGCGCATGAACGCATCGCTACGGAAAGGATGGCAACCTCCGTGGAAAGGATGGCTACCGCAGAAGAGAGGATGGCTACAGTAGAGGAGATGGCTACGGCCATGGAGGAGCTTAGTCACCAGGGTATGGAAAACATGGTCATTGTTCAGAATAGAATGACATCTCTTGAGGAGCGATGGGCATCTATTGAACAGAGAAACCAGACCTTCATGGAAGTCCTTCTGAGTAGGACTGCCATTGCAGATACGGGTCCCCATGGCCCCCCTGATGTGCAGCAAGGTGCTCTCCAGCCACTTGCAGGCGCTGAGGGGGACCTGACCCATGAGAGGCAGGTTGGTGGCAGACCTCAAGGAAGTGGGGGCTCCGCTCCAAGCGCTCACACTTCCATGCCACTGCAGAGCCCTCGGTCAGAGGCCCACGAGAGTCCACACCCAAGTGAGATAGGCGTCTCAACCCCTGCACAGCCATAGGAGCAGCAGACTGTTGACGAGCCTTCACAGGCTCCCCACCCCAGAGAACACCCGCCAAAGGTGTCAAGACAGGAGCAGCAGCAAAGTGAGCAAGGGGCCTCCACGCCTGCTGAAGCCACAGGGGAGGCACCACGTAGGAGCACCCGTAAGACGAAAATTCTGCACAAATAGTCACTTGGGTGCAATTTTGTGTTTACTGCAAAAATGCCATCACTTCGTTAATGTCAATAAAATTTCTGATGGCAAATGTTGCATTTGTATCATCTGTCATTTCGCTAGTGGGACTTCCACGTTGAGGGCTTAGGCATACTTACAACTGTCAGTATGGTGGTCAGAGTACTAGGAATCATCTGGTTCTTGGCCATTGTCAATGCTTTGGTAAGAAGCTGTGAGGCAAAAGTGTTTGTTTGACTGGGCTAAGCAAATCTGGCCAGGATGAGTGCGTTCCTTGCATCCCGGGCAGCAATGTTCTCGCGTAATGCTGCCGCTGGTTGATGGGCCTCTGCAGGATGTTCGTTTTCGCCCTCCTCCTCTTCCTCCTCCTTCTCCTCATCTGAGGAGGATATGTGAGGAGTCATTTGGTCCTCAGGAATCTGCAAGCCATAACGCTGCGCCATGTTGTGACATGCACAGCAAACCACGACAATTTGGGAGACCCTTGCTGCTGAGTACTGCAGGGCTCCACCTGATCTATCCAGGCATCTGAAGCGCATCTTCAGCAAACCGATGGTTTGCTCGACTATGGCTCCAGTGGACATGAGGCTGGAGTTGTAACTCTCCTCCGCTTCGTTGGATGGTCTCCTCAATGGCGTCATTAGCCACGTCCTCAGGGGATAGCCCTTTTCTCCAAGTAGCCATCCGTTAAGTTGGTCTGGTGAACTGAATAGCGGAGGCACACTAGACTGGCGCAGTATGATGGAGTCATGGCAACTGCCAGGGTACATGGCACAAACATGCAACATTTCCTTCTTGTGGTCACACACCAGCTGAATGTTAAGGGAGTGGAAGCCCTTGCGGTTGACAAAAATACCTGGATTGCGATGGGGTGCCTTAAGGGCCACATGTGTGCAGTCAACGATGCCCTGCACCCTTGGAAAGCCTGCCAGTTGAGCTAATCCAACTGTTCGCGCCGTGACACTTGCTCGATCCTTGGTGAAATGGATGTGATTGTGCGCGAGGGCAAAGAGGGCAGTGGTTACCTGCGTGATGCAAGTGTGTGCGGCCACTGGGAGTTGCCGCTGATGTCTGCTGCTGATCCCTGGAATGAGCCCGAGGCAAAAAAGTTGAGTGCGGTGGTGACTTTGATGGCCACTGGTAATGCTTGTCCACCTGGTCCTCTGGGCAGCAGGTCTTGCTGTAGCATTGCGCAGATGTCAGTCACTACCTCTCGCGAAAGTCGGAGCCGCCTTTGGCACTGCTGCTCAGACATGTTGAGATAGCTGACCCTGCGTCTGTAGACCCTGTTTGGGGGGTATCTTCTGCGCCGACAGGCTTCCAGGCGCTGGCCCCTTCTGGCCTGTGCAGCCTCAGGTGGGTGAGCAGCAGCCTGGCCCTCCTGCTGCTGCTGCTGCTGCTGCTGCTGCTGTTGTTCCTGGTTCTGCTGTTGCCGCTGCTGGTGCTCGAGCTCCTCTAATGCCCAGATGGGAAGGAAATAAATGGCTCCCATGATTCTGGTATATGCCTCCATTGAGGAAGTGCTGAGTGAAGGTGGCGAGAGGGGTTTCCCAGGAGGTCACACTGGAGATGGGTGTGAGGCTCCAACCTTCCACAGGTGTGGCTAAGCCTTCTAAAAGTTGCCCCAGACCTGAGACCACTAAGTCCTGCCACCTGCAAATCATGGCTGATCAAATCTCCTCTTTAATGGTTGACCTGCATTTGATAGTCAGCAATCCAATAGTGCTCCCACCAGGTTTCACCATCGTGTTTCCCACCAGGCATGTTTCATGTGGGAAAAGGGTTAAATTCACAAGGGCCTTTTAAAATAGGATTATGGAGGCTATTTAGTGCTTGTTAAGGGCCTTAACGACCAGTCCCGCCTGTTGGATGCGGGACGGAGTCGGGACCATCAAACACGCCTGTGTTAAAATTGCTCGGAGTCGGGAACCAGGCAGTTTGGGTGGGGGTGGGGGGGGGGGGTTCCCCGCACACCAGTTTTTGCGATTTTATCCCCCCACACGCCTCCAATCTCGCCTCCACGGCTCAATGAAAATCCTGCCCAGTGTCTCCTTATTTACTCTATCAAATCTTCTCTTAACCTTCTTTGTTCGAAGGCGAACAACCTCAACTTCTACCGCTCTCCACATAAAGTCTTTCATACCTGGTACCATCTGGTAATTTTCTTCTGCAAACTCTCTAAGGCCTTGGCATCCTTCCTAAAGTGTGGTGTGCTGAATTGAACACAATATAGTAGCTGAGGCCTAACCAGTGTTTTATAAAGGTTTAGTATAACTTCCTTGCTTTTCTACACAATGGGCTCGAATTTCATCGGGCCGTTGAGGCGGGATTGGAGGCATGTGGGGGGTTAAAAATCACAAAATCGGGGGGCACAAACCCATCCTGCCTCCATGCCCATTTCACAGAAGGCGGGTACCCAAAGGCGGGTGCTGGGAGCTGCCTCCCCGAGGCAGGAAGTGGATTAGTGCCAATCAACTACTTGTTAATAGGTAGTTAACAAGCAGTTTTTAGCCTAATCCCTATTTCTATCTCTGAAGTGTGGGCTTCCTGACAACTCCAAAGTGCAGAAGTAAGTGTGTTTGGTGTGTGTAAAGTGCTTAAATAAGTTTTACTTACCTTTACTTAATAATGCAGCCTTCCTTCCTTCAGGCCTCGGGAGTCCCTCATCTCATCGGCACAGAAAGCAGAATGGCCGCGAGCTGTCAAAATCAGCAGCATTCTGCTTTCTGTTCTGGAGAGATCTCTAAATCAGCCTGAGAGGAAGGAATTAACTTAGAGTACAGATTGTCAGTGTTTGACAGCTTCACAGAGCTGTCAAACGCTGATATTTCATCTGTCAAAAGCTCTTGACAGATGAAATGTCAATCTGTGACGTCACCTGTTGCCGGGTGGCCCTTAATTGGCCTGCTGAGCCCGCTGGGTGGGCTCAACAAGATCAATCAAGTGAAAATCGAGTGGGTTGGCCACAATTCGATGGAGGCGGGACTACAACCCCAAAAGTTGTAGTCCCGCCTCCTACACGCCTCCATTGATAAAATCCAGCCCAATGCCTCTTATTAATTAACCAAGGATCCTGTAGGCTTTGTAAACAGCCTTCTCAACTTGTCCTGCCACCTTCAAAGATTTGTGTACATACACCCCCAGGTCTCTGTTCCTGCACTCCATTTAAAATTGTACCCTTTAATTTATATTACCTCTCCTCAGTCTTCCTACCAAAATGCATCACTTCACACTTCCCTGCATTAAACTTAATCTGCCATGTGTCTGCCCATTTCACCAGTCTGCCTATGTCCTCCTGAAGTCTGTTACTTTCCTCCTCATTGTTTACTACATTTCCGAGTTTCATGTCATCTGCAAACTTTGAAATGATGTCCTGTATACCCAAGTCCAGGTCCTTAATATATATCAAAGAATTCAATAAAGTTTGCCATTGTTCTGTCCACATGCATATTTTGTTCAACTCACTGTAAGTCACTGTATGTTAAATGCTTTAAGACATTTCTGAGAACCATGATAAAACTTTGTATAGTGGTGTCCCCCTGAGGTGGGTATTAGGACCACTGGTCTTTTTGATATATATTAAGGTCCTGGACTTGGGTATACAGGACATCATTTCAAAGTTTGCAGATGACATGAAACTTGGATATGTGGTAAACAATGTGTCAGCTGTGGCTCAATTGCACGCTTGCTTCTGGGTCAGAAGGATGTGGGTTCAAGTCCTGCTCCAGAGACTTGAGCACAACAATCTAGCCTGACACTGCAGTGCAGTACTGAGGGAATCCATACAAAGTATGCTGTAGGAAAATAACAGATGGTTTACCTTGTTTTTAAATATACACACATATCTATAAAATATTTAAAAATCTTAATTCTGCAGGCAGTTACTGTCAGCACAACTTGACTTCCCGTTATGTTTTTGTCAGACTTTTGTGTCAACTTTTTCCCCATTATAAATTCCTATGTCCAAATTTATAATGGATTTAGCCTATGTAAACTATGATGACCCAATATGACCACTGGGTTCTGAAAATTCATACAAAATGCATTCTGAAAATGTTTCTAGCCCCATTATTTTCCTCAGGGGAAGCAGTGGGACACTGATGGGAATGAGGCAGTGGTAAGAAGGAGAATGGGTAGTGGGAAAGTGAAAGGGTAGGGGATGCAATGAGTAATTAGGGGAGGGGATGGGATGGGAGCCACAATCCTGACCCCAAATGCTGCCTGCAGCGATTAGTGGCTCTTTTCTCCACCACACCATGCCATATCACCCATCACATTCCACCTAGAAGGATGGAAGAATAGAACAGAGGGAGAAGCAAAATCAAAAGCTATGGGGAGAGAAGCAGAAAAGAAGTTAAGGAGAAAGACAGAAGCAGAAGAGGAGACAGGTAAGAGAATAACAGAATTCTCTGACACACTATGTGTAACACCACGAGATTTGCATTGCAGATTATTGCTTTTTGGAGATTTAGGCTATAAAATTTATACTGATCAGACTCTATAAAAGGTACTGAATAACAATAACCTATAACTTAGCAGGTCAGCATTTACAAAGGTCAAAAAGGAACCATAATCTTGTCATCTCATGTCCTATTTACTTTATTTTACAGCTGTCAACAGCAGTACCAGGTCTGGTGACAACAGCACAAAGTAATCAAAGTGGTGTTGCTGTCTCTAGAGACACTGCAATCCACCTAAAGAAATGGGTTCCACTTATTTCTTATTTGTTCTCAGGATGTGGTTGATGCTAGCAAGGTTACATTTATTGCTCATAAGTGGCTGCCCTGAGGCATTGGTGGCCATTCTTCTTGAATTGCTGCACTCGCTGAGATAATGGGCCAGTAATTCCGGTCCCAGCGCGTGAGTACGGACGGGGTACTCACGCGTGGGCCCATTGGAAATGCCGGATTTCAGCATGCACAGCGCATGCGCGGGAAACTGGCATTTCCTCCAAGGGGTTCAGAGGTCCAACGCGTGCGCACAGGACTCTGCGCGCACGCATTGAACTTCCTTCTTTTTGACAGGTTTGCCCGTGTGTAAGGGCCTCAGCTTTTTAGAAATATAAAAAGGAGACGTAAGGACTTGATTCTTTAAGGTAAGTGGTCTATTATTTAAAATTATAACATTTCTTCCACAGCTTTATTGTTTTTAAGGACTTTACAGTAAGGTAAGTTTATTTTTAGTCCCGATTTCTTAAAAAATTATTTTTTCAAAAATTTGATTAGTTGTTTAAAATAGTTTTTTAAAGTTATTTATAGTTCATTTAATTATTGGGATGTTTTTTTAAATTTTATTTAAAGTTTAAGTAGTGTTTTGGGCGCCCGTAGTTTTCATGAGTTTGACAGTTCTTACTATCAAACTCATGAATGAAGTTTTCCCTCCCCTGATTGGCTGCCCAGTGCTCACCTGATCCCAGCCGGCACATCGAACTAACTACGCCGCTGGATCAGGCAAGCACAGCGCGCCGACAGCTGAACCGGGCCAGTGACAGGAATTCCAAGCATGCCCAGGCTTCAGCTGTCGGCGCGCCGGGTAAGTGCACATCGGGGGATTGCACGCGCGGCAAGCCCCCGAACCTAATTTCTGGGCCAATGATGCTCCCACAATGATAGAATACTTCACAGTTTGCCGCAGTGGTGTGCTAGGCCACTTCAGAGGATATTAAATATGTGGAGTTGCATCACCTGACCGACATTGGTGAACCAGTTGAGTTTGGACAACGATCCAGCATCTTTCCTGGCCATTTTCCTGATGCTAGCCCACAAATTGCCAGATTTATTGACAACTTGTATTGGTGGGATGTGATGGGCTGTGATCCCAGCAGCTACATCAGAATCACACATGCCAGTACCCTCCTCATTGACCCCAACCGGAGTTTGCAAGGTTAGTGGAGGGCACCTCACTTGCAGTAGGGCATAAGTGCCACTTCAGATGCATTTTTTGGCACCCATCTACAGCATGTGTCAAGAATGTTGACAACTGCCCACCCATGGGGTTTGCTCATGAACCCTGACCCTGCCATCGTGCTAATCATTTCCCGAGCAAGGGGGCTAATGCAGGAAGTTTTTAAAATAAATTTAACTCTGTGGGTCCTGGCTGCTTTCATCGACAGTAATTCGACACTTCTGCACGCTCAACAAGGAGCTGCGACTGCAAGGAGCATCAGTTGGAAAGAGTGCTATAACAATGTAGCACAATGCTCTTGTTTGCATTCATGTAGGCATGGATTTCTGCTGGGACTGAGATTATGGAATTACCCCTTATGTATTAATTTCTAATTTAAACTTGAAGGAAGTTATAGAAGGTGAAATTTAACTTTGGCATGGGCGCAAAACAGGTGGTGGTGGATTAAAGGCAATGGATACAGCAAAGGCTATGGACGCCAAAAACATCCCGGCTGTAGTGCTGAAGACTTGTGCTTCAGAATTAATCGTGCCTCTAGCCAAACTGTTCGAGTACAGCTACAAAACTAGCATCTACCTGACAAAGTTGAAAATTGCCCAGGTATGTCCTGTCCACAAAAAGCAGCACAAATCCAATCCGGCCAATTACCACATCATCAGTCCACTCTCAATCATCAGCAAATTGATGGAAGGTGTCATCGACAGTGCAGTCAAGTCACACATACTCATCAATAACCTGCTCACCAATCCTCAGTTTGGGTTCTACCAGGACCACTTGGCTACAAACAACATTACAGCCTTGGTCGAAACATGGACAAAAGAGTTGAATTCCAGAGGTGAGCTGAGAGTGACTGCCCTTGACATAAAGGCAACATTTGACCGAGTGTGGCATCAAGGAGCACTAGTAAAATTGAAGTCAATGGGAATCAGGGGGGAAACTCTCCACTGGCTAGAGTCATACCTAGCACAAAGGATGATGGTTGTGGTTGTTGGAGGCCAATCATCTTAGCCCCAGGACATTGCTGCAGGAGATGCTCAGGACAGTGTCCTAGACCCAACCATCTTCAGCTGCTTCATCAATGACCTTCCCTCTATTATAAGGTCAGAAGTGGGGATGTTCACTGAGGACTGCACAGTGTTCAGTTCCATGCAAAACTCCTCAGATAATGAAGCAGTCCGTGTCCACATGCAGCAAGACCTGGACAACATTCAGGCTTGGGCTGATAAGTGGCAGGCAATGAATATCTCTAACATGAGAAAGTCTAACTGCCTCCCCTTGACATTCAATGGCGTTACCATCGTCGAATCCCCCACCATCAACATCCTGGGGGGGGGGGGGGTTACCATTGACCAGAAACTTAACTGGACCAGCTACATAAATACTGTGGCAACAAGGGCAGTTCAGAGATTGGGTATTCTGTGGTGAGCAACTCACCTCCTGATTCCCCAAAGACTTTCCAACATCTACAAGGCATGTGCCATGAGTATGATGGAATACTCTCCACTTGCCTGGATGAGTGCAGCTCCAACAACACTCAAGAAGCTCGACACCATCCAGGACAAAGCAGCCCACTTGATTGGCACCCCATCCACCATCTTAAACATTTACTCCCTCCACCACCGGTGCATCGTGGCTGCAGTGTGTACCATCTACAAGATCCACCATAGCAACTTGCCAAGACTTCTTTGACAGCATCTCCCAAACCTGCGACCTCTACTACTTTGAAGGACAAGGACAGCGGGTGCATGGGAACACCATCACCTCCATGTTCCCCTCCAAGTCACACACCATCCTGACTTGGAAATATATCACTGTTCCTTCATTGTTGCTGGGTCAAAATCCTGTCACTCCCTCCCTAACAGCACTATGGAAGTGCCCTCACCACACGAACTGCAGCGGTTCAAGGAGGCAGCTCACCACCACCTTCTCAAGGGCAATTAGGGATGGGCAATAAATGCTGGCCTTGCCAGCGAAGCCCACATCCCATGAATGAATGAATAAAAAAGTAGGGAAGATAATCAAGTGTGATGTATAACGGGCGGCTGATCTACGAGCACCCATTATGCATTACTACCGAAGTTGAATTTTCACCCCCATATTGTTTGTGCAACACACATACCTTGCCTTTAAAACAAGGCAGATTTTGAGAGAAGAATGATTTTCAATCATTCTTCAGGAATTTGGGGAATATGTCAAATATTTAGTGAAGTGAATCACCTCCTTGAATATATTATTGAAGTATTTTTACTATTGGGTAAAAGCATTAACATTTGATTGTGCTGCTGTATATCAGAAAAGTAATATAAAATTGCAAGTCTGTATGTGGATTACATTACTGTGCTTGCCTTTACTTTTTATTGGCAAATTTAAGAAATAAATTGTTGAAAAAAGATGTCACAAGAGAATGCTATACAGGGTTTGTTCATGTTTGTCTTATATGATATGCATTTTGGACATAAATAAGCATTCATTTGAATGTGCACGTGGCTGTATCAAGCCATTCTAATTCACTACATATGCAACTTCGAAATCAACCAGAATCATATAGCACAGAAGAAAGCCATTCATGTCTGTGTCAACAAATTAGAATTTACATTAAACACTGGACTTCTTTGCCGTGGTAAGAAGGTAAAGGAATGAGCATTTTTCCACTTTCTGTATCCTAGGTCATGATGACTCCCTGGTCTGGTATAGATTGATTTAAACCCTGGAAAATCAGTGTTGCCATTTGTATGGCAATAACACTGATCACGCAAGACTTCCACCCACAGTGAATTGCAATGCTGACCTAATCTGAAGTCGCGGAGTCAGCTTATTTATTGATTGAAGAGCAGGCCAGAAGCGCAACATCTGTGTCACATTGAAGTAAAGCATTGGGAGTGTGGGTAGGAAGAAAATTGTTGTTACAAGATGTAAAAGCCTGCCACAACTTAACATGACAGCAGGTTCCTGGAGGCACAGTAGGTTCGTGGCATGTCTTCTCTGTCAACTTTTGACAGAATATTCAACTGCCGTGATTTCTTTTCAACAGATTCTTTTGTGATTTTCCAAGACTTTGGCCTAGAAATTGGTGACTGCTACAAAAGCTGCCAGTGCCATCGCGGCTGGGTGTTAATGTTCGCCAAAAATGGTGGTGCTGGCAGGACCAAAAAATTGGCACTGGGAACTAATTAACATTAGCCCAGTGCTGAACTCTCTGTGCAACGCCGTCCTGGTGGCGTTCGTCCCGGCAGGAGGCCCTAATGTAGCTTGGCCGATGTGTCGGTGCAGCTAGAACAGTCTCTCTGAAAGCAAGGCTGTCATTTCAGAAAGCATTGTCAGTTTCTTAAAGAGGCAATGACTTCTGAAATGTATAAAATAAAAATGATGTAAAAATTTGCAGTTTTCAGCCCTTACAGCTCAACTGCCTTCTGCAAAAAAAAAATTAACATTAAAAAGAAATCCCAAATGGGAGTCTTTAGCTCTTAAAGCTGAATTCCCTTCCACACCTAAAAAAAAAATGGGAAAAGTGCTTCATAACTAACAGAAATGGCACAGCAAGCCAGGAGACGTCCTCGACCCACAGGGGTCAGGAGGCCCTCCAGAAAGAACAATGTGGGACCACATCACCGAGGCAAGCAGTGTTACCCCCACCACCTGGCTCCAGTGCCCAAAGAAGCTTCATGGCCTCTGACCACTGGTCAAGGTCAGTGAATGCATCTTCAAAAGCCATCTCCTACCAACTGCACCACTAGCCTCACACAATGCTCAATGCACGACTCCCACCCCACCAATCTGTACCAAATACAAAGCACACCTCCTATTCTTAGCTTCACCTCACACCCTTAAAGAAGCCGGAGCTGGCCATTCTTGGCAGTGGCATGGCGGAGTCCTTGGCCCAGGGCTGGGCTGAAAGGATACAAGATGCTGGTATCCTCATATGTTATCCTCCTTCTGGCATGCACCTTTTGCTTTCCCGCCCTCTCCTCACTACAACTCCACCCTTGTGCCTTCCTCATTTCACACACCCAAGAAATGCAGCCTGCCCAGCCAGTGGTTGACCAAGTGAAGAAGAAGAGATAAGAGAGAGAGGAAGAAGGAGAGAAGAGAGAGGAGTGAGAGAAGGAGAGAGAGAAGAAGAAGAGAGAGAGGAGAAGAGAAGAAGAGCGAGAAGAGAGAGAAGAAGAAGAAGAAGAAACACCATCACTCGATTTCACACTCCCAGCCACCAGCTCCTCAAGGTCGACCAGCAGGGCCATTTGCAGTGTCCACCACTGAAAGTCAGCAGCCTTCCACCAGCCATGCTGCAGCCACTGGGGTAGCACTGTGTGACATCAGTACAATAGGCAAAGGCACACACAAGACAATCACTAAGGGAAAGCGTAAGGTTGATGAGTTGATTTCTTGATGTTATATTGGATGGATAGATGTATAAAGTTGGATTGGAAAGTTTGCTTTGTGGTTACTTTTATTTCAGCATCATGGCCAAGATGTTGCTGTGATGATCAGTAACAGAGGGAAGGTAAGGTTTGGGACAAATGTTGAAAGGGGAATTCAGGTTGTGCTCACTGGTACCGCAGGCGGATGATTCCATCCTGGATATCCCAGCCAGAAAGGTTGCATCCTTCCTTCTGCATCTTCCTCTTCTGCGTCTTCCTCTTCTGTGTCTTCCTCTTCTGCGTCTTCCTCTTCTGCGTCTTCCTCTTTCCTCTGCGAGCAGATGCTGCAAATCTGATATAAAAGCATAAAATGCTGGAAATACTCAGCAGGTCAGGCAGCATCTCAACCTGAGACGTGAACTCGGTTTCTCTCTCCACGGTTGCTGCCTGACCTGCTGAGTATTCCCAGCATTTTCTGGCTTCTCAAAGGCCTTCCTTGACCATCCGTGGCCTTGCAAGTGTCTAGCAGCACTCCCTGTACTCCCTACCTTAGTTTAAGCATGTATTGCAGCAAGCCACTACTACAATAACATTTTTAAAAATCCTATCCAAAAGCTTAAATGCAAACTTACCTGAAAGGTGTGTGTGTCCCTTTCAGAGATGCTGACAGCGTCTGTCAGTCTGATGAATACTGTGTTTTCATAGTGAGCTTAGGACCCAGTGCTGAACTCAACGCTAAAGTCGAAGTACGCTGAGGTGATGTTAAGTCGCCGTTGCACGTTGACTGACGTCGCCTTTTCTTCATTTACATTTCCAGGGCCAGCATTTGCTATCAGCAGCGCTAAGGCCCTTACCAAAATGGCGGCCACCGAGTACCGCGTCGAGAAGGGTGCTAGAGTGGCGGCCGCCATTTTTCACCAGGATTGCGGCGGTTACTTGTGGTGGTAAGTGGCCCAATTTCTAGGCCCTGATCTTGTCTTCCAGCTGAGACATTAAATCGAGGCTCCATCAGGTGGACATAAACATTCCATTGCACTATTTCGAAGAAGAGCATGGAAGTTCTCCCGGCGTCCTGGCCAACATTTATCCCTCAACCAACATCACCAAAATAGATTATCTGATCGCATTGCTGTCTGTGAGACCATGCAGTGTGCAAATTGGCTGTCGCATTTCCTACATTACAACAGTAATTACATTTCTAAAGGGTAATTGGTTGTAAAATGCTTTGGGATGTCCTGAGGTCATGAAAGGTGCTTTAGGAATGTGAGTCTTTCTTTCCTTTTTTGGCTTCAAATTCATACATTGGTGAATTGCAAGGAAGGTGGCAGAGGAGGTGATTTCTCGGATGTCGAACTACAGACCTGGACAAGATCTGCCATAGGAGAGACTGCCAGCTGGGCTTGTAATCATCATAGTCATGTGTAAAGAGGTGGCAGTGATGCTGAGTGCCACCTCTCACTCCCCAGAACAGTGGACCAGTGCCGGAAAAAGTGACTTGGTAGGCATGGTAAGAGAAGAGAGGCCTTCACCTTTTCGTTTTTGGCATCATGGGACCCGCTCACTGCTTAAATGGAATGAAATGTCTTTGTTTGCAGTATGCCATGGTTCAATGACTCTGACTCTTCCACCTAGAAGTTGTGTTTGGAGCCCCCTTCAGAAGCTCTTCTTGCATGAAGCTTCTTGCGACTCCAAGCTCTCATGTTACAGGGTCCTTCTAGCATTTGTCTTTCTGGATGCATCACCTGTCTACCGCCACCTCAAAGGTTCCCTTCAGATGCTTACTTTCATCTACTGCTGTTAATATTGTTCCACGAGAAACTGGACAACAATGCCCAGGAAAGGCAGATCACCAGTGGAGAGTTCCCAGAAATAAGGGACCTGACAGATTTGGAGGTCCAAGCTATGGAGCTCCAAGGGAACCAACGGTTTTGGTTGCTGGCAATAACAAAGTTGGTGGGCCAGTGCCAGATGTAGGTGATTGAGTGGTAAGCAATACCTGCTCCTGCTACAGCGCTTTATAGGACCAAACTGTCACTGAACTTCAGGTTGTCTTTATCTCATCGCTCTCTTTGGGTGATGCATACTCATAATTACTTCCCTTTCTCTTCATCCACGAGTGCCACATCACAAAGGGAGAGCAGCAATGGAGGAAGAAGATGATGATGAAGAGGACAATGATGATGTTTCATTTTTGTTAGGTAAGGGTATCAAGGAATAAGGCAAGTAAGTAGAGTTGAAACACAGATCAGCCATGATCTAATTGAATGGCAGAGCAGGCTTGAGGGGCTGAATGGCTCTGTGGCTTAATTGGTTAAAGCACCTGACTTGTAAACAGGAGCTCCTGGATTCAATTCCCAGCGGGCTCCTATGTGCCTATAATGTTGAGGAGGCAAAAGACCTTACATCTTGCTAGATGAGAATGATAATGGCGACGAAAAGGATGAGGATGACCATCCCACCCCTTGTTCCTCTGCTGCTCCTATCTGGTCTCCCACTAATTTAACATCTTGGTCACCCACCTTATATGTCCCTTGCACCAGCTCAGAGACTCACTGGAAAGATTTAGATAGCAGGGATGAGGATATTGCATCAACTGACTCATTGAGCATGAGGGACCTGGAAGAACAAGGTGTGGATAGGAACTCAGCCATTCCTCAGCAGGGGATGCACGAGACACCTTCCCTAAGCTGAGGAGGCTGTAGGCCCTGATCTCATGGGTCCTTCTATGAAGAGATGCATAGTTGACAAACAACAAAATTATGCTCAGGCACTCCACTGAAGTCGCTATCCCAGAATGTATAACATGGGTTTTGATTCGGTCCACTGGCTTCAGATGTAACAACATCAAGGAAGTTTTTTCCTTGTTGCAGACATCAATGAAGTGGTCTACAGGTATTCTTCCACCACTCCACCCCCCTCACCCACTACAGCAGTGTCCCAAAACAAGTTGGTGCCTTGTCCTCATTAGAAGCACAGACTTCAGCCCTGGAGACAGTGGGTGACCTAGGAGCATAGGACCTTTTCTTGTTTCATGCTTTCCTATATTATTTTACTATATATAGCAAGTATAATTACACTGAATGTGTTACATTATGGTGATCAACTTTTGGATTATCACAATGCCTATGGTTCTTTACTGAGGACATTGATTTCATGAAATGCCCTGACTATAAATACCTGCCATAAAACCAACCACTGCCAAACCAGTGCAAATGGAATAAATGTGCCATGAAATGCCATAACATTTCTTATATCTGTCGTGACCATTATCTATATTCTGGCCATCAATTCTACCTGTTAATTTTCAGCTTCCTCCTTAGTTATGTGTTTAAGACTGTTTTTTCCTTTGTAACTGATTATTTTCTACATTGCTATACTTAAATGAATAGACAGAAAATTGTGAGGAACACAAAATTTGTGTCCAAAGTCCCAACATGTGCTCCTAATGTGGAGTAAAAATTCATAAAATCTATCCTTATATATTTAACATTCCTCAGACTAAGTACTGTTTCTATCTAAAAAATGGAAGCAATATAGTTAAACAAGTTTCTGTGACTGTTACAAACAATGTTTGAGAATAATTTCAGCACAACATCAATACTAAAAATGAATATCTGATTCTCAAGAGATTATCATGAGGCTATTTTGATCAGTATTTGATAATAAAATTGAACATACACAAATATTGACTGCAGATGAAGTCAATACAAGTAAACTCTGATTCCAGGGTTAGACCAATGACCAAGTGCGTGCCAAAATGCCCAAAGCTGACAGCCGAGGCTATTGTTGGAATCTGAGTTCACTTCTGTGAACTTAGATGTAATAAGCCCGACTTTAACTCAGTGCGGAGGACGAAGTGAGTGACAAACATCAGGCCTGGGAGATTTTCCCAACACTGACTCCTGCCTGAATGCCATCACCACCAGTGGTTGGGAGTCAAAATTCATGGGGGGATTAGGCCATCGCTGGGGACCCACAGAAACCACCTGGCAAGGTAAGTAAGCAATGGGTGGGGGGGGGGGGGGGGTGAAACGGGAATGGGAACATCCATGATCAGGAAAGGAGGGAAAGCCTGGGGCAGGGGATGCTCAAGGTAGCCTTGTTGGACAAGGTTGAGCCTGCAGTTAAAATGGCGTGCGCACACAATGATGTCATCGGGATGTGACTTTGCCATTTAAATTAGGCACCCACTCCTCCGGAGCTGGTGGTATTCCCATGCCTAATTGCAGGCTAGTTAAAATCCAGGTTGGGGGGCAGGAACATGTCGAGAAATGTATTTCCCCAATAGTTTTGAATGACAGTTGGAAACAGAAGTCAATATTATACCAATAAAGTGCCCTTGGAGCATTTTTACACATTTTGGAGCAGATTATAACATGCACTCTGTGACATCTGCAAACAATGTCCTGTTGCCTATTAGTCACTCACTGAAGACCATTGTCCAAAAGCATCAAATGGTAAACTGTTTGTTCACATTTAGCTATTCCTCAGCCAAATATAAGTTTTCACCAAATCACATTTAGGATTTCAACTTAAGTGCATAATGGCACATTATAAAGCATTAAAATAAAGACAAAAATATTTTCATAAGGTATAAATAAAATGTGTTTGGTACTTACAAGCTGGTGTAGAACAATCCCTTGTGTTATAATAGAGACGTTGAAATTGCTTACTGCATTCAGATGAGAACGAAATTGGTCCTGCTTGATAATTAGGAAGAAGTTTATAAAAATATTTGTCACAGCAAATGCATTATTATTTTAATGCATCATGATTATTTTAAATACAGTACGTTGAATACAGTGGGTCCTACCTGCAAAATGCTTTATAAACTTTTCTTTCATGTTGGGGTCTCTATGGACAACCTCTGTTGGGAAAAATGAAGATTTTTTAGATAATCTCAATGATAACTTTCAAATGTACAAATTTGAAAACTTTCAATAGTTTTTCACACTGTCTGTTAAGACACTTTTACATTGAGGCTGTTGTCACAGGACTGTAACTCTTTCCTATTTACTTTAAAAAAGTATCACCACTCAAATTGAGGACTTTTGGAGATCGAATTACAAAGAGAAAACTTTAAATGCTAAAAATCTGAAATGAAAACAGAAAATGCTAGAAATACACAGCAAGCCCATCAGTTCTGACAAAGGGTTTGCACCAAAAATATTAACTTATCTTTTCTTTTCGAATGGAGTTGGATCACCTGTGTACTTCCAGCATTTTCTGTGTTTTACCAATATTCTCGATTATTAGTCCCGCCTTTAAAGTGGACCCATCATATGTCTATGATTTTTTGCAGCTATGAATGTATGAACAAGGTGCTGTCAATCTCACTACATGGTTGATTAAATATTTTATTTTGATCACTCAATCTATTCCTATAGTCGGAGCAAGTCCATTCAGATACATTCTCCATCTAAATGTTGAAAAATAAGACAAGAGTTCCTGATGAGCTGCAGAATGTATGGAGACTATGACCAGCAAGTGTCTTACGTGCCACTTCTGTCCATCAACTCACAAGTGGATTGATAAGAACTTGGCAAATAGATATGACTTTTTGTTAGTTTAGTCAAGATCAGCAACTCTATTGATCTTTGTATCAAAACAAAAATACATGTCAGCCTAAAAGAAACCATGATTTTTAACCAGGTGATGCTCGACAATGTGATACTATCAGAACACTGCAGAGTGGACCATTTATATATGCGAGAGCCACTGAAGGCAGCAGCTGCCATTGCACCACTCTGTCGAAGTACCTTTAATTGATATCAACTGCAGTGACTAACTTCAGATGGCAATGGAACAGAAATTATTTCCTGCTGAAGTTATAAAACATAGGCTACACACTTTTAGAAAGATTTCACAATTTTCAGAAATATGACAGTAGAGGGCACTGTTGTTGCAAATTATTATTGTGAACCATAGTTTTCAAGCAGATTATCATTGTGGTCATCACTTCGAGTACAGAATATAATTTGATAGGTCAGCTAAAGAAAGTAATCTTAGTTCTAAAGAAAATCATGTTTAACACATGTAACATAGAACCTGTCTGGCAGCACAGCCACAGACCAAGGCCTGGTTAGGTCAGGTTCAAAAATTAGATGAAAACACAGGCTCAGTAGTCTATCTTTCCATACCCAATTAAAATCATAAAATATGCTTTATGTGGGTGCAAGTGGGGAGGAATTGACGGAGTTTCCGACAGGTGACACCATCCCACCTGCCTCCTCTTCTGACATCAGAACAAAAGGAGGCACATCACAGAAAGTACCCACTTTCCCTGCCAGCAGAACTTTTCATTGTGAAGGAAAAGGGGACATAAAACTGGGTCCCACCACAAATTCCACATTACATTCCTACCCAGCTTACGCCCAGCTGCAAGGATTTCAGACTAAAACACTCTTTGAAGCCACATTTACTTTATACATACCAGTCTGCTTTAAACTGCATTGCCATTTAGTGGCATTAACCCATTTATCTTAAATAGGCAAATGTGTCCATTAAAATAGCTGACTTAAGGATTTCATACAATATCAAGGCCTTTATTTTTTGTTGTGTTTAAGCCTGACATTATATTGCATTATTAATGTGAGAGCACGAACTACAGTTCCAAGTATTTATCAAGATCCTTGTTATATTGTGAGTTGTGAATGGTACTCTGCCCACCAGGAGAGAGTTCTGCTCCCTGGTTGGTAAACGTTTAGGGTCTGAAATTCTGGTCTGAGACAAGACAGAATCCTAGGGATCTCTGGATCAGGGGCCAAAAAATGGGGCAGAACGCAGGTAATGGCTGCACAGGCAGGAAGGGAATGGTAGGCAGAGTAGTAGGCGCAGGCAGGTAGTGCAGGGGTCCCCTGTGGCCATCCCCCTTTCAAACACTTTGGATATTGTTGAGGGAGATGGCTTATCGGGGGAAGGCAGCAGCAGCCAACTTCCTGGCACCATGGGTGGTCCTGCTGCACAGGACAGGAGGAAAAAGAGCGAGAGAGCTATAGTGATAGGGGATTTTATTGTAAGGGGAATATATAGGCATTTCTGCGGCCGCAAACAAGACTCCAGGATGATATGTTGCCTCCCTGGTGCAAGGGTCAAGGATATCTCGGGGCGACTACAGGGCATTCTGGAGGGGGAGGGTGAACAGCCAGTTGTCGTGGTGCATATAGGTACCAACAATATAGGTAAAAAACGGGATGAGGTCCTAAAAGCTGAATATAGGGAGTTAGGAGGTAAATTTAAAAATAGGACCTCAAAGGTAGTAATTTCAGGATTGCTACCAGTGCCATGTGCTAGTCAGAGTAGAAATAGAAGGATATTTCAGATGAATATATGTGGCTAGAGGAATGGTGCAAGGGGGAGGGATTCAAATTCCTGGGACATTGGAACTGGTTCTGAGGGAGGTGGGACCATTACAAACTGGACAGTTTGCACCTGGGCAGAACCGGAACCGATGTCCTAGGGGGAGTGATTGCTAGTGCTGTTGGGGAGGGTTTAAAGTAAAATGGCAGGGGGTAGGGAACCTGTGCAAGGAGACAGAGGAAAGGGAAGCACAGATAGAAACAAAAGACGGGAAGGAGAAAAGCAAAAGTGGAAGGCAGAGAAATCAAGGGTGTAAATCAAACAGGACCACAGTAAATAAGAATTCTAAAAGGACTAAGAGTGTTAAAAAATCAAGCCTGAAGGTCTTAATGCGAGGAACATTCGTAATAAGGTGGATGAATTCGCTGCGCAAATAGATGTAAATGGATATGGTATAACTGGGATTACGGAGACATGGCTCCAGGGTGACCAAGACTGGGAATTCAACATCCAGGGGTATTCAATATTAAGGAAGGACAGGGAAAAAGGAAAAGGAGGTGGGGTAGCATTGCTGGTTAAAGAGGGGATTAACACAATAGTAAGGAAGGATATTAGCTCTGATGATGTGGAAACTGTATGGGCAGAGCTGAGAAATACCAAGGGGCAGAAAATGTTAGTGGGAGTTTTATACAGACCCCCAAACAGTAATGCGGAGGTTGGGGATGGCATTAAACAGGAAATTAGAGATGTGTGCAATAAGGGCACAGCAGTTATCATGGGTGACTTTAATCTACATATAGATTGGGCTAACCAAATTAGTAACAATACTGTGGAGGAGGAATTCCTAGAGTGCATACGGGATGGTTTCCTGGACCAATATGTCAAGGGACCAACTACAGATCAGGCCATCTTAGACTGGGTATTATGTAATGAGAAAGGATTCATTAGCAATCTTGTTGCGCGAGGAGCCATCATAATATGATGGAATTCTTCATTAAAATGGAGAGTGAAGTAGTTGACTCAGAGACTAGGGTCCTGAATTTAAATAATTAAATTAATGAGGCACGAGTTGGCTAGGATGGATTAGGGAACATTACTTAAGGGGTTGATGGTGGAAAGGAAATGGCAAACGTTTAAAGATCACATGGATGAACTACAAAATTTGTTCATCCCTGTTTGGCATAAAAATAAAACAAAAAAAGGTGACTCAACCATGGCTAACAAGGGAAATTAGGGATAGCATAAGATCCAAGGAGAGGACATATAATTTGGCCAGAAAAAGCAGCAAACCTGAGGATTGGGAACAATTTAGGATTCAGCAAAGGAAGACAAAAGGATTAATTAAGAGGGGGAAAATAGATTATGAGAGTAAGCTTGCAGGGAACATAAAAACTGACTGTAAAAGCTTATATATAGATATGTGAAGAGAAGAAGATTGGTGAAGTCAAGCGTAGGTCCCTTGCAGTCAGAATCAGGGGAATTTATAATGGGGAACAAAGAAATGGCAGATCATACTTTGGTTCTGTCTTCACAAAGGAGGACACAAATAACCTCCCAGAGATGTTGGGGAACATAGGGTCTAATGAGAGGGAGGAATTGAATGAAATCAGTATTTGTAGGGAAATGGTGTTCAGGAAATTGATGGGATTGAAGGCTGATAAATCCCCAGGGCTTGATAATCTACATCCTAGGGTACTTAAGGAAGTGGCCCTAGAAATAGTAGATGCATTGCTGGTCATCTTCCAAAATTTTATAGACTCTGGAACAGTTCTCATGGATTAGAGGATAGCTAATGTAACCCCACTATTTAAAAAGGGTGGTAGAGAGAAAATGGGGAATTATAGACCGGTAAGCCTGACATCGGAAGTCGGGAAAATGCTAGAGTCCATTATAAAAGATGTAATAGCAGCGCACTTGGAAAACAGTGACAGGATCGGAGAAAGTCAACATGGATTTACAAAAGATAAATCATGCTTGACTAATCTACTGGAATTTTGTGAGGATGTAACTGGTAGAATAGATAAGGGAGAACCAGTGGATGTGGTGTATTTGGACTTTCAGAAGGCTTTCGATAAGGTCCCGCATAAGAGATTGGCATGTAAAGTTAAAGCACATGGGATTGGGGGTAAGGTACGGTCTTGGATACAGAACTGGTTGGCAGACAGGATGCAAAAAGAGTTGGAATAAACAGGTCTTTTTCTGAGTGGCAGGCAGTGACTAATGGGGTACCGCAGGGATCGGTGCTAGGACCCCAGCTATTCACAATATATATAAATGATCTAGACGAGGGAACTAGATGTAATATCTCCAAGTTTCCAGATGACACAAAGCTGGGTGGGCGTGTGTGCTGTGAGGAGGATGCAGAGAAACTCCAGTACGATTTGGACAGGTTGGGTGATTATACTGCATTTGCCATGCATCTGCCCAATGTGTATAAATACGAGGTTATCCACTTCGGTGGAAGAAACAGGAAGACAGATTATTATCTGAATGGCAATAGATTAGGAAAAGGGGAAGTGCAACGAGACCTGGGTGTCCTTGTGCACCAGTCGCTGAAGGTAAGCATGCAGGTGCAGCAGGCGGTTAAGAAGGCAAACGGTATGTTGGCCTTCATAGCGAGAGGATTTGAGTACAGGAGCAAGGAAGTCTTGCTGCAGTTGTACAGGGCCTTGGTGAGACCACACCTTGAGTATTGTGTGCAGTTTTGGTCGCCTTATCTGAGGACTGATGTTCTTGCCATGGAGAGAGTGCAGCGAAGATTCACCAGACTGATACCTGGGATGGCAGGAATGACGTATGAGAAAAGATTGGGTCGATTAGGCTTATATTCGCTAGAGTTTAGAAGAATGAGAGGGGATCTCATTGAAACTTATAAAATTCTAACAGGACTAGACAGACTAGATGCAGGAAGGATGTTCCCGATGGCGGGGGAGTCCAGAACCAGGGGTCACAGTCTAAGGATAAGGGGTAAGCCATTTAGGACTGAGATGAGGAGGAATTTCTTCATCCAGAAAGTGGTGAACCTGTGGAATTCTCTGCCACACAGGGCAGTTGAGGCCAATTCATTAAATATATTCAAGAAGGAGTTGGATATATTTCTTGAGGCTAAAGGGATCAAGGGATATGGGGAGAAAGAAGGGACAGGGTACTGAATTTGGATGATCAGCCATGATCTCATTTATTGCCAGAGCGGGCTCGAGGGGTCGAATGGCCTACTCCTGCTCCTATCTTCTATGTTTCTATGTTTCTATTCCATGTATTTTTGCCAGGTTGCCATTTTCTGGTAGGAGAGCTGTGGGTAGATTTTTTGTCTATCTGCATCCCCCCACCCCCCCCCAAATCAAGGAGACATATTGGAGGAGGGGTTCTGAGCTACCCCAGCAATTCTGCTCTAAACACCATTAAAATGCCTCTATCAGAGGTGATTTGAGTCCATTTGAAACCTTTTGAAAGGCCAAAATCTTACCTAGCTAAGGTAATGTATCCCAGAGGGGATCAATTATCTCTTGCCTTGAAGCAAAATGACTGCTTTTAGATATGAAGGCTACCACAGCTACTTTCTTCTTTGGTTCAGAAGGACTGTGGGTATCCCAGATAGAGTGGCTATGGGTCAACTCTCCCATAAAAGGCCAGATCAGAGCAGGTATCACTTAAATTCCCTTGCAGGTGCCGGCGACCCACCACAACCATGCATATGGCCCTGCCCCTGCAATGTTGGATGGGCTCAGCAGCCAAGCACATGGACCATTCTTCCATCAGTGGATCGGTCCCCATGGAAATTTCAGTCCTTAATGTTTGGACAGCAAGGGCAGAAGTGTCCACAATTGTCAAAACATTAAAATAATTCTACTGCACATTGATAAGCTGCCCAGAGGGGTCCAAAGGACCATCTGCACACTTTTTAAATGTTTAAAAGTTATATTTCAACCTCCTGTGTCAATCCTCGTGGTGTAATACAGCCTTGCTGAAGGATTTTCACACCACTTGCCTTCAGTATACTCTGACTTCCTGAGTGGAATGTGACTCTGGAGTTATGCTGTCACTTTTGCATTGATGTACAATGGAAACTGTGTTGTCACAGAAGTGGCAATATAACTTCACCTTGATTTATGGCTGTTTCCTAAATTGTTGTTTGGATTTAACTCCAACAGCAAGACCAGGGGATACAAAATGTTATTTTCCCTAACTATTACTTAAAATAATGTAGTTTTGGTATGATTTGAGTGTAAATTAATATATTATTCCAGCAGTTGTAGTATGTTTTGTTGCCACAATTCCCTGCATGCTTGGAGTTCCAATCACAGTCCAACTATTAAATAGAGATGCGTTCTCACAGCGAGAGAAAAAGTATCTGTCCCCAATCACCTCCCAAGAACTTTCTAGCCATCAGTTACAAAATGAAAATAACTTAACAAATTTGACAGGGTTTAGTATCAATTATATTTCATATTTCAATGGATTTTAAGTCTTTATCAATCTTTATCAATCCAAAGGGGAAGGAGGAAATATTGCCATTATAATTATGTGAAGGTTTAACCAATTGAGTCAAATTATTGAGTTATACATTTGGCATGCCTTGGGGCATTTGTTAATATCAATAAAGTCAAATATTATGAGACTGTGGTATATATTAATAATCAGTTTTATAACATTCTACTTGACAGAGGATAATTGAAAACTGCATATTTGAGAAGTTTCAGTAAATCTGAATTTGTAAACCAAATTAACCCAAGTTCTCATTCAACATAACAAGCACACTAAGGCATTATTGCAACTCCAAATTTAAAATATAGCACTGGCTCGCTTCCAAGTTGGGGTGCTTTATCAGCAGCTTTTATTGATTTTACTTTATGTAGATCAGTAAGTTTCTTTTCCAGACTGTACTAAATATAGGTTAGTTGGATTGTTAAACTTCAAATCCAAGATCTTCTGAACAGTTCCATTTCAAGCCTGCCAAAGCAGGGTAATCTCTACTTCTATAACCGATATATAGATTTCTAATAATTATGTTCAAAGGTTTCATTATCTACATCTCAAATCATCTCCTGGCATGATCACAACCAGAATACTGAGGTGCACTCAGATGAAATAATTTGTCCTGTGGGTACATGGAGCACATGACCCTGCAATGGGCCGCTACTGCTTCACAAGCGAAACAGGAGCAGCTTTTATTTTTGACAAAAAAAGAGCCCACATAATATTTTTTCCTGTTGTATAAAATCCAGAATGTTGTGCTTGACCTGTTTTGAAGCGGCACAAGGCAAAGTTAATCAATCCAAAGGGGAAGGAGGAAATATTGCCATTATAATCATAACTCCGGAGTCACATTCCACTCAGGGAAGTCAGAGTATACTGAATTAAATTTAATTAATCAGAAAACAGCCGTAAAATAGATTTTTTAAATGGTCTATTTCTTGTTAAATCGCAGTTTGTTTATAAATTGCTACTCATGACTTCTTGCGAAATGTATCAGTAAATCTAGGCATTGATGCATGAATTCCACGGACAAAAACATCATCTGATTTAAGACCAGACACGACCTGGCGGTTTGGAACAGTAACGTTTTATGCATGGGCTATCCCAAATCCTTATAATTTTGATATTGAAACTACAATTGTTCGTTTTAGACATCTGACTAAAAACAACGAAGGGTCGCCCTATCTCGCTCTTAATGTTATTCCTAATGAACAAAGTGCGTGTGTTTTTATTTTTGTCCCAATATTATGGGCGGAATGATCCATACGTCTCCGCGTACTCAAATATGATAATCCGGGTTTAAAGTCTGTCATCGCTAGATTAGCGTTGGGAGGTGAAGGAGGAATCCGCGTGTACAGACACACACGCACTCAGGCACCTACCCGTTCTCTTCTTACCTATTGGCTTGTCCAGCCTTGGGGCAAACACGGCTTTTTCTTTAGTGAAGTGCTTGTAGTCCTGGTCCAAGGCATATAAAGTGTTGTATCGTTTGGCTATGTTCCTGCCCCCGTGGTTGCTGTCTCCCACGCCTTTTAAGATGAGGTCGAGAGGTGATTTTTTCACTTTCTGCCTCGATTCTGCTCCGCCTTCAGAGTGACCCGCAGTGACCAACAAAAAGACGATGCCCAGCAAAGTGTGCCATTTCCGTCGGCCCATCGCTAGATAAAAGAGAGATCGAGAGAAGGTGAACATTCCTTTCAGACGCCTCTGGAGTGCCAGGACAACCACGAATTATCTCTAATGCTGCCTGACAGACTGCTGAGCGAAAAGTGCTCCAATCTTGCCCAGGGGGGTTAAGTGAGCGCGGGCAGCAAGCACAGCGCTATTGCAAAGTGGACGGCTTCTTTTACAGAAGGCTCATTAGATCAAATCTAAACCTTCTCATCACGCGATGTGGAGGTGTCACAAGGACAATTCAGTCTCCACATTCCTGCGTTTTATCCCGTTCTACATTGTGCGAACTATCGCTCTGGCCCTTCCTTAACATTTGTTTCGTTCCAGGTTTAATATCTGTTAGGTCACATTTATAGACATGGATTAGGAAAGGTATTGCCAAAGCAGCACATTGCAATCCAGGCTTTAGTTCAGATCTACTTTGCACACATCACTGGATCCATTTAGCAAGCGGGAGGAGGTTTTCGGGTTTAGAAACACATGCAAAAACAACGCCGAATTTAGACGGGAAATTACTATCATTTTGGATGTTTACATTTGTTGAATAAAACGAGTGTGTATTTCTCTATATAACTGTAAAAAAAAAAGTTCTAATGCTGTTTTAATAATTCGCTCAAAAATAATGCATTTTATGAAGTAGCTCAAAATATTTTAGAAATTAAATTAAAAGCTCCACCGATCAAAGTTTCGTCAAAACACCTTGCAGTTGTTTTGCGATATAAACACCTAGCCGAGTATTTCGCACTGTCCTTGGAATCGCTGTAAAATGATATCACTGGCTCACCTGAACAAATGATTGTCTTCGGGCTACTTTTAAATTTGCTCCGACGAAGAATGAAAAGACTTAAAAATGTGTTCCAGTATTTTCAAATGTCTCTTTTTCACTAAGTAGATCTAATGGTGCAAAGTAAAATGCACAATGTTCTGCTTGCATCCATACACCAGACTTATATACGCGGAGCAAGTGTTAGTTCAATATGACACTATCGACTTTAGGTGGGTGGCAGGCAATGAAAACATCTTCTGGTAATCTCTCGTCAGAAGTTCCCGCTGGCACACCGCCTCTTTCTCCCGGTGGACTGTAATTGAAGTCCATCAATTAGGATCGTTCTGGAGTCTTCTGAAAATTGAGATTTCCCCAAGAGCAGGAAATGCCTGTCTAGTTATTTGCAAATCTGGTCATCAGTGGCTGTGCCATGCTGTGCTCGGATAATGTTCACAATTTTGGGATTCCCTCAAAGCTGCTGACGTCAAGGATTATCTGGTGGAGCCAGCAGAACTTTCGTTTTACTCAGTCACTTAACACACGAGAACATTTTGCAAACAGCAAAGGACGGGCGCTAAATAAGGAAAATGTGCCCTGGATTTATGAAATGTTACTTTACTTCATTTAAAGCGGCCCTTGTTAAATCGCAGTACTTAAGGTTTAAATCTTCAGGGCAGTACATTCTTCCATCTGTTCGGTTTATCGTCCGAACAACGCGAGTGCCGATGCTGAGTACTTTTAGGCGTTCAGTCCCACGAATGGTATCTGTCCGCTCCTGAAATTCCAGCCTTGAGTAAGTTCGTGGTGCAAACATTTATGAAAGTCGTTGTTGTAAATTAGCTTATTAATGGCCTGTGAAAACCAGCTGTGGCTGCCTGCTGCCTTGCACTTCCATTGAATAGCAAGTGCATCTCAAGCAACAGAAATGTTGCCTTCCAGCAGCGGCGCCAGTCGAGTTCAGAAAGGGAGCAGAACAACTCCCGCACTTCTGCCCTCACCCCTGCCCCTCCCTCCCGGAACCACGATAGGGTTCCCCTTGTCCTCACCTTTCACCCCACCAGCCTCCACATTCAACGGATCATCCTCTGGCATTTCCGCTACCTCCAAAGTGATCCCACCACCAAACGTATCTTCCCCTCCCCTCCCCTTTCAGCATTCCGTAGGGACCGCTCCCTCTGAGACACCCTAGTCCACTCCTCTATAACCCCAAACAGCCCTTCCCCTTCGCCTGGCACCTTCCCGTGCAAGCGCAGGAGATGTAACACCTGCCCCTATACCTCCCCCCTTCCCACTGTCCTGGGCCCCAAACACCCCTTCCAGGTGAAACAGCGATTTACTTGTACTTCTTGCAATCTAGTATACTGTATTCGCTGCTCACAATGCGGTCTCCTCTACATTGGGGAGACCAAACGCAGATTGGGTGACCGCTTTGCGGAACACCTCAGTTCAGTTCGTAAGGGTGACCCCGAGCTTCCGGTCGCCTGTCATTTTAATTCACCGCTCCATTCCCACTCGGACCTCACCGTCCTTGGCCTCTTGTATTGTTCCACGGAAGCTCAACGTAAACTCGAGGAACAGCACCTCATCTTCCGATTAGGCACTTTGCAGCCTTCCGGACTCAATATCGAGTTCAACAATTTCAGATCATAACCTCGGCCCCTATTACTTTTTTACTTATAATTTTTTCCACCCCTTTGTTTTGGGTCCTCCTTTCCGCCCCCTCCTTTCCTTTTGTTTCTCTCTCTCACCTGGCAGCTGTCTCTTACCTGCCAGTACACTTCACACCTAATCTCAGCTGCCTTTTGTCTCCACGGGCCTATTACCATCTTGTCTGGCTTTGAATACCTTTTATTGTCTCTTTTGTTCGATCGCAGCCTTGCCTTCGATCTATTTCATTTTCTTTCCAGTTTTGAAGAAGGGTTTCGACCCGAAACGTCAACTCAAATTTCTCTCCACGGATGTTGCCTGACCTGCTGAGTTTTTCCAGCATTTTCTGTTGTTATTTTGGATTTCCAGCATCTGCAGTATTTTGCTATCGTACAAGGGTTTCAATTGTTCCCTTATCAACCTCGGTCAAGACTACAGTGGTAGGTGAGTGGGAGCAGGAGGGAAAATTTTTAAAAACCCAGGGAGATAGGTCCATATCACAGTGTACAAAGTGGAGCCCCTGATACCCAAGCAACAGACACACTGGGGGGAATTTTTCGGGGGGTCAGTGGGCATGTTTGGTGGCGGGTCAGGTGGGAATTTTTTTTGACAGCGGATAGGCGGGTTGACCGATTGTCAACCCACCTCCACGCTAGTTTCCCAGATGTCAGGCTCGAATTTCATCGGGCAGTTGAGGCGGGATTGGAGGCGTGTGGGGGGTTAAAATTGCAAAAACTGGCGGGCGGGCGGAACCCCGCCTCCATCCCGCCTCCAAGCAATTTTCATTAAATCGTGTCTACTGGTCCCTTCTCCGTCCCGCCTCCAAGAGGCGGGATAGGCCGTTAAGACCCTTAACAAGCACTAAATTGCCTCTATAATGCCATTTTGATAGGCCGTGGTGATTTTAACCCTTTTCCCACGGTGAAACCTGGCAGTAGCACAATTGGATTGCTGCCTATCAGCTGCAGCTCAACCATTAAATAGGAGATTTGATCAGCCATCATTTGCAGGTGGCAGGACTTTGTTGTCTCAGGTTTGGGGGAAATTTTAGAAGGCATAACCATAGCTGTGGAAGTTTGGAGCCTGACACCCATCTCTAGTGTTACCTCCTGGGAAACCCCTCTCGCCACCTTGACTCAGCACTTCCTCAACGGAGGCATATATCAGAAGCATGGGAGCCATTTATTTCCATCCCTTCTGGACATTAGATGAGGATGAAGACCAGCCGCGGCACCAGCAGAACCATGAACAACAGCAGAACCAACAGCAGCAGCGCCAACAGGAGCGCCAAGCTGCTGCTCACCCACCTGAAGCTGCACAGGCCAGAAGGGGCCAGCGCATGGAAGCCCGTCGGTGCAGAAGATACCCCACAAACAGGGTCTACAGACACAGGGTCAGCTACCTCAACATGTCTGAGCAGCAGTGCCAAAGGCGGCTCCAACTTTTGCGAGAGGTAGTGGGTGACATCTGCGCAATGCTGCAACAAGACCTGCAGCCCAGAGGACCAGGTGGACAACCGTTACCAGTGGCCATTAAAGTCACCACCGCACTCAACCTTTTTTGCCTCAGGCTCATTCCAGGGATCAACAGCAGACATCAGCGGCATCTCCCAGGCGCTGCACACACTTGCATCATGCAGGTAACCGATGCCCTCTTTGCCATCGCGCACAATCACATCCATTTCACCAAGGATAAAGCAAGCTAATCTGGCAGGATTTCCAAGGCATTGTTGACTGCACACATGTGGCCCTTAAGGCACCCCATTGCAATCCAGGTATTTTTCTCAACTGCAAGGGCTTCCACTCCCTTAACGTTCAGCTGGTGTGTGACCACAAGAAGGAGATTTTGCATGTTTGTGCCAAGTACCCTGGCAGTTGTCATGACTCCTTCATACTGCGCCAGTCTAGTGTGCCTCCGCTATTCAGGCCGCCAGACCAACTTAACGGATGGCTACTTGGAGACAAGGGCTATCCCTTAAAGATGTGGCTAATGACACCATTGAGGAGCCTATCCAACGAAGCTGAGGAGAACTCCAACTCCAGCCATATGTCCACCACAGCCATAATCGAGCAAACCATCGGTTTGCTGAAGATGCGCTTCAGATGCCTGGATAGATCAGGTGGAGCCATGCAGTACTCAGGAGGCAGGGTCTCCAAAATCGTCGTGGTTTGCTGTGCACTTCACAACATGGCACAGTGTCGTGGCTTGCAGATTCCTGAGGACCAAGTGGCTCCTCACATATCTTCCTCAGATGAGGAGGAGGAGAGCAAAAATGAACATCTTGCAGAGGACCATCAACCAGCAGCAGCATTACGCGAGAACATTGCTGCCCGGGATGCAAGGAATGCACTCATCTTGGCCAGATTTGCTTAGCCTAGCCAATCAAGCACTTTTGCCTCACAGCTTCTTACCTGAGCATTGACAGTGGCCAAGAACAGATGGATTCCTAGCAATTTGACCACCATACTGACAATTGCAAGCAATCCTAAGCCCTCAATGTGGAAGTCCCATTCACGAAATGACACACGCCACAACTACAGTAGTAGCCATCAGATTTTTTATTTACAGTAATCATCTGATGGCTTTTTAACATAAAACATCAAATTTCACCCAAGTGACTACCCTTGTGACTATTTGTGCAGTATCTTTCTCTTACACGTGCTCCTACATGGTGCTTCCCCTGTGGCTTCAGCAGATGTGGAGGCTCCTTGCTCAGTTTCTTGCTGCTCCTGTCTCAACACCTTTGGCGGGCGTCCTCTGGGGTTACAAACCTGTGAAGGTTTGCCAACAGTCTGCTGCTCCTGCGGCTGTGCAGGGGTTGAGACGCTGATTTCAGTTGGGTGTGGACTCTGGTGGGGCTCTGACCGAGGGCTCTGCAGTGGCATGGAAGTGTGAGTGCTTGGAGAGGAGCCCCCACTTCCTTGATGTCTGCCACCAACTTCCCTCTCATGGGTCAGGTCCCCCTCAGTGCTTGCAAGTGGCTTGAGAGCACCTTGCTGCACATCAGGGGGGCCATGCGGACCCGTATCTGCACTGGCAGTCCTACTCAGAAGGACTTCCATGAAGGTCTGGTTTCTCTGTTCAATAGAGGACCATCGCTCCTCCAGAGATGTCATTCTATTCAGAACACTCACCATGTTTTCTGCACTCTGGTGACTTATCACCTCCATTGAGGTTGCCATCCTTTCCATGGTGATGTGTTCATGCGCCAGTGACTCCACAAAGGCTCTGCTCATGTTACAATGGACTCCTCCATTCGCTCCACACTCACAGCGACCCTGGAGACAAAACCTGCCAGAGACTCCTGCATCTGTTCCTGGAGTTCCAGCACCGCTGATCTTGAGGATGGACCCAGAGGCAAAGGGTCGACATGCAGCTGAGCCGAGCTGGCAGAGTCCTGCGCCCTCCGACTAGGACTCTCCACTGCTGTCCCTGTCTCCACCATCTGCTGATGCTCACTTGTGAGCTGTGATACACCAGGTGACAACTCTACTCTGTGTCCCGAAGGTCCCACCGAGGTGTGAGTGTCTGCGCTGGTGCAGGGTGCGCTTAATTCTGCTGACGCTGTGCCCTCAGAGGTTGCAGCTTCCTCTGAGGAGTCTGGAAGCTCAGGCTCTTCCTCCTGGCTAGTGGGGACGGGTGCTAGCGATGGTCCTGTGGGGGAGTAAAGGAAAGAGTCAGAGATGTGATGCCAATATTACATGCACATTGCATATTGCAGATGATCATAAGTCCATCTGTTAGAGCTTCAGAATCATTATCAGCGACTCATGCAATGTCAATGAGAGAGATGGAAAACTATTCTGTCACCAGCTTGCTGTGATGCACCCATCTGTCTGTCCCCCACTTGTGCATCATCCGCCACTCCCATGATCTCCAGGACCGCATCCTCCCAGGGTGTGAGCTGGGCTACTGAGGGTGGCCCTCCTCCTGTCCTCACTCTTTCTCTCTTATTGTGAGCTCTCTTTTCCTGCAATGAGGGAGACAAGTGGAGGTTGAGTGAGAATGAAGAAGTGAGTGTAGAGAATCCATAGCATAGATGCTTAGAAGGAGACAAAGGTGGAGTGAGGTGGCAAGACCAAGGGCCCTCCCTGTGTGTTGTAAGTTGTTTTCATAGCATCACAGTGATAGGGAGTGTGAAGGCTGCATAGTCGAATAGTTAGGTGAATGTGACCATAGAGAGAGAGGGAATGGGTAAGGGTGCATGCATGTCAGTGTCAAGTGGGATGTGGAGGAAGAGATTGCTAATGCTGAGTGCTGGTGTGGAGAGGCAATGGGGATCAGATTGAGGGTGATGGGAGATTCATACTCATTTTTCCAGTGCGCAGAAGGTCATGAAATCTCTTTCTGCATTGAAGCCAGGTTCTGCGGGTTACTGACAAAGAGTTCACCTCCTCTGCCACCTGGATCCACACAGCCTTGGTTTGCTGGGGAGACTTCTTCCTCCCTGAAGAAGGGAAGAGCACCTCTTTATGTGCTCTTGCTCCCTCTACTGAAACCTGCAGGGCAACGTCATCTAAGCGGGGTGCAGACGTAGGCCTCTGGCTGGCCATTCTTCCTGCAGGTGCCTCTCACCGCAAAGGCCAAAAGGTTGGCAGTCTGCAGAAGAAGCAAGGCTTGTTGCAGACCTTAAATGCAGCAGCAATGATGACGTCATCAGAGACGACTTTCAGACTGGAAAAACTCATTGGCCATGGGTTCCCACACGTTGGAACTCAATTGGCCAATTAAGTTAAAATGGCATCATTTTCTCACATCGATGTAGAATCGGTTGGCTAACACGAAATGCGAATTACATGACCCCAGCCCGCCCCAGTATCAAAATCCAGCCCGTCTGGTCTGTCATCACTGAACAGACCCAACACCAAGCAGCGGGGAGGCAATTTAGATTATTAAGAGGTTGTTAACAGGCACTTCAAAACTATTTTAATAACTCACCTTTAGATTTTAAGAGTTCGCCCACAGCTTCCCCGCTGCTCGGGGATCACGTCAGGCAAGGAGGTCAGGAGTTGTGTCAGTATAGAATGATTTCTTAACTTGACAGCTGCAAATCTTCTATAAAAGCTCCCATTTCAAAGCTGTTCACTTTCCAGTGTTAGAAGTGATTGCTTACTGCATTTGCAAGACAGGTTGAGCTTTATGTAGTTTGCAAGTGTTTGGAGCAAACTCTGTATCCAGCGTCACCTCATTGGAACAACGTATCTCACCATTGACAGATCACTTCTGTCATCTCAACTTCACCTGCCATCTATTCCATCAGCATCATTGCCCTTGAAACTATCTCACCTTGATCCTCAGAATCCCACCACGATCAGCCTCAAAACCAGCAGCACCAGGCACACCAGCAGCACCAACAACAATGCCAAACTTCTCCGCAATCAACTGATGCTGCACAGGACACAGGGCATCAGCACCCGACCACATTGCTGCCCGGGAGGCCAGGGATGGCCTCACCATGGCCAGATTTACTTCACTTGACGGTGTACACCCTGGCTGCCACATGATGCGCCAGGTTGACACCACCCCACACCATAAAGCATCCCTACAATGCCCAAGCCATTCCTTTCACACTCATGACTATTGCGGAGGGTACCGTTATGTTTCACCATTCACTGCAACTCACTAAGCCACTTCCAAAGGTGCACACAAATCTGTCCAAGGACACAAAGTGTGGAAAATAAAGATTTCAATGTTTGACAGCACATTACCAGGAACTTCAAATGAACATTGGCTAAAACACCCAAGTGCCTACCCTTGTGTGTTGTTACTAAGTATGATTGGACTAGGATGAGGGTGAGTGTGAGGAGTGGCTAGAGAAATGGGGATGTGATAATGTAGATAAAGAGGGATGGGTAGAGGTGCAAGTTAAGTTGGTGTGAGTAAGGATGTGCAGGAGTAGGGTAGGGAAGGCAGAGTGATGGGGATATGATGAGAGGCACATGAGGTTGAGTGTGACTTTGCAATAATGTTTCATGATCTACTGAGATCATTGAAACGTTTGCACCACTGCACCTGGTCCTCCTAACGACATCCCTGCTTGTGTGCAATGTGTAACTAGGCTGCGTTGATCTCCTGGGGAGGTCTCTTCTGCCCATGTGAAGGGAAGAGAACCTCCCTGTGTGCTGTGACTCTCTCCATAAGCACATGGAGAGAGTCACGGGAGAGCCTGGGTGCAGCCGTGCACCTCTGTGCAGAGTTTGTCAGTGTTTGCAGCACCTCAATGCTGTAGAACACTGACAGCACAACTGTCAAAATCAATTTGCGCATGGTCCCTTTAAGGAAACCAGCTGATGACGCATCAACAAGTGACGTCATCAGACCCGCTTCCTTCAATTGGCCGGGAAATGCGCTGGACGGGCTTAACAAGCCCAATCCTGCATAAGATCACTTTGGACAGCGGGCTGGAGCCAGCAGCAGGGTCGCAACCCACCACTGACCCCGGCCACACCGGATCCACCGAGGCAGGCGAAATCATGGCCACTGCGATTGAGTGAGCTACCTGAACCTTTGCTTGAGCACAGAGCTTAGAGATAGAGCCGGGTGAGTTGCAATCAGAATGGATCACAAGCAGAGCGTATGAATTTGGTGTTAGTAGAAAATTAGTAGTGAGAAGGAAGGCAGTTTCTCATGCCCAACTCAAAAGGAGGAGTGGAGCCACAGAACTCAAGGATTCCAAGTTAAGTATCTAGATAGCTAATATTTAGGTTCTTTGTCTATAGTATCTCAATGGTTCTTGTTAAGTTTGAGTAAATAATTTTGACTTTTTTCTCTCTAAGTTAAGACAGTGGGTTAAACAAAGAAGTTTAGTTAGTAGTCTAATAAATAGAAGCATGACAGGGCACCTCAGTCCCATCAAATGCACATCTTGTGCCATGTGGGAAGTCCAGGATGCTTCTCATGTCCTGGCTAACCACATGTGTAGTAAATGTTGTCAGCTGGAGGAGCTCGAGTTCTGGGTTTCAGAGCTTGAGCAGCAGCTTGCATCACTGCAATGCATCCATGAGACTGAGAGCTATATGGATAGCACTTTTAGGAGGTGGTCATCCCGCAGCGTAAGAGTGTGCAGACAGAGAGCGAATGGGTGACCGCCAGACCGACAAGGAGGACCAGGCAGGAAGTGCAGGAGGGTGAGGGTGAGGGTGATGGTTCCTCTGGGGAGTACAGCCAGAGCCAAGTCCATGGCACCAGGGGTGGCTCAGCTGTACAAGGAGGGAGGAGGATGTTCGGGAAAGTAATAGTGATAGGGGATTCGATAGTTAAGGGAACAGACAGGCGTTTCTGCGGCCGCAGATGTGATTCCAGGATGGTATGTTGCCTCCCCAGTGCCAGGGTCAAGGATGTCACTGAGCGGCTGCAGGACATTTTGAGCAGGGGAGGGTGAACAGCCAGAGGTCGTGGTCAAAATTCTTACAGGGCTTGACAGGGTAGATGCAGGGAGGATGTTTCCCCTGGCTGGGGAGACTAGAACCAGGGGTTACAGTCTCAGAATAAAGGGTCGGCCATTTAGGACTGATGTGAGGAGAAATTTCTTCACTCAGAGGGTGGTGAATCTTTAGAATTCTCTACCCCAGAGGGCTGTGGAGGCTCAGTCGTTCAGTATATTCAAGACAGAGATCGATAGATTTTTGAATATTAAGGGAGTCAAGGGATATGGGAATCGGGTAAGAAGGTGGAGTTGAGGTAGAAGATCAGCCATGATCTTATTGATTGGCGGAGTAGGCTCGAAGTGCTAAATGGCCTACTCCTGCTCCTATTTCTTATGTTCTTACGTTCTTAGATCCAGTTATACTCCTGGATGCCACTACCATATACCAGGAAACTCTTTTTTATCCGGCACCGATGGGACCGGCGTGGTGCCGGTTTATCAAAAAGTCCGGATTACAGAGAGGTATAGTAAAAGGTACGAGAGCCCCGTACACGGCCACAGATCCAGGTGTCCCTGTTGCATGGCAACAGGTGCAGGAATGCCGGTTACACGGCCACAGATCCAGGAACGGCCACTAATATAAAGTAAAACTTACCTGAATCTACTCCTGAATTTTGCCGGTTAACAGAGATTTCCGATTATTTAGGTGCCGGTAAATCGAGAGTTTCCTGTAAGTAGATTTAGGGCAGTGAGAGTCAACTCTCATAAAAATATGGACGTGACTGCTGCCAATGAACCGGAAGCTGCGTAGAAGCATTCTGCGCATGCGCGCTTCTGGTTCGTTACGGGAGCGGGCTCGTTAAAAAAAGTTTTTAAAAGCCAGGAAGGGAACGGGCTCCTTAAAAAAAATGTAAAAAGCTGGGAAGGGAGGAGGCTCATTAAAAAAAAAATTTAAAGCCAGAGATGTGCAGGGTTAGGTTGATTGGCTATGATAAAAATTGACCCTTAGTGTTAGGGGGATTAAATACGTGGGGTTACGGGGATAGGGTGCGATATGTGTCGGTGCAGGCTCGATGGGCTGAAATGGCCTCTATCTGTACTGTGAGGTTTCTGTGATTCTGTGATTCTGTGACAGAGCGGGCTCGTTTTTAAAAAAGCAGAAACATCATGCTTCCGGTCGTTGGCACTTTCGCTTCCAGTCATTGCCAGCAGTCACTCCCTAAAAAAAAAAAAATTATTTTTTTACTTTTTTTCATGGGATGTGGACATCGCTGGCAAGGCCAGCATTTATTGCTCACCCCTTGAGAAGGTGGAGGTGAGCCGCCTTCTTGAACCGCTGCAGTCTGTGTGGTGAAGGTCCTCCCATAGTGCTGTTAGGGAGGGAGTTCCAGGATTTTGACACAGCGACGATGAAGAAATGGCAATATACTTCTAAGTCAGGATGGTGTGTGACTTGGAGGGGAACTTGGAGGTGGTGCTGTTCCCATGCGCCTGCTGCCCTTGTTCTTCTAGATGGTAGAGGTCGCGGGTTTGGGGGATGCTGCCGAAGAAGCCTTGGCGAGTTGCTGCAGTGCATCTTGTAGATGATACACACTGCAGCCACGGTATGCCAGTGGTGGAGGGAGTGAATGTTTAAGGTGGTGGACAAGGTACCAATCAAGTGGGCTGCTTTGTCTTGGATGGTGTCGAGCTTCTTGTGTGTTGTTGGAGTTGCACTCGCCCAGGCAAGTGGAAAGTATTCTATCACACTCCTGACTTGTGCCTTGTAAATGGTGGAAAGGCTTTAGGGAGTCTGGAGGTGAGACACTCGCCGCAGAATACCCAGCCTCTGACCTGCTCTTGTTGCCACAGTGTTTATGTGGCTGGTCCAGTTAAATTTCTGGTCAATGCTGACCCCCAGGATATTGATGGTGAGGGATTCAGCAATGGTAATGCTGTTGAATGTCAAGGGGCGGTGGTTAGATGCTTTCTTGTTGGAGATGGTCATTGCCTGGCACTTGTGTGGCACGAATGTTACCTGCCACTTATCAGCCCAGGCCTGACTGTCGTCCAGGTCTTCCTGCACGCGGGCATGGACTGCTTCATTATCTGAGGAGTTGCGAATGGCACTGAACACTGTGCAGTGATCAGCGAACATCCCCACTCCTGACTTTATGATGGAGAGAAGGTCATTGATGAAGCAGCTGAAGGTGGCTGGGCCTAGGACACTGCCCTGAGGAACTCCTGCAGCAATGTCCTAGGGCTGTGATGATTGACCTCCAACCATCACAACCCTCTTCTTTTATGCGAGGTATGATTCCAGCCAATGGCTGTGACCTCATAGAATCATAGAATGGTTACAGCACAGAAGGAGACCATTCGGCCAGTCAAGCCTGTGACCTGTTACATGAAGACCTAGGCCCTCACTCATATGCCTGAATTGCTCTCTCTGTGGCAATGAAGGTCACTACTGCCCTCATTTTTTATGGCTCAGGCTCATTTCAGGCAGCCACAAGGGATCTGTGCAACATAAGCAAGTGAGCAGTAAAGGTGTGCATATGCCAGGTCACTGGCACCCTTTACTGCACAGCAGCCCAGTTCAGAGGCTTTGGGATTACAGCGAGGCAGCAGAAAGAATGGGCCATATACTTCTATGGGGTTGCGAGCTTCCTCAAGGTGCAGGGTAAAATCAATGGCTCCCACATCGCATCACTTACTAAACAAGAAGAAATTATACTGTAGATGTACAGATATTTTGTGACATTACTCAGAGGATTATCCATGTCAACCCGATATGCAGGAATTTGCCAGGACACCTACATTCTCCAGCATTCAGCCTTCCCTAACCTCTTCAGAGAAGAAAACCATTCAATGATGGCTTCTGGGCGACAAGACATGCCTTGCTGCCATGGCAGATGAACCTAATCTGAGTGATGCCAACAAAAATAGAGGAGTGGTACAATGAGACACATGCAGTTAGCAGTCTGGTGATAGAGAGAAACATCATGGGGTTGAAAATCCAGTTTCACTGCCTAGATAGCTTGAGAGGGAATCTGCATAATGGTGCAGATCATGTCTCCAAAATAATGATAGCCGTCTGAGAACTTCACCATTCACGAATGGCTGCAGATTGACATGGCTGAGGAGGAGGAGCTGGCTCCGGTGGATCCTGAGCTACAAAGAACAGACCAGCTGACAGCTGCAAGGGGCATCAGAGGACAGATAATCTCGGAGGTTTTCTACTCTGCTTCTACCTTTGACACTGCACTGGACTTCCTTTTTCCCCACTTACAAATAAAGAGCCATTCCCTCAATCCTGCAACATGAAAACACATCAGCCCTCTCAGCCCCAATATAACCATGCTGATAATCATTACCTGAGTAATAAACTAGTGCACTAGTGCAAGATACTGCCAACCACACCATAACCAATTGCAGGAGTCGAGTGAGTGCATGAGCTCCACGGCCTTATCCTCAAAGGGGGTGAGGCGTTTGAAAATGGGATACCCTCTCTGATGGCCTGCCCTTGGCAGTCTTCATGTGCCAATTTGACATGCAAGATGATAAAGTAAATGGGGGTAAGGTTAGCATTTGAGGAGTGTGTGCCAAGTGGCGTGAGAGAGGTTAAGTAAGAGATGTAGGGTTACGATGTTGTTAAAGTGTTGCAGAAGAGGTTGCCAAAATGTTACAAAGAGAGCTCAACACTGGCCTGCACCTGGGCAATTGCTTACAAATAAAATGTATTTCAAACAAATTCAATATACTGTGTATATTAAAAATAAAAAATAGAAAGCCTATATACTCCATAGAAGTTGCCAAGAAATAAATCAAAATAGACAAAGGAGTGTTAATTGTCTCATTGCCCACAATGTCTGAACAATGTGAGGCAACAATAAACAAAGTAAATAGTATCCTGGGTTACACTGACAAATCAGTTTAGTTCAAATCCCCACAAGTCATGCTGAAGCTGTACAGTGCATGGTCAGACTGCACCTAGAGGACTGTGTTCTGGTCTGATCACCACAATATAAGGGAGGCATCCAGGTCCAAAAAGGCAGTGCAGGGGGAAGCAATGAAGCTGTTCCCTGGTGTCAGAGAGATGAGCTAGGAGGAACTACTTGATAAGCTAGGGCTAATCAGCCTCAAAAAGAGACAACTCATGGGGATCTTACAAAGGTATATGACAGAATTGTCTGATTGTGTGCTCCTGGTGCGGAACTTTGTCCACTGGGAGTGCATATCACGCATGCCTAGCCATGAATTTCCATCCATTCATTTTAATTAAGTACACTAAGTCATATGACTTCTCTTTTCAATTTGAGATGTCACTGTTACAATTAGAGCTTGATACTTAATGGGATAGAGAAAATAAGCACAAAATAATACTTTCATGTTTGTCAAAACAGCAGGACAAGAGAATATGTTGAAGGTTATGAAGGACAAATTTAGGTCAGGAAATATCTCTTTACACGGAGAATAATGAATGGCTAGAATAAGTCCCCGGGAAAAGTGGCTGAAGACACTAGCCCTGAAAATTTGCAAGCCAGCAATCCCAGCACTTATGCTGATATCATGCCTTTAGGGAAACTCCAACACTGATCCTGATGAACTTTTCGGGATCAGTGGAAGGGTTCCTAATTTGCCGGCAAATGGACGGTGACTTTGCCAACAATAACATATCTTGCGTGCCTGGCACATTTGAGGCCTTGGACAGTCCAGTGGAGGAGTACCAGACCCTGGGGGGTGGGGCTACTGGGTCTGCCCTGGAAGAATTTTCTAAATACTCCCTGTGGCCCCCTTTGTAAAAGAGTCACCTTAAAATCTGCAGAAAGAAAACCCACCCTAGACCCCAGGTGTTCCCTGTATTGATTTCTTTGTGGGTTCAATGATGAGACATTTATGAAAGAGAATGTCTTTTAATCTAAAGCTTGTTCAACTCTTTTAACAGCATTTACAGGAGACATCATGCTAGTGATGCATCTAGAACGAAACTGAAACTAAACTGAACTGCCTTGCTTGTCTCTGTCACATGCCCTCTGCTGGTCAGGCACAAGCAATCAATACATGCAATCATGCTGGTAAGGCATCATAATCGAACAGGCAAATACCATCTCTATTTGCTGATATCATTACATCTCCTTTTCTTAAAACAAAAGTATTTTACTTTTAACTAACAACATGTTTTCTTTGTATTAATCTGCATTTTAACTGTAACACTTAATGAACTTACATTATCATTATCGTGATCAAGGTTTTTTAACCTTGCTTTGTGTGTTCACATGAAATATGTCAATACACTAGAACTTGAAGAAATAATAAGATAACATTACTTCCTTCTATAACAATAGTCCTTAAATTTGTTCAATGAGTCTCTCAGGAGGCTTCACGTGTCTTGAGGATTTTCTGATTGATTGTCCTTGAATCTGAGTTGTTGCCTCAGATGATTGGTTCTCAGCTGTGTGATCAGGTTGTTCAACAGTATCAGTCTCTTGACCTGCTGTGGCTGGTCCCATGAGAAGATCTCGACGATTTCTTCTCAGAACAGCACCCTCATCTGTCTGAATGGTGTATGATCTTGGTTGAACTTCACTCAGGACAGTTCCCTTCTGAGTCCATGTGTTTGTTTTGTCTTTGAACCTTACTTGGTCACCAGTGTGGAGTTCAGGTAGGTTTTGTGTTCCTCTGTCATATTAGTACTTTTGCTTTTCTTTCTGTTGTTCTTTGAACTTCCTCACTTTCTCCCCCTCTTTTGTTTTTGGGAGGTTCTCCGGGATGGGTAGGTTTGACCTTAGCCGACGTCCCATCAGGAGTTGGGCTGGTGACTTACCACACTCGAGCGGCGTTGTGCGGTATACAAGCATGCTCTGGTAGAAGTCAGTTCCACTGTCTTTTGCCTTGTACATCAGTCTTTTCACTGTGTTTGCGGGCTCTCCTGGGTCAACAGCTCTGGACAATGTGTCTGCTGTATACATCAGCTTACCCGGCGTGTACACAACATTCAGTTCATCATAGACTGTCTCTCCTTCACTTTCCACAACGAGGACTCTCTTTACCAGGTTCAGTCTCTCACAGGCTTTTAAACCTAGTATGGCTTGCACATCCTTTGGCACCACGATTAATGCTAACGTGTGCTCTCTGTCCTTGTGTGTTACTTTGACAATGCATCTTCCTTTCACTGGTATATCAGTACCTGAGTATCCTGTCACTTTCACTTTTATTCCATGTATTTTTGGTCTGGGTCTAATTTTCTTAAAATCAGTCTCTGATATCACATTAACTTGTGCTCCAGTATCCAATTTAAATGGAATGTGTATGTCATTCACTTTTAGTGTCAACATCCAGTCTCTTTTTTCTTCTTTGTTTTCAGACACAACATCTACATTGAACTCCTCTATCTCGCTTTCATCTACTGCATGGACCTTGCTTTGTTGCGCTTGGTTCTTACAGCAACAGGCATAATGGTTGTTTTTGTTGCAACTATTGCATGTTTTACCATATGCTGGACACTTTCTTGGTGTATGCTGTGTATCGCATCGACTACATGACTTTCGATTGTCTCTTTCATTCTTGTTCGCTGGCCACGCCTCTTTTTTCACATTGGCGCTCTTTTTGTTAAACGGTTTGTGTCCATTCATTCTCACTGCATCCACGTTGCAGCTATTGTCACTGAACAGCTCTTTTGCCTGCAACTTCACAGTCTCTGTAGCCCTACACAGTGCTATGGCTTTTCCCAGGTCTAGATTTTGCTCTCTTAGCAGTCTTTCCCTTAGACCATTATCTGGAATACCACACACCAGTCTGTCTTTTATCAGTGAGTCTGTCAGTCCCCCAAATTCACATGTTTTGCTTTGGTTTCTCAGTTCAGTCACATACTGATCAATAGTCTCACCCATTTTCTGTACACATGTGAAAGATCTGTGCCTCTCAAACGTCACGTTATGTTTAGGTATGCAGTAGGCCTCAAACTGTTCCATTATTTTATCTAGTTTCATTTTGTCTCCATCAGCAGTGAATGTGAAGTTATTATATACCTCCAGCGCTTCATCACCCACGACATGTAAGAACAGTGATGATTTCTTTTTATTACTTTTCTCGTCAGCTCCGATTGCCGCTAAATACAACCGCACACGTTGTTTGAACCTCCTCTAATTTTCAGCCACATTACCTGTCAACTGAAGCATCGCCGGTGGGTGTAAACCTTCCATTTTTCACTTTGTGAGCTATTCTCCAATGGTAAGCAACGATGTTCTCTTTTGGCTTGCTAATTTGTGGAGAGCTGATTTAACTTCAGATTTTTTCTCTTCATCTCTTTCAATCACTTCTGACACCATGTATTGATTTCTTTGTGGGTTCAACGATGAGACATTTATGAAAGAGAATGTCTTTTAATCTAAAGCTTGTTCAACTCTTTTAACAGCATTTACAGGAGACATCATGCTAGTGATGCATCTAGAACGAAACTGAAACTAAACTGAACTGCCTTGCTTGTCTCTGTCACATGCCCTCTGCTGGTCAGGCACAAGCGATCAATACATGCAATCATGCTGGTAAGGCATCATAATCGAACAGGCAAATACCATCTCTATTTGCTGATATCATTACATTCCCTACTCCTGCCCATGTTCAGGAGGTATACCTGACCTGAACTCCCAACCATATAGCAGATCCCAACAAAGGCCAAATGCACAGGAGCACTGAGACCCCCCGCCCAACTGCCTTCTCCCCTAACCCCACCCCTTATGCTGATGGCTATATTTTGGGTGGACTGAGGCCGAACCTTAGAAGGCCACCTTGGGCCACTTTGGCATTAAGCCAAGATCCGACATATCCAAGTCTTGGCCTAATTTCTGGCTGTTCCAACATAGTCTTGCCAAAGATATGGTAGCTCTGGATGCCTGCTCAAAATGCAAAGCCAGAAATGTCACACTTTCTGTAGTTTACACAGCACTGGGTTACATTGGGCCAGAAATTTGTGAACGGGGCTTGCCGTGCGTGCAAGCCCCGTATATGCACTTACCCTGCGCTCCTGCCGATCAGCTCCAGGGACGCCTGGAATTGGTGTTTCAAACAGAAGAATCCCGGGCAGCGTATGACGTCACGCCGCCCAGGAGTGCAGCCAGCGCGAAGCCTGGAGCGTGCAGTGCAAGTGAGACACGCCCCTTAAGGTCTCATTGTAGCAGGACATGCCCCCAATGTTTCTGTCAAGCTGCTAAGCATTTTTACATGCAAAGCAGCAGTTTAAATAGGTTTTTGGAAGTTTTTTGAAGATTTTGGTAACTTTTATAAACTTTTAATAATGTTTACATTATTTTGAAGAATCTGAAGTAGTTTTAAACAGATTAAAGCAATTTAAAGACTTTTAAAAGCCCTAAAAGAATTTTTTTAATTCCATTTATTTATTTAGCAATGTCGTCGTCATACGTGTCTTCACACTGTTCCCTTTGGGGAACTGTATGAAGTGGTGGAAGGATTTATGGCCATGATTAACGCTCATTCCGTGACCGTAACCATCTTTGAACCAGCCATTAGGGCGGTTAGTCCTATGGCGGGAGGGTTTTACGGGCTCCCACAAGCTATACAAGGAGGGGGGGCCACCCACACCCACGGACGCAAATATCCCACTGGATGTCAACCCAGAATTTAGAGCCCGAGCTCCGACTCCACTTGCCGGGACTGTCTGGAGCGGGGTTCGAAACCCTACCCTGATCTGGCCCAGCGGCGGGGATCCTACCGCTATGCCAAAGGCCCAATCCGATTAGCAACGTGAAATGGCTGGAATGAGCACACTTCACGGCATTAAAAGAACTCACAATTGAACTGATGATGACCTCAGCAATCTCCTCAAGGAGGTGGAGGCGCAGCGCCTGCTCATCATTGAAGTCAAAGGCGCCGCAAAAAGGGCAGATGATAGCTTGGTCTTTCAAGTGGCAGCATAGGGCTCCAGTCACGGGGAGGGAAAAGGCGCAGGAAACGTATGGGTGTCACCTTTTGTGCGGAGTGGGCCTTTTGCGTAGCAGTAAGCATCCCCGCCGCTGGGCCAGAAGGAGTAGGGTTTCGAACCCCACTCCAGACAGTCCCGGCAAGTGGAGTCGGAGCTCCAACTATAAATTCTGGGTGGACATCCAGCGGGATGCTTGCGTCCGTGGGTGTGGGTGGCCCCCCCCCCCCTCAGATGGGTTGTGGGAGCCCATAAATCCCTCACGCCATAGGACTAACCACCCTAATGGCTGGTTCAAAGATGGTTATGGTCACGGAATGAGCGTTAATCACGGCCATAAATCCTTCCACCACTTCATACAGTTCCCGAAAGGGAACAGTGTGAGGATACGTACGACGATGACCTCTTGCGCAATGCACCTCCTTGGACCCTCAGTCGCAGATGCGAGGGGGCAAATCGTGCAATTGTTAAATTTTTCATTTTATTGACATGTGAAATGTTGGACCAGTAATTCCCTTCCAAATGCGCGAGTACGGTCGGGGTACTTACGCGTCTGGCCGGAGGAAATGCCGGTTTTCAGCATGCACAGTGCATGTGGGGAAAACCGGCATTTCCTGTCCTCTGAACGAAGGGGTTCAGAGGCAGAACGCGTGCGACTGCACAGGCAGCGCGTGCGCAGTAAAATTCGCCGCTTTCATTCATGCTTTCCGTGAGGTCAAGTCATTACAACTTACACATGAAAAAAGCATGGGTACAGTTGCTCCAGAGGCTGCGGAGGAAGATATTTTTTATCGTGGAGCTTCTGAAAGTATGTCTGTCTGTACATATTCCTTTGCGTGTTATGTATATATTCCTTTACTTATGTGTATGAATGTATTATTTAATTATGACTTTCAGAGAAAGTAACTTATTGGAAAATCATAATTAAAAACATACATTCATACACATTAGTAAAGGAATATAAAACATACATACATATACGTAAAGGAATATATGTGGACATACATACATAACTCATTCTCACATTCCATTCACACAGCCACAATTGCTCCTTCTACCTACCGTTCTGAAAACCCGTTTAAAAAAAAAAATTTAAACTTTAAAACTTACTTAAAATTTCTTAAAATAACTTCCCTCCCTTTCCCAAACAAAAATATTGCATTTCAGAAGCTCCACGATAAAATATATCTTCCTCCGCAGCCTTGGAACAACTTTACACCTGCTTTTTTCAAGTGTAACTTGTAAGTACTTACCCTCACTGAATCCATGAATGAAATCTACAAAGTTCACTGCGCAAGCACTGCCTGTGCAGTCGCACGCGCTGTGCCTAGACCTCGGGTCTGGAAATGCCGGCGTTCCCCGCATGCGCTGTGCATGCTGAACGCCGGCATTTCCAACGGCCAGATGCGTGAGTACCCCAACCGTACTCACGCCTTTGGCCACGAATTTCTGGCCCATTGTGCTCATTAGTGGCCACACCCTACAGACAAAAACATTGGAGCTCAACAAAGCTCAACAATGGAAGAAGGAACAGAAAATGCTGGAAATACTCAGCAGGTCAGGCAGCATCTGTGGAGAGAGAAACAAAGTTAATATTTCAGGTCGATGACCCTTCATCAGAACTGGAAAAAGCTGGAGATGGAACGGATTTTTAAGCAAGTGCAGGGGCAGGGAAAGGGGGAGGGGAGGAAACAACAAAAGGGAAGGCCTGTGATAGGATGGAAGGCAGGAGAGATTAAAAGACAACAGGGATGATGGTGCAAGGCAAAAGGAGATGGTAATGGGACAAGTTAAGAAACAAAAGATGGCTCTCGATGAAGTGTAAATGGCAGAATGAAAGACAGCTGCCATGTGAGAGAGAGAAAAAAAATGGAAAAAAAGGATAGGGGCAGAGGTTATGGTCTGAAATTGTTGAACTCAATGTTAAGTCTAGAAGGCTGTAAAGTGCCTAATCGAAAGATGAGGTGCTGTTCCTCAAGCTTAAGTTGAGCTTCATTGGAACAGTGTAAGAGGCCGATGACGGTGAGGTCTGAATGGGAGTGGAGTGGAGAATTACAGTGACAGGCAACCGGAAGCTCGGGGTCACCCTTACGGACTGAATGGACGTGTTCCGCAAAGCGGTCACCCAATCTGCGTTTGGTCTCCCCATATAGAGGAGACCTTATCGTGAGCGGCGAATACAGTATACTTGGGGGCTGGTGTGCGGACTCTAGTGACCCTCCCCTTTAATGGCTGGAAGGCGCCTTCCCCAATGCTCACTCCCGATTACACAACACCTGATATTCCTTATCGCTTGGAGCCTAACGACACTCACCTATGCCATTAGCGCCTGATTTAGCGCTCCCCCGCATTCTTTGAGAGCGGAGACTGAATTTAGCGGGCTGTGAGATTAATTAATGCCTGGCGCTAAACTTCCAACTTCTCAAAAGTTAGCACCCTTTCCTGGGCACTAGTGAATTTCTAGCCCAATATTGGTCTGACGGAATAATTCAAAACCATCAGTGTGAAGGCTGCCATCTACTGGGCAGCATTTACATAGGACAATAGAATCCTATATGGGCTAGAAATTCAGTAGCGCCCAGGAAGTGGTGCTAACTTTTGAGAAGTTGCAAGTTTAGCGCCAGACACTAATCAATCTCGCAACCCGCTAAATTCAGTCTCCGCTCTCAAAGAATGCGGGGGAGCGCTAAATCAGGCGCTAATGGCATAGGTGAGTGTCGTTAGGCTCCAAGCGATAAGGAATATCAGGTGTTGTGTAATCGGGAGTGAGCATTGGGAAAGGCGCCTTCCAGCCATTAAAGGGGAGGGTCACTGGGGTCCGCACACCAGCCCCCAATGAATTGGGGAGTGCAGAACGGTGATATGCCGTCGGATGAAATGTAAATCCTTTTATGGCCCACAACACTCCGGGGACTAAGTAGCCTTTATTTGGCTGCTGACACATCCTGCACTCTCTGCAACTCATAACTGATCTTTGGAATGGAAGTTCCTTGACAGCTGGGGCGCATCCCTTTAAGTAGCACCCTGCCAGTCGCCAGCTGGCTGGTTCATGCTAATGCTCCCTGGCGCTGTCAGCGTGAGGCGGTAAGGCAGGGGGCACTACTGAAGTTTGCAGATCGGATGCCCAGTGAGCGTTGCACACTCACTAACGTCACGATCTACATGGTGAAAGGTGCTGAGACATTAATTGTTATCGGCGGAGCTATGGGGCCGATGAATTTGCTGTGTGGCGCAGGATTCACCCTGCCATGGTGCTACTGCCTGAGCACCCCATTAGTGCCCCTGCCAGGTGCCAACTGGGGTTGCTAGCATGCCGAATTTCTCCACCATAGAATCATAGGCCGGAATTTTACCATTGCCGTACGTGCGGGTTTGGGAACAGGCCGGCAGTAAAAATGTCGGAAATAGCCACCGCATCGGGAACCCACTGTCATCCCACCACCTCGCGTATTTAATTCGGGTGGCTTTGAAGGCGTGACACGGACCCGGTCGGCAGAGGCGAGTGACCTCATTGAAATCATTAAATGCTTGTTTGCAGACCCTTAAGAGTGATTTTTACACCAGCTTTTGAGCTTTACTGCAAGAGCATGGGATTCACGGAGGTCAGGTACCTCGCATGTGAAAGGGAGGTGGAAGCTCAGAGGCCATTGGCGAATTCATTCATTGAGAGCTGGGAAAAGCACATAAATATGGCAACATTACACCTCGTTACTTGCCTCATGGAAAGGCTCTTGCTCACTCCATTTTGTCCACAGATTTGGGTGTCTGCAGCTTGCAGGTCATTTCTGAAACCTTGAAAGCCACTCTCGCCACATTGCTACTCACTATCACAACATTGAGGGACTGGCCCTCAGATCATAACTTTACTTGCCATCTACTACATCAGCATGGGTGTCGCTTATACTGTCTCACCATGGTCCTCAGAATTGGACCAATATGAGCCCCACCACCATCACCACCAGCCAAAACACCGACAGCAGCAGCCACACCACTAGCAGCAGCAGCAGCAGCAACCACAACAGCAGCCTTCTCCTCAACGACCTGATGCTCCACAGGAGAGAGGGTGTGTAAGCTTTTTATTTCAACTGGCATTAAATTGACAGCAAGACTAATTCTTTTGAAACAATTTGGAATAAGTTTATTAAACACGCAATCACATGCAATTTAGTAAACACACACACTCATTCAAATCAAAACAATAGCCTACTGGTATTTAGGGACTCTACTCGATTACAAGATGTAAGGTAATGGGTTAGATTTACACAGCCTGGTACTTCCCTGAGTTAAGCAATGCACGCGGCCTTTTTCCTTGCTTCTTGGTTTGGTCTGTAGAGGGAGGGCTTCTTGTTCTTCCGCATGGTTGTCCAGAGCGAGAGAGAGAGCGAGAGAGCCTTTGGGTTCCTTGATTTATATCTTAAGTCCATTGTCTCTACCCTAAATTGCTAAGACCGCATGATTGTGTCTTGGATTCATGGCTGTTCTTGCTTGGCTTTCCTTTGAACATGTGTCTGTCTGCAGTGGCTGGTGCCATTTCTTGCTTAAGTTAATTGTTTGTTGACACCTTTTAATGGCTCTTGAGTTTCGATGGTGAGTTTCGATGGTGAGTTTCGATGGTGTCTCTGTGGGGCGTTATCCTGTTATGCAGGTTTCCTTTGTTAAGTTTCATGTCGTTGCCTTACCCAGGGGAGATCCATACACATCAAATTTATCTTTATTACATACATGTTATATTAATAGCCTCGAGTCCATTACACATACAAAACATCTTTTTATTCTTACAGATTCCCCGCCTTGAGGGGGAAATATCCTTATTGACCCCTCATTTGGTTTATCTCCTCAGGGCTCGCATATGGTGGCTCAGTTTCCGAAGGAGTTTTCTCAGGTAGCAGATCATGATGATCCCCACCACTACAATTATGACTTGTGCCAGTATCATAAGGATTGAGAGGGTTCTGAGCGAGGGGTGTTGTCCTACATTATACATTGTTTCCCACCATGGGCTGGCTCCTAGCTTTTGTATAGCTCTGCTGTTTATGGCATTGTTCTGTGTCATCTGTATCCGTATCATGGTCCTGTCAGAAACAAGATCAGTGTAGTATTTACTCTTTGGCAGTTTTTAACTGGTTAATATGATATAATTTCTTGTACTTAACCCCCTTTTTCCCCGGTAACTGAATCAAATAAACCGCAGGGCTTTTTCAGTCTATAATCGTAACCTGGGCTCAAAGGCAATGCTTCTTTTTCATTACAAGATTCAAGATTCAAGATCATTTTATTGCCATATGTAACGAGTACAATGGAATGCTTACTCCCCACTCACTCCCACAATACAAGCATATAAATATAAAAGCAAAAAGTAAAAACAAGTATAAATAAAAACAATAAGCAAATAAGCAGAAAGTATAGCAATAACAGTCCAAGTTGCAGGATATGATGAATAGTGCAAAAAAGCCTCAATTACCACTGGAAATAATAGTAATGTAATATGATAAATATATGGTAATATAAGTATATAATATATATATTTACATAAACATATAACTATAATATGTGGGGCAGTGCGGTTAGCAGTTCAGTAGGCACACTGCCTGTGGATAGAAACTGTTCTTAAACCTGTTGGTCCTGGTTCGGATGCTGCGGTACCAACGTCCGGACCGCAGGAGGGAGAGCAGTTTGTGCCCAGGGTGATTGGGGTCCTGGATGATGGAGCGGGCCTTGTTCTGGCACCTGGTCTGTGTGGAAGTGTAAATAAAATGGCCAACGAACTGGCTAACAAAATGGCTTTGCATAAGGAATGAATTGCATAAGGTAATAATAGATGTTTTTAGTTTTGGAAAGGGAGCAAAAAAAAAAGGAACTTCAGCTTTGCAAAATGCAAGCATAGCAGAATTGGCAGTTTGCAAACTCAATAAGAAGGAAGAGGAACACCTGCTCTTTGACCTGTGGTTTAGTATTAAAGAACAATAAAGGTCACGAGGGCTTGACTGCTAGATGGAAGATTGAATCATTGCAGGATATGGTTAACTAGCTATTGTACGGCATCCAATCGCGATTCGGCACCTCAGAAAGGCATACGCTGTGGTAAGTATTAAATCCGTGAATTTTAAGGTATGGTGTTCTTCAATAAATAGACGGAGACTGCAGATCAACAATCAACAGGTGTTTACTGGATGAGGGTAGGCTAAAAACTAACAGTACAGATGCCTGCTCAGGGCTTATATACAGGTGTGGTCACTGCCGGTACTACAGTATACAGGAGCTGTAAAAGTAGTTCTCTCTTAAAGGTACATACACTACAATTCCTCCCCTTTTAGATTAACAGTACCATAGCATTCTAATAACAGTTAACACATTTAACATGCACAGTAACTGAAATAGTCCATTTATAGATTCAGTCTTTGGGGCGGCTTCCTGATCCTTTCTGGATAGCGCCTTTCCTGAGTGTCTTGTTATTGGTGCGGAGGCGATTCTGGCCCCCTGTCGTCAGTTAGTTCATCAGTTTCCGATGCTACTGTTTCTGGGGTAGATGCTACCGGTATGTTGGGTTCATCACCAGGTACACTAGACATGGGGTTGAAGCGTTCCTGTGACGCTAGGATCTGGTCGACATGGCGTCTCACAATGTTCTCCCTGACATCCACTGTGTACATTAGTGGCCCCTGCCGTGTGCATATCGTTCCGGGTTGCCATTTCTCTGTTCGGTAGTCGCGGGCCAAGACTGGTTGTCCTACATTGAAGCTCCTTGTCGGCTTCTCATTGATGTGCTGGAATTGCTTATTCTCAAAACATTTCTTCTCACATTTGGTCTGAGCAAATCCAGACGAGATCTCAACCTTCGGTTAAAGAACATCATGGCCGGGGTCTGGTTGGTAACTACATGTGTCGCATTTCTGTAGGCTAACAGGAAATTGTCCACCTTATGCTGCAGTGGAATGTCGTCATCGCACATGGCCCTTACTGCCTTTTTAAAGGTTTGTACGAACCTCTCAGCCAATCCATTTGTGGCTGGATGATACGGGGCGGATGTGTAATGCCTTACACCATTCCTTCTCATAAATTTCCGAAACTCTTTGGACACAAACTATGGTCCGTTATCAGAGCAAATCTGCTCTGGCAAGCCGTTCCTGGCAAACATGGTCCGTAGGACTGCAATCGTTTTCTCCGTAGTGGTGGAGGACATTTTGATCACCTCAGGCCATTTCGAGTGCGCATCCACTGCTATTAAGAACATTGAGTCCATGAATGGACCAGCAAAATCAATATGCACCCATTGCCATGGGGAGGAGGGCCACTCCCATGGGTGTGGAGGGGCATGTGGTGGTGCATTTGGACCTTCTGGCATCCTGAGCAGCTCTTTGTTAGGTCCACGATTTGTTGATTGATTCCCGGCCACCACACATAAGCCCTAGCAAGGCTTTTCATTTTCACCCCTCCCAGATGGCCTTCGTGAAGCTCATTGAGCACTCTCTCCCTTAACTTGGGTGGAATTACCACTCGGGATCCACACATCACTTTCCCCTGGCATACTGACAGCTGTTCTCTTCTGGATGAGAATGCTGGCAACAATGAGTTGCCATGTGTTGGCCATCCCTTCACCGTCAAATCATATACCCGAGACAGTGTCGGATCATTTCGGGTCTCCTTCTCTATATCCGCGTTAGTTACTGGCAAGCGTTCAATTATCGATGAATAAAATATTTCGACAGGGTCCACTGCTGGTGCTTCCTCCGCAGTAGGTAGTGGCAGGAGTGATAGCCCATCAGCATTTCCATGCTGTTTCGTGCCCTTATATTCTGTTTCATATTGGTTTGCCCCTAGAAAAAGGGACCATCTTTGTAGCCGTTGCGCAGTCATCACCGGAACGCCCTTCTTTGGATTAAAGATGGAGACAAGTGGTTGGTGGTCAGTCAGCAAGGTGAACTTCTGCCCGTGCAGATAGTGGTTGAACTTTTCTACTCCCCATACTAGGCTGAGGGCCTCCCTGTCAATCTGGGCGTAGTTGCGCTCGGCTGAGGTTAGTGACCGAGACGCAAAGGCTACTGGCCTCTCCAACCCGTCTGGGAATTTGTGCGACAGCACCGCTCCAATGCCATAGGGTGATGCATCACACGCCAACTGAATTGGTAGTGCTGGGTTGAAATGGGCCAACACCTCTTTTGATGTGATCAATTCTTAGCACTTCTGGAAAGCTCGTTTACATTCATCATTCAACTTCCATGGTACCCCTGTCTGCAGTAGGGTGTTCAGTGGGTGTAATACTGTAGACAAATTTGGTAAGAACTTATGGTAGTAGTTCACCAGCCCGAGGAACGAACTCAGTTGTGACACATTTTCCGGTGCTGGAGCTTTGACTACTGCCTCAATCTTCTCAGGGGACTTATGTGACCGCTCTTCATCAATAACATGGCCACAATACGAGATCTGCTTCTGGAAAAACTCGCATTTGTGGCGATTAGCTCGTAGCCCATATTCCTTCAATCTAGTGAGCACCTGCTCCAGGCTGGCGAGGTGATCACTGTCATTTTTGCCCGTGACCAGGATGTCGTCCAAATAACACTGGGTCCCTGGAATCCCTTGCAGGACTTGATCCATTGCCCTTTGCCAAATAGCCGGAGCCGATGCTACCCCGAACACCAGCCAGTTGTATTGGTAGAGACCTTTGTGAGTGTTGATCGTGAGGTATTGTTTCGAGGCTTCTTCTACCTCCATTTGCAGGTACGCCTGGGCCAGATCAATCTTAGTGAAGCGTTTACCTCCAGATAGCGAGGCGAAAATATCTTCAATCCGCGGAAGCGGATATTGTACCGTGTGAAGGACTGGGTTCACTGTCACCTTAAAGTCCCCACAGATGCGAACCTTCTTTGGTTCCCCAGGCATATTACTCAATGACCTCTTCATTACAGGAACGATGGGTGTAGCCCACTCGCTCCAGTCCACTTTGGACAGTACTCCTGAACGTTCCAAACCTTCCAGCTCTGCTTCGACGGCTGGGCGGATCGCATAAGGCACGGTCTGGCCTTAAAAGCTTTGGGCTTGCATGTTCCTCTATATTAATCGTCGCTGTTATGCCTTTTAGTGTTCCGAGTCCCTCCTTGAACACTCCTTGTGCGTCAGTTAGCATTTTTGACAGTCGTCCAGGTGTGACGTCGTCATCCTTTTTGGCCTCTACCGTCAGTGCCTGTATGGAATGCCAATCTAATTGTATCTTCCGGATCCATTCACGCCCTAGTAGTGGTGGTCCTCCATCTGGCAATACATATAGGTCCATTTTTGGTATTTCCTGGCCGTTGTATATCACGTTCACCCTTATTTTTCCTTTGGGGTAGACTTTTTGCCCCGTGTACGTCTTCAAGACAATCTTTGTAGCTCTCAAGGGTATATGTGAGAATAGCCGCTTGTAGTCCCTTTGGTTTATGACTGTTAGGGCTGATCCTGTGTCCAATTGCATTTTCACTTGGACTCCGTCTATCTTGAGCGTGACCCAGATAGTCTGGTGATCCTCCGTTTTGATTACCTTATGTAGTTTCAGACAACCCAGCTCCTTGCTTCCGGAGTCTGTATCACTTTTCTGTTCGTCTGAACTACTCTCCGTCACCTTATGTACCTTTTTGTACTTCTCTTGTGGAGATTTCTTGCTGCTGGTTTTCTTACCCGACCTGCAGACTCTTGCTATGTGTCCTGCTTTTCCACACTGTCTGCACACTTGGTCCTTGAACCAACAATCCTTCTGGTTGTGTGTTGTTCTGCCGCAGCGATAACACTTCACTGCTCCATATGACATTTCATTGGTGCCATATTCTTGCGGTCTCCGTTGTATCTCTGCAGCGCCCCGTGCGGCTGCTTCGTGTGATACTGCCATGCTGAAAGCCTTGTCCAGTGTAAGATCCTTTTCTGATACAAGCCATTTCTGGGTTCCTTCAGTTTGAAGCCCACACACAAATTTGTCCCTTAACGTATCTGCTAGTCCCATTCCAAACTGGCAGTGTTTCGATAGCTTGCGCAGTTCCGTTAAATACTCAGCATTACTTTCGTCTTTATGCTGGTTCCTTTTGTGAAACTTAAATCTTTCTGCTATCAGCAGCGGTGTGGGGTTTAAGTTGTCCTGTAGGATTTCCACTATATTTTCTAAATCCTTATCCACTGGCTCCTCTGGGCTTACTAGGTTTCGCAGTAAGCCATACGTTTTTGCACCCATGGAAATCAACAAAACCAGTGCTTTCCTGGCATCTGGCACTTCATTCGCCTTGCAGTACACCTCAATGCGTTCCACATATGTCGCCCAATCTTCGACTTCATTGTCGAACGCTGTGACACTGCCACTCTTCGGCATCCCTGGGTGTGGTTAGACTGGCTAAAATGGCATCTCCTGCGCTCTCCCTTCTTCTCCGCTGGCTCAAAATGGCGTCTCCCGCGCTCCCCTTTCTTCCCGCGCTCGCCCTTCTTCTCCGCTGCGGCTTCAAAAATGGCGTCTCCCGCGCTCTCCCTTCTTCTCCGCGGCTCAAATGGCGTCTCCCACGCTTCCTTTCTTCCCCCGCGGACGCTGCTCAGCCCTTGAGCCCTGACTGCGCTCTGCGCATTTTCCTGTGCGCCACTCTCGTTGCCGCCGCTCGGTCCTGAACCCTGGCTGTGCTTTACCCTCTCTCTCTTTTTGTTTTCCGTCGACGCCGCTCGGTCTTCAACCCCCGGCTGCGCCCTGTGCGCTTTACCCTCTCTCTTACCCCGTCGACGCTGCTCGGCCTTTTCTGTGCCATTGGTCTGCTCCAGCCGTCACTGCCCGGGAAGGGTCTGCGCTGTACCTGTTGCCAGCCTGTTGCTGGATCGTCGTGGCTGGAGAACCAAGCCCAGCTCTCAACAGCCTCCCCTGCGATGCTCACTCTCTGCCGGATGACTGGGCGGTTGCTCGTGGTCGACGCCCGTGCTTCTGGCCTCGACTTTCTTCCACTGTCCTCCAGGAGCGAATCCTTGGGAGGAAACGCAGAGTTGCAGGTAGGTTCGAATCGACCTTGTCGCCACTATTAAATCCGTGAATCTTAAGGTATGGTGTTCTTCGATAAATAGACAGAGACTGCAGATCAACAATCAACAGGTGTTTACTGGATGAGGGTAGTCTAAAAACTAACAGTACAGATGCCTGCTCAGGGCTTATATACAGGTGTGGTCACTGCCAGTACTACAGTATACAGGAGCTGTAAAAGTAGTTCTCTCTTAAAGGTACATACACTACAGTAAGATAAGACAGGAACTTGTGGTTCAGTTGGTTGGACTAAGTAGAGATAAGAAGTGGAATTGAAAGAATAGGCTTTGTTTAATGTAAGTTGTTTTTTGAGAAATTAGTGTTGCTAAACCAATGATGTAATATCCACATATTATCTGGAACTTGTTTACTCCAATGTATAAATATGAGCCTCTTGTAAGCTTTCGTTGAAGTTGTGGTATCGACCTTTGATTGTACTGCTCTTTCCTTGTGACAAGTAAAAAAGTATGGTTTGCCAGTTACTGTGTGTCTGAGTCTTGCTCGAACTTCGACATCTGGAAGATCTCCTCGATGGACGGAAGTGCACACCCGATGATCTTTTCTGCCGCATTCACAACTCTCTGGATGGCTTTCTTGTTCTGTGCAGTGGTGTTACCATACCACACATTGACACCACTCGTCAGGACACTCTCTATGGTGCCGTGGTAAAAGTTCACAAGCCACTGTGTGCATATGCCGCATTTCCTCAGGCACCATAGAGGGTAGAGGCGCTGGTGTGCCTTCTTCAGCATAGCCTCAGTATTATGGTTCCAGGCCAGGTCATCAGAGATCTGCAGTCCCAGGAATCGGAAGCAACTGACGACTTCCACTGGTGTCCCGTCTATGCTGATGGGGCGATGGTTCCCTCGGTGGCTTCTGAAGTCCACGATGAGCTCCTTAGTCTTGCCAACGTTCAGGGCAAGGTTGTTGCCATTGCACCATCTCATCAGCTGGACTATCTCATCTCTGTACTCCGCCTCGTCATCGTTGCTTATCAGGCCAATTACTGTGGTGTCATCGGCAAACTTGATAATCTGGTTGTTGCTGTGTATGGCTGTACAGTCATGTGTAAACAGAGAGTACAGCCAAGGACTGAGGCAGCAGCCTTGTGGCACTCCGGTGTTGAGGACCAGAGTGGGTGAGGTGTTGTTCCCTATTTTCACCACTTGAGGCCTACCAGTCAGGAAATCCAGAATCCAATTGCAGATGGGGGTGCCCAGGCCTAGGTCCCTCAGTTTCAGGACCAGCTTGGAGGGAATAATAGTATTAAATGCAGAGCTGTAGTCAATGAACAACAGTCTGACGTAAGTGTCCCTCCTGTCTAGGTGTTCCAGGGCAGTGTGTAGTGTTAGGGAGATGGCATCGTCTACAGACCTGTTCGCCCTATATGCGAACTGGAACAGGTCCAAGGAATCGGATATGATGCTGCTTATGTGTGTCATGACCAGCTTTTCCAGACACTTCATGGCTATAGATGTTAGAGCCACGGGACGATAGTCATTGAGTGTCCCCCAACTGATACTCAAAGGGACGTACTTTCTTGTCAAAGTACCTTACGTCCCCAATTTCGTGGCCACAAATCGATTCATCTGATCGGTGTGATCTACCACTTGTTCCAGCCACTTGGAAATACATGGTTCCATTGTCAAGGGGCTCATCCCCGTTAGTGTTAGCTGGCCTGGCGTTCTCATGAGTCTCCCCGTCATGGCCTGATATGGGGAGATTCCTGTTGTTTTATGATGTGTGGACCTCATTGCCATTAAGCACATTGGCAGCATGTTAGCCCATTGAGTGGGGTGGTCCACACACAATTTTTTTAACATTAACTTGCGGGTCCTGTTCCCCCTTTTGACTGCTCTGGACAACTGGGGGTGGTAGGCAATATGTAGTTTGTGTTTTATCCCCAACATTCCTGCAGGTGGGTAAAAATCTTACCGGTAAAGTGCGAACCTTGATCACTGTCCAGTTGTACCAGTACTCCCTGTAGTGTATGTGCTTTAAGTCAGAACTACTTTTTACAGCTCCTGTATACTGTAGTACCGGCAGTGACCACACCAGTATATAAGCTGTGCGCATGCCTCTGTACCCCAGTCTAGAGATTACCCTCCTCCAGTAAAGACCTGTTATTTGTTTATGTACAGCATCTGTGTAATTATTTATCCGCTGAACCACGGATCTAACAGTGGCGACGAGTGTTGATGCGAATCTACCTGCAACATAAAAAAATAAAAAAATAGTCGAGTCCAGGAACACGGGCGTCGACCGCGAGCAACCGCCCAGCAGTCAGGCAGAAATCCAACTTCGCTGGGGAGGCTGTGGAGAGCCGGGCTTGGTTCCCCAGCCACAACGAGCAGTAAGAGACCGACGACAGGTCCAGAGCAGACCCTTCCCGAGCAGCGGCGGCTGGAGCCGACCGACGGCAGAGAGAGAGAGCCGGGCAGCGTCGACGGGGTAAGAAAGAGGGTGAAGAGAGCAGGGCGCAGCCGGGGGTTGATCACCGAGAAGCGTCGAGGAAAAATACTGCAAACCGGAGAGAGAGAGGGTAAGAAACAGCCGGGTTCTAGGCTGAGCGGCGTCGACAAATATCAAGAGAAGAACGCGCAGAGCACAGCCAGGGATCACGGGCTGATCAGGGTCTGCGGGGCGAAGCAAGGGGAGACGCCATTGAGCCGCGGAGAAGCAGGGAGAGCGCGGGAGACGCCATTGAGCCACGGAGAAGCAGGGAGAGCGCGGGAGGCGCCATTGAGCCGCGGAGAAGACGGAAAAGCGCGGGAGATGCCATTTTGTGAAGCCGCAGTGGAGAAGATGGGCGAGCGTGGGAAGGAAGGAAAGCGCGGGAGATGCCATTTTGTGCCAGCGGAGAAGAAGGGGAAGCGCGGGAGGCATCATTGGTGATAGTTAACGCACAACCAAGGATGCCGAAGAGTGGCAGTATCTCTACGTTTGACAATGAAGTTAAAGATTGGGCGACATATGTGGAACGTATTGAGGTGTACTGCAGGGCGAATGAAGTGCCAGATGCTAATAAAGCACTGGTTCTGTTAAATTCCATGGGTGCAAAAACTTATGGGTTACTGCGAAATCTAATAACCCCAGAGAAGCCGGTAAACAAGAATTTTGAAAGCATAGTAGAAATCCTACAGGACCACTTAAACCCCACACCGCTGCTGATAGCAGAATGATTTAAGTTCCATAAAAGGAACCAACACAAAGACGAAAGCAATGCTGAGTACCTAACGGAACTGCGCAAGCTATCGAAACACTGACAGTTTGGAGCGGGACTAGCAGACACGTTAAGGGACAAGTTTGTGTGTGGGCTACAAAGTGAAGGAACCCAGAAATGGCTTCTATCAGAAAAGGACCTTACGCTGGACAAAGCTTTCAGTATGGCAGTATCACACGAAGCAGCCGCAAGGGGCGTTGCAGAGATACAATGGAGACCGCAAGAATATGGCACCAACGAAATGACCTATGGAACAGGGAAGTGCTATCGCTGCGGCAGAACAACACATGACCAGAAAGATTGTTGGTTCAAGGACCAAGTGTGCAGACAGTGTGGGAAAGCAGGACACATAGCAAGAGTCTGCAGGTCTAGGAAGAAAACCAACAGTAAGAAATCTCCACAGGAGAAGTACAAAAAGGTACACCAGGTGGTGGACAGTGGTTCAGACGAACAGAAAAGTGACACAGACTCCGGAAGCAAGGAGCTGGGTTGTCTGAAACTACATAATGTAACCGAAATGGAGGATCACCAGACTATCTGGGTTACACTGAAGATAGACGGAGTCCAAGTGGAAATGGAATTGGACACAGGGTCAGCTCTAACAGTTATAAATCAAAGAGACTACAAGCGGCTATTTTCACACATACCCTTGAAAGCTACAGATATTGTCTTGAAGATGTATACCGGGCAAAAAGTCTACCCCAAAGGAAAAATAAGGGTGAAAGTGACATATAAAGGTCAGGAAATACCTAAAATGGATATATATGTACTGCCAAATGGAGGACCACCACTGCTAGGACGTGAATGGATCCGGAAGATACATTTAGATTGGCATTCCATACAGGCACTGAAGGTGGAGGCCAAAAAGGATGATGACGTCACACCTGGACGACTGTCAAAAATGCTAACTGACTCAAAAGAAGTGTTCCAGGAGGGACTAGGAACACTAAAAGGAATAACAGCAACAATTAAAATAGAGGATAATGCAAGCCCAAAGTTTCTGAAGGCCAGACCAGTGCCTTATGCGATCAGACCAGCAGTTGAAGCAGAGCTGGAAGGGTTGGAACATTCAGGAGTACTGTCCAAAGTAGACTGGAGCGAGTGGGCGACACCCGTCATTCCTGTAATGAAGAGGTCATTGAGTAATATGCCTGGGGAACCAAAGAAGGTCCGCATCTGTGGTGATTTTAAGGTGAAAGTGAACCCAGTCCTTCACACGGTGCAATATCCGCTTCCACGAATTGAGGATATTTTCGCCTCGCTATCTGGTGGTAAACGCTTCACCAAAATTGATCTAGCCCAGGCGTACTTGCAAATGCAGGTAGAAGAAGCTTCGAAACATTGCCTTACGATCAACATCCCTAAAGGTCTCTATCAATACAACCGGCTGGTGTTTGGATTAGTCTCGGCTCCGGCTATCTGGCAAAGGGCGATGGATCAGGTCCTGCAAGGGATTCCAGGGACCCAGTGTTATTTGGACGACATCTTGGTCACGGGCGAAAATGACGGTGATCACCTCGCTAACTTGGAGAAGGTGCTCGCCAGATAAAAGGAATATGGGCTATGAGCTAATCGCCACAAGTGCGAGTTTTTCCAGAAACAGATCTCGTATTGCGGCCACGTCATCGATGAAGAGGTGTTGCATAAGTCCCCTGACAAAATAGAGGCAGTAGTCAAGGCTGCAGCGCCGGAAAATGTGTCACAACTGAGGTCGTTCCTCAGGCTGGTAAACTATTACCACAAGTTCTTACCAAATTTGTCTACGGTATTACACCCGCTGAACACCCTACTGCAAACAGGGGTACCATGGAAGTGGGATGACGAACGTAGACGAGCTTTCCAGGAGTGTAAAGAATTGATCACCTCAAAAGAGGTGTTGGCCCATTTCAACCCAGCGCTACCAATTCGTTTGGCATGTGATGCATCACCCTACAGCATTGGAGCGGTGCTGTCGCACAAATTCCCAGACGGGTTGGAGAGGCCAGTAGCCTTTGCGTCTCGGTCACTAACCTCAGCCGAGCGCAACTATGCCCAGATTGACCGGGAGGCCCACAGCCTAGTATGGGGAGTAAAAAAATTCAACCACTATCTGCATGGACAGAAGTTCACCTTGCTGACTGACCACCAACCACTTGTCTCCATCTTTAATCCTAAGAAGGGCGTGCCAGTAATGACTGCACAGCGGTTACAAAGATGGTCCCTGTTTCTAGGGGCGAATCAATATGAAATATAATATAAAGGCACGAAACAGCATGGGAACGCTGATGGGCTATCGCGCCTGCCACTGCCTACTGTGGAGGAAGCACCAGCAGTGGATCCTATCGAGATATTTTATTCATCGATAATTGAACGATTGCCAGTAACAAACGCGGATATAGAGAAGGAGACCCGCAATGATCCGACGCTGTCACAGGTATATGAATTGACGGTGAGGTGATGGCCAACATATGGCGACTAACTGTTGCCAGCATTCTCATCCAGAAGAGAACAGCTGTCAGTATGCCAGGGGACAGAGATGTGTGGATCCAGAGTGGTGATTCCACCCAAGTTAAGGGAGAGAGTGCTAAATGAGCTACATGAAGGTCATCTGGGGGGAGTGAAAATGAAAAGCCTAGCTAGGGCTTATGTGTGGTGGCCAGGAATCGATCAACAAATTGAAGACCTAACTAAGAGCTGCTTAGGATGCCAGAAGGTCCAAAATGCACCACCACATGCCCCTCTACACCCATGGGAGTGGCCCTCCTCTCCATGGCAACGGGTGCACATTGATTTCGCTGGTCCATTCATGGACTCAATGTCCTTAATAGCAGTGGATGCTCATTCAAAGTGGCCTGAGGTGATAAAGATGTCTTCAACCACTACAGAGAAAACGATTGCAGTCCTACGGACCATATTTGCCAGAAACGGGTTGCCAGAGCAGATCTGCTCTGATAATGGACCACAGTTTGTGCCCGACGAGTTCCAAAAATTCATGAAAAGGAATGGGGTAAGGCATTACACATCCGCCCCGTATCATCCAGCCACCAATGGATTGGCTGAGAGGTTCGTACAAACCTTTAAGAAGGCGATAAAGGCCATGTGCGATGAGGAAATTCCACTACAGCATAAGATGGACAATTTCTTATTAGCCTACCGAAACGCGACACATGCAGTTACCAACCAGACCCCGGCCATGATGTTCTTTAACCGAAGGTTGAGATCTCGTCTGGACTTGCTCAGACCAGATGTGCGAAGAAATGTTGAGGACAAACAATTTCAGCACATCAACGAGAAGCCGACAAGGAGCTTCAATGTAGGGCAACCAGTCTTGGCCCGGGACTATCGAACAGAGAAGTGGCAACCCGGAATGATATGTACAAGGCAGGGGCCATTAATGTACACAGTGGATGTCGGGGAGAACATTGTGAGATGCCACGTCGATCAGATCTTAGCATCACAGGAATGCGTTGTTGGAGGAAATTTTAAAATGGCACTGTAGTGCCTGCTGAAATACTTGACATTCATTGACATTTTGCAGACACTGGCATAACAGACAGCTGACTTGATCTGCTTACACCAAACGTGTGATGTCACTTGTACAGAACAGTAATATAATTAAGTTGTTTGCTAACGGTATAATAATATAATCAACTTGTTTTTGACAGAATGTGATTAAGGGTTGCTAAGGTATCAGATTGGCCAAAGTTAAAGAATACTAAAGTACCAGATTGGCCAAGGAATTAATGTAATATGGTATCTTTCCTGTTTTTAAATTGTATAAAATGAGCGCGGCTGCTATTGTAAAGCTGAGAAGCTGGCGATTGCACCAAGGGGGTGTATAGCACTTCTCCCAGAGCGCTCTGTAAATAAAACTGTACTCGCACATTCCAGCAAGGTCCGCAGTAGTCTGAGTTTATTGCTCTATAAGTCGAAGTTGGGTATATGTCGACCCTGTATACCACTGGGTCCGTTCAGGCTCCAATTCGGCGGTAACAAATTGGCGCTGCGAGCAGGGTCACCGTTGTTTTAGTACTCTGATCAAGTATAAGGACGCCGAGTGATCAAAGAATAAGTAAGTGGACTAGTGGAGTGTGGGACTACACTTGACATTTGTCTGTGATGAACTTATATTCGTATCTGTATTGACAAAATTTTAATCCTCAGGTCTTATTCAGGACTAACAGACTGATGTTAGGAACTTGTGGAGCGGGGTAAAATGTTACACGTCCGGGCACTCTTGAAAGACAGAGAAACCCAGACCTCTGAGAATGCCGTTTCGAGTACGTTAAAACGCCCGGGTATTCTTAGAAGAAAAGAATAGGGGGGCTTTCAAAAACGTGACTCCAGACAAAGAGGAAAGGTCGGTGGACTACTGAGGTCAGGTAAGGAGATTAAGAGGGGGCCCCCGGGCTCCTTCATCGATTCTTATATGACAGACAGGCATTCACTAATTTAAAAAATGCAGAAGGACGGATGGGACGTATCACAGACATTAGAACTTCAGAGAAATTGGCTGAATAAACAGAAAAAGGATAAAAGTAAAAAGGCGGGCATGTTACTAGTACACCAATTGTCAGGACTGATAGAACAAGTAAATGTAATTAAGAAAATTGTTAAAGATAAAACACAGGACATTAAAACTCTCGAAACAAAGATAACTTGCCAAGATAAGGTAATTAAGGATTTAGAAAAGAGGGCTACATGTGAGGGCGGACGAATGAGTGGTTGGACGGATACTACTTCCCTTCCCCCATACGAGACACTAGATCCAACGGCTCCCATGTTTGAGGAAAGGGTCGAAAGTGTCGACATGGCCCCAGTAACCCGGGGTGGAACCGCTGCTGCACCAACAGCGAGTTATAAACCCTTTACCCCCGGGGAGAGACAACAAATCATGACAGTCCTGGGAAAACTCCAGACCCGTAGCCTGAACGCAAAGTTTTGGGCAGAACTCAACACCGTTTGGGTGGGGCATCAGTTACATCTAAGAGACATCCATCAGTTAGTTCAGGCAGCCTGTCTGGCGGACAGGTGGCGACTTGTGGCAGGCGATCCCGGTGCGGGCGCCGCCGCAGCCGCAAGGGATTACAGTGGGGGACGCTGGACACATGCAGTAGCCCTCACTGCCGAAGTAGACGCCCAACAGGCACCCTTTGTTCTCTTTAAAACTGAAGTCCAACGGGTTTTAGGTGACTCCCCCACTAATTGGAGTAAAATTACAGTGACTAAACAACAAAAGGGACAAGGAGCTAGAACTTAACATGCTCCCGGACGTTCCCCCCACCGGAGCGCGGGTCATGGTAAGAAACCTACCTGGCAAACCAGGGTTCGCGCCAAAATGGAGCGGACCCTATGAGATCATAATCAGTGGGGACACTTGTGCCTGTCTGGACATAAGGGGAAAGGGCATATGGAAACATTGGACTCAGTTGAAGTTATATAAAGGACATGAACGTGAATAATTACCCCCACTGTTCTGAATCTGTTCCACAGAAAAAAAAGGGAGACCCCTTCGGCAATAACTGGAAGAAGAATATTGCATCAAAAACATGTATAAGTTACTGTGTATAGTTGCGTTGATACATATTGTCACGGGAGATGCGGCGACAGGACCGCATAGAAAACAGGGATTGCATGTAAATACGTTTTTATATATTTCATATAAGTATGCCAAATGGAGTGGGATAGATGCCTATTGGGTATGTAGCCATACTCCCACTCATGCGAAAGGAGGGATACCCTTGCGACCAATACCCTTGAACCTCACAGATATGGCAGAATGGATAATTAATAGAAATCATACGAAACAGAAAAATACCACTTTATCCACCTTCAGAAAAACCTGGGAACAGAAATGGACTAGCCTAAGGAATGAGTTCCGGGGGGGGAGGATATTCGTTAGAAAATTTTAAAGAATGGTATAAGCCAACATATAATTATACGAAAGAACCCCCCTTTTTAGTTCTTACCAATACGTCAGGAAAGGGCCAGCCGATCGGGGAGATATGTTGGGAGCGCGGTACAGAACAGACTGAAGGGATCAGAATTGATGTGGGGAAAAGTCATTGTATACAAAATTTTACCACATATAATGCAGGAAATTCCATGGAAAGCTGATGGTTCAATACCACCAATTTGATGAATTTGACCAATAATAAACCATGGAATGGGACCAGGCGAACAAATACTGACAACCAGATGGGTTTTACCATCTTCCGCGCCAACATAAACCCCGAACAACCGGGACAGATAATGACAGCCTATAATGGGACATACTTCATATGCGGTCATAGAGCATACCCCTGGCTACCAGAGAATTGGGCAGGATCATGCTATTTGGGGTATGTAGTACCATATATACACCACATAAAGGAATTGAAAGACCACCACAAGCATAGTCGTACTAAAAGAGAACTTCCCACCTGGCAGGTGGTACTAGGAGCTATGTTCCCCACGGCTGGAATAGTGTTTACTTCTCAAGAAATATGGTTATTGGCAACCATAATTGAGGGAGTAGCCAATGACACGGCTGAATCCCTGAGAGAGATGAGTGCCGAAATGGTAGCCCTAAGAACTGTCGCCCTACAAAATAGAATGGCACTAGATTACCTACTAGCTGCACAGGGAGGTACATGTGCCATGATCGGAGCAGAATGCTGTACATACACCCCAGACAGTTCTGAAAATATTACCAACCTAGCAGACCATATTCAAAAACAAGTAGCTTTGCTCCATCAATCCAATATTGGAGGCGAATGGTTTGATTGGTTACTGGGAGGATCAGGCTGGGGTGCTTGGCTAGTGCAAATGATATTGATCATGGTTGTGATATGTATACTGCTGTGTTGTGCATTGAGTATCATTAAAATGTGTTGTCAAACTGCTGTGAAAGCTGTGCTGCCAGTAGCTTCTGTCGAAGAATACACCGACCTCCTGCCCAGAAATATGGGTGAAGAAGAAGAAATGTATGATGACGTGGCCGGAACGGTCGGTTCTCACGAGATGAGTCAGTGGTTGTAAACCAACCCTGTGAAGAAACGAAGAACGATGGTCATCTGGGAGCAAGAGGATCGTGCTCCAGGACCAAAAGGAGGGGCTGTTGGGGGAAATTTTAAAATGGCACCGTAGTGCCTGCTGAAATACTTGACATTCATTGACATTTTGCAGACACTGGCATAACAGACAGCTGACTTGATCTGCTTACACCAAACGTGTGATGTCACTTGTACAGAACAGTAATATAATTAAGTTGTTTGCTAATGGTATAATAATATAATCAACTTGTTTTTGACAGAATGTGATTAAGGGTTGCTAAGGTATCAGATTGGCCAAAGCTAAAGGATGCTAAAGTACCAGATTGGCCAAGGAATTAATGTAATATGGTATCTTTCCTGTTTTTAAATTGTATAAAAGGAGCGCGGCTGCTATTGTAAAGCTGAGAAGCTGGCGATTGCACCAAGGGGGTGTATAGCACTTCTCCCAGAGCACTCAGTAAATAAAAGTGTACTCGCACATTCCAGCAAGGTCCGCAGTAGTCTGAGTTTATTGCTCTATAAGTCGAAGTTGGGTATATGTTGACCCTGTATATCACTGGGTCCGTTCAGGCTCCAATTCAGCGGTAACAGCGTCAACCCCATGCCTCGAGTACCTGGGGGATGAACCCGACATACCGGTAGCATCTACTTCAGACCCAGTAGCAGTGGAACCCGATGAACTACCCGATGAAAGGGGGTCAGAATCGCCTCTGCACCAAGAACAAGAACCTCCGGAAAGGCGCTATCCCGAAAGGGTCAGGAAGCCACCCCAAGACTGAATCTATAAATGGACTTTTGTTATTGAATGTATATGTAAAAATGTAATTGTTATTTGAATATTAAGGAGGTATTATTAATCTAAAAAGGGAGGAATTGTAGTGTATGTGCTTTAAGTCAGAACTACTTTTTACAGCTCCTGTATACTGTAGTACCGGCAGTGACCACACCGGTATACAAGCTGTGCGCATGCCTCTGTACCCCAATCTAGAGATTACCCTCCTCCAGTATGTACAGCATCCGTGTAATTATTTATCCACTGAACCACGGATCTAACACTCCCCACCCTCAAAACACATGATTTAATAGTGTCTTGGCTGCCATGATTATGGTGTTGGAGCAGTAGGGGAATACTTCGATCCATTTAGTGAATTGATCCACCACCACTAGGGCATGCTGAAAATTGCCTTACGCCTGTAGAAGTGGCCCAATGAAGTTTTTCTGGAGGTGAGTCCATGGCCTTTGAGGTGGGAGCGCGCTTTGAAGCAAGGCTCGGTTAGTGCATGCGGGAGAATTGTGCTGCAGGCACGGTAGGCATCGTGCCACATATAGGTTGATTGTTTCCCTCATGGAAGGCCACCAAGCTGTGAATGCTACCTTATAGAAGGTTACCAGGGCCAAATAGTGCCCTGCCATGGGGTGGGAGTGAAAGAGAGAGAGCAGTTCCTGACCCACCTCTGGTGGAACACACACCACCGGGCAGGCGTATGGCTTTCTTTTGAACATCAGCAACTGCTCCGCTGAGTCAGGGGCAGTGGCTAGTATGGTACTGGGGGCCCAGGCTGTCGGTTGAGGAAGGGCTCTGCCTTCCTCGTGCCAGGCGCTTACAACGGCGTATGACCAATATTGCTGCTGCAGGGATTTTAAATCTAGGTGATCTGTTGGGGAGCCCTTGCTAACAGCATTGCAGGGCTCAGCAACTATATCCTCTATCTCCCCATTAATCACAGCGTCCTTGGCTGCTCTGTCTGCTCTGGAATTTCCCTCACTATGTGGACCCCCTTTTCTATGAGCTGCTACCTTTCCTATGAAGCCGGGCTGGGATCACTGTTTAAGGTATGACCAGAGCAGGCGTAACCTGGGCCCATGGACCAGGGCCTTACCGTCTATTGTACAGTAGTCATTTCTGTGGTATAAGGGCAAGGAGAGCATGGTGTTTATAGCATAGGCACTATCGGACCAACTATTCACAGGTCTATCTGAGGTTTCTTACACGGCGGTTAGAAGTGCAACGATTTCTGCATATTGTGAGGACTGTCGGTTGCATCGTCGCTGGATGGTTCTCTCTGGCAATACCACAGCATACCCGGTGTGGGGGGATCCCTCGATGTGATATGAGGACCCATCGGTGTAGACATCTGGGGCTCCCTGTATGGGCTCTTTCTGCACAGGATGGGTCTCAAAGTTAATCAGGGGTAGTGGACATTCATGCGGTTCCCCCTCATAAACCAGAAATTGTGGCAGCAATGTGGTGCCTTTGGAAATGATACCAATGTCTCTTTCCATAAATTCCAATGTCCATTTGCTGAGGCGCTGCGAGGAAACTAGCGAATCTCCAGGTTTCATCAGTAGATTTAGAGGCGTGTGAACGCTGTGAAGGATGGTCGCTTGTAGCCCAGAAATAAAGGTAAAATGATATACCACCCAGAAGATGGCCAGCAGGTGTCGCTCGCATGCAGTATGTGGTCTTTTCTGCCCCTTGCAGGATTCGAGACGCATATGCAATGGGCTGTAGTCGATCAGCTCGTGTTTGGCACAGAACTGCGGCGAGGCTTTGTTCTGTTGCCCCAACCTCCAAATGGAAGGGCTGCGTGGGATCCGACATGCAGCCTGTATCACTGCAGTTTTTAATTTGGCCACGGACTGGGTGTGAGCATCAGTGCATGTCGGGCATATGTCATCACCCTGCAGTTTTATCAAATCATACAGGGGCTTTGCGCACTCTGCAAAGCCTGGGATAAAGTTCCTTTGGCACCCCACCAAACCCAAGAATGATCGTAGGGCTGTTTTGGAAGTGGGTAATGGTAGTCGCTGTATTATCTCCACCTTGTGGAAGTTGGAGGACGATCCCTCTGGAGAAATGGACACTCCCAGAAAGGTGACCTGTTCTTTTACCAAATGAGCCTTACGGAAATTCAGCTTTAGTCCCGCCTGAGCCAACAATGTCAACAGTTCGTGCAAAAGGGACAGATGCTCCTCCATGTTATCGGTTGCCAGCAGTAGATCGTCTACATACTGTAGCAAGCAGGTGGGGCGGGAAAAGTCTTTAAAAACTGCTGCCATTCTTTTGTGGAAGATCGTGGGGGCACTGTGGAACCCCTGAGGCAGACATGTCCAGGTGTAGCTCTGGTCCTCAAATGTGAACGCGAATTTGTACTGGTCCTCCCTTTTAACAGGGATACTCCAGAATCCATTGGCAATGTCGAGGGTCGAAAAGTACTTGGAACCAGCAGGAATTTGAGATAATATGGTGGGAGCTTCTCTTACTACCAGTCAGCAGGCTGGCGTTACAGAATTTAACCTTCTGTAATCAATAGTCAGTCGCCAGCTGCTATCAGGCTTTTTAACCGGCCATGTGGGTGAATTGGTTGTGAAAGTGCCTGTCCTAACACAACACCCTGCTCGACTAGTGATATTATGGTGTCTCAGATGTAAGGGTGACTCTCCCTTGGGATGGGGTACTGTTTGGTGAATGAGTGGGGAGGTGCCTCAATAGACTCTTTGGGCTGGATTTTCATTCAGAAGTCGGGAAGGAGGCGGGACTACAACTTTCATCGAGAGACGGCCAATCCACGCGATTTTCACTTGATTGACCTTGTTGAGCTCGCCCAGCGGGCTCAGCAGGCCAATTAAGGGCCACCCGGCGACAGGTGACGTCACAGACTGAAATTTCATCTGTCGAGACGTTTTGACAGATGAAATATCAGTGTTTGACAGCTGTTTGAAGCTGTCAAACACTGACAGTCTTACTTCTAACCTGAGTCCTTCTACGCAGACTCAGTTAGAAATCTCACCGGCACTGAAAGCTGCAGGCTGTCACTTTTGACAGATCGCAGCCATTCTGCTTTCTGTGCTGGCTGAATGATGGATTCCCGAAGCCTAGAGGAAGGAAGGCTGTAAAGGTAAGTACAGGTAATTTAAACTTCTTTACACACTTTAGACACACCAAACACACTTACCTTTGCACTCATGCACCCATCACTCACCTGAACACTGACATCTCGACCCCTCCAAGTCCTTCAACCCGATGGCCCGACTCCGCTAACCTGGTGTGGTTTGGAGCCGTCGGGAATCCCACACGACAACCTTCAAAATAGGGATTAGGCTAAAAACTGCCTGTTAACTACCTGTTAACAGGCAGTTAATTGGCACTAATCCCTTCCCACCTCGGGTCGGCGGGTCCCAGTGCGGGGCGGGTACCCGCCTCCTTTGAAACTTACATGGAGGCGGGTTTTGGGCGGGATGGTGTTGGGACCCCCGAATTCGGGATTTTAGCTCCCCGCATGCCTAAAAGCCTGCCTCACGGCACACTGAAAATCGACCCCTTTGCCTGCCATTTTCCCACAATCGTGCTTGCACATGGCAAACACTGCTAGGTGTTCCTGAATTCGTTTTGCCACAGTTTTTTTTCGCTCCCCAGAGGGTCATACTCGGATGGCTTTTTAATAGCCAAAACAGAGTGAGCATCTGAAATTTCTATCACTTTTGCATTATTTCTCAATCCCATCCAAACACAGTCCCGATTGTAATCTATTACCGTGCCATACTGATCAAACACATCAGTCCCCAAAATTCCTCTTCCATCAGGGGTGGTCATCAGCGTCAGCGCTGGGACCTTACAGTGAGGCCTCCCAACTGAAGTTCAGAGGTCTTCCCTGTAGACGCGGTGGTTGTATCACCATTAAACCCTTTAAGGGCCATACAATCCTTGCCCGCCACTGCATGGCGTTCAGGGTATGGGGTGTGGATGATGGTAACGGCTGAGCCAGTGTCTATAAGCATAATCTGCTGTTGGCCCCCTTTTAAGGCAACAAGGACTACTGGTCTTCTGCTACCATCACGTCAGAACCCCACTTCCGACCAATGTTTGGGGGCCAAACCCTGTCATAGGGTGGATCCCTGGAGGAGTCCCTCCAATGGGTGTGCATTGACGATAGGATTTTGCATTCCCAATTGGTGTGCATTGGCAATTGCGAGCACCAGTAAATGATTTTGCGCCCCCCCCCCATGACAATTTGGGCTTTCATGAGGGTTACCAACTGGTCCAATCATTAATCCATCCCAGAGGGCTTGGATTCATCCTTTTTTAGAAGGGTAACTAACTGAGCCAATTGTTGTTCCATCCCAGAGGGTTTGGGTTCATCTCTTGGGAGGTATCTATGCATTGCATCGTGGTCAGGTGCCTGTCTGGGTCTCCTGCAGTGTTTTGCTAGGTGACCTTCCTTCTTATAATTAAAGCACTGTCCCCTAAAGGGGTAGTACCTAGATCCTTCCACCGCTGACACTGGTTTCTTTGCGGTGGGTGGTGACTTCACCTTTAACTGGTCTTTTACCATCTCCCAGGCTCTTTGAACATTAGTCTCTATACCTGTCCACTGATCGGTGGGCCTCACAGCTATGCCCAGGGTAGTTTTAACTAAAGAGTGGAGTTGGGTCAGGAACATCATTTTGAATTGTTCCTGATTCTTTCCTGCTGCAGCATTTGTGGGTGCCTGGTCTGGGTACGTTCATAGATATCGTACAGGCGATTACTGAAGGCTCTAGGGGTCTCATCTGGGCGCTGTTTGGTCTGACTAAGCATAGCCACTAAGTTTAAGTTCTGGATCCCTAAATGGTTTCGGATCCCGGTCACGACTGCATCAGTCACTGTGCCACGCTGGAGGATTGCATCTGGCAGATTATTCTTTAAAGAAGTGGAACAGGCCAAGAGGAGGACTCGTGTTAAGTCTCCCTCTTGTAGCTCGGGGTGACCCCTCCTGAAATCTGCCCATCTCCTATTAACTACCAGTGGGTCGTCCCCATCATTAATGGGCCCCAACTCATGGCTACAAGCTGTGGCATCAGCACCAGATATGGGACGTGAGTCGGTATGGTTACTAGTGATGTGACCATTCCCATTATTCCGTAAAGAGGTGGTCACTACTGCTATGGTTGGCCCTTGTGTCTCCAAGGTATCCCATCCTTCACCGGCCTCCTGGGGATTATACTAACTGCCTTCCTCTTCCCAATCTGTCTCCCCCTCATCCCCTTCTGTTGTCTCTGTTATGGTTCTCCGTGTTACTGAGGATACTAGAGCCTGTTGCTGCCCTAATTTACTCTTTAGCCGCGCTATTTCTATGTGGCACCGGGAGTGGTCTGCCTCCCTATGTGGCTTCTTAATTGCTTCCCTTAATGCCCCCCTAACATCTTCTACTTCCTGCTGGAGCCCCAGGTTTTCCAATTTATATTTCTTGAGCTCTAAGCTCGTTTCATTTGCTGCTGCAACTGCTACTCCTGCATTTAAATTTGAGAGGCTTTGTTGCTGTAGCAATGAAGCTGCCTGCCCAGCTCCTCTTTACAATTGTTTGATACTGTGGCCTAATTGATCGATTTCTTGTCTCAAATGTTGGATTTCTCCCTCGTTTAACTGCCTAACAAGCTGGATGCCTCCTTCTTTCTGCTCTTCCATACTTTGAATCTCTTTTTCTTTTAGTTGAATTGTGAAGGAATAAGCCATATAACCTATTCAGAAAAATACACCATCTTATGAAAGAATTCTGGCCTTATTAAAACATGAGAAACTGGGTTTGGAAATCTAGAAACCGAACTATGAAATAGCTGTGAAAGCATTCTGGCTATTGGGATAAGGTAGTTGTTGACCCTGAATAAATAATCTTATTGAAACAGAAGGTTAAGGGCTCCGACAGGCTGAACTTTTCAGAACGAAACAATGGTTCACCATGGATAAGGTGTTCTGATTTACACTTCGCAAAGAAGCACATAAAGTAAGGAACATCTGCCCTCGTAAAGATAACATAAAGTAAGGAACATCTGCCCTCGTAAAGATAACATAAAGTAAGAAACACCTGCCGTCACACCATTTTTTATATATGGTAAACTTAGAACACCTAGAGATGAGACACGATTCTGTAATGCTAGCAGCTGATCTGGCAGTTAGAATTGCAGAGGTCAGCAGAAAAATGACTAGAGATAATTTGCTTGCATCAGCAGAAAACCTTAAAAGGAAATACCACTGGAAAAGGGTATAAATATTGAACTCTCAAATGGGATAGTAGACTCGCTTTAATTGGGCAAAGCAAAAGGAGAAGTGCAACGAGACCTGGGTGTCCTTGTGCACCGGCCGCTGAAGGTAAGCATGCAGGTGCAGCAGGTGGTTAAGAAGGCAAATGATCTGTTGGCCTTCATAACGAGAGGATTTGAGTACAGGAGCAAGGATGTCTTGCTGCAGTTGTACAGGGCCTTGGTGAGACCACACCTTGAGTATTGTGTGCAGTTTTGGTCGCCTTACCTGAGGAAGGACATTCTTGCCATGGAGAGAGTGCAGCGAAGATTCACCAGACTGATACCTAGGATGGCAGAAATGACGTATGAGGAGAGATTGCATCGATTAGGCATTATATTTGCTAGAGTTTAGAAGAATGAGAGGGGATCTCATTGAAACTTATAAAATTCTAACAGGACTAGACAGACTAGATGCAGGAAAGATGTTCCTGATGGCAGGGGAGCCCAGAACCAGGGGTCAAGGTCTAAGGATAAGGGGTAAGATAATTAGGATTGAGATGAGGAGGAATTTCTTCACCCAGAGAGTGGTGAACTTGTGGAATTCTTTACCACACAAGGCAGTTGAGGCCAATTCATTAAATATATTCAAGAAGGAGTTAAATATATTTCTTAAGACTAAAGAGATCAAGGGATATGGGGAGAAAGCAGGGACAGGGTACTGAATTTGGATGATCAACCATGATCTCATTAAATTGCGGAACAGGCTCGAGGGGCCGAATGGCCTACTCCTGCTCCTATCTTCTATGTTTCTATATTTCTATGTTTCTATGATTCTCGGCTTCAGAGGTGGCTCTGTAAGTCTCTAACTCTTTGTACCTCGGGGATCAAAGGTATTTGATTTTGGTGGATATCCTTTAGAACACTAAGAACTGTAAAACTGTAGCGAAGTTAAGATTTGAGAGTAAGGTTCCCTGATAATAAGATTGTAAGCTTTCTCTTTTTGGAATTGTTAATGTTGCGATTGACTCACCAACTGTAAATTACATGTCGGTTCTTTAATAAATCTATATATTTTTAGAATTGTCTCACATAAGACTTCTGTATCAAAAACTCGCGAACTCAATCTCTGTATACTCTTTGGTGAGGAGTTGCAGAATTCTGGGGGAGTTTTCCGGACCCACATAATATCCGGAACATTACAGTCTAGCTAAACTTATTAAAAGTGCTATCTGGAGGATGGTAACATTTTCAGGTTGTTCCTTTCCTTTAGGGAAAGATAGTTCAGACCTTTAAACCCAATTAAGCATCTTTAGGATTTGGCTACCTCAAACTTTAGTTGAAAGTGAACGTCTGAGGAATACGCCTGATCCGGGGTAGCCCTAAAGGGGCTAGGACTAGTAATTATCCCTTCAGAATCCCTTTGGCTTTTAGTTCTTTTTATTTTTGTAACTCTTCCTTTAAATCTCGAATCTCTTTTGCATCCTGTCTCATTAATTCCTCATCTCTCCGAGCACAGTAATGTGCCCCAAATGCCAAGAGACCATTTGCCTGTTTGGGCCTTAGCTTTCCCTCATCTACCCTCTCCTGGATAAATGCCACGAGCTCCCCAAAGGATGCATGTTGGCCCTTGCAGATGTATCATGCCTGTAACTCTTGTAAGTCCCTTATGGACATTTTTTCATACATTTTTTAATGGTAGGCTACAGCTACGTCTTTTGCTGGCTTTTTGTATGCCCCCAATGCCTTCATCCTATGTCTTTTGAATTTACTTTTAAACTTCGCACCACAGGTTAGAATGGGAACTCCCAAAATTTTCAATTGTTTGAAAGAATGATCTACAGCTGTCTCACCAGATCCCGGGTAAGCTTTTTATTTCAACTGGCATTAAATTGACAGCAAAACCAATTCCTTTGAAACAATTTGGAATAAGTTTATTAAACAGTCAATCGCATGCAAGTTTAGTAAACACACACACTCATGCAAATCAAAACAATAGCCTACTGGTATTTATGGACTCTACTCGATTACAACACGTAAGGTAATGGGTTAGATTTACACAGACTGGTACTTCCCAGAGTTAAGCAATGCACGCGGCCTTTTTCCTTGCTTCTTGGTTTGGTCTGTAGATTTCCTTGCTTCTTGGTCTGGTCTGTAGAGGGAGGGCTTCTTGTTCTTCCGCATGGTTGTCCAGAGCGAGAGAGAGAGCAAGAGAGCCTTTGGGTTTCTTGTTTTATATCTTTTTAAGTCCATTGTCTCTACCCTAAATTGCTGAGACCCCATGATTGGGTCTTAGATTCATGGCAGTTCTTGTTTGGCTTTCCTATGAACATGTGTCGGTCTGCAATGGCTGGTGCCATTTCCTGCTTAAGCTAATTGTTTGTTGACACTTTTTAGTGGCTCTTGAGTTTCGATGGTGAGTTTCGATGGTGTCTCTGTGGGGGGTTATCCTGTTATACAGGTTTCCTTCGTTAGGTTTCACGCCGTTGCCTTACCCAGGGGAGATCCATACACATCAAATTTATCTTTATTACGTACATCTTATATTAATACTCTCGAGTCCATCACACATACAAAACATATTTTTTTATTCTTACAGGGGGCACCACAGGGCTGCAGCACATCGGAGACGATACCCCCAACATAGGGTATACAGGCAAATGATGAGCTTCCTCAACATAACTGAGCAGCAGTGCCAAAGGAGGCTGAGACTATCACACCAGGTCGTCGCAGACATTTGTAGCTTACTGGAACAAGACCTGCTGTCCAGAGGACCTGGTGGACATGCCTTACCAATGGCTGTCAAAGTCACCACCACCCTCAACTTCTTCACCTCAGGCTCCTTCCAGGGATCTGCAGCAGATATTTGCGGGATCTCACAATCGGCCTCCCACAGATGCCTCACACAGGTCACCGATGCATGTTTCACAAGTCGGCCAAATATATCAACTTTGCCACTGAAGAGGCCAGTGTTCTTGAATAGATACTCGGCTTTGTGGCTCTGGCTGACTTCCCACTGATGCAGGGCATCATCGACTGTACACATGTGGGCATGAAGACACACCGTCATCACCCAGGAGTGTTTGTAAACTGCATGGGCTTCCACTCCCTCAATGTGCAGCTCATCTACAACCATAAAAATATGATTATGCATGTGTGTGCCAAGTTCCCAGGCAGCTGTCATGAATCTTTCATGACCACCCTCCCGCAGCTCGTTGCACCTCCAAACACACTTACCGGCTGGCTGCTTGGATACAAGGGCTATCCACTGAAGACGTGGCTCATGACACCCCTGAGGATGCCAAGTACTGAGGCCAAGCAGCGTTATAATGAGAGGCACATGTCCACCAGATGTGTCATAGCAGAAGCAATAGGCATGCTGAAGATGTGCTTCAGATGCCTTGACAGCTCTGGAGGAGCTCTTCTGTACGCACCAACCAGGGTCTCCAGAATCATCATTGTCTGCTATGCGCTGCACAACATAGAGCAGCAGCGCAGATTGGAGCTGCAGGAGGAGCATGGTGTACAGCACACAGGCTCTTCAGAGGATGAGGATGAGGAGGAGGAATGTGAGGTGCAGATGGCACCAGCAGCGGTGCATATTGCTGCCCAGGAGGTCCAGGATGGCTTCGGCATGGCCAGATTTACTTAACTTGCTCCAATGCAGCCACATGTCTGCCACTTACTGTGCTAAGTTCCGACTCACCCCAACAACACCATAAAACATCCCTACAATGACCAATCCATTGTGCTCATCCAAAACCTCAATGCTTGAGGTTAAATAATGTGTCACCGTTCACTACAAGTGACAAAGCCACTTCCAAGATTTGACCCAAAAGAGGCGCAAAGAAAACTATTTATGTGTGTAATCAAAACAACTGAAACTTAACATTAACATTTTTTGATACATCCATGTGCATACCCTTGTGCATCTACTTTCATGTCATTTTTCTTTTCTGAGTGCTTCTACAAGGTGCAACCCCTGTGGCTTCAGCAGAGGTAGTTGCAGGCTGCTCACTTCCCTGCTGTGACTCGTTAGACACTTTTGGAGGATGTCCTCTGGGTTTTGCAGCCTGTGATGGCCCCACCAAAGTTTGCTCCTCCTGCAACTGTGCAGGGGCAGACTCGGCCATCAGGATCTGAGGAAGCATGTGGCACTCTTGTAATGTATGTACCTTTAAGGGGGGAACTACTATCTACAGCTCATGTATACTGTAGTACCGGCAGTGACCACACCTGTATAAAATGCTGAGTAGTGATCTGTACAGTTAGTTCTAGAGTAACCCTCATTCAGTAAACACCTGTTGAATCGTTCCCTGCAGTCTGTTGTCTGATTATTGAAGGACACAACATTAAGATACATGGATCTAACATTGGCGACGAGGCAGATTTGAACCTACCTGCAACTCTGCATTACCTCCCAGGGATTCGCTCCTGGAGAACAGTGGAAGAAGGTCAAGTCCAGAAGCACGGGCGTCGACTATGGGCAACCGCCCAGTCATCCAGCAGAGATTTGAGCATCGCAGGGGAGGCTGTCGAGAGCCAGGATTGGCTTTCCAGTCATGGTGGTCCAGCGAAACGGGCTGGCAACAGGTACTGCGCAGACCCTTCCCGGACAGCTGCGGGCTAGAGCCCGACCGAGCGGCACAGAAAAAGGCCGAGCAGCATCGATGGGGGAGAGAGAGAGGGCAGAGCGCACAGGGCGCAGCCGCTGTTCAGGACCGAGCGGCGTCAACGGGGGAGAGAGACGAGAGAGAGCATAGCGCAGCCGGTGTTCAAGGGCCGAGCAGTGTCGACAGGGGAGAGAGGCACGCAGGAAAACGCGAGGCGCTGCCATTGCCACGAGGACTGCAGAGAGCGGCATTGGCAGCAGTGCAAGAGCAGCGCACAAAACCCACAGAGCATCGCCATTTGCCACGAGGACCGCCGAGAGCGACGTTGGCAGCAGTGCGGGAGACACCATTTTAAGCCGCAGCGGGGAAGAAAGGAAAGCGCGGGAGACGCCATTTTAAGCCAGTCTAACCACACCCAAAAATGCCAAAGAGTGGCAGTATCACAGCGTTCGACAATGAAGTCGAAGATTGGACGACATATGTCGAACGCATAGAAGTATACTGCAAGGTGAATGAAGTGCCAGATGATAAGAAAGCGCTGGTATTGTTGAATTCAATGGGTGCAAAAACGTATGGCTTACTATGAAACCTAGTAACCCCAGAGAAGCCAGTAGAAAAGGATTTTGAAAACATAGTGTCAATCCTACAGGACCATTTAAACCCCACGCCGCTGCTGATAGCAGAAAGATTTAAGTTTCACAAAAGGAACCAGCATAAAGATGAAAGTAATGCTGAGTATTTAACGGATCTGCGCAAGCTATCGAAACACTGCCAGTTTGGAACGGGACTAGCAGATACATTAAGGGATATGTTTGTGTGTGGGCTTCAAAGTGAAGGAACCCAGAAATGACTTCTATCAGAAAAGGATCTTACGCTGGACAAGGCTTTCAGCATTGCAGTATCACATGAAGCAGCAACACGGGCGCTGCAGAGATACAATGGAGACCACAAGAATGAAATGTCATACGGAGCAGTGAAGTGCTATCGCTGCGGCAGAACAACACATGACCATAATGATTGCTGGTTCAAGGACAAAGTGTGCAGACAGTGTGGAAAAGTAGGACACATAGCAAGAGTCTGCAGGTCGGGAAAGAAAACCAGCAGCAAGAAATCTCCACAGGAGAAGTACAAGAAGGTACATAAGGTGACGGAGAGTAGTTCAGACGAACAGAAGAGTGATACAGACTCCGGAAGCAAGGAGCTGGGTTGTCTGAAACTACATAAGGTGATCAAAATGGAGGATCACCAAACTATCTGGGTCACGCTCAAGACAGCAGGAGTCCAAGTGAAAATGGAATTGGACACAGGATCAGCCCTAACAGTCATAAACCAAAGGGACTACAAGTGGCTATTCTCACATATACCCTTGAGAGATACAAAGATTGTCTTGAAGACGTACATGGGGCAAAAAGTCTACCCCAAAGGAAAAATAAGGGTGAACGTTATATATAACGGCAAGGAAACACCAAAAATGGACCTATATGTATTGCCAGATGGAGGACCACCACTACTAGGACGTGAATGGATCCGGAAGATACAGCTAGATTGGCATTCCATACAGGCACTGACTGTGGCTGACAAAAAGGATGACGACGTCACACCTGGGCGACTGTCAAAGATCCTAATTGACGTGAAAGAAGTGTTCCAGCAAGGACTCGGAACACCAAAAGGCATGACAGCGATGATTAAAATTGAAGAAAATGCAAGCCCAAAATTTTTTAAGGCCAGACCGGTACCTTATGCGATCCACCCAGCCGTCGAAGCAGAGCTGGAGAGTCTGGAACGTTCAGGTGTACTGTCCAAGGTAGACTGGAGCGAGTGGGCTACATCCATCGTCCCTGTGATGAAAAAGTCGTTGAGCAGCACGCCTGGGGAACCAAGGAAGGTTCACATCTGTGGGGACTTTAAGGTAACAGTGAACCCAGTCCTTCACACCGTACAATATCCACTTCCGCGGATTGAAGATATTTTCGCCTCGCTATCTGGAGGGAAATGCTTCACTAAGATTGATCTGGCCCAGGCGTATCTGCAAATGGAGGTAGAAGAAGCATCAAAAAAATAACTCACAATCAACACTCATAAAGGTCTCTACCAATACAACCGGCTGGTATTCGGGGTAGCATCAGCTCCGGCTATTTGGCAGAGGGCAATGGAACAAGTCCTGCAAGGGATCTCAGGGACCCAGTGTTATTTGGACGACATCCTGGTCACGGGCGAAAATGACAGTGAACACCTTGCCAACCTGGAGCAGATGCTCACTAGATTGCAGGAATATGGGCTCCGAGCTAACCGCCCCAAATGCGAGTTTTTTAGAAAACAGATCTCGTATTGTGGCCACGTTATCGATAAAGAGGGGTTACATAAGTCCCCAGAGAAGATTGAGGCAGTAGTCAAGGCTCCAGCACCAGAAAATGTGTCACAACTGAGGTCGTTCCTCGGGCTGGTAAACTACTACCATAAGTTCTTGCCAAATTGTCTACAATACTACACCCACTGAACACCCTACTGCAAACTGGGGTGCCATGGAAGTGGAGTGACGAATGTAGACGAGCTTTCCAGAAGAGCAAAACACTAATCACATCGAAAGAGGTATTGGCCCATTACAACCCGGCATTACCAATTCGGTTGGCATGTGATGCATCACCCTACTGCATTGGAGCGGTGCTGTCGCACAAATTCTCGGATGGCTCAGAGAGGCCAATAGCCTTTGCGCCACGATCACTAACCTCAGCCGAGCGTAACTACGCCCAGATTGACAGGGAGGCCCTCAGCCTAGTGTGGGGAGTGAAAAAGTTCAATCACTATCTGCACGGGCAGAAGTTCACCTTGCTGACTGACCACCAACCACTTTTCTCCATTTTTAATCCGAAGAAGGGCGTTCCGGTGATGACTGCGCAACGAATACAAAGATGGTCACTTTTTCTAGGGGCGCACCACTATGAGATTGAATATAAGGGCACGAAACAGCATGGAAATGCTGATGGGCTATCACGCCTGCCACTGCCTACTGCGGAGGAAGCACCAGCAGTGGATCCTGTCAAAATATTCCATTCGACTATAGTTGAATACCTACCGGTAACTAACGCTTGTATCGAAAAGGAAACCCGAAATGACCCGACACTGTCTCGGGTATATGATTTGAGGTGAAGGGACGGCCAGCACATGGCGACTCACTGTTGCCAGCATTCTCGACAAGGAGAGAACAGCTGTCAGTGTGCCGGGGGACCTTGATGTGTGGATCCCGAGTGGTAATTCCACCCAAGTTAAGGGATAGAGTGCTCAATGAGCTTCATGAGGGTCATCTGGGAGGGGTAAAAATGAAAAGCCTAGCCAAGGCTTATGTGTGGTGGCCGGGAATCGATAAACAAATCGAGGACCTGATCAAGAGCTGCTCAGGATGCCAGAGAGTCCAAAATGCACCACCACAGGCCCCTCTACACCCATGGGAGTGGCCCTCATCTCCATGGCAACGGGTGCATATTGATTTTGCTGGTCCATTCATGGACTCAATGTTTTTAATAGCCATGGATGCGCACTCGAAATGGCCTGAGGTGATCAAAATGTCCTCCACCACCACGGAGAAAACTATTGCAGTCCTACGGACCATTTTTGCCAGGAATGGCTTGCCAGAACAGATTTGCTCCGACAACGGACCACAGTTTGTGTCTGAAGAGTTCCGGAGGTTCTTGAAAAAAAATGGGGTAAGGCATTACACATCCGCCCCGTATCATCCAGCCACAAATGGATTGGCTAAGAGGTTCGTACAAACCTTTAAGAAGGCAATAAAGGCTATGTACAATGACAACATTCCGCTGCAGCACAAGGTGGACAATTTCCTGTTCGCCTGCCGGAATGCGACACATGCAGTCACCAACCAGGCCCCAGCCATGATGTTCATTAACCGAAGGTTAAGATCTCGCCTGGATTTGCTCAGACCAAACGTACGAAGAGATGTTGAGAGTAAGCAATTCCAGCACATCCATGAGAAGCCAACAAGGAGCTTCAATGTAGGGCAACCAGTCTTGGCCCGTGTTGTATCCATGTGTTAATGGAGACACGGAATGCAGGAGTTGGTTTCACATGTGTATACTGAACAAAGTCTGGAGGTGAACTAACAGATACAAGACACTATACAGGCTTATATAGCCCGAGTGGCCACTACCAGCATTACAGTACACAGAGGGCTCTTAAAGGCACATACACCACAATTCCTCCCCTTTTAGACAACCAGTACATAACATTTTAAGTAATCATTAATTAACATGTTACAAGAACAATAATCTACACATTTGCTGCAGTTAATCAATTATAAGTCAGTCTCTCTGGAGGCTTCCTGGCTCGGTCTGGATAACGCCTCGGTGGTGTAGTAGTTTTTGGTGGTGTAGTAGGTTCTTTTGGCAAGGTCGATTCGGCTTGAATGCCAGTGTCGGGTTCATCTGGTTCCAGTATCACCGGATCGGAGGTAGATACTATGGGTATCTCTGCTTCATCATTAGGCGTATAGAGTTGTGGTGTAGGTTGTCCCTTTTCGGATGACTCTATGATCTGGTCAGCATGGCGCCTTATTATGCTTTCTCCAATGTCCACGGTATACATCAGCGGTCCTAGTCGTGTGCAAATAGTTCCAGGCTGCCATTTCTCGGTACGGTAGTCCCGGGCCAAAACTTGTTGACCTATCTGGAAGGTTCTAGTTGGCCTTTCATTCATGCCTTGAAATTGCCGGTTCTCCACGTCCCTTCTGATGTTTGGCTTGATCAAATCCAGCCGGCACCTTAGGCTTCTATTGAAGAACATCATGGCGGGAGTTTGGTTTGTAACCACATGTGTTGCATTCCTGTATGCAAACAAGAAGTTATCTACCTTATGCTGTAGATTTATGTCTTCATTACCCATGGCCTTTATGGCCTTCTTGAAGGTCTGGACAAACCTTTCAGCCAATCCATTGGTGGCGGGATGGTATGGGGCGGACGTGTAGTGCTTAACCCCATTGTTTTTTAAGAACTTCCTGAATCCTTCGGACACAAATTGCGGTCCATTATCAGAACAGCTCTGTTCAGGCAGCCCATTCCTGGCAAATATGGTCCTTAATACTGTGATGGTTTTTTCCATGGTGGTGGAGGACATCTTTATTACCTCCGGCCACTTGGAGTGTGCATCAACCATGATTAAGAACATTGAGTCCATAAATGGACCAGCAAATTCGATGTGTACCCTTTGCCATGGAGATGAGGGCCACTCCCATGGATGTAGAGGGGCTTGTGGTGGGGCGTTTTGGACCTTCTGGCATCCTAGGCAGCTCTTGGTCATTTCTTCGATGTCTCCATCGATACCTGGCCACCACACAAATGCTCTGGCTAGGTTCTTCATTTTCACTCCACCCAGATGCCCCTCGTGAAGCTCCTTTAGCACTTTATCCTGGAGTTTGGGTGGAATCACCACTCTGGATCCACACATCAAGGTTCCTCGGCACACTGACAGCTGTTCTCTTCTTTGTGAGAATGCTGGCAACAGTGGTTCGCCATGTGCTGGCCATCCCTTCACCGTTAAATCGTAGACTCGTGAGAGAGTCGGGTCATTTCTCGTTTCCTTTTCAATGGCAGAATTTGTTACTGGTAGACATTCCACTATGGTTGAGTGGAACATCTCCACTGGGTCCACTGTAGGTGCCTCTTCTACCATTGGCAACGGTAGGCGCGATAAACCGTCAGCATTCCCATGCTGTTTTGATCCTTTGTATTCTATGTCATATTGGTGTGCCCCTAGGAAAAGGGACCACCTCTGTAGCCTTTGCGCTGTCATAATGGGAACACCCTTTTTAGGGTTGAATATGGAGACGAGGGGTTGATGGTCAGTCAACAAGGTAAATTTTTGTCCGTGTAGGTAATGGTTGAATTTCTTCACTCCCCATACCAGGCTGAGTGCTTCTCTGTCGATCTGGGCATAGTTACGCTCAGCTGAGTTCAATGAGCATGACGCAAAAGCTATCGGCCGCTCCGAGCCATCAGGGAATCTATGCGATAATACCGCTCCTACGCCGTAAGGGGATGCATCACACACCAGTCTGATTGGCAGTGATGGGTTGTAATGAGCTAAAACTTCCTTGGACGTGATCAAGCCTTTGCATTTATGGAAGGCACGTTTACAGTCTTCGCTCCATTTCCAAATTACTCCCGTTTGTAGCAGTTCGTTAAGAGGGTGCAGAAGAGTTGACAAGTTCGGTAAAAATTTATGATAGTAATTTATCAATCCCAGGAACGACCTTAATTGTGAGACATTTTCAGGTGCTGGGGCTTTTAAGACCGCTTCAATTTTTTCAGGTGACTTATGCAATGCTTCCTCGTTAATTACGTGGCCACAATATGATATTTGTTTCTGGAAAAATTCGCACTTGGGGCGATTTGCTCATAGGCCCCGTTCTCTCAGCCTAGTGAGCAACTGCTCCAAATTGGCAAGGTGCTCGTTGTCGTTTTCTCCTGTTACAAGGATGTCGTCTAGGTAGCATTGAGTCCCCGGAATCCCTTGGAGGACTTGCTCCATAGCTCTTTGCCAGATAGCTGGAGCTGATGCCACTCCGAAAACCAGTCGATTGTACTGGTACAGGCCTTTGTGTGTATTTATCGTGAGATACTTTTTAGAGGCCTGTTCAACCTCCATCTGTAGATATGCCTGTGCCAAGTCAATTTTGGTGAAACGTTTCCCTCCGGATAGCGAGGCTAAAATATCTTCTATCCTCGGAAGAGGATACTGTACTGTGTGAAGGACCGGGTTTACAGTCACCTTGAAGTCCCCACAGATGCGAATTTTTCTCTGTTCCTCAGATTTATCATTATTCAACGTTTTCTTCATGACCGGGACGATGGGTGTTGCCCACTCGCTCCAATCTATCTTGGATAATATGCCTGCCTTTTCCAAATTCTCCAGCTCTGCCTCGACTGCTGGACGAATTGCGTATGGCACCGGCCTTGCCTTAAAAAACTTGGGAATTGCCGCATCTTCCACTTTTATTGAGGCGGTGACGCCGTTCAAGGTTCCTAGTTCCTGTTGAAACACTTCCTTGGCGTTGGCCAAGATGTCTTTTAATCGTTCAGGTATGACGTCATCATCATTTTTTTTCTTACTGGTCACCGTCAGTGCCTGAATGGAGTGCCAGTCTAAACATATCTTCCTGATCCATTCACGTCCCAACAGCGGTGGACCACCATCTTGCAGAACGTATAAATACAACTTCTGTATTTCCTTGCCGTTGTATTCAACAGGCACCTTTATTTTCCCTTTGGGGTATACTTTCTGCCCCGTATATGTTTTCAAGATAATGGATGTGTCTTTCAAAGGTATATGCGGAAATAACCGCTCGTAATCCCATCGACTTATGACGGTCAGAGCTGATCCTGTATCTAGCTCCATTTTAACTGGGGACCCCGCTATCGTGAGGGTAACCCAAATGGTCTGGCAATCTTCTTTGGCAATTACATTATGTAATTTGAGACAGCTTAGTCTCTTGTTTCCGGAGTCGCTATCGTTCTTCTGGTCTTCGGAGCTACTGTCCGTCATCATTTGTACCTTTCTGTACTTTTCCTTATTGATTTTTTTCCTGTCCGTGGATTTTTTGTTTCCAGATCGGCATACACGTGCAATGTGTTCAATCTTTCCGCATTGCCTGCATGCTTTGTCCTTGAACCAGCAGTCCCTCTGGTCATGGGTGGATCTGCCGCAGTGATAACATCTCTCGAAACCCTGTGTCATTTCATGGGTGCCGAAGTCCTGTGGCTTTTGCTGTATCTCTGCAGCTCCTCTTGCAGCTGCTTCATATGATACAGCCACACTGAAAGCCTTGTCCAGTGTCAAATCTTTCTCAGAAAGTAGCCTTTTCTGTGTTCCTTCACTTCGGAGACCGCAGACGAATTTGTCTCGAAGAGAATCTGCCAGTCCTGCCCTGAATTGGCAGTGCTTTGACAGCTTCCTTAATTCGGTGAGGTAATCAGCGTTACTTTCATTCTTGTGCTGATTCCTCCTGAAGAATTTGAATCATTCCGCTATCAGCAGCGGTGTTGGGTTTAAGTGCTCCTGTAGGGTATCAACAATCTCCTTAAAATTGTTGTCCTTCAGTTTGGCTGGAGTGATTAAGTTTCGTAACAGCCCATATGTCCTTGCGCCCATTCGATTTAGAAGTACTGATGCCTTTTTATCATCCTCTATTTCATTTGTTGTGCAATATACCTCCACTCTTTCCACATATGTGGTCCAATCCTCTATATCGCTATAGAAAGCAGTAATATTGCCAGTCTTAGGCATCCTGAAAAAAAATGGCGCCTCCCGCGCTTTCCTTTCTTCCCCGCAGAAAAAACATGGCACCTCCCGCGCTTTGCCGCCACTGCCGCTGCTGACAACGCTGCTCTCCGCGGCTTTTATTTACATAGGTATTTTTAATAGGTGGAGACTCGTTCCCGCCGGACTCTCTGGGACTTTTCCCTCCCTCTGCTTGGTCCGAACGCCGACCTGCTTTGTAGCGCCGGCCGTCTCCTGAGTGCTCTACCCTCTGTCTCTGTTTGCCTCTGCCTTCGCTGCTCGGCCCCGCTGCAGAGCCAGCTGATGGAGCCCCAGCCCGCCGCCCAGGAAGGATTATTGCAGTACCTGCCACCAGCTCGGCTAGCTGGTGAAACCACAGTTTTTTTTTCTTTCTTGTTTTTCTTTAACTTTCGTCTGAGGATTCGATCTCCTTGATGTGCATTGCAGGTAAGTCCGTTTCCAATTTGTCACCACAGGCTTATATAGCCCGAGTGGCCACTACCGGCATTACAGTACACAGGGGGCTCTTAAAGGCACATACACCACAGCCCGCGACTACCGAACAGAAAAATGGCAACCAGGAACGATATGCACATGGCAGGGCCCACTAATGTACACAGTGGACGTTGGGGAGAGCATCGTGAGACGCCATGCTGACCAGATCCTAGAGTCACAGGAACAATTCAACCCCATGCCTCGCCCATACGTACCTGGTGATGAACCCGACATACAGGTAGCATCTACCCCAGAAACAGTAGCATCAGAAGCTGATGAACCAACCGACGACAGGGGGCCAGAATCGCCTCAGCACCAAGAGCAAGACACTCGGGAAAGGCGCTATCCAGAAAGGATTAGGAAGCCTCCCCAAAGACTGAATTTATAACTAGACTATTTTCAGCTAATGTTGCATGTTAAAAGTGTTAATTGTAATTAGTTTGATATTTAATTGTTAAATGAGTGTTATGGTACTGTTAATCTAAAAGGGGAGGAATTGTAATGTATGTACCTTTAAGGGGGGAACTACCTTCTACGGCTCATGTATGCTGTAGTACCGGCAGTGACCACACCTGTATATAACGCTCAGTAGTGATCTGTAAAGTTAGTTCTAGAGTAACCCTCACTCAGTGAACACCTGTTGAATCGTTCCCTGCAGTCTGTTGTCTGATTATTGAAGGACACAACATTAAGATACACGGATCTAACAACTCTGACTGAAGGGGTGGTAATGGGGGAGAAGTGGGAGTGCTTTGAGAAGAGCCCCCACTTCCATGTCCCCTCTCACCATCATTCCTCTCATGAGCCACCCGCACTTCCCTGCTAGCAAGGAGCTGCAGAGCACCCTGCTGCACAGCAATGGGGCAATAAACGCCCAAGTCTACATTTACATCCCTCCTTGAGAAGAGGTCGATGAGTGCCTGTGCCTGCCATCTGTTGTCCACAGTTAGCATGTGCTCACGTGAATGAAACATTTGCTGCTCCAGACAGGTTACCATCCTTTTCATGGAACAGCACATCATCGCCATTGCCTGCGAGATGTTGGTGCTCATGTTGGAGATGGACTCCTCCATTCTCTGAACATTTGCAGACATTGTGGCTGCAATAAATGAAAGAGCCTCGTGCAAGTGTTGCTGCCCCTCCAAGATCACCCTCTTTTCGATGGCCCTCGAAGCTCAGTGTCTGCATGCAGCTCAGCAGAGCTTGGAGTGTCCTGCGCCCTCCAACGAGGAGTCTCCACTGCTGTCCCTGTCAACAGCATCTGTTCTTGCTCACTTGTGAATTGTGAGACACCAGGTGACAACACTACTCTATGGCACAAAGGACCCACCGAAGTGTACATATCTGCACTGGTGCTGGCTGCGCTTGGGTCTGCTGACACTGCACCTCAGAGGCTGGAGGTTCCATTGAGGAGTCATCTTCCTCTTCCGGCTGGACAGTGTGGGCGGGGGTGGTGGGGGGGGCGGTGTGGGGGGCAGTTGATGGACCTGTGGGAGAGTAAAGAGATGAATTAGAAGTCTTGTAATAAGAATGGGTTAAGTCACCATTATGCACATGATAACATTTCACTGGCTGCTAACACCAGTCACCATATGGGTGACTGTTGTATGCCACGTGGCATTATAAGATGTCATTCTATCGCCTGGTTGCTGGGTTGTTCCCCTCTCTCCATCTCCCATCGCCAGCGCCCCTCAAGCTCCCAAGGTCTCCAGATCCCCCTCTTCTGCTGCTGTTAGTTGTGCGAAGACTGGAGGGTCACCTCTGGTTCTCTCCCTATCTTTGTTGTTGTGGGCTCTTTTCTCCTGCAAGGAGGGAAAGAAGAGAAGTTTGAATGACAGTGATGGAATGAGTGTAAGGAAAGGATGGGTTACATCTGTAGAGGGTGACTATGAGGGAGTGGGGTGACAATGTCAAATGGCTTCCTTCTGTGGTGTTGCTTGCTTTGATTGCATTAGGATGAGGGTGAATGTCAGGGGTGGTTAGTCAGATGGGGATGTGAGTATGTACATAGAGAGAGAGGGATGGGTGGACCTGGAAGGATGTTGGTGTGAGGAATGATATGCAGGAGTAGTCTTGGGAAGGCAGAGTGATGGGGATGTGGTAACAGGCACATCAGGATGAAGGTGAGTGTGGCTTTGCTGACCTCATCAGATCGTTGAATCTCTTCCTGCACTTGATCCAGGTCCTCTTCACAACCTCCCTGCTGCTGACCTCCTCTGCTATTTCCAGCCAGGCCCTTTTGGTCTCTTGGCGAGGTGCCTTACGCCTACCTGCTGGGAAGAGGACCTCCCTGCGTGCTCTTACTGCCTCAACCAGAATATGCAGTGAGACATCTGTAAAGCGGGGTGCAGCCAACTGCCTTTGGGTATTCATATTTTTCACTTTGCACAATAACTCCAACCTTTCCAATGCTCATTCCACACTCCTCTTCCAACCTTCAAATGAGTTGTGTGCAAGGCTGTTTTAATTAAGGGTGCTGGAAATGAGTCATCGATGATGTCATTAGACCCACACCCTTTAATAGGGCTGGGAAATGCACATGGCTGGTTTAATTTGGGCCATTTCGCTAAAGTCGCTCTGAAGAGCGTGCTGATCAAGACATTGCGTTCCTGACCCGCTACACAGCCCGCACACACCCAACCCAACTCAGATGTAAAAATTCTGGCCATAGAATCATAGAAATTTATGATGAAGAAGGAGGCCATTTGGTCCATCGTGTCCATGCTGGTCGAAAAAGAGCTATCCAGCCTAATCCCACTTTTCAGTTCTTAGGCCGTAGCCTTGTAGGTTATGGCACTTCAAGTGCATATCCAAGTAGTTTTCAATATGATGAGTGTTTCTGCCTCTTTCACCCTTCAGGCAGTGATTTCCAGACCCTCATCACCCTCTGGGTGAAAAAAGTTCTCCTCAACTCCCCTCTAATCCTTCTACCAAATACTTTAAGTCTATATGCCACCTTGTTATTGACCTCTCTCCTAGGGGAAATAGGTCCTTCCTATCCACTCTATCTAGGCCCCACATAATTTTATACACCTCAATCAAGTCTCCCCTCAGCCTCCTCTGTTCTAAAGAAAACAACGCCCAGCCTATCCAATCTTTCCTCATAGCTAAAATTCTCCAATTCTGGCAACACCCTCGTAAATCTCCTTTGTACCCTCTAGTGCAATCACATCGTTCCTGTAATGTGGTGATCAGAACTGTACGCAGTACTCTAGCTGTGGCCTAACTAGTGTTTTATACAGTTCAAGCACAACCTCCCTGCACTTACATTTTTTGCCTCGGCTAATAAAGGAAAGTATCCTGTATGCCTTCTTAACCACCTTATCTACCTGTCCTGCTACCTTCAGGGATCTGTGGACATGCACTCCAAGGTCCCTCTACTCCTCTACACTTCTCAGTACCTACCATTTATTGTGTACTCCCTTGCCTTGTTAGCCTTCCCCAAATGCATTACCTCACACTTCTCCGGACTGAATTCCATTTGCCACTTTTCTGCCCAGCTGACCAGTCCATTGATACCTTCCTACAGTCTGCAGCTTTCTTCCTCACTATCAACCACACGGCCAATTTTTGTATCATCTGCAAACTTCTTAATCATGCCCCCTACATTAAAGTCTAAATCATTGATATATAGCACAAAAAGCAAGGGACCCAGTACTGAGCCCTGTGGAACCCCACTGGAAACAACCTTCCAGGCACAAAAATACCCGTCGACCATTACCCTTTGCTTCCTGCCACCGAGCTAATTTTGGATCCAACTTGCCACTTTCCTTTGGACCTCAAGGGTTTTTAGTTTTCTGACCAGTTTGCCATGTGGGACCTTGTCAAAAGCCTTGCTAAAGTTCATGTAGACTACATCAAATGTGTTAACCTCATCAGCCCTCCTTGTTAATGCCTCAAAAAATTCAATCAAGTTCGTTAGACACAACCTTCCCTTAACAAATCCATGCTGACTGCCCTTGATTAATCTGTGCCTTCCTAAATGACGGTTAATACTGTCCCTCAGAATTTTTTCCAATAACCACCAAGGTTAGGCTGACTGGCCTGTAATTACTCGGTCTACCTCTTTCTCGCTTTTAAACAACATACCTTGGGCCGCATTCAGCAATATCGGAAACAGCTGTGACCTAACATCCAAACAAGCATGAATGCTTGCAAATTTGAGGCTGCAAGCTTTTACCTGGCATAGTGTATGAAGAATGCATATCATTGAAGAAAGAACTAGGATGATGCCTGGAATGAGAGGATATGGTTAGTAATAGAGATTTAGAAAAATCATGCCCATCCAAAATTCAAAGCAGAAAGCAATTTTTTTTATTCGTTCATGGGATGTGGGTGTTGCTGGCAAGGCCAGCATTTATTGCCCATCCCTAATTGCCCTTGAGAGGATGGTGGTGCCTTGAACCGCTGCAGTCTGTGTGGTGAAGGTACACGCACAGTGCTGTTTGGGAGGGAGTTCCAGGATTTTGACCCAGTGACGATGAAGGAATGGCGATATGTTGCTAAGTCAGAATGGTGTGTGACTTGGAGGGGAACTTGGAAGTGATGGTGTTCCCATGCGTCTGCTGCCCTTGTTATTCAATGTGGTAGAGGCTGTGGGTTTGGGAGGTGCTGCCGAAGAAGCCTTGGTGAGTTGCTGCAGCACATCTTGTAGATGGTACACACTGCAGCCACGGTGCGCTGGTGGTGGAGGGAGTGAATGTTTAAGGTGGTGGATGGAATGCAAATCAAGTGGCTTGCTTTGTCCTGGATGGTGTCGAGCTTCTTGAGTGTTTTTGGAGCTGCACTCATCCAGGCAAGTGGAGAATATTGCATCACGCTCCTTACTTGTGCCTTGTAGATGGTGGAAAGGCTTTTGGGAGTCAGGAGGTGATTCACTCGCCACAGAATACTCAGCCTCTGAACTGCTCTTGTAGCCACAGTATTTATGTAGCTGGTCTAGTTAAGTTTCTGGTCAATGGTGACCCCCAGGATATTGATGGTGGGGGATTCAGCGATGGTAATGCCGTTGAATTTCAATGGGTGGTTAGATTATCTCTTCTTGGAGATGGTCATTACCTGACACTTTTGTGGTGTGAATGTTACCTGCCACTTATCAGCCCAAGCCTGAACATCGTCCAGGTCTTGCTGCATACGGGCACGGACTGCTTCATTATCTGAGTAGTTGCGAATGGAACTGAACACTGTGCAATCATCAGCGAACATTCCCATTTCTGACCTTATGGTGGAGGGAAGATCATTGATAAAGCAGCTGAAGATGGTTGGGCCTAGGACACTGCCCTGAGGAACTCCTGCAGCAATGTCTTGGGGCTGAGATGATTGACCTCCAACAACCACAACCATCTTCCTTTGTGCTGGGAATGATGCTGGACCAGTAGAGAGTTTTCCCCCTGATTCTCATTGACTTCAATTTTAATAGGACTCCTTGATGCCACACTCAGTCAAATGCTGCCTTGATGTCAAGGGCATTCACTCTCACCTCAGCTCTGGAATTCAGCTCTTTTGTCCATGTTGGGACCAAAACTGTAATGAAGTCGGGAGCCGAGAGGTCCTGGCGGAACCCAAACTGAGCATCGGTGAGCAAGTTATTGGTGAGTAAGTGCCGCTTGATAACACTGTTGATGACACCTTCCATCACTTTGCTGATGATTGAGAGTAGACTGATGTGGCAGTAATTGGCTGGATTGGATTTGTCCTGCCTTTTGTGGACAGGAGATACCTGGGCAATTTTTCACATTGTCTGGTAGATGCCACTGTTGTAGCTGTACTGGAACAGCTTGGCTAGAGGCGTGGCTAGTTCCGGAGCACAAGTCTTCAGCACGACAGCTGGGATGTTATTGGGACCCACTGCCTTTGCTATATCCAGTGTAATCATTTGTTTCTTTTTGTCACGTGGAGTGAATCGAATTGGCTGAAGATTGGTATCTGTGATGGTGGGGACCTCAGGAGGAGGCCAAGATGGATCATCCACTCGGCACTTCTGGCTTGTCTTTTGCACTCACATGCTAGGCTCTACCATCATTGAGGATGGGGATGTACATGGAGCCTCCTCTTCCTGTTAGCTGTTTAATTATCCCCCACTATTCATGACGGGATTTGACAGGACTACAGAGCTTTGATCTGACCCGTTGGTTGTGGGATTGCTTAGTTCTGTCTATAGCATTCTGTTTTCGCTGTTAGCATGCACATAATCCCGTGTTGTAGCTTTACCAAGTTAGTACCTCATTTTTAGGTATGCCTGGTGCTACTCTCAGCATGCACTTCTGCACTTCTCATTGAACCAGGGTTGGTCTCCTGGCTTGATGTCAATGGTAGAGTGAGGGTTATGCTGGACCATGAGGTTGCAGATTGTAGTGGAATACAATTCTGCTGCTGCTGATGGCCCACAGCGCCTCAGTGATGCCCAGTTTTGAGCTGCTAGATCTGTTCTGAACATATCCAACTTAGCATGGTGGTAAGTGGCACACAACACAATGGAGGGTTTCCTCAGTGTGAAGGCGGGACTTCATCTCCACAAGGACTGTGTGGTGGTCACTGCTACCAATACTGTCATGGACAGATGCATCTGTGACAGGTAGATTGGTGAGGACGAGGTCAAATAGGTTTTCCCCCGTTGTTGGTTCTCTCACCATCTGCCGCAGGCCCAGTCTGGCAGTTATATCCTTCAGGACTCAGCCAGCTCAGTCAGTAGTGGTGCCACCGAGCCACTGTTGTTGATGGACATTGAAGTCCCTCACCCAGAGAAAGTTTTGTGCCCTTGCTACCCTCAGTGCTTCTTCCAAGTGGTGTTTAACATGGAGGGATACTGATTTGTCAGCTTGAGGGAGGGCGGTAGGTATTAATCAGGAGGAGGTCTCCTTGCCCTATTTGGTTTGACCTGTTGCCATGAGACCTAATGGGGTCCAGAGTCAATGTTGAGGACTCCCAGGACCACTCCCTCCCAACTGTATACCACTGTGCTGCCACCTCTGGTGGGTCTGTCCTGCCAGTGGGACAGGACATACCCAGAGATGGTGGAGTCTGGGACATTGGCTGAAAGGTATGATTCTGTGAGTATGACTATGTCAGGCTGTTGCTTGACTAGTCTGTGGGACAGCTTTCCCAATTTTGGCACAAGTCCTCAGATGTTATGGAGGAGGACTTTGCAGGGTCGACTGGGCTGGGTGTGCCTTTGTCTTCTCCAGTGCCTAGGTCGATGCCGGGTGATCTGTCCAGTTTTATTCTTGGTATACTTCTTTGTAGCAGTTTGTTACAACTGAGTGGCTTGCTGGGCCATTTCAGAGGGCAGTTAAGAGTCAACTACATTTCTGTGGGTCTGGTGTCACATATAGGCAAGACCAGGTACGGACGGCAGATTTCCTTCCCGAAAAGACATTAATGAACCAGATGGCTTTTTACGACAATTCGGTAGTTTCATGGTCACCTTTATTGATGCCAGCTTTTTATTCCAGATTTAATTACTTAACTGAATTTAAATTCCCCAGCTGCCATGATGGGATTCAAACTGATGTCTCTGGGTCATTAGTCCAGGCCCCTGGATTACTAGTCCAGTAACATAACAACTATGCTACTGTATCCCAAGGGGACAGCATTAAATAGTGGTCTCTTTCAACCTGCTAATCAAGCAGTTGCCAGGGTTTGAAGGGATAGAAGATGGCAATATCAGTGTGTGGCTTGCATCCAGAAGTATCTTAGAGCATGAGCTGCTTTTAGCTGAAGATGTTGGCCTGGAATTTGCGGTGGGTAATGACGGCAAACTATCAGCGCTGGCCTTCATTACCCCTCTGAAACTGACCGCAACTTCAGGATTTAGCGCATGCACATCTAAACACAAAATCCTGAAGTTGCAGACAGTCATTCAATGCTCTGACACTGGCTGCACTGTGGCGCTCTCCCCCGCCCCCCACCCCCCCAACAAAGCTGGCATACAGTCTAATCAGTGAAATCAGTGAAACTGGCGAAAACTTGGGCATTTCCTGGTAATATCGCTGTTAAATAACCCATTAAATGTTAAGCCTTGTTGGAATGAGTAGAAAAATGACATCCTTTGTGAATGTGATAAAGGTAAACTATCCCTCCTCATCCTTCTTGACTTGTCTGCAGCCTCTGACATGGTTGACCACTCCATCCTTCTCCAACACCTCTCCACCATCGTCCAGCTGGGTGGGATGGCACTTGTCTGATTCCATTCTTATCTATCTAATCGTAGCCAGAGAATCATCTGCAATGGCTTCTCTTCCCACTCCCGCATCATTACCTCTGGTGTCCCCCAAGGATCTATCCTTGGCCCTCCTCCTATTTCTCAGCTACATGTTGCCCCTTGGTGACATCATCCGAAAACTCAGCGTCGGTTTCCACATGTACGCTGATGACACCCAGATCTACCTCACTACCTTTTCTCTCGACCCCTCCACGGTCTCTATATTGTCAGACTGCTTGTTCGACATCCAGTTCTGGATAAGCAGAAATTTTCTCCAATTAAATATTGGGAAGACCGAAGCCATTGTTTTCGGTCCCTGCCACAAACTCCGTTCCCTCGCCACTGACTCCATCCCTCTCCCTAACATCTGTCTGAGGCTCAACCACACTGTTCGCAACCTTGGTGTCATATTTGGCCCTGAAATGAGCTTCTGACCACATATCCGTGGCCTAACTGAGACCGCCTGTTTCCACCTCCTTAATATCGCTCGTCTCTGCCCTGTCAGCTCATCCGCTGCTGAAACCCTCATCCATGCCTTTGTTACCTCTAGACTTGACTATTCCAATGCACTCCTGGCTAGCCTCCCACATTCTACCCTACATAAACTTGAGGTCATCCAAAACTCGGCTGCCCATGTCCTAACTTGCACCAAGTCCTGTTCAACTATCACCCCTGTGGTCACTGAACTTCATTGGCTCCCGGTTAAGCAACTCCTTGATTTCAAAATTCTCATCCTATTTTTCAAATCCCTCCTGTAGGGGGTGGTGTGGTTGGCGCATGTGCCCAATCAGTTATGCCCCTGACTGTTTGTGAGCGGTTCTAATCACTCCCACACCACTGGGTTTTAGACACTGGACTTAGGTACAGGCGGCGATACAGAAAAAGACTCAAGTAGACAGATGGTTTGGATGTAAGAAAACCAAGATTTTATGCACTTCCCATTCCGCAAAAATGTAATGTACATCCGCATACAGAGAGTAAATTACAGACTTTTACACAAATCCAAGCATGGAGGGGGTTCAACACCCTTGCACCACTTGGTACACATACATCTTTATTAAACGCGTCGCAAAAAACAAAACAACAGAAAAACCTTTATTATAAATAACAAACACTAAAAAACAACAATCTTTAATCAGAATACAAGGAAAAGGACTTAAACAGGCATATCTCCCTCCACCTTCACATAATGTTCCTTCCAGATCTTCTGGTTTCAGAACTGACATTTTCCCTTACATTGAATACAAACTAGGTACAACACTATCCCTAACTGGCAAACCACGAGAATGTGGGAAGCCAGTCTGATCCACGAAGGGATCTCTATGTTATTGAAAATGTCCCACCACGGTGGAATTACAATATTCAATATCTTAGTCCCTATCTCTACTGTTTTCTGCTCTAGAGTGTAAAAATGTTTCTGTGAAACTATAACGGCTTTGAGTATTTTGGTAAGGTGTTCAGGGAGAGGGGGAATTTCGTAGCCAAAATGCGCTATGTACTTCTGCAAATTTGTAAAATTCTCCTTCACAGTGAAGTGAACAGTGGAGGGTTCAGGAATGGGGACAATTCGCTCCTGGGCCACTTGAACTTCTGCCTCGGGTTTAAAACAGAAACTGCTGTCCATGCTCGTAGTGGGACACGCTGGTGGTGACACAATGGCCTAGAAATTGGGTTGGTAGCGCCGGCGCTGAGCGCCTAAAGAGATCTAGAATTGGGGCGATGCCCTATGTTGGGGCGGACGCTATGAAGATAGCGACAACTCAGATATTGACTATACATTTAGCGCCTGCGCTAAGTGTTTGCGCGCACCCGCGAGCGCAAGCAGTTCATGATGTCATTTCAGTGTGCAACGCCTTCTAGGAGCACCTGAGCGCATATTGGGTGGCGCCCGGAGCCTTAGCGCCCAGCGCTATTAGTGACAGTTCGAGGGAGGGCTAACAGGCCCTTCTCGGAGTAGGGGGGCGCTATTTAAAGGGGACAGCTTTAGTGCAGAATCTTCTGCCACTTGGCCTGCTCATTGCGATCGTTGCTAGAGAGAGTTGGCGAGCTAATGTGGAGCGGAGTTCTGGGAGTTTAGCTTTACAGTACTTGGGTCCTTCAAATCTGTCCGAAGCACTTGCAGCACTACACCTAAAAGCCTTTTGACCAACTGGCATCGGAATGAGAGCTTGTTTGGAGGGCGACGGCCTCATCGCCCAACACTGTGAAGGGGCAGAGAGACGGCGGGAGAGAGGGCCGGGATTGGCCAGAAGGAGGAGGGGCAATGGAGGTCGGCCAATCCGACGGGAAGCTGCGAGGGTCTTTAGGCAGCAGGTGACAAGCCTTGACATGTCGGAGGAGCAGTGTTTGGGAAGGCTCCGATTCTGGAGGGACATTGTTACTGATCTGTGCCACCTGCTTGGTCAGGATCTGCAGCCGCGTGAACGCTGCAGAACCTCTCTGTCCGTGATGGCTAAACTGACTGATGGCCTCCATTTTTATGCCAACGGATCCTTTCAGTCAGCCATTGGGGACATTGCGACTGTCGCTCAGGTTGCAGTCCACTGTTGCATCCGACAAGTTACAGATGCCCTTTATAGGCGAAGGCGTCAATTCATTACCTTCCCTCGGACCCTGCACAAGCAGGCGGAGGGCGCGCAGGGTGTCGCTTCTATTGCGGACTTTCCCATGGTGCAGGGGGCGAGTGACAGCACACACGTGGCTTTGAGGGCACCATGCCATCATCGTTAGGACTTCCGCAACCGCAAGGGGTTCCACACCCTCAACATGCAGCTGGTCTGTGACCACCGCCAAATCATCATGGCAGTCACCGCGCATTTTCCAGGGTGCAGCCACGATGCCTTTGTCCTGCGGTTGACCTCAGTTTGTTACCTTTTTGAGGGGCTGCCTCGAAGACGAGGCTGGCTTACTGGGGACAAGAGCTATCCTCTCTGGCCATGGCTGATGACAACACTCTGTGTGGCCGACACCCCAGCAGAAGAGCTGATCAGCAGCGGCCATCAGGCGACCAGGCACAGTAAACAGCACACTATTGGTGTTGTCAAAAAGCGTTTCCAATGTCTGGAAGATTCGGGGGGATCCCTGCAGTACTCGCCGCAGCAAGTGGGACACATCGTCGTCGTCTGCTGCATGCTCCACAACTTGGTGAGTCGACGCACCCAGCCAATTCCAGCTGTCCCTCAACGACCAGCAGAGCAGGCGGAGGAGGAGGAGTATGAGGAGGAGGAGGAGGAGGAAGAGCAGGCAGAGGAGGAGGAGGAGGAGGAGGAGGAAGAGCAGGCAGAGGAGGAGGAGGCGGAGGAGGAGGAGGAAGAGCAGGCGGAGGAGGAGGAGGCGGAGGAGGAGGAGGAGGATGAGGAGGAGGAGGAGGAGGAGGAAGAGCAGGTGGAGGAGGAGGAGGAAGATGGAAGGGCTGCTGAAAGTGGAAGGGCCATACGTCAGAGGCTCAGCTGGACTCGTGTCGAGACCCCTGTGACGGAATGATGAGAGTCTTAACTCATGCGCACTTTGGATGTTTGAGGGCCTCTGAATGCCAGCATCACTGAAACTAGTCACATGCACCATGCCACATTGAAACTTCTGTTTATTGGCACAAAAGTCTTTCATTACAGCTAAACAACGTAATGTCAACAGAAACCATAACTTTCAAAATAACTGTGAACTGTTCGGCCAAGCCGCAAAACTCAACAAACCTTCTGCAAATATAACAACAGGTGAGGGTGTCCTTGAATTTGGACAAACAAACGTCTCAGCACCTCTCTCTACAACTGGCCCCTTGAGGGAGAACGACTTCTCTTTCGCGCCCGGCCCCTTCCCTCCCTGCTGCTCCTACGTAATTGGACACCAGTGGTGGCCTCAAGGCTGGGGGACGCCTGCTGACTGTCTGGAAGCGCAGAAGCCCCTGAGGGATGGCCTGGCCGACCTCTGGGCTTGGAGGGTGCAGACGCAGGATGCTTGATGTGACCATGGCTGGAAGCAATGTGGCCTGCAGGTGGTGGCAGCTGCAATGCAGGCGTCCCAGCGCTGGCATGTGCAGTGGTTTCCTGCTGAGAGAGGACACCTGCACCATGGTTGGACGACACACTGGCTATCTGAGGGGAGTGGCTCGGCTCATCCGCCACAATCGCATGCTCCACTGATTCCTGGCCTTGTATGGGACTGGAAGGGCCCGGGGTGATCCTAACTGATGCAGAGAGGGTGGCTACAGTGAGAGATCGCGTTGCATCAATCTGGCTGTGGAGGAGCCCAGCAAGTGACTGCGTGGCAACAGTGAGGACCTGTGTGCCAGGTGCCAGTGCTTCGGAGAAGGCCTGGACAGTTCTTCCCATTGCTTCGGACAAGGCAGGTGCCGACCGCTCCACTGCCTCGGACAAGCCCTGCATAGACCTTTCCAGGGATTGTCCAAAGCCCTGAACAGTCCTTTCCATAGCCGACTCAAAGCCCTGGACAGTCCTCTCCATTGTTGGGCTGAAGCCCTGGATAGTCCTGTCCATTGTTGCCCCGAAGCCCTGGATAGACCTGTCCATTGTTGCCCCGAACACCTGGAGAGTCCTGTCCATTGTTGCCCCAAAGCCCTGGAGAGTCCTCTCCATTGTTGCCCCGAAATCCAACATACTCCTAGCCAATGAATCTATTGACTCAGGCATCTTCTCGACTGCAGTCATCAGCTCCGTGTTTCTGACCTGGGCCTGTTTGCTCATCTCAGCCAGGCGACGCACCTCATCTGCACCCTGTGCAGCAGTCATCACGACCTGCCTTGCCCTCCGGGGAGACGGTGGCCGAACTTGCCTATCCCCCGTGCGTTGCTGCATGCCGCTTGGTCCGGCAACTGGTTCATCCTCAGAGCCGCCCCCCCTCCCCTCCAGGGGACTACTATCCCCAGTCTGTAGATGTGTCAGCTCCCCGGATTCTGCAACGGCTGGTCCGGATTCCTCCTGGTCCTCGCCTCCGGTGGCACTGGCACTGGCAGCTTCAGCCCGTTGAGCCCGAGTTGGTGCTGCTTCATCTGAAAGTGGGAGGTGGAAGAGTGGCTTTAGCAAAAGGACAGCTTTGCTGAAAGGCATGCCAGATTGCGGCAAGGCTCTGACATGGCTGCAGACTGAGGATGCATGCTGGCGGGGGGACCAAGTGGAAGGCAACAGGTGAAAAAGGTGAGAGTCTTACCCTCGCTGTCGGTAATGGGGTCAGCAGATGCAGTGGTCACAGGACCAGACAGACGTCCTCCAAGTATCTGGTGCACTCTCTCCTCCAGATCCGTGAGAGTGACCACTTGTGGAGGCCTGCCACCGGTTCGACGCTGCTCCTTTCGGATCATCGCCTGCTTGGACTGCAGGGGAAAGAAGGGGAAGTTCTGTAACATGATGTCTTGAGACATCATCACATGCCCCCCATGGTGCAAGAGCCCTTACATGAGGCCTTGAGACATCTGTCCATGTGTGTGCCCAGAAAGGGCCATGGGTGCATGCTGACAGATGGCCATTGGGGCATCATTGCAGCGGGGTGCCCGAAGTCAGCTGCAGATGGAGGGAATCAGAAGATTGCTAAACCATCACTCACCCTAACGATCCGTGTGAGGTCGTTGAATTTCTTCCTGCACTGAACAGGGGTCCTGGTCGCCATGCTGCTGGAGTTGACCCTCACAGCAACCTCTCTCCAAGATCGTCGGTAAGCCTTCTGATTCGGCCTCTTGCCATTATCCGGATACAGGACCTCTCGAAGGCGTTCAACTGCAGCCACCAACTGGTCCAGAGCCTCAGTGCTGAAGCGTTCTGCTCTCTGTCTAACCTTCTCCATGCTGAACAAGTTTGTACCGCCAGACAAGGGCGAGCGCCAAATCTGAGGCCTACAGGGCGTTGGGTGTTGAAGCTCAGGCTGACTGACCCACCCCTTTAAGAGCCGGCCGGCGCCTGGAGGTCTCCTGGTTTCCCGTAATTGAGATCACCTGCGCTGCGCCCATCCACGTCGATATTGAGTAGCGCCTGAACTTTTGCGCCTTAAGAGCACCATGCAACGGCTGAATTAGCGCCTCAATCCCCTTTGGGGGTAATGCAACCCAATATCTCGCCAGGCAGCGATAACTTTCGTCTGGCTATAAATTTAGCACTCTGCCAGTTCTAACGCCTCAAGCGAGGCTATACCCAATTTCTAGGCCAATATGTCCCACCTCCTATATATGCTACCTGCGGGGGAACATGGCCTTGTGCCATTGCCTCCATGGTACAATTTATAGGTTTCGTGCCAGCAGCTCTGAACCCACACTATGGTTTTGACTAGGCATTCAAGTGCTGGGGACAGAGGATTATGTGTGCTCCCCGGCTCCGGCACCCTGAGAGGTCAGTACCTGTCATAGCGTGCTCCTACTTTGTGATGTAAGGCAGGACCGCTGGGAAACGAATGTGTGCACCTCCTTGAATGACTCCAATGTTCTCCACCCTGTATACCGGTGCGGGTCGGGCTGTCCTACCCATGACCGGCATCCTAACTACTGCTCCCATGATCGTGTGGTTGGACCGCCCACAATCCACAGGGACTGGGTAGGCTTTGGAAGCTAGCCGGATTTGGCACGGGCTTAATGCATTCTCAAACGGCTGCCAGGTGCTTGTTGCTAATACAGGAGGGGACTAAACCCTGTTTTAAATCCTCCAGATTACTGCGGCCCTCACCCAGTAACCACGCCCCGTATAGCACGCACACCTAATTCTGCGCAGCCTGGTCAGAAGCATTTCTGTCCTCCCTTATGAGAGCATTTACCGTCTTTGTGTGCTTTTCCAACTCGGCTATAATTTCTTTTAAATGGACCGTCATGGCCTAGTCCTCATGCAACTCCGAGCCCACTACCTTGTTCTCATCCAGTAATATCTTCTTTAACTGTGTTTTTAAATCGTTTATCTGGGTCTGCAGCTCTATGTCATCTAAACTGTTGATGACAGAGGACCCAGTATTAAACGCAGTAAAAACATCATTCCATACCCCCCTTCTTTGCCTCTCTGCACTACACAAAAATTCTCGGTGTGTGGTGTACAGTTCGGTTTTGTCAACATGGGCGAAATCGAACTCATAAAACTTCCTGAACATGTCCTTTAATAGGGCCTGGTATAGCTGCTCTGTTTCTTTGGGACACCACTCCGGTAAATGTACCGCGGTGAGATTTAAAATCACGGAGGCTAACGCGTAGTGTATCCCTTGGTACAGTACCTGATCGGTGGGGACAAGTACCAACCCATTCCCTGGTCCCTTGGTGGTGGTAGGGCACCCTTCCCTGGGTATCCTCGCCGCCTGCGCTGTGGGCGGGGCACAAGCTCAGTGGCATTGACTGGGATCGGGGTATATGTGTCCGCACACACCTTCAGGCTGGTGTCGCACTTCATCCCCTCCCCAGTGTCTTGCCACTGCCGGTGGAAAACGATGGAAATGCCTGCGGGGCAGACCTCCTCTGACCCCCACATACAGAAATAAATCCCTTGGTCTGGTTCCCACCTCTTGTCCCAACACACACTTAATCCTCCATGAGTCCCTGTGATCGTCCGGTGGGTGTTGTTCCCCAACTGTTTCCACTCGACTTCGGGGTTCCTCATGTCTTTGCTCAGCTTTCTGAGCCACCACCACCTATCCCGAGGAATGTGTCCTTTACACGTTAAACATATATGCTTTCCAACAGTGACGCTGACCCTCGTGGTAACTGTAAAGTCTGTGGGTTGTTTAGTTAATTAATACACAGACTACCAGAGTAACTTAAAACAGGACTTTACTATTCAAAGGTCAGGGCGAATCTGCCAAATAAATCCTGACACAGCACTTATATAGCGGTGTGGTCACCGTCGGTATTACAGTATACAGAAGCCAACAAAGTAGTGCCACACCTAAAATAGTTCTCTTAAAGGTGAACGGTTACATACAATGATTTTCTTAAAGGTAGACGGATACATACACTACAATCCTCCCTTTTTAGCTTACAACATACTTAGTCCCCCATTAAACATAACATATATTCAACTTCATGTAAAACAATTCACAGGTATAATCTATGCGGGAAACAGTTTACAGATTCAGTCTCTGCGGGAACAGTTCACAGATTCAGTCTCTGGTCTTGACTCGGTCCGAACAACATCTCTGTGGTGTAGCCGGTTCACATTGCTAGCGTGACTCATCCAATAGTCTTTCCCTTGACTTAACAGCTTGAACTTCCGTCCTGCTGAACCAGCAGTGCTGACTTTTACAAACAGCTGGACTGCCTTGGTAATTTTTCCTACTTGCCAACTGATTTGGCTCCCTTCGTAGGGCCCACGTACATGATCTGGTAGAAGTGATAATGATTTAGATGGTTATCACCTTCTGCTTCGTCTTTTTCTTTTCTGCTTCTTGGAGACTCTCGGGGCTCCATTATCAGCGGCCAGCTGTAGTGCCACCATCTCCCTATGTTCCTTAGACTTTAAGTGCTTCATCCTGATTTCTGCACTTTGGGAGTTTTCATCACAAGCTGGGCAGACCAAGTCCTCGTAATATTCCGTGTCACTCAACAGGTCATGGTAATATTCGGTGTCGTCCTGAACTAGTCTAGCGAGAGGGCCTGCTACTTCTTCCTTACCCAACTGGACGTTAGCCGACTGTTGTTCCCTCCCTAGACATCTTTCCTGAAGAGACTTCTTCATGCGTTCATATTCATCCCGCTCTTCCTGGGTTTCCTGCAAATCCTTCACTAATGACCTCATTTGTGATTTCAATACTTCCCCTTCCATCGGGGATTGATTGATCGGGCTATTCAATCCTTCTACTGGAGCAGCTGTTTCAACATTCTGTTGTTCACATAGACGTGATTCAGCGTACTTTTGGCATCCCAGTAAAATCTGTGTTGCAACCTCAGCTATTTCCATAACTTTTGAGAGCTCCGAACTCCTTCCATTTGAAGATTGAAGCTCGTGTTCAGATTGTTCCCATTGCAGAGTCTTGTCCCTCAGCATATGAAGGAGTTGGCTGACCATTAACTCTTCCACGGGAACACTGTGGATCAGTCTTCTCCATTTCATCCACCTTTTCCTCCAATGCTTTCACCTTCTTTTCCTCTTGTACTTTGGCTTTCAGCGCTCGGAGAAGTTGCGCCTTGATGCTCTCTAGCTCATGTTCAGGGGCCATTCTTACAGTCTCTGTGTTTCTTACAGTTTCCTTTTCTTCCACTGAAAGGATTCCCAGTTGAATCTGTTCTTCAAGTTGTTGAACCTCGGTCATTGCCGCCTCATATTTGTCTTGGGTTTCCTTCAATATTTTTATGAGTTCTTGGACATCTTGTCTTTCATGTTCTGCCATGTCTTTCACCTCTAATTTCTCATCTATGGATGGAACTTCTACCGATGAGTCTGTCTTGGCCTTGAGCTCATCAAGAATTTCCTGCAGCCTTTGGACTTCTTGCTCATGTTCAACCTTTAGTTGCTCATATGCGTCTACTGAAACTAGCTTTTCGGAGGTTGCCGAGTTAATCCCCTCCAGGATTGTAGCCTGGGCCTGTTCATACTGTTCCTTCAACTTCTCAAACTCTGCTTGTAAGGAGTCGTAGAGAAGAACGGGAATAAAATCCTGGCTTCCTGAAGATTCCTCTTCATTTGCTCCTTCCTGCAAATATTCTAACTCCTGAACAGCATAAGGGAGATGTGATCGGTAATTGGTCACAATGGCTCTATGGTCGCTCTCTGCTTGAGCTAGCTGCTTCTGTTGTCTTTCCAGATTCTCCCATTCGGTGTCATAGAATTTTTTCATTGTTTTCATCTCTTGTTCGAGACGGTAACTCACTTGTTCTACTTGCTGTCGTAATTTGAAATAAAGTTGAGTCCGAGCTCGGTGTTCGTCAGTCATGGATATGTCCGTAAACTGAACAGACTCAGAATTCTCTGTCAAACTATGTTGTCGTTGTTCGGTGGAGTTCTGTTCTGAAACTTTGTTCTTCTCTGGAGCATAAGCCTTTATGCATGCCTTCGTTCTTCCAACCTTAGTCGGCAAGTCCATTTTAGCCTTGTCTTTCATATTTGGGTTGGTCTTATCGTCATCCGTTTCAGAATCTGAGCTGATTGTCTGCACCGAGTCCTCACTCGTTATGGCTTTTAGATAGTGCCATTCCATGTCTATTTTCTTGATCCACTCCCGTCCCAGAAGTGGTGGTCCTCCCTCAGGTAGTACGTATAAGTTCATTCTTGGGTGTTCTTTACCCCCATCTCTCACCTTGACTCTTATCTTCCCCATGGGGTATACTTTATGCCCCATGTATGTCTGCAATACGAACTTGGTATCTCTTAAGGGTATATGTGAGAATAGCCGGTGGTAATCCCTTCGATTTATGACTGATAGAGCTGATCCAGTGTCCAACTCCATTTTCACTTGGACTCCAGCTATTTTTAGCATGACCCAGATAGTTTGTAGGTCAGCTTCCTTACTCACATTGTGAATTCTCAGACTGCCCAGCTCCTGGCCGTTTGGGTCTGAGTCCGAATTCTGTTCGTCTGAACTCTTCTCAGCCACCTTGTGTACCTTGTTGTACTTTTCCTGTGATGGCTTCCTTTGGTTGTTGGTCTTCTTCCCTGACCGGCATACCTTAGCTATGTGACCCAGTTTGCCACATTTCCTACATTCCTGGTTCTTAAACCAGCATTGGTTCTGGTCGTGTGTTGTCTTCCCACAACGATAGCATTTTGTTGTACTCGAGGTAATTTGATCCACACTGAGTGCCGCTGCCTTTAGCTGCATTTCCGCAGTTCCCTTCGCTGCGGCTTCGTGCGATGCTGCAATAAGGACAGCCCTGTCAAGTGTAAGGTCGTTCTCTTCGAGTAGTCGCTTTTGCGTTCCTTCCTTTGACAACCCGCACACGAACTTGTCTCGCAATGCCTCTGTCAGATTCCCTCCAAACTGGCAGTGTTTCGCTAGTCTACGCAGTTCGACCAAGTATTCTGCGTTGCTTTCGTCTTTCCTTTGCGTTCTCGCATAGAATTTGAATCGTTCCGCCAACATCAACGGTGTGCGGTTCAAGTGATCCTTCAGAACAGTCACAATATCATCGAAAGTCTGATCCGCCGGTTTAGCTGGTGCTAGTAGATGCTTCAAGAGCCCGTATGTCTTCGCGCCCATCGAGTTTAGCAAGGTTATAGCTTTGTCATCTTCTTCTATTTTATTGGCCTCACAATAGATCTCAATGCGTTCCACATACGTGGCCCAGTCTTCTACCTCGGAATTAAAATCGTTGATGTTACCACGCTTAGGCATCTTCCTCTCTTCCTGATAACACCACGAATTATTTCTTTAAATTTTCTTTTATTTATTTTTTTCCAAGATGGCGGTTCCCGCGAAAATGGCGGTTTCCCGCGCTTATCTTCTCTCCCCGCCCACTTCAATGGCGGTTTCCCGCTTCTGTCTAATTCCCCGCCTAATGGCGGCTTCCCGCGTTTCTTCCCTAGCGGGAGGGGTACACTTTCCCCACGGGCGACGGCCGCTGGCTTTCAGGTTCACAGCCTGCGCGTCGGCTTCAGGGCTTTCCCTTTTCTCGGCAGGGCAACCGGCGCTGGGTACACCCCGTTGACGGCGAACAGTTTCAGCCACTGGGCTGGCTCTCACTCGGTTCCCCTTGCTCGGGCTCTGTCTCTCTCCCGCTCGCTCGGCTCTACCGGCGCTGGGTACACCCCGTTGACGGAGAACAGTTTCAGCCGCTGGACTGGCTCTCGCTCAGTTCCCCCTTGGTCGGCTCTGCCTCTCCCGCTCACTCGGCTCCCAATCGTGCCTCCCAGCCCTCTCGCAGTCCGGTGCTTCCCTCCCCGGCTGCGGCTGAGTTTATCTCTTCCCGCGCCTACGCTCCCGGTCGCAGCGCTTCGTGGCTTCAGTCGCTGCCCGGCTTTTTTCGCCGGTCGCGGTCTAGCTGTCTCACGACGCCGTTGCGTCCCCCAGCCTGTCTGTACCGCGGCTTCCTTGCTCCACGCTGCCCCAGTCTCAGCGCCTCTGGACCCGACTTCTGTCCGGCTCCTTTCCCCCTCGACCGTGGTCGAGTGCACCGCCCTTATCCTTCGGTTATTCATTTTACTTTCCCTTACTCACAGCCACCGTGGCCGCCTTGCTTCTCGTGCTGATCGGCTCACTCCTCACTGTGGCAGAAGGGACAGTCAGTGCCTGTTGCTGATGGAAGTCTTTGTCTCTAACTTCTTCTTCCTTTCTAGTTCTGCAGCCTCGAGTTTTCTCCCAGCAGAACGACGAGGGCGGTTGCCTCTTCTCGACGCTTGTTAACTGCTTCGGAAGTATTGTTGCCGCAGGGTACGATCGGACTCGTCGCCACTGTAAAGTCTGTGGGTTGTTTAGTTAATTAATACACAGACTACCAGAGTAACTTAAAACAGGACTTTACTATTCGAAGGTCAGGGCGAATCTGCCAAATAAATCCTGACACAGCACTTATATACCGGTGTGGTCACCGTCGGTATTACAGTATACAGAAGCCAACAAAGTAGTGCCACACCTAAAATAGTTCTCTTAAAGGTGAACGGTTACATACAATGGTTTTCTTAAAGGTAGACGGATACATACACTAGAGTAACGACCCGTACCCTGGGGCACAGGAGGGAGGTCTCCCCATACGTGAATCCGGTTTGGCTGGAGTACTGAGACGAATTGGACCCCAGCCATCCTGGCCACCTTCCCTCGTGGACGTAGACTGCGGTCTCCTCCACATCCCGTTCGCCGCTTCCGTCGGTCGCTATAGGCGCTCTGTCTCCCGAGCACCCGTAGATGTGGGAATCCTGTACATTGCCTCGCCTTCCGACGCCCATCCCAATCAGGGCAAATAGGATTACGATCCCCTTCATCCTGAAAGTCTTTCTGCAAAAAGATACAAAAACATGCAGCGAGGTCCCCAAGAGATTCTCTGGCTTGGTGAAGCATGGTCGGGTCCCGCGACCTCGACCCAAATATACACTCTTAGCAGATTACTTCCTTAAAACTACCCATCACCTTAGTTAACTTAAACTAAAACACCCAAACTTAAGCTAAATACTTAAACTTAACAATAACCAAAACTTGAACTACCTAAACTATGTACATCCGTCGCACATCTCTGGGTGGCCAGGCTAATCCCTGGTTGGACGACGGCTCACCGCAACCTCCGGCGGGGCCGCACCGTCCTGCACTGTTGGTCCCTCGCAGCCCGTGGCTGCTGGCTGAGGACCTCTGTCCTTGGACCTCTCCCTGACTCGAGGGGCGGCCCTTGGTAACTGGAGGGCTGGTGACCATGTCTTTCTTGGCTGGGGCGTCGTGGGGACCTTCTGGGGGCTTTGGCGGGTGGGGCTTTCTTGGCCGCTGGGCCTTTAACCCGAACCGTTGCTCCCTCAGGCTTGACCTCTCCCGAACCTGGGCTATGGGTAGGTAACTCTTCGCAGCCTGCTGCTGCGAGCTGAGAGTCTCCGCCCCCAAGTCCCATGGCTGGGTCTGGGGCAGGGTATTCGACCTCAGGTCCCTCCATTTTTACACCTGGGTTAGGGGCGGGGTTTTCGCCCTCAGGTCCCGCCCCCTCGTCTGGATCCCAGAAGAGTGGGGGAGTGTCCCAATCGATGGGCGGGATGGCCCCTCCCTTCAAGCAAGCCACAGCGCCTGCCTGTGCAGTCTGTGAACTCGCTCCTACTGCAGGTAGAGGATCTTTATCCTCAGACCTTACCCCAACAGGCTGTTTTCCCCTTTCAGGTGTAAACAGCTTACACTAGTTGATATGAAACCATTTTGTATGCCGGGGCATCTTCAGGGCGTATACCATGGGGCTGGCTTTATCTACAATGCTGTAGGGCCCCATGTATAATGGTTCCAAACTCCCTACTCGGGCATAGTTTCTTACCATGACCTGATCTCCTATTTCCCACTTGTGGTGCTTTCTCGGTTCGAGCAGCAATCGGTTACTCCGATGCTGCCTTCCCATGATCCCAGCCGCCTGCTCGTGGACCTGCTTAAGGTGCTCAAAGAGGTTTCGGGCAAATCTGCCCTGGTTGACCTCCCTGAGTTGACCCTCCGTGAGCACCGGGGCTAGTACATGGGTGGGGGTCCGCTTAACCCTGCCGGTCATTATCTCGTACGGGGAGTACCCCGTGCTTTTAGACTGGCTGGCCCGGATCCTCATCAAAACCAACGGTAGGACCTCGGCCCATTTACGGGGCGAGTCCACCGTCTACTTCCTTAACCTTTCCTTCAGGGTCATAGAAACATAGAAACATAGAGATAGGAACAGGAGTAGGCCATTCGGCCCTTCGAGCCTACTCCGCCATTCAATGAGATCATGGCTGATCTTTGTCTGAGATCATAGCTGATCTTACCAGTTCAGTACCCCGTCCCCGCCTTTTCTCCGTAACCCTTAATCCCCTTAGCCTTCAGAAATATATCCAATTCTCTCTTGAAAATATTTATTGAATTAGCCTTCACAGCCCTCCGTGGCAGGGAATTCCACAGGCTCACCACTCTTTGAGTGAAGAAATTCTTCCTCATCTCTGTTTTAAATGATTTGCCCGCTATTTTTAGACTGTGGCCCCTGGTTCTGTGCTCCCCGGCCATTGGAAACATTCTCTCTGAATTCAGCCTGTCCAGGCCTGCCATAATTTTATATGTTTCGATGAGATCCCCTCTCAATCTTCTAAACTCCAGTGAGTACAAGCCCAAACTATTTAATCTCTCTTCGTAGGTCATTCCCGCCATTCCAGGTATCAGCCTGGTGAATCGCCGTTGCACTCTTTCCATGGCAAGAACATCCTTCCGCAGATGGGGCGACCAAAACTGTACACAATACTCCAGATGCGGTCTCACCAGCACCTTGTACAGCTGTAGTAAGGTATCCCTATTCCTATACTCGAACCCCCTTGATATGAAGGCCAACATACCATTTGCCTTCTTGATCGCCTGTTGCACCTGCATGCTCTCCTTCAGTGACTGGTGCACAAGAACACCCAGGTCCCTCTGCACTTCCCCATCTCCCAATCTATTGCCATTTAGATAATAATCTACCCTCCTGTTTTTACCCCCAAAGTGGATAACCTCGCATTTATCCACATTATAGTGCATCTGCCACGTATCCGCCCATTCCCCCAACCTGTCCAAATCGCACTGTAGCCTCCTGACATCCTCATCAGAGCCCACCCCTCCTCCTAGTTTAGTGTCGTCAGCGAATTTGGAAATATTGCATCCAATTCCCTGATCCAGATCATTTATATATATTGTGAACAGCTGGGGTCCCAGGACAGATCCTTGCGGCACCCCGCTGGTCACTGCCTGCCACTCCGAAAACGAGCCGTTTATTCCAACTCTCTGTTTTCTATCCGCCAGCCAGTTCTCTATCCACGTTAATACTTTGCCCCCAATCCCATGAGCCTTAATTTTGCATGATAATCTTTTGTGTGGAACCTTATCGAAGGCTTTCTGGAAGTCAAGGTACACCACATCCACTGGCTCTCCCCCATCTATTTTACCAGTTACTTCCTCAAAAAATTCCAGCAGATTAGTCAAACACGATTTACCCTTTGTAAATCCATGTTGACTCTGTCCGATCCTTTCCCCATTTGTCAAGTGCTCCGCTATTTTATCCTTAATAATGGACTCTAGCATTTTGCCCACAACCGATGTAAGGCTTACTGGTCTATAATTCCCTGCTTTCTCTCTACCCCCCTTTTTAAATATTGGGGTAACATTAGCTACCCTCCAATCCACGGGTACTGTTCCCGAGTCAATGGAGTTCCGGAAGATGATCCTTAGAGCATCTGCTATCTCCAGGGCCACCTCCTTAAGTACCCTAGGATGTAGTTTATCAGGCCCCGGGGATTTGTCGGCCTTCAGTCCCCTCAACTTACCCAACACCATATCCCTAGAGATACTAATTTCTGTCAGCTCCTCCCTCTCATTAGTCCCTATGTTTGCCGATATTCCTGGGAGGTTATTTGTGTCCTCCTTTGTGAATACAGAACCAAAGTATGAGTTTAATTGGTCTGCCATTTCCTTATTCTCCATTATATATTCTCCCGAATCGGACTGCAAGGGACCGACTTGGGATTTTACCAGTCTTTTCCTCCTGATATACCGATAAAAGCTTTTGCAGTCTGTCTTTATGTTTGCTGCAAGTTTACTTTCGTATTCTATTTTCCCCTTCCTGATTAATCCCTTTGTCCTCTTTTGCTGTATCTTGTACTGCCCCCAATCTTCCGGTCTGGTGCTTTTTTTTGCCAGTTGATATGCCCTTTTTTTGATTTTATGCTGTCCCTAATTTCCCTCGTTATCCACGGTTGAGTCACCTTTTTAGGTTTATTTTTATGCCAAACCGGTATAAACATGTTCTGGAATTCTTCCATTCTATCTTTGAATGCTTGCCATTGTCTCTCCACTGTCAATCCCCCCAGAAACACCACCCAATCAATCTTACCCAATTCCCGTCTCATACCCTCGTAATTCCCTTTATTTAAGTTCTGGACCTTAGTCTCTGATTCAATTTCCTCACTCTCCATCTCGACTGAGAGCTCGATCATATTATGATCGCTCTGACCCAAGGGGCCTCGTACAAGAAGATTGCTGATAAGTCCCTTCTCATTGCACAATACCCAGTCTAAAATGGCCTGATCTCGAGTCGGCTCCTCGACATATTGGTCCAGATAACTGTCCCGAAAACATTCCAGGAATTCCTCCTCCTCAGAATTTTTACTAATTTGGGTAGTCCAATCAATATGTAAATTAAAGTCACCCATGATGACAGCTGTGCTCTTATCGCACGCTTCTCTAATTTCCCTTTTTATGCCTTCCCTCACCTCCATATTACTATTTGGAGGCCTATATATCACACCCACTAACGTTTTCCTCCCCTTGCTATTTCTCATTTCTACCCATACAGATTCCGTTTCATCCGAGTTAATATCCTTCCTTTCCATTGCATTAATCCCCTCCTTTACCAGCAATGCTACCCCACCTCCCCTACCTTTTTGCCGATCCTTCCTAAATATTGTATATCCCTGGATGTTAAGTTCCCAGCCTTGCCCACCCTGCAGCCACGTTTCTGTAATCCAATCAAATCATACTTGTTTACCTCTATTTCCACAACTAATTCATCCACCTTGTTCCTAATGCTTCTAGCATTAAGATACAAAGCCTTCAGGCTTGCTTTTTTCACACTCTCATTATGAATTAGTTTGGCCCTTTGTGTTTCTCTCCTTTGCTTATTGCTTCTCACCTTTCTACCATCTATTTCTGACTTCATATGACTTCCCTCTTTTCCACTACCTAGGTTCCCATCCCCCTGCCAAATTAGTTTAAATCCTCCCGAACCGCCCTAGAAAATATTACCCCGAGGACATCGGCTCCCTCACAGTTCAGGTGTAGACCGTCCCCTTGGTACAGGTCACTCCTCCCCAAGAACTGGTTCCAATGCCTCAAGAATTTAAATCCCTCTCCCTTGCACCACTGCTCAAGCCACGTATTTAGCTTATCTATCTTACTCTCTCTAAACTTATTAGCTCGTGGCACTGGTAGCAATCCAGAGATTACTACCTTTGAGGTCCTACTTTTCAATTTAGCTCCTAACTCCCTAAATTCAGCTTGTAGGACCTCCTCCCTCTTTTTACCTACATCGTTGGTACCTACATGTACCATGACAACTGGCTGATCCCCCTCCCCCTTCAGAATGCTCTGCACCCGCTCCGAGACATCCTTGACCCTTGCACCAGGGAGGCAACATACCATCTTGGAGTCTCGGTCTCGGCCACAGAAACTCCTGTCTATCCCCCTTACAATTGAATCCCCTATCACTATAGCCCTATCCCTCTTTTTCCCGCCCTTCTGTGCAGCAGAGCCAGTCATGGTGCCCTGAACCTGGCTGCTGGTGCCTTCCCCTGATAAGTCATCTCCCCCAACAGTACCCAAAACGGTAAACCTGTTTTGGAGGGAGATGACCGCAGGTGACTCCTGCACTACCTTCCTGCCTTTACCCTGCCTTTTGGTCACCCATTTACTGTCTGAGCTAGCCTTTACCTGCGGTGTGACCAACTCACTGAATGTGCTATCCACAACATCCTCAGCATCGCGTATGCTCCAGAGTGAGTCCATTCGCAGCTCCAGCGCCGCCATGCGGTCCGCTAGGAGCTGCAGCTGGACACACTTCCTGCACACATAGTTGTCAGGGACAGTGTCCCTGATTTCCCACATGGCACAGGAGGAGCATGACACGGGTCTAAGCTGCCCTTCCATGACTTAACCCTTACAATACCTTTTTATTTACTACGATTTAGCTTAATTATTGAATTCTACTTAGAATAAGTTTGTGAAAGTACTCACCAACCAGTCACCTACCTGTTTTCTGGTGTTGTATTTTCACTGCCGCCTCCTGTCCTGGAACCTTTTCCACCTAGGTTAGGCTCCTGAAATAAAATAAATTGAACCTACCTTTTCAACTTCCCCTAACCCCTAAAAGGTTAGAGGAGGTGGAAGGGTGGGAGACACTACACTGTAGTGTTTCGGGTTTAGCAACAGCTCCACCTATATAAGAGTTACTGGCCTCCTGCTCTCCCGACTGCACCAGCTGCTCCCTGGTGACGTCACACACTGATTACTATTTACCCCTCTCCTCTGCTGTTGATTTGGTACGCCTCGCAACTGCCGCCGGTTTTTAAGCCGGCCTCCTCCTCGCTGCTCTCTGCTGCTCTGAGTGGTCGGGCCTCGCAACTGCCGCCGGTTTTTAAGCCGGCCTCCTCCTCGCTGCTCTCTGCAGGCCTCGGTGCTCGCGCCGGTTTTTCTACCGGGCTCCTCCTCGCCTCACTGCTCCCTGGAACTGGTCGGGCCTCGGTGCTCGCGCCGGTTTTTCTACCGGGCTCCTCCTCGCCTCACTGCTCCCTGGAACTGGTCGGGCCTCGGTGCTCGCGCCGGTTTTTCTACCGGGCTCCTCCTCGCCTCACTGCTCCCTGGAACTGGTCAGGTCTCGGTGCTCGCGCCGGTTTTTCTACCGGGCTCCTCCGTCCGGTTCATGCGTTCCACAATCCCCGATGACTGCGGGTTGTGGGCCACGTGCCATTTCCCCTCAATGCCTAACAGCATAAGGGTATTCTGCATCACCTGTCCGGTGAAGTGACTCCCTTGGTCGGACTCCACATACTGTGGTAGTCCCCACCGCGAGAACACTTCCCGGACCAGGATCCTGGCAGTACCCAGAGCTGTGGCTGTTCTGCAGGGAAAGGCCTCTACCCATTTGGTAAACACGTCCACCAGGACTAGGCAGTACCTATTGTAGTGTATGTACTTTGAAGAAGGAACTATATTCTGCAGCCCCTGTATACTGCAGTACCAGTAGTGACCACCCCGGTATATAAGCCTGTGTAGTAACTTTGTATAGTAGTTCCAGTTTTGTCTCCATTCAGTAAACACCTGTTATAACCAACTCCTGCAGTCCGTGTCTCAATTACACACGGACATTACACCTATAGTCTCCCTGGGCGGTGGGCAGGGGCCTGATGTAGTCGACCTGTATCGACTGCCATGGTCCCACTACCCTCCTGATGTGTCCCATAGGTACCTTCCTTTTGTGGGGGTCGAGGTTATTCGCAGCACACACAAGACAGCCTGCACAGAACTCGCGGACATCGTCCCTGAGTCCCGGCCACCATCCCGCCTGTTCCACCCGCTGCCAGGTGGTCTCAGGCCCGGGGTGTCCTGCACCTGGACCATCATGGGCCAATTGAAGGAATTCCCTCCGGTGCTGCAGCGGCACAACCCGCTGTTCCCCCCGGAACAGCATGCCCTCTTTAACGGAGAGGGTTGCTGTGCCGTATGGACCCTCTACCCTTTTTGCCTCAGCTACAGCACTGAGGACTGCTTTGAGGATGGGGTCTTGGGCTTGGACCGTCTTCAGGTCCAGGGCTATTGCTACCCCTACACTCCCTTGGGTCCCATCCCTACCTCTGACCGTTGCCATGGGTCTGGACCCAAATGGGTCCCAGAAAGTGCCTGTGCGGGCACCCTCCTTGGCAAGCAAGTCAGCCTGCTGGTTGCCTTGGCCGCGGGGTTCTGTGGAGGAATGGGCTTTCACCTTGTGGATGAAAACCTCCCTTTCCTCCCCCACTGCTGCCAGGATCTTTTCCAGCCGGAGTTTTACTGTGAGGGGTCCCCGTCAGCGGAGGTGTATCCGCGGTGGGACCAGATGGCCAGGTACTCCATACACGAATTGCACGTGAACATGCTGTCCGAGCAAATCGTGTAGGGGGTGGGGAAGATTTTGGGGTGTGTAACAACGTACACCATCGCAGACAGTTCAGCTTGCTGGGCGCTCATGGTGCTGGGGAACTTAATCGCCAGGGCAATGTTTGCTGCTGGGTCGTAAACGCCACACCCTGTGAGACGCTCACCAGCAGATACCGTGCTGGAACCGTCTACATAGATCTCGCAGCCTGTGGGATGTATCCCGGCCCGTAAACCTATGTTTACTTCCCAAACCCCTTCAATGGAACACCGGTGGGCTGTTCCAGGATATACCAGGTTGGCTGCGAACTTTGGCTCACAGAGACCCTTCACCTTCAGATCCATCTGTGAGAGGAGCAAGGCGGGCACTGCTCACTGCCCCATCCTTGATCCTCCCGTCCAGAAGCATCTGGGTGGGTGTGTGATGGGTGAAGAGGGTGATGGGGGAGGTGCCTGTGAAGATCAATGATCTTTTCACAGCCCAATGTGTGGCCAAAAGGTGCCGCTCACAGTTGGAGTAGCTCCTCTCCACATTCATGAGTATCCTGGAGGAATAGACCACCGGCCGCAGCCGGCCGTGCCGCTCTTGGAGCAGCACAGCACTCAGGCTGTCCCCGCTGGCTGCTACCTCCAGGAAAAACTCTTCCCCCCATCTATGGCCCCTAGAGCTGGTGCGGTCTGCAAGTCTTTCTTGAGCCTGACAAATGCTGCCTGGCAACCCTCATCCCAGAGCCACTCCACTCCCTTGTGTAGGAGTCGGAGCAGAGGGGCTGCGGTGGCTGCATAGTCCTCAATAAAGTCTCTACAGTATCCGGTTAGCCCTAGAAACGACCTCACACTCATTACTGTGTTGGGGACCAGTAGTTCTTGTACCGCCTCCCTCCTAGCCTTATCTATGGCCCTTTCTCCAGCGCGCATGGTCAGGCCGAGGAATTTCACCTCCTGCTGGCCGATCTGTGCCTTCTTGGGATTTACCTTAAAACCCTTCTGCCCTAGCAGCTCCAGAAGTTCGGCCAATAGTGGGCCATGCTCCTCTTTCGAATCAGTGAACAGGAGCAGGTCATCCACATATTGGACCAACTGTCTGAGCTGGCTAAAATCCTTCAAACTGTTGGCCATGCACTGATGGAAAATGCTGGGCTGTTGTGGAAGCCCTGAGGCAAGCAGTTCCACGTGTACTGTTGCCCTTTAAATTTAAACGCAAACTTGTACTGATCCTCCCTCCTTACAGGGATGGACCAAAACCCATTGGAAATATCCAGCACTGTGAAAGTGGTCGCGGATGCTGGAATACTCCCTATCAGGTCGGCAACTGCTGCTACTGTGGGTGCACAGGCTGGGATGTTACTATTGAGCACTCGATAGTCCACCGTGGCCCTCCAGGAATTGTCCGGCTTTCTGACCGGCCACAATGGAGAATTCACGTGGGTAGCTATCGGTCTCAGAACTCCCAGCTGCACTAACGGGGACATGGCTGCTTCCATGTCTGGCTCTGCTTCCCTGGGGAAGTTATACTGTTTCTGTGGTCGGGCCATGGGGTCCCCGTCTACGCTGACCTCAAACCCTGTGACCCTCCCGCAGTCATATTTGTGAGTGGCAAATGTGGCCAGGTGGGCCTGCACAAATGCCTGGAACTCCTGTGGGGTGTTGCTGACCTTGAGCCCGAGGTTATAATCCTCTTTGGGCTTCAGGGTGCAGAGGGTCCCCTTCCCTTCCTTTCCCGGGATTACTATGATCTAACCGTACTTTATTTTCCCTGCCCCCCATAAGCAATGGTTCCTCAAATCTACTAGGATCCCGTGGCCTACAATAAAGTCGGCCCCCAGGCTCCCTCTTCCACCCTCCACTTCCCATTTCATCAGGAGACAGGTCCACTTGGAGCGGAGCGGTCCTAACCGAATGGCGAGCGGGACGGAAAACGAGCCAGCCTGTTCTTTACCCATGAACCCCGATAGACTGTATGGGACCCCGTTAGAGAGAGGCGAGGTGGTGGGGTTAGCATGATGCCCCCGTGTCTAATAGATAGGTCCCCGTCACTTTTTCTACCTCTATCTCCAAAAGGGGTCTTTTCCATTCATCATACCGGAGAGAACACAGGTAAACAGGCTGCGCTGGCTCTAGTCATGGCTGTGGGTTGGATGGGGCTGATGGGGTGAGAGCACCGGGGGCGGCTGCTACTCTCCCCTGGCCAGTCAATAAGGACCTCATGGTGTCTAAAAGTGACTCGACCTCTGCGGAAGGGATCCCTGCCCCTGCCTTTTGGGCTGGGGCTGTGGGATGCTTTCCCTTGTTATCTTTCCAAGGGTTTTTGCACTCCTTCCGCCAGTGACCATCCTTCCAACACCCGTAACAATTGGTCTTTGTGTTGGGTTTGTTACTCCCTTCCTGGTGCCACTCTTTCCTACCCGGTCCGGGTTTTACCTCATGCACCTCTCCCTTGGGTGGGTGTGCATCGGCGCCCCTACCGTTTTTATAGGCCAGTGTGAGCAGCCTAATCACCGTGAGTTTGGTGGTCTGGGGATTTTTGGGCTCAAAGCAGGCTTCTGCCTTGGCCCGGACCTGTGGCAAGCTGTTCGCCACCAGGCAACGGAGCCAATGGGCCAGGAGATCCCCGTTCAGGAACACTCGGTCCGGCGTCCCCGGACAGCCCCTCCGGTACACCGGCCACAGCCGGTCCACAAAAGCCTGCGGGGTTTCCCCTGGGAGCTGGATCGTCTTCTCCACATGGGAGAAAGGACTTCCCTCATTCATCCCCATGGCCTCCAGAACTGCATCTCTAAGCTCCTCATACCCGCTCTGCCCCCTTTTACACTCGTCAGAGAGGGATTGGAGGAGACTACTCTCCAGCGAGAATAGCAGCATTTTGGCCTTCTCAGCGTCATCGCAGTGGTTGACGCTGGCTGCCTGCTCTACTTCCCTGAAGTGGATCAAGGGGTCTCCCTTCTCGGAGAGCCTCGGGACATGGTTGACCATAGCTGTTGTGTATGTAATAGGTATGTTACTTTAAACCTATGGCCAGGGCAGCACTACTTTGTAGGGCATAGTACCACTCCTGGCCATAGAGGTATAAATAGTACTGTGGGTACTGATCTCCCCTCAGTTCCCGCCTGTTGGTATTAAGTAAAGACCTACGTTGAATCTTCCAAGCTGTCTCTTCATTATTGGATTAAGTATAGACACATACTTTACACTGACGACGAGTAAGGTTCGAACTCACCAGTACACGGTGCAACAAAGGAACGGCAGCAGTACGCAGTGAGAAGGAGAGAGGCTTCTTACCAGCCAGCCTGCAGAGTCCAGTGTCGACCAAAGGAGGCCGCCCAGCACTCCGGGTTCGGGAGGAGCGGCAGCAACGGAGCTAGAGAGAGAGGTTTCCAGCGGAGGCTGCGGCAGCTGAGAGAAGAGGCTTAACGGGCGCTCCAGCCACGGGGCAAAAGTCCACCCAGGGCCAGGTAAACTGAAATCCTTCCCGGGGAACGGGTGCTGCAAGGGCCAGAACGGGCAGGCGATCTGGGGAACAAACGGAGCCATGAGGACTAGCAAGCCACAAGAGGGGAAGGTCTTTGTTAATAGCAGCGGTGGCAATAACGGGAGCTGCAAGGGCCAAAAATAACGAAGCTGGAGCGAGGTTGTTAGCCGCAGCAGGAGAAAAGGCGGGAAAAACGCCATCTAGTGGACAAAGGGGAAAAGTTTTTTTTTTCTCTTCAGCAGTTTAAAATTAAAAAAAATTAAAAATGCCATCTAGTGGAGAAAGGCGGGAAAAGCTCTTCAGCAGTTTAAAATGTCTAAAGAAGGGTGGTTGTCAGCATTTGTTGAGGACACAGAAGAGTGGGATGCCTATATCGAAAGGCATGAACTTTATTGCATAGTAAACAAGGTGGAAGATGACAAAAAGGTAGCAACCTTATTAAATTGTATGGGGGCAAAAACATACGGTCTGCTGAGGAATCTTCTTACTCCAGAAAAGCCAGCAGACAAAACATATGCCCAAATTGTTGATACGTTAAAGGAACATTTAAACCCTAAGCCACCGTTTATAGCGGAAAGGTACCGCTTCTACAGATGCGACCAAAGGAATGATGAGTCGCAGGCAGCCTATTTAGCTGAGCTCAGAAGGTTGTCCAAACATTGCCAGTTTGGAGCCTTTTTGGCGGACGCGATCAGAGACAGATTTGTCTGTGGCATGTTAAATGAGAGTACACGAAAATGGTTGCTAGCCAAGAAACAGCTCAACCTAGATCAGGCGATTGAAATAGCATCGGTCCACGAAGCAGCAGCACAGGGTGCTGCTCAAATGCGACAAAACACAACCTGCTATGACACCCATGAGGTGACATTTCACAAAGGTAAATGCTACCGTTGTGGCAAAACCACCCACGACCAAAGTAATTGTTGGTTTCGTGATAAAATATGCCGGCAGTGTGGGAAAAAGGGGCATATAGCGAAAGTTTGTCGGTCGGGTACGAAACCCAATAGTGGGGGCAGTCCGAGCAGTACCAAGGCAAGGACAAAAATACATAAGATGTCTGACAGTAGCTCAGACGAGTCACAGGAAGGCACAAAAGCAGAGTCTAAAGGTCTGGGATGTCTCAAGTTATATGGTGTAGACAAAACGGAGGACCACAGCACAATGTGGGTTAAAATGAAGGTAGCAGGCGTCGAAGTTAATATGGAGCTGGACACGGGTTCAGCCCTATCAGTAATTAATGAACAAGATTATAACAGGCTGTTCAAACGCATTCCCTTAAAGGATACGGAAATTAAATTAAAAACATATACGGGACAAAAAGTTTACCCGAAGGGAAAAATGCAAGTAACAGTTAAATACAACGGCAGAAAAGTGCCAGGACTTTATTTATATGTCCTACCAAACGGTGGACCACCACTTTTGGGTAGGAAATGGATAAGAAAAATCCATTTTGACTGGAAGTCGATACACGAGTTAAAAGTAGAGACCACCAAGGATGATACAACCATTACAAGCAGGCTGTCGAAAATATTGGCAAAAACGCCAGAGGTGTTCCAACAAGGGCTGGGGACCTTAAAGGACATTAGAGCAAAAATAACTATTGCTCAAGACGCAAACCCCAAGTTTTGTAAGGCCAGACCGGTGCCTTATGCCATTCGGCCAGCTGTGGAAGCAGAACTGGATGCCTTAGAGAGTGCAGGTGTCCTTACAAAGATTGAGTGGAGTGAGTGGGCCACGCCCATCATCCCAGTTATAAAGAAATCTGCAAATAACACACCGGGGGAACCAAAGAAGGTTCGCATTTGCGGGGATTTTAAGATAACTATTAACCCAGTCCTGCACACGGTACAGTATCCGCTGCCGCGGATAGAGGACATATTCGCATCGTTAGCTGGGGGTAGACACTTTACGAAGATTGACCTTTGTCAAGCTTATTTACAGATGGAGGTGGAACAGGACTCGAAAAAGCTCCTAACGATTAACACACACAAGGGATTATACCAGTACAATCGCCTGGTATTTGGTGTGGCGTCCGCTCCGGCAATATGGCAGAGGACCATGGAACAGGTCCTACAGGGCATTCCAGGAACGCAGTGCTACCTGGATGACATCCTGGTGACAGGACAAATGGATAACGACCACCTCGCTAACCTGGAGCGAGTACTTCTGCGGTTGCAACAATACGGACTCAGGGCGAACAAGCAGAAATGTGAGTTTTTCCAGGAACGTATCTCATACTGTGGTCACATTATAGATAAGGAAGGCCTGCATAAGTCCCCGGAAAAGATCGAGGCAGTAGTGAAGGCCCCGCCCCCTGAGAATGTATCTCAGTTACGATCATTCTTAGGCCTTATAAACTATTACCATAAGTTCCTCCCGAACTTATCGTCCATTTTACATCCACTAAATTCCTTGCTGCAAAAGGGAGTCTCCTGGAATTGGGACGAAGTGTGTGAGGCTGCTTTTAAAAAGGGTAAACAACTCATTACATCAAAGGAAGTGCTCGCACACTTTGACCCAAAAATGCCAATGAGGTTGGCATGTGACACCTCCCCGTACGGTATAGGGGCAGTGTTGTCACACAAATTTCCCAACGGGACGGAGAGGCCAATAGCATTTGCCTCAAGGTCGTTAACTACAGCCGAAAGAAACTATGCGCAAATCGACAGGGAGGCCCTCAGTCTGGTGTGGGGTGTAAAAAACTTCCACCACTACCTGCATGGGCAACGTTTCACACTACTGACGGATCATCAACCGTTGGTGTCGATATTTAATCCAACAAAAGGGGTGCCCCTGATGACGGCCCAAAGGCTACAGAGATGGTCACTGTTCTTAGGAGCACACCAGTACCTTATCGAATATAAGGGTACCAAACAGCATGGCAATGCGGATGGCCTGTCGCGGCTACCCTTGCCTGCCGAGATCGAAGAGATAGTACAGGACCCCGTGGAAATATATCATACGGCTGTTATGGAACACTTGCCCATCACCAGCCAATGTATCGAGCGGGAAACACGGAATGACCCGACATTGGCAAGGGTTTACGAGTTAACCGTGAAAGGCTGGCCGGCGCAGGGTGACGCATCATTGCCGGCGTTTTCGGCAAGGAAGGACCAGTTGTCCGTCTGCCGGGGCACATTGATGTGCGGAGCCAGGGTGGTGGTCCCTCAAAAATTACAACATAAAGTGTTGCAGGACTTACACGAAGGTCATCTGGGGGGTGTCAAAATGAAAAGCCTCGCCAGAGCCTACGTCTGGTGGCCCGGCATTGACAGGGGCATTGAGGAAGTAGCAAAAGCATGCCAAGGGTGCCAGATGGTACAGAACGTACCACCACAAGCACCACTACATCCGTGGGAGTGGCCCTCAACGCCGTGGCAAAAGATCCACGTGGACTTCGCTGGCCCCTTCCTGGATGCGATGTTCCTTATTGTAGTGGACGCCCATTCAAAATGGCCGGAGGTCATAAAGATGTCATCAACGACAGCCGAAAAGACGGTCGCAGTCTTAAGGACCATTTTTGCCCGGAATGGGGTGCCCGAGCAAGTCTGTTCGGACAATGGGCCACAATTTGTGGCAGAAGAATTTCAAGCATTCCTAAAAAGGAATGGAGTGCGACATTATACGTCCGCACCATATCATCCGGCTACAAATGGGCTGGCAGAGCGCTTTGTACAGACTTTTAAAAAGGCCATCAAGGCGATGGGGGAGGAAAGGTTGCCACTACAACACAAGGTGGACAACTTCCTATTCGCATACCGTAATGCTGCACATACGGTGACCAACCAGGCCCCCGCCGTCATGTTCTTTAATAGAAGGTTAAGGTCTCGCCTTGAATTGCTCAGACCAAACATTCGGAGAGATGTGGAAAACCGAGTATTTCGTAGGGCTCCTGACAGACAGACACGGAGCTTCGAGGTGGGGCAGCAAGTGTTGGCCCGTGATTATCGGAATGAAAAGTGGCGGTCTGGTACGATAAAGGCCCGCCAGGGACCCTTGATGTACACAGTTGAGACAGGGAAAGGCATAATCAGACGACATGCTGATCAACTTGTGGAATCCAGAAACCCAACTGATTCACTACCTCAAACGTCTCAGCACATTGTTACAGCGGAATCATGGCCCAGCTCGTCGTTACAGAGGTCTCAGGATTGCGAGGAGTTCAGCACTCCAGTGATCTCCACGGCACAGGATGTGCCATCAGACACCAACGAGTCCAGCGATGAAGGGGTGACGGAAGTACCGCCGCCTACACCGAGACCGACTAGAGAAAGACGTTATCCTAGTCGAGATAGGAGGCCTCCTCAGAGACTGAATCTATAACATGTTTCTGTTTATATATATATATAAGTAGACAACTCTTGATGTAAATATGTTATGTATATTGTGTTACCAAATGTTATTAGCCCTAGTTATGGGGCATCTATTGACTTAATTGCACGGGTACGTTTTAATTAAAAGGGGAGGAATGTTGTGTATGTAATAGGTATGTTACTTTAAACCTATGGCCAGGGCAGCACTACTTTGTAGGGCGTAGTGATACCGTAGTACCACTCCTGGCCATAGGGGTATAAATAGTACTGTGGGTACTGATCTCCCCTCAGTTCCCGCCTGTTGGTATTAAGTAAAGACCTACGTTGAATCTTCCAAGCTGTCTCTTCATTATTGGATTAAGTATAGACACATACTTTACAATAGCCCTAAGCTGTCGGGTGTTAAAGGGTAATATGAACTGGTTTTGGAGGGGTCCCTCATTGTCGCCATTGGCGGGTGGGCCGAACCTCCGATGCTGTGCTGGGCACATCGGTCCCGGCTCCGACCTCTCTGGCAGGGGTTGCTCCACCTCCGCCTCCACCTCTGGCTCCACCCCTGGTTCCACCCCCCCTTGCTGCCAAACCTCGCTGAAACTTGGCACTACGGGTGGTGGTCGTGAGGTCTCCTCTCTCTCAACCGGGTCGTCCCTAGGCACTACCGGTGACATTGGAACTGTCCTCCCCTCATTCCCCATAAAATCTGCCTGACCTGCCTTTGGGCTTATGAGGCATACTATGCCTTTTGCCTTCCGGAGGGCCCGGCTCAGATTTTCTATCCTCTCTTTACAGGGGCCGTGGTCTGCCTCCTCAAACCCCTGTTCGCTCGCCAGCTTGTACGCTGCCTTTACCTCCTGTACTTTCTCTTCCTGTTCCCTAATCTGCCTTGCCAAGTGGGCGTTCTTCTCCCGCACCCTTAACTCATTTCCCTTGGCCTTGGTGACTTGGCACCATAGGTACTCCAACTGGGCCTTGTGTTCTCCCATTAAATGCACTCTCTCCTGATTTAGGGCCTGCAAAGCTACTAATAACTTCTCCCCTGCTAGAGCCTTATCCTGGATCTCCAGGGCTGACTCCCTTAACTCGGCTGCCTGTGCTGCAACGAGCCTGTCCAAAAGCTGGACCTGCTTTTTAAAACACATCAGCCACATTGCCTTCTCTAAGGACTTCTTGTGTTCCTTTCCCTCTGTCCACTTAGCTGCTGCATCTACCGGACGCCCAGCCTTTAACAGAGTGGTGATCCACTTCTTAGTGATATTCACCTTGCTAAACACATAATCAGAAATCCTTTCCTCCATCATGGTTTGATCATCTGAACCATTGTCTACTGTATCGCAACCCTGTTGCCGGTGTCCTGCCGCTGTCGCCATTTCTGTAGGGGGTGGTGTGGTTGGTGCGTGCGCCCAGTCAGTTATGCCCCTGACTGTTTGTGAGCGGTTCAAATCGCTCCCATGCCCCTGGGTTCTAGACACCGGACTTAGGTACAGGCAGCGATACAGAAAAAGACTCGAGTAGACAGATGGTTTGGATGTAAGAAAACCAAGATTTTATTGAAATAGAAATTAACACAGTCTTATGAGAAGTTTCTAGTATAGAGTTAGAGGCAAATACAAAATAACTATACTTATACAGGGAATGGGGAACACACAGCACATCGAGGGAAAACAAACTATATTAACGATATCCTTATCCCACCGCCTATACCTAACTAGATTAAGCTATGAGGGACCAGAATTCATGCTCACCAATCCAAAATCTGCTGAGTTCAAACAGCGGTGGGGCTTGGGGTTCGCTCTTTGTGCTCTCTGGGGCCTGCCGTCGTCACGTGGTTTCGGGGCGCTGCAAGGGCGTCGTCCAGGTACAAGTACCCCAAGGTTAAATTCTTTGCTTGGGTACTTTACCTCGCAGGGATGATGGTTCCTCTTCCTCGGGCAGCAGTTGGAGTTTGCATGAAGATAGTCGAAGGTCGGCTGGATTGAAGGCCTGATTATTCAAAGCATTCTTCAATCTTTTCCCAATTCGTCTTGTCTCATCTCATCTCACCTCGTCTCATCCCGCCTCGCCTGGCCTGGTTTGCCCATGTTCACCTGGTTCTTGATGGGATAGGGAAAAGACACGGGCAGTGGCCAGGCGGCAAGCGCAGGAGGGGGAAAAGAGCAGCAGCCATGAGGGCAAGGAGCTAGAGTAAGCAAGCGAGTGAGCATCGGTTGTCGGTGGGCCTACAGTTATACTCCTTCGGATGGCCCTTATCTGCACGTCAAATCAGGTTAGTTCATTGTCCCAATCTTGGCGGACTACTTTAAATAATTGTAGCAGCCTAAACTAACTGTTTTTAGATGACCGGAGATCGCACCTACTGGCCTGATGTCTAAGCTGTATTGTTATTAATGCATTTTAATCGGCCTGCCCAGCCTCGATGGCTTCCTTAAGCTGTTTCCAATTATTTATGCAAACAGCTTGATGGCCTCAAGTATAGGCCTAACCGGTTTTGATCTGTCTCCGATCTGGCTTAATGCGTATTCAGAGTTCTGTCTGCTTTTCAAAATTCAAAGTCCTTTTTCATAGAAACTGCATTTAAGGTTTCGATTTCCCCAAAAGCTGCTTGTGCCACAGAGTCCAAGCTTTTAAAATCTTGCAGGCTTTTGGTCACGAGGTGCGGACGCCATCTTTTGAGTACGCTTTTTCTTAAAAATGTCCATGCAGGGTCCCTTTTATCAATAATAACCTTTGGGGGAAATGCAGAAATTTTGCAAATCTTACACTCCATGGCCTCACCCCTCCCTATCTCTGTAATCTCCTCCAGCCCCACAACTCCCCAAGTTATCTGTGCTCCTCTAATTCTGCCCTTTTGAGCATCCCTGATTATAATCGTTCAACCATTGGTGGCTATGCCTTCTGTTGCCTAGGCCCTAAGCTTTGGATTTCCCTGCCTAAACTTTTCCACCTCTCTACCTCTCTTTCCTCCTTTAAGGCGCTCCTTAAAACCTACCTCTTTGACCAAGCTTTTGGTCACCTGCCCTAATTTCTCCTTATGTGGCTCGGTGTCAATTTTTTTGTGTTATAGTACTCCTGTGAAGTGCCTTGGGACATTTTACTATGTTAAAGGCGCTATATAAATCCAAGTTGTTGTTGTTGTTGTTTTTGTTAACTGGGGTTTTAACAGCGTATTGATTGCTAAACAAACGTTCTGGCCCTGAAAATCTAATTTTTGTATTTGTGGACTATCAAATTTTTTAAAAGTTTGTTCAGGTTCTACCTTATCCTCATGTGAGAGTCTCAATCATTATTCCGCTCTCCGTAACATTTTTAAAAAGTACGGAAAAATCACCTTCTCATTTCTTGGTTTCCTATCTGTGATAATTCTGCAATGCAATTGGCCGCTTAGACAGCTTGTTGACGTCACTGCAGCATTGTACTAGGAATCCCCTTTACAGAGCGGTGAAATCAATTGAACGTCGAAAAAGGCAAACTTCTCGCCACTGAGATCGTTAGATCTCTGTGAGCAGCTTTCTTTTGGCCAGCGGCGCATGCCTTTCCTTCGCCGCAGACCGCAACTTATGGGTCATTGTGGATGCAATCCATTTAGAAAACTCAGAAGAAGAATATCTAATGGAGAATATGTTCTACTTGATGCCGCACTGTGATATATGGCACAGTAAGATGAAGGCACACCTTTGATTATCATCCTCACCAAGGAGTGATGAGACATGGCAGTATTGAGATGGGAATTGTTACTTAATCAGTGGAAGCTTCCTGGGCATTCTCATTCCCATATTACTGTACTGTCATTTTTACAGTAAATTTTCTTCATCATTTGTTCTGAATGATTATTTAACTTAAAAAACCAATTTGAAAAATATTTGTATAACAATAAAAAAAAATCAAAGAAAAAAATGTAAAAAAAAACAAGCAATGAATGGAACAACAGCACTAATGAATTTTCATTTGGTCCCAGTCCTGTACATGATACTGGTGCTGCTATACTTCTATCTCTGTGGTTTCCAGCCATGTATAAGCAAAGCATTATAGTGATGATAAATGAACATGTATCTGTCCATGAGACAATGATTCGGGGAATTTGCAGGACTCTTGTTCTGGCTTCCTGCTAATTGTGATGTCCATAAATAGGATAAGGGAATGTTATTTATAGTAATATCAGAATTGCTGATGACACCAAGCTATGTGAAGAGGAGACTAAAGCCCGATTTTAACTCGAGGGGCGGGGCGTGTGAGCTGCGACAGAGGCAGATGGTAAACCGTTCGGACCTCAGCAGCATGAGGTCCTAGAAATTTTATCTCCTGGACCTCATCTTCTGCCTGAACCCGGCAGGAAGAGACAGCTGGAGTGGGAGCGGGAGTGGGATGTCAGGCAGTAGGAGGCAGTCGCTAGGGACTCGAAGGATCAGCCCTGGCAATTAGGTAATTGGTTGGGAGGGAGTTCAAGAGGGCCTTGGGGGCAATGTCTGGGCAGAGGAGGCCTAAATTTTCCTTGTGGGGCCCGGAGGAGCACTCCTGCCCCCCCTGGCCCCACAAGGAAAGTAAAAAATGATCCACTGTATGTTTTTCATCCTATTTCCTTTGGGTTAGCCTGGTGGGGAAGTCACAAAGGCTTCCTCGCACAACCCTCCATTTAAAATTGGTCGGACCCCAATAACATCACCAGAGTCCAATCTGATTATTTAAAGAAGCACCTCACTGACTTCCCTCAGTGTCCCTCACCTGCTCAGAAGAACAGGTTTAGATTTGAACTCTTGGGTAGACAGTGGGATTGGTGCAGGTCAGTCCCATAGGCCATTTTAACTGTGCGCCTGCCCGGTTTCCACTGATTAAAATCAGTCCTTAAGAATCTCTAATAAAATGTGTCTACTTTTACTCAACTTAATTTGTTTCAGAAATGGAGTCTTCCAGTAATGAGCTTAGCTCAAAATTAATATACTCTGAGGAATTATCCAAAGTTGAATCTGTGTATTCCTATTTCTCCTCAGCCAGTTTAAAACTTCTAACTGGGTTGACTATTTTCATTGCAACATTTTCATATGATCCTTGAAATATAGATTTTCCACCTTGTTGCCAACCAACTTGTTTGCCTTATTCATTCACAGGGATCAAATGTGAATAAATATGATGTAATCCTCCTGATACAGGAAATGTATACACACAGAGAGGGATGTTCTTTGAGGTTTTAGCTATGGTTATTGTTCTCGCAAGAGATTAAGTATGTGAAGAGGATTCATGTGTAGATTTATAAGGCTGATTTTTCTTTCCCCGACCCACCCCCACCACCTAACACAAGACAGGCGAAGTGCACCAAAAATGTCTCAACACATGCAGAGCTAGTATGCGAGCTGGCATTTGTGGCATCCTATTCCCCTGTCCTAGCTCATTCACATTTGTGCCTGATGAGTCACCATGTGAAGACTACTCCTCCAGTATTCTGACAACTCTGCTGAGGTCATTAAACTTTTTCTTGTGTTGCAGCTATGTCCTGGCAGCTAAGGTGCTGACATTAACTTCCTCTGCAATCTCTTTCCACTGGTGGCAAATATATTGCTTAGAGGGCTTGTTGCCCCCTGAGGGAAACAGAATCTCCCTCCTGCTGTACACCCCCTGGAGTAGGGCCTCTAAGGCAGCATAACAGAACCTGGGTGCCCGCTCTGTACTTCTTTTAGCCATTTGTGTATTCAGGGCTGCTCGCTTGAAACATTATAATGAGGTGCCTGCACCAGCTTATACGCACAATGTTTTCTATACTGAAAGAAATGTATTATATCCTGACACAGGTGCACTTGTGAAGTTTTGTAGTCATGAACAAATTCTAGGTAAGTGCGAAGGAGTCAGTAACGTTGTCTACTTTTTGGAACATGTCATCTTGTCCAATCGTATTGGCCACCCATCACAGTGTGTTCACATTATCAGCAAGTAACATGCAATGTATTTCTCAGCATTTGTGCTCAAGCATTGCTAGTGTCTAGCCTCACTATGGGCCTCAGGGAGGATTTAAAATGCAAAAGGTTGATTAGTCATCGATTAGTTTTGGGACTGTATCAATCAACATTTAGATTATCTTCTTTGTTCTTACCAACTCACCACTCTGTACTGTAATTTCATTAAAGTTCTTATCAATTCTATATTGAAAATAGGTTGATCTTGGAATTGACAAAACATTAAGTCCTCAAAAGGTTAACTTTTTTAAGTACAAAGGTAAAAGATTCCCATGATGTAATGGTAAATGACTGTTGAAGGTTAGAATTTTAACATTGCATTTGAATCTTGTATATTTACAATGTGTTGGAAACGTGGATGTCATCTGCAGCCAAAGAAGCATTTGTAGAATTCTATCATGCATACTATAAAAGGCAACAGAGCTAGCAACTATCCATCATCTATTCTTTTGTTGGCAAAAAATGGTTTTGCTGTCAAGAAGATCTACATTTTAAACTGCGGTATCAATTTACTACTGTTATGTCAATTTAATTAGCACAAAGAATAAAGAAAATAATTTTAGACTTGTTTCAGATCCAAAAAAGACAAACTTGTTTCCGTCATACTGCAGCTCCAGGAATCTCTAATAAAATGTGTCTGCTTTTTTTCCAACCTAATTCACTTCAGAAATGCAATCTTTAAGTAAGGAGCTTAGCCTAGGTTTAATAGATTCTAAGGAATTGCCCAAAAGTTTAATCTATTGTTTATCCTGTTTTGCCCAATGTAAGCAGTGTGAGAGCTAATAACTGCTTGTACCCATATCTTAACTCAACCAATAGAAACTAGTTCTAACTGTAGTTTATGTCTCATTACATGATATTGAGAAGATCCTTAAAATGTACATTTAACTTCTTGTTATCGGCTGTCCGATACTAGTTCACTTCACGGTTTTCTTTTGGAAAAATAATTCAGCTTTATGAAAGAAATGAGAGGAAGTTAATCCCTTGTGATAATTCCCATAGCATTAACCAAATCTAAATGCAAGCAAAAGGCCACCCAAGACATCACGAATGCTTTAAATTGTATGATAGTTACTTCCTAGTCCATTTTGCACTAAGCTTTTCATTCCTTGCTGGTTTTGGACATGGTCAGAACTAACTCATATCTTGGCGCCGAATTAAGATGATGCTCAGAATCCTTTTTAAAAATATCATGTATTACCTTATTATATAATTATTAAGAATCTTGCATCTGGCTCACCTCAAAATATTACATTTCAAAGTATCATATGTGCACAGTGTATACACTTGCACTTGAGTGGCTCAAATAAGTACTACCTGTTAAGTAACCATACTGAATCACTTAAGTATAGACAAACCAGAAGACAGTTAGGAAAAATTACCAATCATGAACCATTAACTCACACAAAACCAACTAATCAAATAGCTAATTTTAAGCCCATCAATTAGGAACTAAAAACTGGAGCAAAGCAAACCAATCTCCCAATCTGTAGTGCACAGCTGCATCAAACATGTCACCAATGCTTTCCTTGCCAGAGCAAACCAGTACATCACCTTTGTGATGTACATGATGTATGCTAACAGCCAGAATGAGAGACGTCTGGGATTTGCAGCAGTGGCCAGCTTCCGTCTTGTCCAGAGCACAATAGACTACACTCATGTAGCTATCAGGGCACTAGAAGATGATCCAGTATCTTATGTGAACACTCCATCAATGCTCAAATGGTGTATCATCACCACAGAAGGATAATTCAAGTGTGTGGCATAACGCCTTCATTTTGCAACACACATCCATCCCTCCACTTTTCCATCCATTCAGGATGGCTGCTAGGTAACAAGGTATACTCCCTCCACACCTGGATGATGATGACATCCCACCACAGCCCCACTAAGCCTGAGCAATACAGGTACAATGAAATCACCAGGAACATCATAGAGCGTATCATTGGTATTTTGAAGCAATGGCTTCGATTTTAACTCGAGGTGAGATCAGTTTGTGCGGGGGTCCAGAGCGACTGACAAACTACAGGAGACTGTTGCCAGAGACCCATAGGAATGGCCCCTAGCAACCAGGTAAGTGATGGGGGGTGGGGGTCCAGAGGTGATCACGATCAGGGGAGGGGGGGAGAAGCCCGGGCAAGGGAGGCCCAAGGTTTCCTTCTGGGGCCTGGAGGAACACCCTTGATTCTCCTGATCCACAACGAAATTTAAAAACACATTTTAAACTTATTTTGCTGAGCTTCTTCTGACCCTCGATCTAACTTCCGGCAGGTTTGGCTTGGCTGGGAAGCCACCACTGCTCCATGGCTCAGGTTGAATTTGCAGATCGGAGTCCTGAAGCATTATCGGAGCCGCGATCTGTATATTCAAAGAAGACTCCGTTGGCTTGGAGCAGGTGTCCTCACCACGTGCAATTTAAAATTGCAGTCAGTCAGATCAAGAGTGGGTAAGTCCACCGTACCAATTTAATTGCTTCCCCACCTGGTTTCTGATAAGTGGGGAGGGGTCTTTAAGATTCAGGTGCCTTGATAGCTCTGAGGGCTCCCGACAAGTGGGCCACTTGATTGAGTTTGCTGCAGTTTGTACAACCTGGGAATGCAAAGAAGATCGGAGTCTGAGGAGGCACAGCAACAAGGGGCATTGTAAAACGAGGAAGAATTGGTTGAAGGCAAGGGATAACCACCAGAAGGAGGGCCAGCACTACACATTGCAGCTAGAGAGGCTAGGGAACAGTTGATAGAGCAGCGTTTTTGGTGGGTGACCTCCTCAATCGCCTTACCTGAAAAGACAGAAAAAGCCCCTCAAACATTAACAGTCCTTGTTAACATCCCTTCACCACTCCCTTGATTCTACATTGAAGAAGATTGAAACCATTCAGCCAACCTCTATATCAATGACATTCTGACAATGCAGACTAAGAAGTTTTAATGAGAAGAAAATATAGGCTAAAGTTGCACATGTAATAGAGGTGTTGATTTTAATTCCAAACACAATATTGCAGTGAATTCTTTTATCTCCCAAGTGATCAACCCATAGTGCTTTCCTTAACAGAAGGTTTCCTCATGGTACTACTCCAACAGGATGCTCACCCAGTGCCTTCAGCAGAGCTGTAACAAGAATTAAAAGTGGTACACTGTGGCCTTGTGCTGGGTAATGAAGGATGCATAGGAGGGGAGGGAATTGTTCAGAGTGCTAGGGGTGGGGGGAATAGGACTGTTGCAATGTGTTGTTGAGAGAACTGAAGAAATGAAGAGGTGTACGCACCAATGTTCCCTCTAAGGTGCGCAGCCACGTGGCCACACATCAATCACAAGCTACTAGCATGGATTGAGAATTGATTAACAGTCAGAAAACAAAGAGTAGGGATAAACGGGTCTTTTTCAGGATGGCAGGCTGTGACAAGTGGGGTACCGCAAGGATCGGTGCTTGGGCCCCAGCTATTCACAATCTATATCAATGATTTGGATGAGGGGACTAAATGTAACATTTCCAAATTTGCTGATGATACAAAGTTAGGTGGCAGTGTCAGTTGTGAAGAGGCTTCAAGGGGATCTCAACAGGCTTAGTGAGTGGGCGAGAGCATTGCCGATGAAATATAATGTGGATAAATGTGAAGTTATCCACTTTGGTAGAAAAAACAGAAAAGCAGAGTATTTCCTAAATGGTGAAAGATTGGGGAATGCAGATGCTCAAAGGGACCTTGTCCTTGTACATGAGTCACTGAAAGTGAATGTGCAGGTGCAGCAAACCATTAGGAAGGCAAATGGTATGCTGGCCTTCATTACAAGAGGATTTAAGTACAGGAGTAAATAAATCTTACTCCAATTATATAGGGCCTTGGTGAGACCACACCTGGATTACTGTGTACAATTTTGGTCTCCTTACCTAAGGAAGGATATACTTGCCATAGAGGGAGTGCAACAAAGGTTCACAAGATTGATTCATGGGATGGCGGGACTGTCGCATGAGAAGAGATTGAGTAAACTAGGCCTGTATTCTCTTGAATTCAGAAGAATGAGAGGGATCTCATTGAAGCATACAAAATTATTACAGGGCTTAATAGGGTGGATGCTGGGAGAATGTTTCTCTTGGCTGGGGAGTCTAGAACCAGGGGCCACAGCCTCAGAATAAAGGGTAGGCCATTCAGGACTGAGATGAGAAGAAATTTCTTCACACAGAGGGTGGTGAATCTTTGGAATTCTCTACTCCAGAGGGCTGTGGAGGCTCAGTCATTGGGAATATTCAAAACAGAAGTCGATAGATTTCTGACTAGTAAGGGCATCAAGGGATATGGCGATAGGGCCGGTGAATGTATTTGAGGTAGAAGATCAGCCATGATCTCATTGAATGGTGGAGCAGGCTCGAAGGGCCGAAAGGCCTACTCCTGCTCCTATTTCTTATGTTCTTATGTTCTTACAAGGTTCTGTGCAGGTCACTCACCAGCTGCTGCTGCTGGAAGAGATACCACGCAGAAAATTTAAATGGCCCGTGCAGGAAGAAAAATTAGAGGGAACATTACTACTCTTACTACTCTTGTGAGGTCATTGAAGTGCTTCCTGCACTACTCCTGGAGCTGACAACTTCCCCGATCTCTCTCCATGCCTGGTGCCCTTTTGAGGATACTCCTCACACTGGCTGGACGGAGAACTTCCGTCCTCGCCTCAACCTCTTCTGGGAGAACCTCTTGGGAGGCCACAGAGAACCTGGGGGCTTACCTGCAATTCACACTGACTCAGTTTCTTGCTCCACCACTCCAACAGCAGAATCTTACAGAAGGGAATGCAACCTCAACCTATTTCTTTGGCTGCAGCAGTTGAGTTTTGAACTGACACTAAGGGGGAATTTTAACCCTCCATGATGGGTGGCAGAGGATTGGGAGGGGGGGTTAAAAATAAAAAATAGCGTAAAGCGACCCCAACCAGCTGCCATTTTTACAGTGGCTGGTTGTGTAGTTTGTCTGTGTTCTGCTCTTGAGGTGGGACAGTTCATTATAATGGCCCAGTAATTCCGGGCACAACGCATGAGTACGGACGGGGTACTCACGCGTGTGCCCGGAGGAATTGCCGGTTTTCAGCATGCACAGCGCAGGCGTTGAAAACCGGCATTTCCTGTCTTCTAACCCAAGGGGTTAAGAGGCAGAACGCGTGCGACTGCACAGGCAGCGCTGTGCGCAGTGAAATTCCTTTTTTTTTCAGAGTTGCGCGTGTGTAAAGGCCTCTGGTCTTTACGCATTGAAAAACCATATGTAAGTACTTCGTTTTTCAGGTAAGTGGGCTTTTAGTACAATTGAGAATTTTTTTTTTCACAGGTTTGTTATTTTTAAAGAATTTACAGCAAGGTAAGTTTCGTTTTAGACCCGACTTTAAAAAAAAAAAAAAAAAAAATGTTTTCAAATTTTAAAATTATTGTTTAAAATAGTTTTTCAGAGTTCTTAATTGTTCATTTAAGTAGTGCAATGTTTTTTAAAATTTTCTTTCAGGTTTAAGTAGTGTTTTGGGGCCAGGAGTTTTCATGAGTTTGACAGCTCTTTCTGTCAAACTCATGAATGAGTTTCCCCTCCCCTGATTGGCTGCACAGTGCTCACCTGATCCCATCCGGCACATCGCACTAACTACGCCGCTGGATCAGGTAAGCACATCACGCCGACATCTGAACCGGGCCAGTGACAGGGAATGCAAGCAGGCCCGGGCTTCAGATGTCGGCGCGCAGGGTGAGTGCACATCGGGGGCTTGCACGCGCGGCAAGCTCCTGATCCTAATTTCAGGGCCAATATTTAAATCAGACTCCCCAGGGCTCGGGAAACCCAGCAGCGAAATAGAGACGGGAGCAGCAGTTCCAGCAGCTAAGCACTTTCTATAGCACTGCTTGTGAGCCAGAAGGAGCAGCAGTGCTCCTCCTGGCCCCTTAAGCAAACCTACCCACAATCCTTGCCTCCTTCCACGCGAGCTACTGACACCCACCAGATCCGCGGTCTCAAGTATCCCTCCTCACGATCTTTCCCTGCCTCCCTCCCAATTGCCAGTCCGACACCCCACCCCAACCTTCTGCACCATGATCTTTGCTTTCCTCCTCACGATCTGCTGACCCCTGCCCAACCCATGACCTCAAGCCTCCCTCTCCCGATCTCTCCCTCTTTCACTTCCCCCCCCCACCCCTTCCGGCCCGTGATCTTTGTCTCCCTTCGCATGATCTGCCGACCACCTCCTCCACCACCCCCACCCCCATCATGCCCTGATCTTTCCCCGCCTCCCCCCTAGTTGCCTCGCTCTGAGTCCACCCACGACAATCTTTTCTGATTGCTGCGGATCTCCCCAATGGTCCCTGGCTGCGGTTTTCTACCGTTGGTTTTTCCACCTGGCAGTTAGCCAGCTTGTCAATTTGAATAAGAAAATGATAATGAGGTCCTGCCATTAAATTCGGCAGCATCTCCGCGTTCTCGAGATTTCCGGGTGTCCCCCCGTTACTGTGCTCAACCACTTCCTCCTCGCCTCCCCGTAAATAATGGGGCCCAAAAGTCACAGAACAAAAAATGACCTGGGGTTAAAATTGGGCCTCATTTTCCAGATTGTACACATTTGGCAAAATGTTTAAAAGCCTGATAGCACCTCTATACAGGATCTGGGATATATCTCACAGTGTCTTGCCCCAGCAATTCCAAACTTTTTGATACTGAATAGCAAGTAGAATATTTTGATTTAAAAAAAAGTGTAAATCAGGTAACAGACTAAATGTAACGTCAAAGGTAACTTGGATCTTCATAAATATTTAAGTCTCTTTCCCACCAATGGATGTTAACTTATCTTCTCATAAGTAGCCTAGCTGCTTACGATCCTACCATTTATAATAAATTATTTAATTTTATTACAGTGATATTTTAATGTCCAATGCAACAATTATTCACATGTGAACAACAAAAGGACACACATGGGCTGTTTCACTACAATTTAATAGGTGATTGTTCAGACTAGAGCCTGAGACTCAATGCGCAAAGAATTAAAAGTAACAGTTAATAGGCTCTTATATAATAATAATATTAATTGTTGAAAAGTAAGAAGGGCATTGCAGATTTTTCTCGTTGGAATGTAAGTCAGTTAAAACTTCCTTCTGAGTAGAGCTAAAATCGCCAGCATAAAGCCCTCAGTTATAACACTATGGTCTCTATTCATAAAGCTTATACTGATCTGCAAAAATAGGTTTTTGCAAATTTCAGTAATTTATCTACAAATGGTCATTTTGCAGCTAGATGCAAAAAAATGCGTAACAAATAAAAGACAATTATCTCAGCAGATCAGCATTGTAAATGAGTGAAAGCCTGTGGGGTCCCCTTAAAATATCCAGATCGGGCTTCGATGACATTAATGGAACTCTGATCTGCGATTTCGACCTGAGGCCTGAGTGGGGGTGGGGGGAAGCAGTGGTGGCATCCCCACCAAGCCAAACCTGCTGGAAGCTAGATCAAGGGCCAGAAGAGGTACAGCTAGATAAGTTTAATTGTTTTTTAAAGTTTCCTTGCGGTTCAGGAGAAGCAGGAGTGTTCCCCCGGGCCCCAGAAGGAAACCTTGGGTCTCCCTTGCCCTGGGCTTTTCTTCCCTCCCCTGATCGCGATCACTTCTGGACCCTCACCACTTACCTGATTACCGGGGACTGTTCCCAAGGGTTTCTGGTGGTAGTCTCCTGCCACTCGAATGATATGGCTGTCTTCATAACTTTAAAAAACATTTTGAATTACATGCAATTGCCCAGATTTTGCTGTCAGCAGCAAAGGGATGGCATTCACCGCTGACCTTGAAGTAAGCTTCCTGCAAAGATTTAGCTGGCTGTGTGGCATCGATTTCCCTTATTCCATCATCAGTTTCAATCTGGTGCCATATATAAGGGATCTGTGGTGTCCAGGAACATTGAAGTCATCAAGCAGGCTGAGCAGCCAATCAGATTGAAGAATTCTCACAGTCAGCAAACCAGGAAGTAAAAATCACTGATTATCATTCACTTTTTAATAATTTTATAGAAAGTGAAATAAAGATTGGGGCATACACATGGGATTAAGGTTGAAGCTGAAATATCATAAACAAACTTTTAAAAAATAAAATAAAAAATAATTTTTAATATTTTAAAAATCTATGAAATTTTTATCATGGAATGGACAGAGAGAAACTCCACACTTATAATATTAGTTTTTCTTCCCAGAGAGGTTGTTCAGCAGTAATTCTGACTTAGTATGCCATTGAAAACTCACGTTATACCTTATTCAACAAGGCTTAACAATTTCAATGGTTTTTACAGCAAGAATAGTGCGTAAAAAGTTGAAGTTCACGTCAAATCACTGATTCTGTGTTGATTGCATCTGCAAAGACTGCAACAGCGCACCCTGTGGAGGAGCAGGGTATCACTGACAGCAACTTCTTGATTTTGTGTTTAATTGTGCATGTGCAGACACCAGACGTTGCTGTCAATTTTACACAGAAATGATGGTGAGCACTGACAGCTTCACTGTCATTACAACCACAATTTCTGTGCCGATTGCTTTCAACCGGCGAAGTACATGCCTCATGCTGGTAAAATTGCTACTCAGCTGGACTTAGAAACAGAAACTAACGGAATTAGCATCCGTGCTACTATCAGTGACACACAGTTATAGTTATTAGGGCCCTTCATCTCATAATCTGGTAAAGCACTTCTGCAGCTCGTTGATTTTATATGTAAGGCTTGAATAGTTCATTCTTCTTCATCAATGTTAGATTATTTTAAACATTTCATAAATTCAACACATTTATAGGTTCTTTTTGTAAAGGGTAACAGTTTATGTCCAGTCTAATTCCCCTGTTACTTTATTGAAGATGCACAGATCCCTCCCCTACCCCAACTTCCCTCCATGAAGGAATTGCTATAACAAATTGCACCAGTCACCAAATGTCCCAGAAAAAGGTTCCTGAACCCAGAGCAGTTGGAGTCATTTAATTGTTTGAGACTTTCTATAGGGGCAGATGTTTTCAGATCACTCGCTCTGTTTTTATTGGGGTGCTAGAGCCAGTGGCTCCTGACTTGTAGCTCTTGTGCAGCCAGTGTTGAACCCAAAGATACATGCCAGATTTGCTAAGGTTGGCAGCAGGAAGACCAATCAGGTTTCTTCTGTAGCCTGGCCCATCAAAATCCTCATCTGACTCTTCTGCTGCAGAACTAGTGTGCAGGTCAGATGGAAACTGCTTAAAAATCATAGAATGATAGAAATTTTGGTGTAGAAAAAGGCCATTCAGCCCATGCTGCCTGTGCCTGTGCCTGTGCTTGTGCTAGTGTTAGTTCCTGCACCGGAGTGATCTACTATAATCCTATTACCCTGCCCTTTCCCTTAACTGTTTTTATTTTTCAAGTGTTTATCTAATTCACTCTTAAATGTCCTGATTGAATTAGCTTCAATAGTCACTTCTTGCAAAAAGTTCCACTATACTAACAACTGCGCATGAAAATATTTCTTGTAATCTCTTTATGCGATAGTACTAGAACCCATTGTTACTAATTTCTGGTATCATCTTAGTGAATCTACATTGCACCTTTTCTATGGCTGCAATATTGTTTTGATAATGGGTGCACAACTGCACTCAATATTTAACTATGATTTTACCAATATCTTGTACATACTTATAATCACCTCCTTCCTTTGATAATCAGTGCCTCTATATATACAATCAGGAATTCCATTTGCCTTTTTATGACTTTTTTCACTTGTACTCCTGCTATTAAAGATCTGGACATATATTCCTTTTGTGTCTGTTTATACAATCTATGCATTTTGAGAATTCTACCAATTAGGATATAATTCCACTCTCTTTTCTCCAAAATGCACTTCTTTATATTTAGCTATGAGAACTGAATTTGCTCACTCCCCTAATATGTCAAAGTCCTCTTATAGCCCCCTTCATTCTTTCTTGCTGTTTGCTGTGCCTTTATTTGAGAAAAATACATTTTGTAGGCTTTTCAGTGGAATAGGCCTTTTAGATTCAAAGTTGTTATTATCTGCAGTTTGTGTAGCTGTCATTGTATACCTATGTCAGAAGCCATTTTTGTCTAAGTGGTTATCTTATGTTTATGGGATCAAATGGGAACCGTAGGTTGACTGTTTCTGCCTATTTTGGAAAGTGTGGGCATTGTTAGGATGCTGCTTGGCTTGGGGAAACATTGAAATCTATTGACATACAGGCACAAAAGCAGACTCAAGTTCCCATAATATAATTTAATATGAGTGATTTAATG